>NC_142650.1:75013571-75637500 GCF_055504915.1 Nelumbo nucifera | reverse complement strand
TCAAGAGGAGTAATGAAAGTTGATAAAAATTTCCAAATTAACTCCATTGAAATGTTAGGATCAAAGTAGAGCTTAAACCATGAGCATTGGTTTTAGTCCCACATAATGAAGAATAAAAGTTTAATCATGCCTCCTAAAATGTTAGTATACTAGGACTTCCAAAACCAGAATAATCCTTGCTACATAATTTGGGAAGAGAACTAAGTTATGAGAATGCTTGGAAATATATAATTTGAATGGTATATGTATAAAGTAGGCTCTCAAAGAAAGCCGTAATAAGCAGGTTATTGATGAGCATCCTATCTGGCTATCTATGTTCTTGAACTAAGTTTCTTGCATAACCATTGATATAGAACTCCTTTAGTCATTCATTGTGGAGTTAAGAATAAGATAGTAAAGAGCTTTAATTCATTTGAACAGAATTTCTTAAAAATACTTGAACAAGCATTGTGACTTTGTATACTTGTATGGATCAACCTTAAAAATCATGAAAGCTAAACAAATCAAATTGTCTTAGAGTAATTAAAGATGAACGACAGTACGACTAGTTTTCAAATCAGCTATCTACCAAGGTTAAAACCTACAATCCAAAACCCATATCAAAAAGAGTCTTTGAGCTTTGTATCCTTTGTTTCTGAATCTTGCCCTAAGCCATGTTTTGTCCTATCTAATAAGACCTCAATCTTTGAAAGATTGGCAAATTGGCACCATATAGACCCTACTTTGTTGATAAGGAATCAAGTAGATAGTGAAAAACCACAAGGGAACTCCAAATGTTGATATCAAGGGAAAAATAAAATAAGAAAAAAAAACTTGGAAGTCAGACTTAGGAGTGTTAAATAGTGCATGCCCTTAGTTCCAATGAGATTGATGTATACAAACATTTTAGTTTGTTTAATATAAGTACATTATTGTTTTACGTTCAATTAGTGTGTTTCTATGAATTATTCCTTAAAGTAGACACTTATAAGCCTTGTGTTAGTTTAAAATGTTCTTAGCCATTGGATAAATTTGAAGAATTTATCCTAACAAGATTGACACTGATGTGTTGTTGAATTGGTCGAGTAGCCTATCTCGGTTGCTAAGGTTAGACCCCAAGCATAATCATGGGTGTTTGGAAGAAACAATGAACCTATATCAATTTCTAGTTATGCCCTTGACCTTAGAGATGGATAGGCAATGTTAGAAAGTTGTATTTAACTCGAGACTTGATTATGATATTGCACTAAGTCTTGGATTAAAATGCTTTTGATATGCCAGCTAGTGAGATTCACTAAGGGTCAAATATCTGGCATATTGGAGTAGTTTGGAAAATTACATGAATGGGTGATCATAGTGATAAGATCGACCCCTTTGTCAAACAAAGTTAATATCGGGGCTAACACTCTCTCTGATGAAAGCCTAAACCGGTTCAATGCAAGATTGATCCAGAAATTCTAGATTTCAAAATACCGAGAAATCGGTTCTTGATTTGGATTGGAATCTTTTTTAATTCGGCCAACAACTATAACAGGTTCAACCACCTTAAATCTGATTCCTAGCTCTTCAAATAGTGGTATCAAAGCACTAGGTTCAGTTCTTTGACTAAACTTAATCAAAATTGAAACAAGAATCAAACTGGCCTAAACTAATCTACCTGATTTGACCTAGTTTATCATGTGAACTGAGAATTCAGTTCTTAGTCTGGGCTAATGATCTGAAATTTAATCCTTATCTTTTTTTTTCTATTATTTGGAATAATTCTATGGTAGAATCTTAAATTTATGGGTTGGAGTGTAGTGGAGATCGAATTCTTTATTAGTGGCAAGGTTAATGCACACCATGCAATTTTGATATTTATACAAAATTTGTAATTTATTTTTTTGTTTTTCTTAAACAAAATGTAATAGGATATTTCTAATGTAATAACTAGAAAATTAGGTTTTCTTAGTTTGTTTACATCGGAAAACCAATTGGAGATCGTTGCGCAAAAATGATAAGCCCATTCACCTTGGACTACTATATGGGTTGAACTGTTTTTTACAGTTGGGTTCATATACCAACACATATATTATTTGACAAATGGGTTCAATAATAGGATGATAGTGTGCTAATCTAAGTGGGCCTAGATTTTACAAGCTTTAAGTTGATTTTGATCAAGTACATGTGATGATATGTGTTATGAGAATGAGATTCACACAAAGGCCATAAGTGCTTAGCCCATGATGACAAGACCTTATGTGGCTCTCTACACCCATCATGGTTTAATGCACTTCATTGCCATGATATCTCATAGATCATTGACTCATTTCCCACATTATGGGCCCTTCTCTTATTTCTTCTCTAGAAAGGAAACCCTAGCTTGTTTGGGCCCATTTAAACCTGACTTTTTGAAAGTCAATGGAAGCCACTATGGTGTGACCTAAACTGACCTAAGAGTCACTATGACATCTCTAAAGGCCTTTTGTCATTGGCATGAAAGTTGGTTAAATTAATGGAAAGAGATGCGACAAAGCATGTTGTAGGCTAATTGCTAATTTGTGCAATTTATCATAAATGGCACGTAGACCATTCACTAAATTACTTGTTGACAATAAGTTGAAAGGACCCAATTACATAGATTAAATACATGACCATAATTTAATCCTCACGTCCAAGAAATTTGAAAAAGTTGCCCACCAGAAGGCATTAGAAGGTCCTAGTGAAACTTTTGAAGTAAAAATTAAGGAATATTAGGAATGTGATGAGAAAAACAAAACTCTCTTACCCAATGTTACATCTTCACCTCACTAGACAATTCTATCTAGAAATAATTTGATAAGATAACATCTTACAAAGAAATCCTGGATAGTTTTAAGGCCATGTATGAGGAGAATAATCATTTTGCCCATTAAAAGGCCCTCAAACTATTAATGATCATTAAGATGTTTGAAAACCAATTGGTTCATGACTATGTCATGAAGATTATAGGGTTCATAAATAAACTAGAGGCTCTCAGCTCCAAATTAGATGATGATACAAAAGTTGATGCCATCTTGAACCCCCTTCCCACATCCTCTAATTAGTTTGTCCTCAACTACAATATAAACAAGCTAAAAGCTAGCTTTCAAGAGATAGGCAATATGTTGCAATAGGCCAAGGAACTGATTAGAAATGACAAATCAGTAGCCATGCTTGTTGAATGAAGCAAATATTACAAGAAGAAATGTAAGGGCAAAAAGATGCCTTAGAAGAAGGCCGGCAAAGAAAAGAATTTAAAGAGAGAAAAGTCATTAGATAAGTGTCACTTATACAAGTAGACTAGGAACTAGAAGAGGAATTATCCTTGGTATCTAGAATCCCTCAAGAAGAAGAATGAACATATTTTTGAAACTGAGGTCATAGAGACCCATATGCTGATTACTTCTACCTCCTAGGGCTTTAACTCATGAATGTAACACTTTGTAAGGGTTCAAGGAAAGCAAAGGTTGATTGAGGATGAGGTCATACTCTACATGGGTACATTTGCAACAATTGCAGTTGCTGCTATAAGAACAACGGATTTAGTTTTTAGGGAAAGTGTCATTAGTCTTAAAGATTTTCTTTATGTTCTATAGCTTAGGAGAAATTTGATTTCAGTTTTTAAGTTATATAAGGATGGTTATTTCATTTTATTTAGTAATAAAATTACAATTAAATTGAATAACAAGTTCATTACCCATGAAAAACATGAGAATGGTCTCTACATAGTCCACCATTCTTTAAAAACAAATGTGATTGAGGAAACTCTGAAACATAAACTCATGAAAAGAATATGAGAAATGGTTAATTCCACTGCCTGTGGCATTACCAAATTTGACACATTAACATAGAATGGATCATAACATAGGATTGGCATTACCAATTTTTATTGTACATCTCCACCCACCAATTCATCCCGTTTTCATACTAATGACAAAAAGCCTTTAAATATGTCATCTTATGATATTCTCTATCTTCTAGCACTTATATTATTCTTGAATTTATATCAGTCCCTAGGTCAGCTTTAGGTCTTACCATAGTGGCTCCCATTGACTTTCATAAAGTTATATTCAAGTGAATCCTAAATGGGCTAGGGTTCTCATGGGGTTCCTCTTTGGAGAGGAAATAAGAAAAGGGCCTAGTAAAAGAAGATCATTTAATCATAGCATTTAGTTATGATGGACATGAAGAGCCGCATAAGTCTTTGCATGAGACAAGTGCTTATAGCTCCTGTACGAATCACATTCACATAGCACATCACACATCACACATAATTGATCAAAATCAAATTGAATCTTGAAAAACCTATATCCATTTATATTAACACATGATCAGGCCACTAATAGACCCAATTATCTAATAATGTTCAACTTAGTATATGAGCCCAACTGTAAAACACAATTCGGCTCATATAGCAATCCATGTCAAAATGAGCTCATCTTGCTTTAATCTAATTCTAATTGGGTTTCACAAGAGTGAGCCGAATTGGTCCATACAATAGCCCATTAAACCCTTGGCTTGGATCTAAATTTGATCACCTAAACAATGATCCAAGGGATTGTTAATAGTCCTCAATCAACCTTAGGTTCAGCCCATGTAAATTGGACCAAAACTAGGTCGAATTGGCCTAGGGTTTGGTGCCCAAAACATGCATCAATTCCCAAAGTTAATGACCTAAAAATTTTAATTCATGATTCATATCAAAAAACTATCAGCAATTTAACAGATTAAACTACTAGGGCTATCATTGTGATGGTCTGAATTCATTCTAGATGAAAGTAGGAAGTCATCAAACTACTCCACATCGATCTTCCCTCTCTATCTTCCTTCACGATCTCTAGTGAGTTCTCTAATGTAAATAAATTAGGAAAAACCTAATTTATAATGCTTACAGCAAAAAAACCTAATACATTTTTTCTAGAAAATAAAAAGAATTAACTACATACCAATGAATCAAAAATAAATCGCATGGTGCGCTTAAATCATACTATCGTTAAAGAATTCAATCTCCATTACACTTTCAGCCCAAGAATTCAAGAATTCACTATAAAACATTTATAAATAACATCAAACAATATAAAGGTTAAATCTTCATATCATTGGCCCCAATCTAAAAACCGATTTCTCAAATTTCATGTTGACTAGGTCAAGTTAGGTTGACTAGTTCTTGTCGATTTGATCTTTCTTTCAAATTTGATTCAATTCAGTTCAAGAACTATACTTGATGCTTTGATACCACTGTTGGATGAGTTAGAATCTAGAATATAGATGGATGAACTAGGTTTAATGGCTGGTTGAATTTCAAAAATTTTCTTACCAACTTGAGAACCGATTTCCCAAAGATTTTGAAATTTGAAATTTTTGGATCGAGCTTGTACTAAACTGGACCAGATTTGAAATTAAGATTAAAACTAATTATACTTGATACATAATCCACAAATCGCAACTCCCAGAGTGGTAATTCAAGCCCAAAATCAATCTCAAAATCTGACCTCCAACTGAAAATGGTATAGTGAATGAAAAGCCAATTCAACAACATTGTTTTCTACAAAACTGCTATTCAACTGCTTTGGATCGACTGGGATTTGTGAGCCTAATTTCCCCAACATTTTTCTTGCAAAACCATATTGGGAAAAATGATAAAAAACAGTTCTTTCAATGCCTAGGTCGAACTAGGGTTTTGAGAGGGAAGAGAGAAAATGAGAGAGCAAGAGAGGAGAAATACAAGTTGTATTCACCCTTTCCTCTTAACCCCTTTATAAGGAGCACTCTCCTAATCTAATTAGGAGATTGTCCAAATCTGATTTGGATCTAGACTCTTTTAATAGATAACCATTATCCTCTTAAGAGGATGTGTGCTCCATACCCAGAACCATGCCCAGTTTTGACCCAAATCACATGACAACTCATGTAGTAGCTTAACTAATCTCATTAGTAATGGACCTTTGGCCCATTTTCTTTAATGACTCACATCCTTAGGTGTTGCATGGCCACTTTGCTCGATATGGGGCGTATCGTACCGTATCTTTGAAAAAAAGATACGGGATACGCATGGAAATTGGGCATCTCATCTTTTTTTCATGCGTTTCAGACCCATATCGGGGGTGTATCGAGGGCATATCAAGGGTGTATCTGGGGGTATTGATAGCGTATCGACGAAAAAGATATGGCCAAAAACTGGAAAAAAAATAAAGGGGGAAAGCAAGCTTATTTTCCCTAAAATAATGCTTCTTTCACCCCCCCCCCCCCCCCCCCAAATGACTCTAAAACTCCAAACCTCATTCCTAGAGTGCTAGATTTGCAATAGTTTGCAAGGAACAAGTGTGAATCGTTATTTTTTTGTGAATTTTTCAAATTTTGAAAAAATATGGCAAAAATAGATAAGTATTTCAAATTTTTATAATATCTTGTGATTTCTTTTTTTATTGAATGTTCAAATTATGTTGATCTACATTTCTTACATTCAAAATCATAATTTTTTTGTGTTATCAGTAGATTTATGAAAATTTCATGAAGATATTTGGGGAAATATAAATTAACAAAAAAATTGAAAATGTAATTTTTTCTCTACCTATAAAGACTAAATATATTTTAGATCTACGGATTTATCTATCATATCCATAAAGCAATTGAAATTTCTTCTTTAATACATTATTTTATTTTTATATTTTTAGAATTAAAAAAAAATAAATAATAATTAATTATATTTTATCATTTGATCACAACAATTGAATACATTATAATTCTATGGATGATCTATCATATCCACAGACCAATTGAAATTTCTTATTTAATAATTATTTTTTTATTTTTATATTTTTAGAATTAAAAATAATTAATTAATTAATTATATTTTACCATTTTATCACAATGATTGAATATATTATAATTCTATAGATGATCTATCATATCCACAAAGCAATTGAAATTTCGTCTTTAATAACTATTTTTTGAATATATTATATAATGTTTATTTATTTTTTATAATTTTTGGAAATAAATAATAAATAATAAATAAGTATTAATTATATCTTTGCTTAGAAGTTGTGCCGACGCATGTTTTATGGTTGGATAGAAGAGTTGGGTTTTTTCCATCCCATAAAACATTAAAACTTAAAAATTATAATTTATAAGTTATAGTTAAGCATAGGATTTTTAATGAAATTATAATTAACTACAATATATTTCTTCATAAAACCATTAAAATATATTAATTTGATGTAGATACACCTCATGATGGTTTTATATTTAGTGTTGTTAATGTATTTTTATATTTATTAATTAAAATATTTATAGTGTTTCCAAGCATATTTATGTATATCTTAGTTCTTTTACGATACGCATGCGCATCCAAGACGTATCTCAATACGTCTCTTAAACTTGCCTTTCCGATACACTTGACGTTTCCAATACTTTTAACTTGATAACAGGTATAGTTGAATTAGCCACTTAAGCTAATTAATGCTAAGTGATCGGCCCTACTAGCTTAAGTATTAAGAGCATGTGACTTATTGTTTGTTCTCTCATTAAGTTGTGGGTTCGACACCATACATGCTTCGATCTCCCAAATTAGAAAGCCAATGTTTAACTAGTAAACCTACACTAGAAAGGTTCTAGTACTTGGGCTGAATTATCCTAACAAAATTCTCGTCAATTCTCTCCTAATATAGTTAGGAAACCTAGATGGATAAGGAGAGGACTCTTGTAGCTCTCCCTCTCTCTCTTGTCTACAAATAGGGCTCAAAACATGGGGATCAAAAAGATACGTGTTCTTCCCATCATTGCTGAATTTAGCCTATACATAGTGATAAACTTACCTAGGGTTTTGCAACCCAATTTGACCAGACCTAAAGAGAAACCATTAAAAGCTAATTCCAGCAGATAGTTTTTAGGTAAAAACTTCACACAAAATTCATGACCAAGGGTTCACCTTTTTTGTTGAAATTTCTAGAAATTGGATTGTGACCACAGACACAAAACTGCACCATCTTCAACTTGTTGCAGATATTCTTGGGATGATTTGAGATTGGGTTTGAACTACCACTTCAATTTCTACACCTGTGGACATCAATATTAGGTACTATATTCATTCTTGATCCAAAGATTTGATCTTTTTAGGTCCAATAATTTCAAATGATCCAGGGAGAAAAATCTCTTTTTTTATTTTCATCTTATGCAATTTCAGCACTAGGTTTTCTAGAAAATTTTGAATTTCATCCCTTTATTTACTAGACTAGAATTTTTTACATATATAATAATCACCAGATGACCATGTTTTAGAATTTGACCTCACTTACATCTTAGGGGTGTTCTTTTTTTTGGATTTTGAGAGGGGAAAGTTGGTCAACGGGATTTTGATTCCCAATGACCAAAAAACTCATATTCATTTTTCAGATTTATATGAGGACCACTGAAATTTTATTTTCCAAGTAAGTGATATCCATCTCCTAGGTGGATAAATTAACTTTCCCTTCTAGTGGAAAGTTGCCAATACTTGGATGGGACAAAAATGCCCCTTTTAATATGAAACTTTTATGGCTAAGATGGTCATTACCTTATTTACATGGGAAATAAAAGAACATGGGTAAATGCACTTGCCCGAATAAGTTTCTCCCAGGTAAGCGACTTATCGAAAAAACGAACAGGGCATGAATGTTGATCCACTCCGATTTCCACAAAGATATCCAAATCCAATTCATAGATGATTCCTGTGTCGGATTTATTCAAGTCTCAGATGGATGAGTCTCAGCTTCATGATTATGGATCGACCCATTTAAAACCAGACCCCTGTCTAGATCACCATGGAGACCATTTAAAAATTAAACAATCTCATCCCTTTCTCACTACCTGTGAGTTCAAAAGTTTTTGTATATATTAAAACTCTATTCCTAGTCACAAAGATGGGAATGTTTTTTTTTTATTTTTTTTTGAATAAAAAGAAGTGGGCCCACCAAAGGAGCAGAGGGGAATCAACTAATGTGGCGCACCTGCTTACCACAAGAACACCCTTGTTAGGAGTTAGGGTTGGTCTCTTAATCCCATTTTTTAATACCTAGGAATTATGATTAGCTAACAATTAAAGAAATACCTTTCTCGAGTCTTGTTCCCTTAAAATCCCAAATTACATTTCCAAGAATCCTAATCCTCTCTTAACATTAGACAGATCAAACTAGAAAACAAACTCTCAAGTGAGAGAACAAGATCAATTTCCCCATGACAAACAAACTACTCTTAACACAAGGTCAGCGTAGAAATCCAAAACTAACCTTCCCACATTTCATAGACAGATTATAATAATCTGATACAATGAGATTATATATAAAACCCTCTCATCTATTCCAACATTATTATTTTATATTCTCCTGATCTCAATAAGATTGTTGCCTTGTTGGTTAATTAATTAATACACCGTTAAAATAATATAGTGTTTTTGTCATTGGAGCTAATATTCTATAGCCCAACACCCATCCTTAGTCACTGTCTTGGTAGTTGATTGATTAAATCAGGGTCCACTGATCGACGTCCCTCGAAGGTTAACATAACACCGACTTTTCTCGCATCTGCGAGTTTAGAAAATTGACTAAAATAGTTCATCAAATGTTTCGAGATTCAGTCATTGTCGACGTAACGAATACTTAAACAATTCGTTTATAGAAGGACAAAAATAAGTTTGTTTAGATGATCAGAGTCATCAGACATGCTCTTGCATTTTATATTAAGCTGGTTTTGTTTGCTAATATGGGTTGAGTTGAGGAATGTCCAGCCCAAATGGGTTGAGATCTGTTTGGTGTTTGTAAATCTGGGTAAGAATAGGCAAGTCAATTGGCCCTAAGGGCCATTTGATAACAGATGAAGTGGGTTAATTGGATTACTTATTGCTTTGCCTTTTAATGGCTGAAGATGAAGTTTGGTTGATTGTTATACCCTTTGAATATCATCATCATCAGGAGCATCAAAGCCTTATCCCAACTCAACTATATGGGTTCGGCTATTCATGGGCCTTTGACTATGGTATTGTTTGGTTAAAATTTTGCTTTAAAGAATCACTAGTATTGGAGGTATGAATTCTGAGCCCAAAGCGGTTCTTCCTTTAAGTTTATTCTTTTTAGTTTGAAAGGATCAATTCTTAGAGTGAATTTTGAGTTCAAAAAAGCAATTTAATAATTTTATATGCCATTTGGCAAGTCTTGTTGAGAAAATCTTCTGGTAGTTCTGATAGTTAAAAAACGCAGTGAACTTTTGTATTAAGATCTTGACAGTCTGAAGACTAGTCTGAAAACTGTTTGGTTCAGGCGTGTCTTTCCATGCATCTTTCCACACGAAGACGAATCCAAAACGGGCTTCTCGTGTCTTTTTAGTACGTCAGCTTTTAGCAGCTAGATGTAATACGAACCAAATGGGAAAAGATGTAGACACGGTCCGCTGGGCTTGTAAATAGCCGACAGACTGCTCGGAAAGACACGCTAGACGAGGCCTTAATAAATTCAAATTTTAAATGAATTTTAGAATGACGAACTTCCAGGGAATAAAACATGCCAAACGCAGCTTAATCAATCCAACCAAATTCAAATTAAATCCATGGTGAAATTACGCGCCTCACACTGATCTTTTACTTGTAAATTTTTAATTGCAGATGCACGACTGAAACATACCGTGAGGTCAGTGTAAAGAGCAGATCCCATCTCCTTGTTTGTACTTGGGGCACTTCCTAAGAATTGTGGTGAGGGGATCGAATATTCTTCTTGTATTTGGGCGCACAAATGTTGAAAAACTCTACTGTTGATGGTAATTCTGTCATTCTGTCTGCTTCTTTTTCTAATATTTTTAGCAAGTGCCATTTAAATAGAGTGAACGGGTGGAAGTAGTTACGTTTACACTAATTTCAAGCATGGCCCGTTTCATTGATCGGAGTCTGCTCAATTGAGTGGACATCTGGGTTGTCGAGAATGGACGGACTCCCCACATAGTGCGCCCCTACACGTGCCTTACAGCGCGATCCACCCTTCATCGGGAACATCTATCCAACTTGTCATGGGAAGATGTTCAGAATGCACGGGTGGATCGTGCAGCGGAGCCCCCGTGTTGGGTGCATTCTGTGGAGAGTCAGATTGGCACTTCAATAGAGCACTCCACAAGCACATCTCAACGTACAAGGAGACCGGATCTGCTACTCATCTGGCACCTCACAGGTGGTGCTTTACATGCACATCCTATCATGCATTGGAAATATCTCTTCTACTTATTAATTATTATTCACGGGAGATGTTCTCAATGCATGATGGATGTACATGTGAGGCACCCATTTATAAAGAATAGATCCCGTCACACATTAGGAACACTTTCCATGCTTGTTATAGGGAGATATTTCATACACAGTTAAAATCTGTTGTGAGGTGCAAGTGGAGTTATGACTCCGGATTTTCTGTGCTCAAACTCTATCCATGCTTTTCCTATACATAATAACATGTAAGAGAATGAGATATTCCTTATGGGAGTTAGTATGAACTGAATTGTCGTGGATAAGAAATCCAGATTCGGTATGAATCTGACTTCCTAGTCTCTTTCTTAATTAATTTGTAATGACAAAGGATTAATGGGTTTGGGCTCGAAAAAGAAGGGATCCTTGTAGAAAATTTTAAAAGTTATTTAATTTATTGATAACAGTTCAAGATTTCTATACTAGAGACAAATGGTGCTGGAAGAAAGTCTTGATTTTTATTGATTCGGATGACTCGTATGTTTTATTAGAGTCACGAGTTTGTGAATGCACACATGACCTAATTTTGGAACCTAGTTAGTGCCTTCTGATTAAATCTTTTAATTATTTGCCAAATTGTAGAGTGGCCACCTGGCTATAATCTCGTAAATTAAAAATAATAAAAAAAAATAAAGAAATGTAAGTGTAGAAGAAGCAGAAGAGAATAGTTTGTTGTGTAGTTAGTCTATGACTAGCTTGCAGATATTCTTACTTTGCAGGTAAGATTTCAGATATTAGTTTTCTCAATTATTTTTTTTATTTTTTGGTAAGAAAATTGCAAAATTGTGGGAAAGAAATAACTGTATCTTACTTTGTTTGGGAGTTGGTGTAAGGATAAGAATTATTACGGTGATAAATTGCAAGAGTGTACATATAACTGTATCTATCTATACTTGCCCATGGGACTCTTCTTGTATTCGGCATGATTAATAACTTCTCCTGATTCCTTTTTTTTCTAAAGTGCTGATTGCGGGATTTGATTTCACGTTAATGCTGGAATAAACAAGCTAACACACCAATGAGCCAGTCTTCGGTTGGTCAGATGGGACCCTTCTTGTCAAAGCAAGATTGGGTCAAAAGAACTAGCATCCTCAGAGGTACGTGCAATAGCAAATAGATGGGTGAATACCTGGCATGCAATGTGGAATGCATGCACTAAGCGTGTTAGAAGGTTTGGAGGTCGGGGAGGTGGGGACAGTTATCCAAATGGCAATGCATGATGAGATAGTTACATGACACTTTGGAATTAGGCATTAGACATACATCCTGAAATATTATTGCATATAGGGGGTAGGCCGAGGTTGAGGAAGGATACCAAATGAGGCTCAGCTAAAAGCCTATTTAAGGGGAAAGGAAAGGGAAGGGTGTTGGGACTAATGGCCTTGCCCAAGAGGGGAGTGTATTGGGTAGAGTTCTATGGAATTCAATCCAAATTCACACATTCTTGAGAGAATCAAGCTCAAAACTCTTTCCCCCAAACTGAATCTAATAAGCCTTAAGGAATATACAGCAAAAGTCTAGAGGCTTAGTAAGTTAGGTTCAGCAGTTATTTAACATGAAACACTTGAACTGAGAAACCTACAGCTACAAAACAAATAAACAAGGTGGTAGTAGCAGGAGTTGCAGGGGTTAGCAGTCAACAATTAAGCACAACACTAATAATGACTGCTAACAATGAAATAGCAACTAATAAATAAATTGAACAGTTAAGAGTTGCAGCCTACTATCTTGGTTATTGGTTCTACAGTTAATAAATAATAAGAGCAATAAATTTAAATAACTATAGAAATGTAAAAGATTAGTTGAAAATAGATAAGCACAATAAAAGACAACTGAAATTGGTAGTGTGTGCCTTAGCAGCTAGACTAGTAACAAGTAGTAGAGAAATAGACCTAGCTACTACACAAGATAGTTAAGATATGAATCAACTATCAAAATAATCAAAACTAATTATAGAAAAGTAAATATTATTGAAATGTAATAAAAGTGTGGATGCAGTGTGAAATTAGACTAAAATTACCCTTTATTTTTTATTTGAGAATAGATATAAAAGTCATTTTATTATAATTTCAATACCAGCTTTTATGGCTACTAAAATTCTCATATTTATGTATTTAATCCATTTTTTATTGTAAAGGCTGAAAATGTAAGTTTAATTATTTTTTCCACCTCATTTAATCCCCTCTCATTAAGTCTTATACTTAAGGTATTAAATCACACTTTCTCTTATTAAATCATATATTTAAGTTATTTTCCATTAATAAATACTACTGATTAGATCTACATCAATATTTTTAACAATATAAACCCATATGTTTTAAAACTGACTCAAAAACAAAACCATTATTTATCCAAGTGGTGACTAAGCAATTCAACCATCCAAATTAAATTGATCAACCTATGAAGTCATAGTTAGGTAATAAAAATTTTAAAATAGAAATAAATATAGAAAATTACAAAAATGTAGAAAAAATTAAACACATTTATGATATTTTATTATTAATCAAATTAAAAAAATAGGTGCACATAATAAACAAGAATTATTTTTATTGATAATGAAAATGAAATACATAATTTAATACTGACCAAAAATGAAATATAAAAATTAATAATAAATAATTCAACTTTTAGGTTAAATGTGTTAACTGTTAATGTCATAAATAAATAATAAAAACTAATAAAATATAAAAATAAAAAATACATAAATTTTACAAAAAAAAGCATTCAGGCACATGTATAATATCATATATTTATCATATTAAACAAAAAGTAAGTGTGACATTAAAATTATTTTTACATAAAAATAATATAGAAAATTTGAACACATCTATAATTCTATATTTACACTACTATTAAAAATATGAATAAGATTATGAAACTTTCTTTTGACTAAAATACTCTTTTTTAAATTTAGTCCCTATTTAATTTTGTGGTTTAAATTGTAAATTGAATTATTATTTTTCACCTCATTCAATTCTCTCTATTTAAATCTTACATTTTTTTTATAAATGAACAAAAGAAAAAAGATAAATCATTACAAAAAGAAGAATCTAGCCAAGCAAGTAGACCTATGAATGATACTTGAAAATTCACAACTTGATCTGATTATCACATATTTGGATTATGTGTTTATGTAATCAGATTTAGATTTTGCAATTTGCATCCAATTGTAATAAAAAACAAAAAAGTATAAAAACAAAAATTAAAAAATACATAAAGTTTATATAAATTTTGAATATATTATTATTATCATTTTCATCATCTAGAATTGCTACGTGCAAAGCACGTGCACTTACTAGTGAACAATAAATGTAAATAGCAATGACAACAAATGTAAAGGTAGTTATTAAGTTCGTGTAGTTGGTATTTTTACTAAAGTCAATAGCTATTATACATGCACTAATAGAACTTGTATCTTGTAGATAAAAAATAAGAAACAAAATAAAAGAAAAGAATATGCAAGGTCCCAAGTATTCAAGTTAATGCAGTTATATGAGAAGTTAGAAAGTGAAACAAACTACGAAACATGAAAAGAAAAGAAACAAAACAAAGAGGTACATATAGATTTTTATAAAGGTTTGGCCAACCTTACTACCTACATCCTCTACATTAGGCCATCACTTAGGATTTCCACTAACCAATTTGACTTCCTGGATGACAGTTAAGCCTCTACAACTAGCATAGCATGACTTCATGGGTGCCTACAATACCTTTTCCAATTAAATTTACACAAATGCCAACAATACTTAAACCAAGAGGGCTTTTGAGTGCTTACAAGCCCTTGTAGTTGGGATTAACAAAAGTGCCAATAAGACCTTAAATGGTATTCAACAAGTTAAATATCTATTTGTTCAAAGATCTTCCATTAATAAGCACAGGAGTAGGTTTATAACAAGCATAACCTTTCAATAGGTAGATATAAATAGTTATAAGCACAAACTAAGGTTATGTTTGATACTATTGCCACTTCTACTTGCAACGTTTTGTGTTGATCAATACAAATTTTTGAGAAATTGTCTTGTCACATCGCATTAAATAACCATTTCTACTAAAATAATATAAGCATTTGTTTAAGTGTTAGCATTTATAGTAGAAACACCAAATTTGGCATTTCTAAACAAAGCAACAATGATACCCAATTTTGTATTGATAACTTAAAGAATTTGTGGTAGAAAAAATATGTTCTCATAAAAGTTGTATCGACCAGCCTAAAACATTGCAAGTAGAAGTGACAATGATACCAAACACAACCTAAACAATTGCTAAAGTGTCAAATGCTCAACTTATAAAGGAAGATCCTAGTAGATGGGTGAGAACGAGCTCAATGGTTTCAACAAAGCTCACATTTGAAACTAATGAAACTTAGGGATCTCTTCCTCCTAAAAGACACTAGCTCTAACTTGCTTTCTCCAAAAACAACTATGTATAATAAGTATGCACAATTGTTTTTCACAAGCTTTAATTCAAAACTTGACTCTTGTTATCTTTTTTATGAATTAAGTTGAAAACCATTGTTTATAAAAAAAATTAAGAGCAAGTGATCATTTTCTAGCCAGAGGGATTTTACTCTAACGGGAAATGATTAAAATATCCTCCAACTTGTTAGAAGTCTTTTCCAAAATTAGTAATAGTTATTGAAGCTTACAAATGGTCAAATTTCTTCATGATAAATGACTTAACAATTTTGACAGCCAAGTACAACACGAAGGGAGGAAACTTTTTTCTCCCTCAATTGACTAGTTCCTTCTTATCAATCGATTGGTAAGCTTGTAAGCTCAATTAGTCCGAGTAGTCAACACATGTTTATTGAGTAGTTAACACATCTTCTCAAACTGGAAAAATTTGCATGCCTTACCTATCACAATTAGTTGACACATTTGTACGGACAATCAATTACTTATAGTCCTAACTATGCATGCCTCAACTATCACAATTAATAGACACATCTTTCTAGGTGGTTGATTACTTCTCATAATTAGGTCCAATTTGCCTAATAGATAGCCCAAACACAGAAACCTTAGAACATCTTGCCCATATCTTTGGAAAGACTTTCATATTCAAAGATATTTTCCTCTTTCATAGCATGTTTAAGCTTGGGAAAGCCAATGAACCAAATCAAATAGGATTATGCTTTCTAAGGGTGATTGAGGTTAGTCTTGTGAAGTGTCAATCAACTACATCACAAAGTTCAAAGTATCGACCATGTTGGCCCGGGACCCCACCGATACACCCCTTGAACTGGTTTAAAAAAAAAATAATAATAAAAAAAAAACTAAAAAAAATAGTATCAATACTGGCATATCGAGCGTATCAATATTTTGAACATTGCTACATCATACAACTGATTTACATTAAGATTCTAAAAAAATAAATACAAATAAATATAACTTGATGTAGAACTCTTGACTCCTTGATGAGTTGTAGCAAATAAATCTTCAACTCCAAAGCCATTAAATTTTTAAATAACCTTGATGCTTGATTTCTTGAAACTTCCTTAGAGGGAGAGAGTTATCATTCATATCGAAGCACACGCAGTTACTCTAGTAGAGCTTACACTTGATAATTTGTACTATTCTAGTTGTTTATATCAATTAAGCATAGAGAAACTTACTAAAGATGTGCACTTAGATACACCATTGTCCACCTGCCATGGCTAAAGATTGAATTAAGGGACACAGATTAACATGGAATGGCAACCCTCCTCAATCCAACAAGCCACGTTGTTATAAACAATTAAACACCCCTTACCATCATTTCATTGTCTTCGTTGCCTTCTTTTGCTGATCTCACTCGCAAATATAAATTATTTGCTTCACATCCCCATCAGTGAAATGAAATGTAACTCCTAAAAGAGTCATCTAACAGAAATTAATGACACGCAACTTCTGGATACCATCTAAAAAATATTTACATGACACGGCAGGAGTTTATAATCAGAATATATGGAAAAATTACCTCAACACTGGAATTTTAATGCTATAGCTAATGAGTATTCTCTCCTGATATCTATTAAAGATCAGAGTACACACTGAGGATTGCCAATGCTCAGAGAAATGTGTATGAAATTGTTCTTGTTAGTGGGAGGTATATAAACATATATTACAGATACTAGAAAGGTCAAAAACCCCTTTCAGCATTTCTAGAGGTGAAGCATGTTTCATCTTCAATGTTGAGAAATTACATCTGTGTGTGTTCATTTCTCTTGGTTTCCCTAAACTGCCTAACTATGTCTCAAGAGAGGACATATTACCATCTATCCTATATGTAAGGGCAAGGAGTTACTTCTAACCTCTATGAGATGGATTACTAATTGTCAGCTATCCTTCTTCATCATAATCTTCTTCATCCTCATCTAGCCTTCTGTTAAGCTGGGCAAGCTGAACAGGATCAATTGCCATTTTGTCCATTTCAGACAGTGACCAGCCAGGATATTCTTCGTGTTTTATCTCAGGAGGCTCCACTGACATGGCAGGGGCTGCTGCTGCCATGGCAGAGGAATCACCATTCTCATCCAAGTCCAAATTTAGGTCAAAGTTTCGGACTACTGCATTGGTACTACTACCAACTACCATGCCTTCTTTTGATTCCTTAGCCTCATTTCCATTATCCAGCCTTTCAGTGTTAAGATGGTGCTTATCATTGTGTTGAGGAGAGATATCTGGATCATCTTCACACTTATCATATTGGGCACTCTCCCTCTCTATCACACGGCTACTTCGCCCACGGCCTCTTCCTCTGCCTCTCCCCCTCCCTCTTCCACTGGTGCTGCTGTGGCCCATCTCATGCTGCAAAATATAAACTTCCTCTATCATTCAGAGTCAATACGTGCACAATAGAGTAAGCTTCCACTATTTGTAGGATACAACTTAAAAGCAAATACATATCTGGCTTATAAAGAAAAAAAAACATCAGGATGGCTTACCATTCTAGTCCTCTTTAATTCATCATCACTGTCACCATCATCATCTACAGCTTTCCTGGAAAAAAGTACAAACTACTTATTTATTAATTCTTCCCATATGCCTCCATACAGACAACAGAAAACAACTCTTATCCTAACCTTCTCTTAACAGCTCTGTCCTCACCAACAGCATCAGACCCACCTAAATCTGGAACTTTGCTAACAATTTCCCTCAGGAAATCAAACACATTAAAGCTCTGTACACACTGCTTTCTGTAATTTGTGGTAGAAAATAAAGTTACCATCAGACTGTGCTGATAAAAATAAATAACACTTGTCAAAGATCAAGAATTAATCCCAAATCCATATTTGCTTTTATTTGTGGGTTTGACCAGGCCATGGCATAAACACAGGAGCTTTCAGGAAAAAAGAAGAGACCAACTTCTACTGGAAAGGGAAATCAAATATGAAGGCCAGTGTTTCAATTTTAAGCTTTCATAAAGAAAATTCAAATGTAAATGCTAGAAACAATCACTTACAAATGTAAAGCACTCATGGTCTTGGCTCCTCTTTGAAGAGTTATGTCATATGTCCGATCACAAAGATCTTGCAGAAACAGTTCCAATGCTTTAGCTGCAATTTATCCAAGCAGAATTTTTCAGACTTCTAATAAAATGGAATCAAACATGTGATAAGATATGATAAGATATGAGATTATAAGAAAGAACAAAAAAGAAATAAACAAAAAGGGTATAAAAAGCAAGTAATATAATTATTCCTGAAATGCTGGAATCTCATAAATATCCAATAAAGGAATGACTTTATTTTATTCGTTTTTTGCTATTCTTACTGCTTAAGTGTTCAGTACTAACACGTTTATCAAAAATAAAGTGTTCAGTACTCACAAACTAGAAGAGGCACAGCCATTGCAATCTTTCCAACATCTTCATCTGCTTGCATTATCTTTTTGATCCGAGACTGTCAAAAGGAACCTTTTAATCAGATAACATGACTAAATTTTAGGATATCCAACATCTACACTGCATCAATGAAATTTGTTCCCCTTCTTATTGGAAGTGAAGACGGAAATGAATGAATCTATAACATAAAATGCATAGAATAACTAAAATGAACAATAATCTGTGCTTCTGAAGCACCAAACGAAAGAAACATCATATAGATAATGCACATTAACTCAGAAATAATCTACAGAAAATAAGGTAAAGTGAACCAAATAGAAAGAAGCAAAGGATATACTCATATACATTTCAAGTGTGGTTCCAGTGTCAACTAAATGAGATTAATCTATGATAAAATATCAAATACATAAATAGATGGCATTCACTGGTAGTGTCCTCTATGCAAGAGTGGATGGTGAAATGATAAACCCTCTGAACCCACTAATGCAGGAGCTGAAGAATCAAATTTGGAATTTTCTGAAATTTTCTGTATTTCTGTATATTTGGACAGTATGGGTATTTTCGTCATTTCAACTAGTCCTGTGTGGACCTGGGCTATAACATCTTGTTCCTCTAGTTTAGTAGGGCTTGTCTTTCAATTTTCAGTTTATTTGCATTAGTAGATAGAAAGTTATTGTGTTTCTTGATGCACAAGACAAGGAGTGGCATTTTTGTAATTACGGTGAACAGTATCCCGGGCCACACAAGTCACTCTATAGATGGATGTATTCTCTTCCTTTTGAAGCTAATGAATGAATAAAGATTTCTTAGAGCAAATTTGCTGTATGGAGTGATTCCTAAAAACCCTAGAGTGATTCTAGGACCCCCTTGGAGTGATTCCTTGGGATTTCTCTCTCTTCTCTTTTTTTTTTTGATAAATAACATCAATTCCATTAAAATAATGAATAGATACAAGAAGATCCCCTTAGACGCGCGAGGAGCAGCCTCTCCAAACAGCAAATACACAAACTACAACAGAGAAAACAGCAAATACACAAACTACAACAGAGAAAACATGAATGTTGAAATTAAAACAATAGTTACAATTGTGCCCAGAACAATGTTTCCCTACTTGTTTTAACAAGACATATTTCTTGTCAGCCATTTGAATTTCTTTAACTCATTTTTGTAACCCCAAGTGACATCCTCCGGATTATTTAACCAGTCCACCACTGTCTTAGAGTCTCCTTCAATCAGAAGCTGCTCCACACCCACTTCTTTTGCAAGAAGTATTCCTTGTATTGCAACTAGCAGTTCTGCCCGGATAGAGTTCCCAACTCCTAAAGGGCCAGAGTAGATTAAGACAACCTCTCCAGCCTCATTCCTCAGTACACCTCCCATTTTTGTAGTCCCAAGTGACATCCTCCGGATTATTTAACCAGTCCACCACTGTCTTAGAGTCTCCTTCAATCAGAAGCTGCTCCACACCCACTTCTTTTGCAAGAAGTATTCCTTGTATTGCAACTAGCAGTTCTGCCCGGATAGAGTTCCCAACTCCTAAAGGGCCAGAGTAGATTAAGACAACCTCTCCAGCCTCATTCCTTAGTACACCTCCCATCCCAGAGGGACCTGGGTAAGCCTGGCTACTCCCATCAAAATTCAGCTTCAAAGAACCGGGGACCAAGCTAGTCACTGCCCTTCCCTTGTAGGAGGAACAGCTTGCTACCAACTTCCAATCCTTCCAACAATCAGCAAAAGTAAAATGGTTAAATAATTCTAGAGTCTTTAACCAATGTAAAGACCTGGACAAAATGCAGTCCTTTAAGGTTTGACTGCTTCTTCCTTTTTCTTGGAAGATTTTGGCATTCCTTTCTTCCCATACTAACAATGCTGCTCGTGAGCATCTCCACATTTTGCTTCCTCTTTTATGGGGCCAAGAGAAGAAAGAAGGGTTAAAGATTGTGCTTACTTCTGTTGGCATATCCCAACTAGACCCAAACAAAGATAGAAGCCAAGCCCAGAGCTCTGTAGTGACACTACAAGATAAAAATAGATGATTACAATCCTCACCATGAGATCTACAAAGAATGCACTAGTTTGGTGAAATACAAAGGACGGGTCTTCTCTTTTGTAGGTTGTCCATCGTGTTTACTTTACCATGCCACACTTCCCAACACAAAGCCATAACCTTGGGGGGGACCGGCCTACACCAGACTTCCTTGAAAGGGAAACTCTGATGAGAGGGAGATTGGCAGAGGAACTTGAAAAAGGAACCACAAGAAAAAGACCCTTTGGGGTGAATGGCCCAAATCCTTTTATCGAGTTTTGAGGGATCCAACCAAACCTTATCAAGGAGACATAGAAGAGTAGACAAACACTCAATTTCCTCATCCCTTAATCCTCTACGGAAACCAAAATCCCAAGACAAAGTTGGTAAGGATAAATTCGACGGAAGGAATTTTGAGATCACCTCATTTTTATACAAGGAAATAGAGTACAATGAAGGAAAAAGGTCTTTCAGAGGAAGATCTCAAACCCAAATGTCCTCCCAAAACCGAATAGAATTACCTGAACAAGCATCATACCTGACACATCTAAGGAACTATGGAAGAACTTTGTGAATTGCTTTCCAAGGTGTGGCTAGGTTAGCCCTCCTTGATGCACCAGCATCCCAACCACTCTCTAAACATCCATGAATACTCTTCACTACTTCGTGCCAAAGTCTATCCCGCTCCAAAGGCCATCTCCACAACCACTTCCCTAACAAAGCCGAGTTCTTTTTAAGCACATTCCCGAGCCCTAATCCTCCCTCCTCTTTGCTTCTACCCACAACCCCCCACTTAACTAAATGGTCTTTTTTACCTTCTCACGGTTCCCACAGAAAATCTCTCATCAATTTTTCCAACTTCTTCGGTTCCCTAGACGGTATCCTAAAGACAGAGAGATAATAGGTAGGTAGATTCATGAGGGTAGCTTTTATCAAAGTGATCCTCCCACCCAAAGAGATAAATTTTTTCTTCCAAACAACTAGTCTCTTTTCTAACTTCTCCAAGACTAGGGTCTAAAACCTACTCTCCCTAGGGTTTGCTCCCAACAGAAGCCCTAAGTAAGACAAAGGCCAGGAGGAAATGGAGCAATCAAGACAGCCTGCAATCGCCTCAACCTCCTCAAAAACTAAATTTACTCTGGCTATGCAGCTTTTTCCTAGATTGATTTTCAAATTAGAGACTCCTTCAAAAATTGTAATCAATTCTTTCAAATTTTCCACCTTCTCACCGAAACCTCC
Organism: Nelumbo nucifera; assembly: GCF_055504915.1. Taxonomy (NCBI): domain Eukaryota; kingdom Viridiplantae; phylum Streptophyta; class Magnoliopsida; order Proteales; family Nelumbonaceae; genus Nelumbo; species Nelumbo nucifera. The sequence goes on along the minus strand of NC_142650.1, from coordinate 75,615,178 downwards.
CTCATAGAAGGTCATCAAGTCATCTGCAAACTAAAGTTGAGTGACTGGAATTCGGTTTGTGCCTACTCTCCAAGGTAAAGAGGAAGGGTGAAAGTGGGTCCCCTTGTCTGATTCCCCTACTAGCTGGAAAAAAAATCCCTCACTACCCCATTTACTAGGATGGAATAGTGACAAGAGCTAACACAACCAATCATCCAACTACACCATCTTTCCCCAAACCCACACTTCCTCAAAACCTCTAGTAGGAACTGTCAGTCCACCAAATCATAGGCTTTCTCCAGATCAAACTTACAAACAAAGCCTCTTTGCTCGGACCTCTTCATCTCTTCCACACATTCATTGGCAATCAAAATCTGATCAATTATCTGATGCCCTTGGATGAAAGCCCCTTGAGCCTGACTAATAATGGAGGGGAGGATTTCTTTAATCCTTAAAGACAAGACCTTGGCCAGGATTTTATAAATACTAGTCACCAAACTAATTGGCCTAAAATCTTTAGGATGGAGAGCATCAGCATTCTTTGGAACTAGGGCCAAGAATGTTGAATTAATGCCTCAATTGACTATATGCTTCTCTGTTAACTCATTAAAAACCTCACAAAGATCATCTTTTATCACCTCCCAACAATCCTGGTAAAAAGCCATTGTAAAACCATCTAGTCCTGGAGCTTTGGACCTATCCATCAAAAACACCGCCTTCCTAATCTCTTCTTCCTCAAAGTTTCTTTCCAACCACCTAACCTGATCTTCCTCCAACCTTGACCAATCAATCCCTTCGATTTCCCTCCTCTCTTCTAAGGATCTTCTGTAAATCGATTTGAAATGTTCCACAAACTTCCTAGCAATATCATCCTGGTTAGTGAATTCCTCCCCCCTACCTCTAACTTAGACACAAAATTTTTTCTCCTCCTCCCATTTGCTACATCATGAAAAAACTTAGTATTCCCATCACCTTCCTTAATCCATCTATCTCAATTTCTGCCCCCAGCTTATTTCTTCCCTCAATAGGACCTCTTCTAGGTCCCCTCAGAAATCTCTCCCCCTCCTCCATTCTAGATTGATCCTCTCTTTCATCCAACTCTTCTATCCTAGAGATTAGATTCACTTTTTGCTCCTCAAGTCTTCCAAAATGTTCCTTATTCCAAACTTTTATTTTGGCTCTTATCCTCTGTAGTTTCTTGTGAAATCTTACCCCTTTCCATTTTGTCCCCCTCAATTCTTCATTCCACCAAAATTTTACTTTATTCACAAAATCCGGGTGGGTTAGCCACATGTTTTCAAACCTAAAGGGTCTAGGTTCACTGATAAAATCTTCCACACCTATTCTTATGGGACAATGATCCGAGGTCACCCTAGGCAAAGCTCTAGACACCAAATTTCCCCAATAGTTCTCCCAATCAACATTAAAGATAAATCTATCCAACTTCGACCACAGGGGCACTTCTTGTAAGTTAGACCAAGTAAATCGAGCTTGCACTAGTGGGATCTCCTTTAACTCACAATCAGCAATAAAGCTATAAAACTTTCTCATGCTAGTTGTGATGGTTTGTTGGGAGTTATTAGTTTCTTCAGAAAATCTTATCACATTAAAATCCCCTCCCAAACACCATGGACCTTCCCATAAACCTTGAATTGCATACAGTTCCTCCCACATGTCATTCCTTTCTCTATAATTATTGGGACCGTAGACATTAGTTAACACCCAAGTGAAGTCATCCTCTACATTCTTACATTTGATGGAAACTAAGAATCTCCCTATTAACTCCTCCACTACCTCTACTACATCATCTTTCCAAAGTGTGACAATCCCCCCCTGAGGCTCCCCAAGATGGGGCTGAAATCCATCCTACTCCACACACTCCTCACCCATCTTCTATCCAGCTCTGCCAACTTTGTTTCTTGCAACATAACAATGCTAGGCCTTTCCCTTTCAAGTAAGTCCTTAATCACCCTCCTTTTCCTTGCACTCCCTAAACCCCTAACATTCCAGCTAACTATCCTCATAGGCACAAACCAATAGAACACCCTCAACCTTAAACCACAACTCCTTACTTCAATCCCTTTCTCCTATCTCCTCTATCACTAAACTCTAAGTTCCCTTCTATGTCACAAATTAATCTTTCCACCTCTAACCTGTTCACTTCTTTCAGCCTGATCCCCCTCACCAAAAACCTCCACTAATGAGGTCTGAAGTTCTCCTCTAACAAGGTCATCCCCTTCCTTTCCCCTACCCATGACCACTTCATTGAACCCATCCATATATTCTTCATTTTGTTTGAGTAACTCAAACTCTGTGCAAATCAGTCTCCAAGCTTCATCTAATTCTTTACTCTTTTCTTCAAGATTGCCTTCCCCAACTCTCCCTTCTTCCACCTCTAAGCATACTTTTGTCGTACATTCTGGATGGGATGTTGGTACATCTGTTTCAGGCATATCACACTGGTTAGTATCTACAAATAAACTGACAATCATACCTGATTGGTTAGGGAGAGCATTCGAGAAGCTAGGACTGGACTGTTTGCCAAAGACGACCGAGTCTAGTGTCATTTCCTTACAAGGGAACTTTTGTAAAGTGTTCATGGTAAAGTTAACAGCAACATCTAACTTACTCCCTTGAAGACCCGACTCCAGTACTCCCCTTTCTGGTTCACCCTTATCCAAGTTCAATAGAGAGGGTTGAGCTTTTCCATTTAAATCCCAAGAGCCCTGAGAGATTACGTTGACTTCCTCAGCTTGAGATAGAAGGAGCTGTCCAGCATTTGTAGCGCCTCTTGTACTTCTTTCTTCCTTGGAATAGTCTACAACAGTCCCCTCTTCTTCTAAGAACAGAACCTCTGCATTCAAGCTTCCTGTTTCTATCCAGTTTTGTCTTGTGCACAGATCGAGACTACCCAAACTCGAGGCTCCATCTGACTCAAAGTCCTCATCACTACTGCTTTCTTCTCCAGGCCAAACACCAGATTCTAGCCTTTCTAACACAGACCGCTTGATGCTTCTTGGATTCTGCCTCTCAGGCGACAGCCGATTCAGGTTCTTCACTGGGATCCACTGCAGGGAGCAACTTGAGTGTTGACTTTGCCCTCCCTTTCGAGAACGAGTAGAAGAACTCAAGGATGAAGATGATAGATGGTTAACATCGTCTATCAGAGGTTCCCTCCCACTGTTCACGTGCTGCATTAAGTGATCATGTGACCTCCATGTCACATGTGGACTTAAGTAACCATGTGACCTCCCAGTGGTCATGTCTGGACTTAAGTGACCATGTGACCTCCCTGTGGTCACGTGTGGACTTATGTGATCATGTAACCTTGGCTTCTTAGAAATGGGCTCAAAACTGGGCCCAACTTAATAAGATTTTCTCTCCCTTGACGCAGGAGAAATAAGAGGGTCCACAGGCTCAGCATTCTTGTCGGACCCCACCTAAATCATTTCGACCCACCCCAGTTCACCCAGTTTCTTTGTTGGCCCAAAAGCTAGCTTCTTAAAACTTGCCTCTTCTTTATTCCCCTCCCCAACCTTAAAACTTTTCGTGGTATTGTTCCCAACCACCTGTGAAAAAGACCTACTGCATGTCAGAGGGGTTACTTGTGTTTTAAGCCTCTGACTTTCCAAAAAACCCTTGTTTTTATGACTCCCCAAAAGTTGTTGGCCCATTTTAGTGTAAGACCCAGATTTTTTTAGACTTCCAATCTGCTTCCTCCACGTACAACTGCTTCCTCCACCTATTCTCCTCCCTCCATTCCTGCTTCCTTCCACAAGCTTGCTTCAATGGAGGAAGCCAACCAGACTGACACGAAAACTCCCTCCACTCTAATCTCCACCTTTCTTGGTATATCTTCAGGCCTCACTCCATTGAGAAAAATAGCCGCAGAGTGGAGGTCCCCCCAGTAAGCACCACCCAATCTCCCTTCACACGAAAACTCTCTCTCTTTTCTCTTCCTCTACCCTTTCTCCTCTCTCTCTCTCTCTTGGTATATCTTCAGGCCTCACTCCATTGAGAAGAATAGCCGCAGAGTGGAGGTCCCCCCAGTAAGCACCACCCAATCTCCCTTCACACGAAAACTCTCTCTCTTTTCTCTTCCTCTACCCTTTCTCCTCTCTCTCTCTCTTTTCTCTTCCTCTACCCTTTCTCCTCTCTCTCTCTCTCTCTCTCTCTCTCCTCTCTCTCTGTCTTGTGATAGTTTGTTCCAGTCCTACTGCATCACCCACTAACCCCATAAATGTAGCTAGGCGAGTATTTGTGTTAGATCTTGTGAAAGGAAACCAATTATGTAGCTAGCCTATTCATAGTTTGCATTGCATCTTGACTAGAAAGGAAAAAGAAGGGGTTAGAAATTATCTGAAGACAAACAATACCAAAGGAAATGCCCTTGGATAGAAAAGGATCACCGAAAAGCAAAATATGTCTAAACCTTCTCTGGGTAACATGGGCAACTCCTACATATCGCATTCATTCATCAACTGGATAAATCTTGTGGGATAACTACTTCTAACAGACTAAAGGGCATACTTAAATGGAAGTAGGCAGAGAGCAGGACCATTTTCAACATACAATAATGATGTATATTTGAAAAATCTGTATTTTCGATCTAATTCTAAACCTGTCAAAGCTAAGAACCCATTGACTCTGCCAAGACTCTTTTTTGAGCCACCCTATGCCTTGCCTAGGCATTTTTATATTAGGGTTTTACAAATTTTAAGTGTATAAGCTTCCTTCTTCAACAATTTTCATCAACTTCTATAAACAAAATAGAGAATCATCTCTATCTATGTCAAATCAGGGGTTCTTCCCCTTCATTTGTTTTCTCCTTCTTTTATCTAAACACTCCTCCGTCTTTCCAACTGGGACAACCCCCATCTATTGTAGCCCAAACATAGTCACACATTCTTGTACATCTTTGCTGAATTTAACAATAACAAGGGCTTTGTCCCTTTGTTTGTTTGCTTTGTTCTCTATTGTTCATTTTATCACACACAAACACAAATGCTTCCTTGCAATAATAGAGTAAGGTGTCCACCCTCTAGGTTTTATTTTTCATAGATTATGCTTAATCATATTTAACATGTTCCCTTTCGATCACTTTTAACATTTGCTAGTTGCTACTTTAATTAGGGAAACAAATTGCTGATTAAAAAGCTAGAGGAACATTTTTTTTGATAAATGCTAGAGAAACAAATTTTGGTAGATGTTTTTTTTTATTTTTTTTCATCTTGAAGCTGATTCTCTTTTTTATTGATGAAGTTGATGCTCATAATCAGCTTGCTGTTGGACCAATGGGTCTCCTTGGTTTTGATTGTATTAGCCACATTGAGGCTAGCAAAATTGGTGGGTCTCTATTTTTTCAAATCCCTTTGCATGCACACCTGGTGTAGCACTACTTTTCTATCCAGTGAAGACGCCTTTGGCAGTTTCTTAACTGTCAATCCAAGAGCTCTGGGTTGGTCTTATTAGCTTCTACTTATGTTCTTATAGATGCAAAAATAGGCATTTATTTTAGTTGCCTGGTCTGCTTGACATGGAGGTTAATAAAAGCAAATGCATCTTCTGAGGTTAACCAAGGAAGTGGAGAACTAATTCTACAGTTTGATGTTGATGGGAAAGGGGATAGAACTAAACTTGAGTCTTGAAGAAATGAGGAGCAGTTGAGCAAGGTCCACATACAAGCTTTAATAGTAAGAGGGAGAAATCAGGCAGCCATAAGAGAATAGTAGGGATAAAGTAGACAGTGCATGCAATGAGTAGAAACGATCTCTCTCTGTCCTGTGATTCACAGGCTAATGCCAAGTGAGTCAAAGAAGGTCAGCCCTTTGGCTCAAACCAGAGGTTGGGCTCAATCCTTTTCAACTTTTAAGGGTGAGCCATGTGATTACTGTTACAACTTGCATTCAACTGATAAAAAGTTAGGGCATATGGCTAGTAGGCTTTAAATTTCTCAGATAAAGTGTGCAAGCCATCAATCTGGAACTTGGATGTGGCAGTCACAGTGTAAATAAGCTTGTGAACAGATCAAGAGATAGAAAAATATATTCTGGTTAATGAGGTTGATGCTCATTCGCTTCCTCTTCCACGTCAACCACTCATCCATGGCAGTAAAGGTAATGGATTATGGCATGAAAGAAGACACACTAGGCACATATCAAAAGATGACAAGGAGCTTGTAATGATGAGGTGGTTCATTTGGGGGAGAGATGTCAGTGACTAATCGGAGCCTGTGATACCCAGATACCAGTAAATGCATAGCATACTGGAATATGGCAAAAAAGGTAATAGATTATGGCATGAAAGAAGTCACACTAGGTGCATATCAGAAGATGACAAGTAGTTTGTAATGAGGTGGTTCTTTCAAAGCCTGTTATACCCAGATACCTGTTATGCATAAGACACTGGTGTAGGACACTCACCTGATACAACAAGACAACATATACTGCATGGACACTTCTAGGTTACACTTTATAACATTAACAATTTTAAAAATGTAAGACTGCACGCCTTAATAAACCATGCCTAAAAGATCTTTATACGTAAAAAATTAATTTAACAAGATACAAGCATTGAGGATACTTAGCTTCAAAACTAGATATACGAGCAATGATATAATGGATACCCCAACCTATATCCACAGAAATCATATCCCCATTTCCCATCAGTTAAGAAGTGAAACACCATGAGAAGCCCAAAACCCCAAGAAAATAAGATCAACAGGAGAATCAACAATAAAAGATGCCTTATTCAAGTCCTATTGACTGGGTGAATTGATTTATGCACATATCAAAGCCCTCATTCGGGGTCTTAGGTTGATGGCTTTATCACTTCAGGATCAGATGGTAGTAGAAGGTAATTCACAGGTTATGATTAGATGGTTTGAATATGAAAGTGAGAGTCCTTTGGCTTTTCAACATATAGTCAGAGGCAAAACCCTTGGCTTAGTGAACAACTCATTCAGATGGACTACAATATCACCCAACACTTTGGCAGATAGTTTGGTACTTTGGTTAGCTCAAGGAGAGGCGATAAGATCTTATTTTATTAGTCAGCATCCTTCCCAGTAGTTTTCTTGTATCATTTTAATAGAGGTTCTATGTTGTTCTGCCTTCCATGGATAGAGTTGATTTTTTACCTTGTGTTTGTCATGATCAGTGCAGTTTCTCTTACCAAAAGAGGGAAAATAAAGCAAGACAAAATTGAACAAAGCATTTCTTTTCCCTTTCTTCCATTTTTAGGAGAAGGGAACACGTAAAGAAAACATCAATGCAGCAGATAGAACTCTCATTTTTACCAATAAGTGGCAATATCTCAAATAAGAAATTTGCTAACCAGAGCATTCTTTTGTCCACGTAAAGAAATGATTAAACTGCTTTTTCTCCATTTAGTCAACTTGAACAATTGAGCATCATCTAGGTTGTTGAACCATGACCATGTAACATAGCAACCAAGAAAACAATATCACTGTGCTATGAACAACAGCACAAATTTGGGTCAAAGACCCCAAGAGAGGTTCAACCTTGTAGCCATTAACCAACTGCCTACCAACTGTTTTCATAGTTTAGGTTATATAGAGTTTTATGTGCTCTACATAACCAAATTGTGCATGCAACAAAATAAAATCTTAGGACAGAGTTCTTAAGTAGCCAAGTCCCTTCCCTCATTGAACTCAACCCTCAACCAAAGAAATAAAGAAAAAGTTTGCACCTCCATTATCATTAAATCATCCAGCAAAACTTGTAACTCAGCCAACTAAAAAAGCATTTAGAAATATTTTATTTCTTCCAGATTTATATTCACTTATTCTTCTAAATAAGTTTACTTTAATTTTTTTTTCAACATTGACACCTTACTTTGCCTAGGTGCAAGGGCACATGGCACCTCAAGCCCTAGAAACTCCTTGTGCTTTATTTATGCTTCCCAATTTTAAAATACTGCACCAAAGGTGAAGGAGATAAATTTAATTTTGATGAACCAAATTGTTGTAAGACAATGACAAGGAGACAAAACATTTGGGATACCATTACTGTCACATATCGGTATTTTTTACAAGAAAATCATTGTATAATTACAATTGGAGGAGTGTTCAAGATTTTCCAAGTTTTTCCCAAGCAAAATTTAGCTTTCTAAGAACCAAAAAATCCCAAAACATTGATGTCTGATTATCCAAAAATAAAATGAATAGATAGAAACTATAATAGGAATTGGGAAAGGAAGGAAACAGAAAAGTTTTACTACAGGATAGAATATGACAGACAGACATTTTAACCATGTTTGTGGTATTTGTAAAGTCATAATGCACTGCTGGAATAATTGATAGTATTGAGATCTCTGTGCAAGTGGGCATGTAACTTATTGTGAAACGCAGGCATGTACCTTGGAACAACTTGTCCATAATTGCCTTCCATTTTCTTAAATAAAATCTTATAGACTACATCGATACCAATGCCTATCAAATTTCAAGGTTGAACAGCTTGCTCTACCAGTTTTTACAGACAGTATAAAACACTTTCTGGCACACAGGATCTTTTGCCTAAGATGGCTAATAACGAATCCTGCCATTATATTCCATTTTGCCTTGTAATTGCCTTGAAAACTTTCTCCTTTCTTATTTGCCCTTTAACTAGGAAAAACAACGAAACTGTTTCAAAAGGAATTCTAACTTAATAAGCAGATCCTACATGCAAGAGGCCATCAAATAGACTTTCAAGATCACTTGCACTGAAGCAGTACTTACTCATTACAACTTTGACTGAGTGACCCACTAACAAGTTAACAACTCAATCCACTATAAATTCAACCCACTAAAAGCCCCAAAAAGTTCTAATAACAATCGTAATTATGTTAGATGTTCCAACTCCCTCTGAAATAACTCCAACATTTTGGGTTAAACTAAAAAGGTTTATCCACCTAATCAAAGGACTAAACGAAGATTCCAACAAAATAAGGCTAAATATCTCAGAAAATCATGTCGGTAATTGAACAACCGAGCAGAGGAACTCAATCAGGGAAAAGAGAAGGGGAATGAGAAAACCATAATATCAAAACTTAACTGCAATATCTCAAATGAAAAATCAGGAACCAAACCAGTCAAAATTATTTGAATGACAAAACCCTTCTCTCTCATCCCTCAAAATGGGAAAAGACAAAATGAAAAAGCAGAAACCCCAATCACAACGTCGAAAGAGAACTACCCAGAAAACTTAACAGGAAAAAAAAAATCAGAAACCCACACCCAAAGCCCAAAAAACAAAATAGCACATCACCAGAACCAATCCACCCATCAATATGCCACCAAATCACCTCAAAGAACAACCTAGAAAGCCAATATCAAAGCAGACGAAGCAAATCAAATTATTAACTACCAACAACCCAATGACAGAGGAAGGAACATCCAGATAAGAACTTACAGCAGGGAAGCGGGTATCTAACTTCTTCCTCATGGCGTCAGAATCTGCCCATCGAAAGCTCCAAAGAAACCCCAAAACAGAGAAGCGATTCCAATTCCAATCAACCCACTGTTCTCCCTTATAACACAGAAAACCAACTTCAGATCCTATGATGTTTACAGAAAATCGGAAATCTATCGATCGTTCCGTCCAACTCCCGCAGGAAAAGAAAATCGAAAATACAAACGGAAAGAAAAGAAAACAGTAATTTTGCTTCGTCGTCTCAAGCCGAGAATTTCGGAGTCCAGAAGCAACAAGACCTCCTTTTTCCCTGTATTAACTTCTTTCAGTCCTCCAATTTAGCGGAGATTCTCGTTCTCCCCGTTTTATCTAACCATGGTTAGTGCGTCAGTTAATTTTTCTTATTTTTACCGATCTGATAATCATCCTAGTCGGCGATTTTCTCGAGGCCTGATTATCCTTGAACGGATTTCTTATAAAAATTGCTCTGTGTTATTTGAATTGAGATCTCTTCTCACAGCCCCATCCCACCGTGTATTAGTAACATCTCTCCATGAATAACTATTACAAAGAAGTATGGGAGACATTCTTGACATGCGGTTGGGATGCAATGTGAGGTTGGTGTGAGGAGTACTCTGGAAGGAGTAGATCCATATTGGTGTTATTTTATGCAAGGTTCAAAATATTGGTATTGGGTATCATGTCAAACAACTAGAATACAATATAGATACGTTTTGGAAATGTAAAGATATGGGTAAAAATATGAATACACTAAGAAAATATATACAAATTTCATAAATACATTAATAGCATTAAACATAAAATTAAAATATCTACAAATAGTACATAAATAAATACATAGTTGATGTGCGATCTGACTACTCCTTGTTGGAGGATGATCTGGCTTCTAGTCGAGCAACGAGCTAGGTGAATCTGCAATACAATGAATCAGAGAACCCGGGGTGGTTAACCCGGCGAGGTCGCTCTGATGCTTAAGTCAGTAAACTGTGATGCGAGCTAAAAAGCTTTAAGAGCTAGAGAGCTAGAGATTAGAAAAATCACACGTACCTTGTGTCATTGGGGTTGGTGCCTTTATATAGTTGAACCCTCGCGGGTTTTGCGGATCGGTTCTGGGATCTTCGTCCTGATGGGATCTATTTCCGCTTTAATTGGGGAGTAACGCTATCCATTAATAAAGATTATCAATTCTGCCCGATCCGGGCAGAGAGAAGATTAGGCCTACCGTTATGCGGTGTGATCCCGTGGGGTTCGGAGTCTACTGGAGAAACTTCCGGGATCGTTACATGGTGATCCAGGTCGGTAGCCCCGAGCTGATACTTGTCGAGGTGCCTTGATGCTGAGGTGACTCTGCGCCGAGGTGACCCTGTGCTGAGGTGATTGAATACCCGAGCTCAATTGTTGCGAACTAGGCTTGCCGGGCTGAGCTGTCATCTCTTAGTCAGGCCGTGTCCATGTGTCCCCTTCTTGCTAGGTCGCGCCAAATCACCCTTCATCAATTGCCCCCACTCCTCGTACCAGGGGTCCCAACCCAGTGCGATGAGTTCATGGACGATCTAGGTGGATTTGGCGCGAGGTCTGACAATCTGAAGAGCGAACCGCTAGTCGGGCCTATTCAATCGTTTGGCTCAACCACGAAATGACCCAAATCGCGTCCCGGGTGTCGTGCAACCTGTTTTCATAAGAGCCATTGGATCGAGTAGATTTCAGTCGTTGATCGCCACGCGGTGAGCTATAAATAGGGGGCCAAGGGACCCCTCTTCTTCGCCCAAAATCTTGTGATTGAGCTCTCCCGAGGTCGCGTCGGAGTCCTTCAACTCACCACTTCTTCCCTTGTGTTTCGAGGTCGCTTTCATCATTTTTTGTGAGTTCGTCTTTTCTTCCTTAGTTTGTTCTCCTTTCCTGTTCCTATTTCAATATGTCTAGTGCTAGCATAGATAGGCTTCTTAGTGACTCTAGTGGGCTTGAGGGTGCCGAGGTGCAGTCCTCGGCTCTTGTTGGTGAGGTCAGCTCCTCGCTAGGTAGTTCCCCCCTCGCCCCTTAGGAGAAACCTCTTTACCCGAAGTCAGGCCATCTCGGCTTGAGGAGCTTGCAGCTCGGGAGGAGGGACAGACCTCCAGAGAGGGGGTCCCTTCTTCTTCTCGGGGTCAGGATCCAGATGATTTCAGGCCTTTTACTATGACCTCGGATAGGCTACTGCCCTTGGTAGCTCATTATCATCTTCCCAATAACCTAGTTTTTAGTATTCCTTTGGGTCGGTACCCTTGGGTTCATGGTCATCATGAGCTTGCAGTTTTCGAAGAGTAGCTTGTAGTTGGGCTGCGCTTCCCACTCCACCCATTCATTATAGAAATAATTAAGTTCTTTGACCACCATCGACTAATTACACCCAAACTCCATCCAAACTATAGTAGGTAAAATCCCTATTCCACGAGTATAACCGACCTCTGTCCTTAGATGTTTTTAGCTCAATCTACTCAATCAAAAAGAACTCTGCTTGCCTGCGCAGGGACGTCCAATAGAGTTACTACATTTCTTCTCGCCCCGGGTTCAAAATCCTGTTCAATAGCCCGAACAAAATACCGGCTTGGAAGAGGAGATACTTTTTTGTCCGGAACCCTGAGGGGTGGCCCTTCCCGACTCACTGGCGGGTGGCTATTAAAGACCCCGAGCTGAGGCTAGATGCGGAAACCAGGGCGGTCGTTAACTCCTGGAGGGACCTCGGCCTGGAGATGAGAGATTTCTTGGCCGAGGAGAAGCTTGTGCGAGCTGGGCTGAGCCCTCCTGGTAGGCCTCCACCTCGGTACTCATATTCTTTTTTACTTCGAATTTTCTTTAGCTCGCGACTAACCTTTTCTTTTTCTCTTGCAGTAGCCATGCCGAAGGTCGATGCAGAGAACCTTCTGAAGAGCTTCCAGAGAGGGAAAAAGAGGAAGGCCTCAAAGAAGTCCCACCGGGAGTGAAGGGATGAGAGATCCATCATATGGATGGCCAAACCCTGCAGGTAGGTTGGGCAAAACTTCAAAAAATTTCTCTCTCCCATGTGAGAATCACATTCCCCATTTTAGAAAACTGTCTTTTCAAATATCAACCTTGAACCTAAACCAGACCAGATCTGAAACCAAAAGATAGGAGAGGGATATACCTGATACGGAGTAGTAGTAACCCCCAACAAAAGTGTTCACACCCAAGGAGAATACCAAAGACAGCTCCCACTGAAGATGACACAACGTAGGGTGGAGCAGAATCAGTAGGATGGTTCTTCAACAAGAACTGAATTCTTCAGTAAGAACTCGACGGAGGGCAGGTGAGCACGACTTCTAATTATCTTTTCTCCAAAAGATAATATCAAAAACCCTTCTTGATCGCTCCTACAAGTGGAGATCGAACTAACAGAGGCGGCAAGATCAGGAAAGAATAGAAATCTGAAGCAGTCGAACTACAAGAATTCTTTCTTGTGATTTACGAACCAGAAGATCTCTCTTCTTTTCTGTGTCTGTGTGTTTTTGGTTCGCCCCTTTCTGCTCTATTTATAGCCTTTAAAGAGAGGTTCTCATAATCCCATTAGGAGTTTTCTAATCCAAATCTTGTATTTGGATCTGAATCTCTTTAAGAGATAAGGATAATCCCTTATCTTATCTACAGATAAAGATCAACCCTCCTAATCTAATTAGGAGTTTCCTAATCCAAATCTTTATTTGGATTTGGACTCTCTGAGTGGATAGGGATAATCCCTTATCTTATCTACTGATATGAATCCCAAAATCGCCCTCTTTTAATTAATCACATTAAGCTAGTTTGATTTGGGCTTTAGGCTCAATAAGTCCATTTGTTCACCTACCCTCCTATCTGCTGCCTAGTTGGATATCCTTGTGTGGCGTGGGACCCAAACATTGATCTACACATTAGCCACATAGGTTCAGCCTAGCCTTTGTTAAAAGGCCAAGCCGAATTCATTGTATGAGACAATGAACCCCTGAGTCCATCACCCTGGGCTCTTAATGGGCCTAACATTTACACTAAATGGTCCATGGGTCAAACCACCTTATAAAAACTAAAGAATTATGGGCAGATGCAAGATTAGCCTATCAGGTATTACCCTCAATGGTCTTACACTTAACCTCTCAGCCCATAATGATCAAACACTGCCCAACAAGAGAGGACCTCTCCCTCAGCTACAAAGTATAGTGCTGCATTCTCTACTCACATGGATCCCGAGAATTAAAACCTTTTGTAAACATTTTGAAACCATTATATATAAATATATATATATATATATGTATGTATATCTCTATATAAATATATTTTGCAAAAACAAATTTCAACGGTTGAAATCGACTACTGACGGTTTTGGTTTCCATCAGAGAGAGTGCATCGCCGATCATTCACGTTGTCCGACAAAGGGGCTGATCCTGTCACTATGATCACCCACTCAGATGAATTCTCGAATTGTCCCAACATACCCTGGTTTTGACCCCCTCTAAGGATTTCATTGATTGGCATATCAAAGACAGCCCAATCCGACACCTAGTGCAATATCATAATCGAGTCTAGGGGTCAGGTGTAACATTCCAGTTTTTCCCATCAATCTCCAAGGTCCAAGGCAATACTGGAATTCTGGTCTGGTTTAGGGTTTCATGAAAACTCACACTGCATGTACCTCAGGTCTCACCCTGGCAACTGAGACAAGCCACCCCAACTAACTTGGCAGCACATCAGTGTCAGCCTTGGCAGGATAGATCTCCCCAGATCTATCCAGTGGCTGCTAAACTAACACGAGTCTCATATGTGTCCAATTTAAGTTTATTACACAGAAACACACCATAATAACATGAATCAAATATGTACTTTATTCATTTACATAAATATCATAATGTACATCATTCTTGTTAGACAGTTTTGTATGCCCTTAGCTTCAATCAGAATGATGTACTTTATGAGTTTATTGTAAATGAATAAAGATACATATTTGATTCATGTTCCCTTGGTATGTTTCTGTGTAATACCCTTAAACTGGACACTTAATGAGACTCGTGTTAGTTTAGAATGTTCGCAGCCGGTGGGTCGGTCTGGGGAGACCTATCCTGACAAGGCTGACACTGTGGTGCCACCAAGTCGGTTGGGGTGGCCTGTCTCAGCTGCCAGGGTGAGACCCTAGGCACATACAGTGTAGGATTAATTGAATCTTTGAACTTGACCAGATTTCCAGTATTGCCTTGGATCTTGGAGATTGATGGGCAAAACTGAAAAGTTACACCCGACCCCTAGACTCGATTATGATACTACACTAGGTGTCGGATTGGGCTATCTTTGATGTACCAATCAGTGAGATCCTTAGCGGGGGTCAAAACCTGGGTATGTTGGGACAGTCCGAGAATTCATCTGAGTGGGTGATCATAGTGACAGGATCAGCCCCTTTGTCGGACAAAGGTAATGATCGGAGATGCACTCTCACTGATGGAAACCAAGACTGCCGGCAGCCGATTTCAACCGTTGAGATTTGTTTTGCAAAATATATTTTATATAAGATATAAAAGTATATATATATGGTTTCTAAATTGTTTGCAAGAAGGTTTTAATTCTTGGGATCCATGTGAGTGGAGAGTGCAACACTGTTCCTTGCAGCCGAGGGAGAGGTCCTCTCTTGTCGGGCAGTGTATGATCATTATGGGCTGAGAGGTTAAGTGTAAGACCATTGAGGATAACACCTGATGGGCTAATCTTGCATCTGCCCACAGTCCCTGGGTGTTACAAGGTGGCTTGGCCCAGGGACCACTTAGTGTAAGTGTTGGGCCCATAGAACTCATTTGATGGGTTTCAAGGGGTACACTGTCTTCAGTAGTGCATTCGGCCAGGCCTTGTAACAAAGGCTGGGCTGAACCCATGTGGCTGATGTGTAGATCAATGCTTGGGTCCCACACCATACAAGGAAGCCCAACTGGACAGCAATTTGGAAGGTTTTTGAGTACATAACCTTAAATGGGCCTTAAGCCCATTTCGAACTGGGCTGATTTGATTAGTCATTTAAAGGGGGTGAATTCTGAAGTGGGTCAGCTAAAAGGATTGGGCTTAAACCCTATCCACTCAGAGACTCCAAGATCTAAATAAGATTTAGATTTGGAAACCTCCTAATTAGATTAGGAAACAGCTGATCTGATCTGTAGATAAGATAAGAATTATCCCTTATCACTAAGGGACTTCTAACCCAAATATGATTTGGATTAGCAACTCCTAATCTGATTAGGAGCTGATCCCTTTAAGATTATAAAAGGGGAAGGGGGCGGCAGCCTTGAAGAACACAATAACATCAATAGCATTCTTCTCTTTAAGAAAGAGAGATTAAGAGATTTCCGGCATACTGCGAATTCTCTTCTGCCGCCACCTTCCTGCCATTGCCATTCCTTCAGTTCGATCTCCAGTTCTTGGGAGCAATCAAGATTGGATCTTGATTTCAATCTTTTGGGAAAAGATTGATTGGAGCTGTACTCACAAGCCGTCCAGTTGATTCTTGCGAAGGGTCAAGTTCTTTTGAAGAACATTGCTGATTCTGCTCCATCCTTCACTGCGCCATCTTCAGTGGGAGCAGATTTTGGATCCTTCCTTGGGCGTGAACACCTCCATTGGGAGATAGTATTTCTCCGTATCAGGTATAATCCTCTCCCACTCCTTTTGGTTCAGATCTGGTTCAGTTTATGGTTCAAGATTGATCCTTGAAAATATGATTTTCTAAATAGGGAATACGATTCCCAGTTGAAGGGAGAGATAAATTTTTGAAATTCGCCCCTTATTCCGCAATCTTTGGGCGTCCATAGGATGGATCTCTCATCCCTTCAATTCTGATTGGAGCTAAGGGCATACATTGTCTAACAGGGAGGTCGGTCCCTCTACCCCCATCCCACCCAAGGTTGTTGTGCCAGAACCGATCTCTACCGAGCTTCTAGAGGATGCTCCAAAGTTGGTGTTCACGCCCAAAGAATGCTCCAAGATCCGTTCCTGCTGAAGATGAAACAGTTGTCGATGGAACAGAACCAGCAGGGTGCGTCCTACACACTGGATCCTTCACAAGAATCCTCTGGAAGTACTAAACACTGAATCTTTTTCAGTCTTTCTTGCAAGACTGATGTCAAGAATAGATTTCTTGACTTTATTTTCTGCAAAGATCTAATCTTGCAATGGCAGATGGCGGTGGTAGGAGGAGATCTCCAAAAAACGAAAAGGGTTGAATTGCTTTTCTCTTTTTCTGGAGAGTATGAGATCTGATCTCAATTCGCAGGAACCTTTCTTGCGATTTTTCTTGGTTCCAAATCTGTTGTATTTCTCTCTCAATTGGTTAGGGTTTCTCCTCCTTTCTTCTTGATTAAGAAACCTCCTAAATCAGGAGTCATCCCAATCCAAATCAGTATTTGGATAGGGGCTTATCTTAATCCTATCTGCAGATAGAGTTAGGTTACTCCTGATCTTATCAGGAGGTTACCAGATTCAAATCTAATTTGAATTTGGTCTCTAAGAGTGGATAAGGCTAAAGGCCCAATCCTTTTACTAACTTCAATCTCAAATTCGCCCCATGGATGGGTGATCATATCAGCCCACTTCGAAATGGGCTTTTGGCCCATTAAGTGTTCAGTGTCTAATTACTTTCCAATCTGCTGCCTAGTTGGGCTTCTTTGTATGGTGTGGGACCTAAGCATTGATCTACACACCAGCCACATGGGTTCGGCCCAGCCTTTAATACAAGGCCCAGCCGAATTCATTGAAAAACTCAATGAACCCCTTGAGTCCATCATATGGACCCTATGGGCCCAACACTTACATTAAGTGGCCCCTGGGCCAAGCCATCTTATAAAAACCCAGGGACTGTGGGCAGGTGCAAGATTAGCCCATCAGGTATTATCCTAAATGGTCTTACACATAACCTCTCAGCCCTTAATGATCAAGCACTGCCTGACAAGAGAGGACCTCTCCCTCGGCTGCAAGGAACAGTGCCGCACTCCCCTCTCACATGGATCCCTGGAATTAAAACCATTTGCTAACATTTTGAAACCGTACATATAAATATAAGTATGTTAATTTTGCAAAACAAAATTCCAACGATTGAAATCAACTGCCGGCAGTTTGGTTTCCATCAGAGAGAGTGCATTCCCGATCATTACCCTTTGTCCGACAAAGTGGCTGATTCTGTCACTATGATCACCCACTCAGATGAATTCTCAAACTGCCCCAACATACCCAGGTTTTGATCCCCGCTAAGGATCTCACTGATTGGCATATCAAAGGCAGCCTGATCCAACACCTAGTGAAGTGTCATAATCGAGTCTAGGGGTCAGGTGTAACTTTCCAGTTTTGCCCATCTATCTCCAAGGTCCAGGGCAAGACTGGAAATCTGGTCCGGTTCAAGGATTCAAGTAATCCCATACTGCATGTGCCTCGGGTCTTACCCTGGTGGCTGAGACAGGCCATCCCAACACTTGGTGGCACACCAGCATCAGCCTTGGCAGGATAAATCTCCCCAGACTTATCCAACGGCTGTGAACATTTAAAACTAACATGAATCTCTATAAATGTCCAGTTTTAGGGTTTTACACAGAATTAAACCAAACAACATGAATCAAACATGCACTTTATTTATTTCCACTAAATAACAAAAGTACATCAAATCAGATTGAAGCTAAGGGCATGCATAAACTGTCTAACAACCGCTCTCCACATGCACGTAGCCTCGGGGAAACAAAACGATGCACCTGCCAACCCATCCTAGAAATGGCATAGGCATCGAACCGACCGGTTCACCCAACAAACCAGTTGCACCCCAAGCCATTTAACTCGGAAAGCATGCCCAACCAAATTTCAAGTTCCTCAGCCAAGGACCACAGATCTCTTCTTTGCCACACCGCAGCTGAGCACTACACTTCTCAACTTCGGAATTGGGAGAGTGGTGTTTGGGTTATGGTCAAGCTGGCCTCGAGTGCCACATGGCAGCCTCCATGGCCGTTTCATCTCCCTAGTCACGGCGGACCACACAGGATGGATAAGCGCGACCAAGAAGAGGAACCCCATACGAATGAGGAAGACAACTCCGTCGGGGAAGAGGGCTTATCCCGAAGGCCTCGGCGGGTAACCTCATCCCAACAACCCCAAAAGCCTCATCCAAATTGGACACGGATCTTCGGCTATAAATAGGTAACCTCCATTCAAGGTAAATGACTTTGGACTCTTCTTACTATTACTTTGTCTCTCCTACTCGGACCAATATTTTTATCAACTGCTCGGCCTGACCACTTTCTCACACCATTGACTTGAGCATTGGAGTGCCCACCTAGGGAACAACTCATCAGGCCTCTGACCTTTTTCTTGATTTTAGAATCTTGGTGCATAGCTTCGTTCATCCACCTCGGCTTCACCAGTTGGCAGGACTGTCTGACTATGATCTTGGTTTGAGACCACCTTGGATCGGATAGCATCACAAACTACAGAGCAAATAGAATAACAAAAAAACAATATAGAAGAAAAAAATAAAAAAATCCTCTACTTCACTCTGTAGGCTAGGAAAAATACTTCAGCCAAATTTAGAGGACCCCCTGAAAACAAATATTTTAAAAATGAAATTATAAGGGGATTAGATAAACAACAGAGTGATTTATTCAAACCAAGACACCAATCCTGAATTTCTTTAAGAGTTGCAAGGAATTCAAGATTCAGCAAATACATATTTTTTTATTTTTTATTTTTTTTTGAGAATGCAACCGAGTTTAGTTGAGCTTGTTAATAAAATTTTTCAAATGATTTGAAGGGCTCTGAAATGTATTTATAAGTGCAAGTGACCCCACCAATTTAAAAATTTTGGCTTTCCAATTTCCAAATCTCTCAGGATCCTCCATCTAAGTGTGCTACTACTATCCCATGGTATTTACTAATGAGTGGTTTAGATATGTCCACACTGCAAGCTTCCATTCCTCATTTTCATGCATATGGTGTGCTTCTAGAAATACTGCAAAATGTAAGACCTTTCCCGTTTGGTAGTATTCTTCATTTATATCTAGATTTTACTAAGATGGTTTCAAGAATGGCAAAGCTTGGAGCTTACTTTTTTTCTATGTTTCTTATGTCCATGAAACCACAAGCAAAGGGGATGCTGAAGTAGGTACCTACTGAAGGATTTTATTGGAGATGGAAGCACCTAATGCACTACCAAGATACAGTAAATGAAATGGAGGACATTGGTAGTGCGATAGAGAGATTTCTTCGATGGGTAAAATAGTCTTTTCCATCTTTTTGTTAATAGATGCTAACTGTAAGGAGGATTTAGTCAATTATCACAAAACTTGAGGGTGTTTTTAAGTCAATTTTCAAACAATAGGGGTGTGTAACTTAATTAACTAAAACTTATGGGTACTTTAAGAATTTGCTCATAATATTTTTTTGTAAATAATAAATAGGGTAAATTACAAAGGCCCCCCTTGTAGTATGGGGTCAATGACAAATACTCCCTTGAACTTTCATTTGTGACAAAGACCCCTTAAACTTTCACTTTGCACAATACACAAAATGCATTAACTTATCAAAATGCCCGGTTAAACTTTCCTTATTTTCTTTTCCTCGTCCTTTTCTCTTAAACCTTAATTGACAAAAAATACCTCCATTTCTCTAAACGAAACAAGCTAAAATAACAATAATCATTTCACTGGCATAGAAAAATGTTTTTTCTTTTTTAATTCTTGATTCATTTTACTAACATGAATCTCTTTCTTCATCTTAAGATATAAAAATCATCCGCTCCTTTCTCTAATAAATTATGAAAACAAAACCATGAATTTATATCTACTAGAAAGAAACCTCTACCATTTCATTTGAATATTGAATCTACCAAAAAATCTATAAGGACTAATTAGAGCAATTAATAGGACTTCAATGTTATATTTAGAAAACTAATCAAATCATAACTCGTTCAAATAAATAAAGAAAAGGCTAGTTTAAGGATTTAAAAAAATTTTAAATAACTCAATAAGAATCTTTTTCAAGTTAATTGACAGAAGTCTAAATGAGGGGGTATTTGTTGCAAAGTGAAAGTTTAGGGGTCTTTGTCATTGACCCCATAGTACAAGGTGTAGTTGTAATTTACCCAAAAATGTTCTTGTTTAATTTAAATTAAAATAATAATTTATAATTTATAAAAAATGTAAAAATTTTAAGATACTTACCATGTTTAAATTTATACATTTTAAGTAATAAAATAATTATTCTATTATTAATATTTTGTATAAATTTCTTAAGATTAAAAATTGTTTTTATATAAATGTGGATTTGATAGATTATTTATTCCATTAGTTTATGACATACCAATTTTGAATATTATTCTTTTTAAATTTTAGTTGGAGTTGTTAAATATAAACATATGTTGTTCATTTGGATAGCATGTAGAAATAAAAGTTATTATATTTCATTTATTATGAAAGTGATCTGGTGAGGGATTAGGCTGCCGTAGTTTGCCATGCTGGAATTCCGATGAGAGGGAGAAGGGAAAAATGGAGAAAAGGCTAAATGAGAGAAACAAAGATGATGGATTAATATCCAAGTGATGATAAAAAATGGTCCTAAGACCTCTATTTATAAATTTTGGGTGTTTATTCTAGAAGGTTCTTAAGCTTGTCTTTTCCATTTTACCCTTGTATTTAGAATGTTCTTTACACATTTAAAATATGTGGCTAATTATTCTTCTAGAATTATCTTATTAATTGTATTTCCACTTTTACCCTTTTGTCACATTTTTCTTGCATTGTTTATGGAATATTCCCATGCTTGCTTCTTATTTAAGAATACTCTTCTAGTTTCTAAAATATTCATTATTGTGCTGAAATATTCAACACTTATTATAATGACCTAAATTGACCTATGTCAGCACCTGATTTTTGCTCGGTTTGCTGCCTCAACCTCCAATTCACCCCAAACACCCAATCAAACCCTTATGATCCACCCAAAACACCTCAAAACCCAAAAACCCCAACTTTCACCCTGAAATCCCTGAAATCCACCATTAAACCTACTCAATACCTATCCGATGGCCCTGATCAACCTCCAACTACACCTTAACCATTGGACTAGACACTACCATCAGACCTAGTAGCCCCCAAATACCCACCTATGAAATCTCAACCCAAAATACCTTCGTTTACCCCTCGATTACACAAAAATTCCATTTCAAGCCCCTAGATTAATCAAATCAAGCCCTTGCCAGATCTTCCTGATCCATGACCATTTAGTCCAATCCGACTTCCTTAATCAACTCAGAATGTTCAAAAACCACATCCTGTCAAATTTTAGCCAAAAATACCTCAATTTGCCCTTCCATTTAAGAAGATTCCATTTTAGCTAATCTCACTAGCCCGTACATGCACGACCCCACTCCGCGGTCAAACCCTTCTCAACCCTCCACTTGATGGCCCAAAAATCCTTGCCATTGAACTAGAAGGCCCAGTCTGACCCTCTTAGACCCGGTTCGATCCGTTTTCTTAAAATCACCAGAATACCCTTGACCAAATTCCCAAATTACCCTTCATAGCAAATTCCTAAATTACCCCTGATAAAATTCCCAAGTTATCTCTTGCACCAAATATCAGAATTACCCTCGTTCAAATTGCCAAAATACCCCTTGACCAAAATTACCAAAATACCCTTCATTTCAAAAACCTAAAATCTCCTTTACCCAAATTTCCAAAATTCCCCTCCCAAAATTACCAAAAATCCCCAAAATTGTTAGACAGTTTATGCCCTTAGCTCTAATCAGAATGATGTACATTATGACATTTAATGTAAATGAATAAATTACATATTTGATTCATGTTATCATTGTGTGTTTCTGTGTAATACCCTTAAACTGGACACATATGAGACTCGTATTAGTTTAGAATCTTCACAGCTGTTGGATAAATCTGGGGAGATTTATCCTGCCAAGGCTGACACTGATGTGCCGCCAAGTTGGTTGGGGTGGCTTGTCTCAGCTGCCAGGGTGAGACCTGAGGTACATGAAGTGTGGGTTTTCTTGAAACCCTGAATCAGACCAAAGTTCCAGTATTGCCCTGGACCTTGGAGATAGATGGGAAAAACTGGAATGTTACACCTGACCCCTAGACTCGACTATGATACTACACTAGGTGTTGGATTGGGCTGTCTTTGATATACCAATTAGTGAGATCCTTAGAGGGGGTCAAAACCTGGGTATGTTGGGACAATCCGAGAATTCATCTGAGTGGGTGATCATAGTGACAGGATCAGCCCCTTTGTCGGGCAAAGTGAATGATCAGGGATGCACTCTCTTTAATGGAAACCAAAACTGCCGGCAATTGATTTCAACTGTTGAAATTTGTTTTGCAAAATATATTTATATAGAGATATACATATATATACATATTATGGTTTCCAAATGTTTGCAAAATGTTTTAATTCCCGGGATCCATGTAAGAAGAAAGTGCAGCACTGTACCTTACAGCCGAGGGGGAGGTCCTCTCTTGTCGGGCAGTGTTTGATCCTTATGGGATGAGAGGTTAAGTGTAAGACTATTGAGGGTAATATCTGATGGGTTAATCTTGCATCTGCCTACAGTCCTTGGGTTTTTATAAGGTGGCTTACCTAAGGACCATTTAGTGCAAATGTTGGGCCCATTAAGAGCCCATGGTGATTGACTCAGGGGTTCACTGTTTCCTACAGTGAATTCGACCAAGCCTTGTAACAGAGGCTGGGCTGAACCCATGTGGTTGATGTGTAGATCAATGTTTGGGTCCCACGCCATACAAGGATAGCCAACTGGGCAACAGTTTGGAGGTTAAGTGAACACATAGACTTAACGGGCCTAGAGCCCAATTCAAGCTGGCTTAATAAGATTAATTAAATAGGGGCGGTTCTGGAATTTAGATCAACAGATAGGACAAGGGATTATCCTTATCCACTTAGAGAGTTCAGATACAAATAGAGATTTGGATCAGGAAACTCCTAATTTGATTTGGAAGGCTGATCTTTATCTACGAATAAGATAAGGGATTATCCTTATCTCTTAAGGAGAATTTAGATCCAAATACAAGATTTAGATTAGGAAACTTCTAATGGGATTAGGAGATGCTCTCTTTAAAGACTATAAATAGAGGAGCAGGGCGAACCTCCAAAATACTCGGTTCGCAGATTACAAAGAGAGAAGAATCTGTAGTTTAACTGCTCCTGTCTTTTGCTCTTTCCTGCTCTTGCCGCCCCTGTCAGTTCGATCTCCACCTGTGGGAGTGATCAAGAAAGGTTCTTGATATTACCTTTTGGTAGAAAAGGTAATCTGAAGTCATTCTCACCAGCCCTCCATCACATTCTTGCTGGAGAATTTGGTTCTTGTTGAAGAGTCATCTTGCTGATTCTGCTCCACCTCACACTGTGTCATCTTCAGTGGGAGCAGTCTTTGGTTTTCTCCTTGGGTGTGAACACCTTCGTTGGGAGTTACTGTTACTCCATATCAGGTATCTCCCTCTCTTACCTTTTGGTTTTAGATCTGGTCCGGTTTGGTTTCAAGATTAATCATTGAAAATGCAATTTTCTAAAATAGGGAATGCGATTCCCACATGGAAGAGAGAAATTTTTGAAATTTCGCCAAACCTTCCTGTAGGGTTCGGCTATCCATATGATGGATCTCTCATCCCTTCAAAAATGTCGTTCATTCCTCAAATTACCCAAATACCCTTTATACCTAGATTACCCCTAATCACCCTTATGATACCTAATTTACCTAATTTCCCTTCTAAATCCCAAATTACTAAATTGCCCTTCACCCAAAAATTTTTAAGACATTCTCCATCACAAATTCCTAAAGTACCCTTCAGACCTCAAACTACCAAAATCCCCTTTCGAACCCGAATCAGCTAAACACCCCTCTAGCTTGTACCACCCCTCTCCAAAACATAATTTACCAAATCAGGGAGAGGAAAGAAGGGGGGAAAGAGCTCGAGTGAGAAAAGTTTGCGAGAGGGCTCGAGTGAGAGAAGAAAATAGAGAGAAAAATGATAGAGAGAAAGGGAGAGCTGAGAGTACTAGAGAGGAAAAAATGAAAGAGGGAGAGCTAAGAGTGCTAGAGAGAGAGAGAGAGAGAGTACCGAGAAAGAGAGGTAGGTAAAGGGTTTGAGGGGAAGAATGGTGGTTAAGTAAAGGGACCCCCGAGTTGAAGAAGAGGGAGGAGTCTCTCTCGTTCTTTTGAAGCAGGAGAGAGTTTCGAGAGAGAGCTTTAAGGGTGAAGGAACTCTCCCTTTTTTTTTCTGAGAAAGTAGAGAGAAACCGAAAGAAAGAAAGAGGCGAGAGCAGAGAGTTTCGAGAGAGAGCTTCAAGGGTTAAAGAACTCTCTTGTTTTTTCTGAGAAGAAAGAGAGAGAGAAAGAGAGAAAGAGCGTAGAAGAGAGAGGGAAATCAAGAAGAAAGGGGGAGAGAGAGTGGAAGAAATAGGGAAATCAAGAAGAAAGAGGGAAACCGAGAGGATTCTTGTCCTTTACCCTAGATACCGAATACATCAGCCATTCCTACCATCTACACCAGATTTTAGTGCCGCTACTAGAGCCCTCATTCCACCTTCCTTGCCATCCCCGAGCTACGGTTTCTACAGCACCAAAAGCCCAACCATACGCTGAACCTCTGCATATGAGTTTGGTAGCATTGTCAGTCTTCAGGTTACAAGAGCTAAAACATTTTACCTCATCTCCTTTAACTTTATACGAAGCATTTCTCTGTTAATACTTGTGCTAGTTTGGTGTTTGTATAAAGTTCGAGTTGAATGTGAGAACCTTCCTTACCATCCAAGAGGATTTGAAGCATTTCTTTTCGCCCTGTGAACCAACCAGCTGCGTCCGGAGGTTGGGGTTTGATAGAAAAGGGGTGAGAATTCATCGTTTTGCATAGAACCCTGCATCCAAAAGGGGGTTGGTTTGGAGGGGAAGAGAGAAGCTCCTGAATCCTCTCAAATCACTAAGAACCCGACTTCTCACATCAAATCCAAAGGAAGATAGGGAAATCAGTACTCACACTGACAAGAGAGAGGGGTGCCTAACCCCTTCCCTCTCTCTCTCTTTCTCAACTTGCCCAGATTGGCCTTGTCCTGGCTGATTGGTATGGAGTCACTGTTAATTCTAAATGATTTGTAAAGTTTAAACCCGGGCGGCCCATCACTCCCAGTTACGCATTCTGATGGGTGGCGACTCCATAACTTCATCCATGAAGTAAACAGTTGGAAGAGGTATTTTCCTGACGTTCACAGATTGGTGACTCCACTGGGGAGTTGTGAATGGCTTTTTCCCTTCAGTTTAATTCGTCTTCTCTGAGTTTTAGTATCATTTGGTCATCAATCCTTTTTCTAGTCAATTGGAGTTTGTGGTTTTATTTTAAGCTAGCAGCCTGGTGTGAATTACCTTTATTTGATTTGTCTCAAAGTACTATTGGAGATAATGTATGCAGCATGGTGTGTAGTTTTCTTTTTTTTTTTTCAAATCTGATAATTGCATTTATCTTGCTATGGTGATCAATGTAGGCGTTAGAACATCTTCTAGCAGCTTTTTAATTGATTCTAGTTTTAATCCTGAAAGTTGAGTTCATTTGTGACATTTCTTCTTTTGAATCTTAGTTTGATTTGAGCTTTTTCTTTTCTTGGTATGAATTTAGTTGTTTAAATCTGTCCCTACTGGAGGAGGCCAATCTAGACATAACGGTTCTGTTCTTTTTGAGTTTCTACTTGTTCAGCTCCTCCACCAACCTTGTCTGCTCGGAAGGATTGTTAAAGAGTAGCTCAGTTTTATAACACAAAGTTCTGTCAAGATAAGAGTTTCTTGAATTCATGACAATAAAGAGACGGATTTTGGATAGCTGACTTTTGCACCATTTGCTAATCAATTTGAGCCCGTATCCCGTCCCCCATACCCTTTCTATCTCAGATTGATGTGTGGATTTCTTCACTATCTGATTTGGGTTGACTTTTTTGTTAGTGAGATGGTTTGGGGTTTGTTTTTGGTTACCTTTGTTGTTGACATCTGGCATTTTTAGATAAGAGAAAAGTCTCCATGAGACTATGTTGCAGCCATCATTTTACCTCCTTTGGATTCATAATCGGCATGGGTGGAGATTTTGTCTGATCATTAGTTCTGCTTGTATGCTTTCTTTTATGGAATAAGATTGTGAGATCTTGACCTTTTGCCTTAGTTCTAGTTAGAATCTCCTTTGCATTACATCATTCCGAATCCCGTATTGCTTTGTTGAATGTAATTTCCCACATGCTGAAAATGGTGCTGGAAATAAGTGTGGTTAAGTCTTGAAGGGATAGCTGTACAGTAAGGTTGCTCCTTAGAAGGGATACTGCCTCCCCTCTCCTTTTTTTTTTTTAAATGTCAAAAAAAAAATAATAATAACACTTGTACTCAGCAAAGTTTCTTTTACTCGGTCAAGGGTAAGGTGTGCCTCAAGAGAATATATATATATATAAACTGTAATATCCTTTCTTCTCCATCCGTGGAAAGATATTTGCCGTTTGGATCAATTTTCTTCCTTTCCTAGGTAGGCAAAAGTGAAAATCAGGTATCTAGATAATGCTCTTTGCACCGTTTCTTGATCACCATGTAGGCTACCGAATGTCACGGTGTTAATTGAATTAGGGAAAGGGTCAACATGGTAGGTTACCACACCCCACCCTACCTACATGTACATAAGTTTACTAATTGTTTGGAGTTTTTGCAGGATGATGACCTGTTTTTGAAGTTGAGTCTAATATGAAGCAGAACCTAGGAAAGTTGAAGTTGAGTCTAGTATGATGACCTGTCTTTGGAATTTTTAGTGGCAATTGAAATTCATTTATTTCTCACTTATGTGATTATTAAAATGATTGGTTGTGTTTGAATTGGTGAAGCTAAGCATTGATTACTTTATCACTTTTGGTTTTAATTCCTTGCCATAACCATATGTTTGATGCAAGATTATTTTGATTTTGATTGCCTATTCTGTAATATGGTGTTTGTTATATTGATTGATGCCTGAGCATCTCTAGATATCTAGGAACCCATTGTCCTATTAGGAGAGAGTCCGGTACACTTGGGCCATCGGGACAAGGCACCTGATGAGGCCGGTGGAAAGCTCTCAGCCAGTCACCAACCTAAGAAGCCCGTATGGGTGGATATTTGAAGACTGGTGGCCTTTTAACCATGATTTAGATATCACACCCCAAATCCATGTGCATAATTTGTGTGGTACCTTTGCATATTCAATCTTAGAGGGCCTTATTAGGAGTGAAGCAAAAGCAAGAAAAAAAAAGCAAAAAAAGAAATTCAAAAATAAGGGTAAATTGGTAAATTCAAAATTTTAAAAAAAGAGAAATTACAAAATACAAAAAATAAGAGAAAAAAAACAAAATACAAAAAATAAAAATCAAACAGAAAAAAAGGAAATTCCAAAATCAATAAGAGGGGGGGAACCAAAAAATAAAGAAGTACAAAATACAAAAAAAAAGGAAAGTCCAAAATTCAAATATATATATATGTAAATCCAAAAAGACCAACAAAGAAAGATAAAAAAAAATGCAAAATTCAAATAAAAGGAAAGAAATTCTAAAATGTAAAAATGGGAACTGGCCAAGATATATGAAAACAATTTTTTTTTTCAAAATTCAGAAAAAAAGGGAGTGGAAGAAAAATCCAAAATATCAACAAAAAAAAAACATTAAAATAAAAAGGGGGAAGTGCAAAATGCAAAAAATGGGAAGGGTCAAAAGGAAAGATCCTAAACAAGAAAAGAGAAAAAATAAAAAATACCAAAAAGGGAAAAAGTCAAAATACAAAAAGAAAGAAAAAATCCAAAATATAAAAAATAGGAAAGTCCAACATAAAAGGAATACAAAAAAAGGGAAAATATAAAAAAAGGGGAAAGTCAAAGTATATAAAAAAAGCAGAGAAAATCCAATATGCAAAAAAAAGAAAACAAAAAAAGGGAAAAAATACAAAATAGAAAAAAAGAGAAATTAAAATACAATTAAAAGGAAAAATTCAAATTCCAAAAGAAAGTACAAAAAGGGAAGATGCAAAATCAAGCATCTGATACCCATTATAGTTTAAGTTTATTGAGCTTTTAGTCCCTTGTTTCAGAATCCTTATCCTAGGCCATGTTTCATCCTAGTCAGAAGCCTCATCGAGTCCTTGAGAAATTGGTAACTAGCACTGGATAAACTTAAGTGGGCTGGCAAAAAAAAAAAAAGAGAAAAAAAGAAAAAAAAAAAAAGAGAAAGAGTCGAGTTTGGAGATACCCTAAAAACTAGGGGAAAATAATCCAAAGAAAAATATCTTTACCAAAAGTTGAATACCAAAGAAGTTGAAGTGATCAATCATTCGAAGTGTAGTAAGAGTACTAATCAGCCCAGTTTGAGCAATTTTAGCTTCATCCCTCTTTTGAAACTTGTGGTCGGCACCCATTCTGATGAATCATAATCTCCTTTGTGCAAAATTGAGCAGTTATCTGATTTGTGAATTATCCTTCTTAATTGGTCCAAACTGGGGCAACCCCCCTTCTAATGTGTGTTTCTTGGTGTGAATCTTTGATCGGCAATCATTGCATATCCAATGTTTATGTCTTTGAGATTTGATATATGTGAGTTATTATTTTTTGAGAAGGGAATGACTACTTTTGTCTCTTGTTCAAGTCTGGGCAATTCTCCACTTCAGCTATTTTTAAATATCCATTGCTTTGAATCATTTGAATTTGGCATTTTGCAAGTCATCTTCATTGTATTGGTTTTTTAATTATACCTCATTTTGTCAACAAGGAAAAATGTGTTGTGTTTTCTCAATTGATCGACCAGTTAAAAATTCCATTTGAAAGCCATCCATTATGTGAAAAATCCTGTTCTCAATTAGTCATATCATTCTTTTTAAAATCATCTAGCTTCTAGATCATCATATCATTCC
The DNA here is from genome assembly GCF_055504915.1 of Nelumbo nucifera. NCBI lineage: Eukaryota > Viridiplantae > Streptophyta > Magnoliopsida > Proteales > Nelumbonaceae > Nelumbo > Nelumbo nucifera. The sequence goes on along the minus strand of NC_142650.1, from coordinate 75,585,826 downwards.
CCGCCCTATGACATTGAAATCAATGTTTGATCATGAGTCATATTTGCTTAAAAGACCCTCGCGGCATCAAAGTCCCTTGTGGCAACAAAGCCCTTCATGGCACCAAAGTCCCTTGCTGCAGAATATCAATGTTTTGTTGATTTGTATTGTGACGTAACGCGTCCTGGACATAGAAATCATCACTGTTTTAGTTAAAGATCATTATCTCATCAAGTTTCAGTCAAAAATCATTTATCTGAGTCAAATTTGTTTCAAAGTCCCTCACGGCGTCAAAGTCCCTTGTGGCGTTAAAGTCCGTTACGGCATTAAAGCCCTTCATAGAACCAAAGTCCCTTGCGGCAGAATATCAATGTTTTGTTAATTTGCATCGCGACATAACGCGTCTTAAATATAGAAATCATCAATTCTTCAACTAAGATCATTACATTTTCAATTTTCAATCATAAATCCTTCGTTTGAGTCAAATCTATTTCAAAGTCCCTTGTGGCATTAAAGTCCGTTACGGTAGTAAAGCCCCTCATGGCATCAAAGTTCCTCGCGACAGAGTATCATTGTTTCGCGACTTAAATGGAATTTATCTGTTTAAATTATGAAAATGTCATTTGAATTATATCAATATCAAAGTCCCTTGTGGCATTAAAGTCCGTTACGACATCAAAGCCCTTCATGGCACCAAAGCCCCTCCCTGCATCTAAAGCCCTTCATGGCACCAAAGTCCCTCATGGCATCTAAAGTCCCTTGCGGCATTAAAATCCTTTGCATCGTCAAAGTCCCTTGTAGCATTCAAGTCTGTTACAGCACTAAAGCCCTCCATGGCACTAAAGTCCTTACGGCGGAGTATCAATATTTTGCGACTTAATGCATATAGAAGTTATTTGAATCTCATTTGAATCATACCAGTATCAAAGTCCCTCACAGCGTCAAAGTCCCTTGTGGCATTAAAGTCTCTCACGACACCTAAAGCCATTCATGGCACCAAAGCCCCTCATGGCACTAAAGTCCCTTGTGGAATTAAAATCCCTCGTGGCGTCAAAGTCCCTTGTGGCATTAAAGTCTGTTACAACATCAAAGCCCTTCATGGCACCAAATTCCCTTGTGACATGTAAAGTCCCTCATGGCATTAAAATCCCCTGCGTCATCAAAGTTCCTTGTGGTATTAAAGTCAGTTACGGCATCTAAAGCCCTTCATGGCACTAAAGTCCCTCGCGGCATCTAAAGCCCCTCGTGGCACTAAAGTCCCTTGTGGCATTAAAGTCCTCATGGCATCAATGAAGGGATGGGATATCCATCTCATGGACGCCCAAATCTTGCGGAATGGAATAGGGTGAATTTCAAAAACTTCTCCCATCTTTGTAGGGAATCGAATTCCTTATTTCAGAAAACATATTTTCAAGGATCAATCTTGAATCAAGAACCAAATCAGATCTGAACCAAAAGAAGTAAGAGGGAGGATATACCTAATACAGAGAATCAATATCTCCCAATGGAGGTGTTCACGCCCAAGGAAGGATCCAAAATCTGCTCCCATTGAAGATGGCGCAGTGAAGGATGGAGCAGAATCAACAACGTTCTTCCAAAAGAACTTGACCCTTCGCAAGAAACAACTGGATGGCTTGTGGGTACAGCTCCAACCAATCTTTTCCAAAAAGATTGGAATCAAGATCAAATCTTGATTTCTCCCATGAATTGGAGATCGAACTAAAGGGAATGGCAATGACAGGAAGGAGGCGGTAGGAGAGAATTCGCAGTATGCAGGAAATCTCTCTTTCTGTGATTTCTTTGCTATGAAGAGAATTGAACCTCAATCACACAAAAAAAACTATCTTCGCCCCTTTCTTCTTTCATAATCTTTAAGGGATCAGCTCCTAATCAGATTAGGAGTTGCTAATCCAAATCATATTTGGATTAAATGTCCCTTTAAGTGATGAGGGATAATCCTTATCTTATCTGCAGATCAGATCAACCATCTCCTAATCTAATTAGGAGGTTTCCAGATCTAAATCACATTTAGATCTTGGACTCTCTAAGTGGATAGGCTCTAAGCCCAATCTCATCAGCTGATCCACTTCAGAATTCACCCCCTTTAATTGACTGATCAAATCAGTCCAGTTCGAAATGGGCTTAAGGCCCATTTAAGGTTATGTACTCAATTAGCCTTCCAAACTACTGCCCAGTTGGGCTTCCTTGTATGGCGTGGGACCCAAACAATGATCTACACATCAGCCACATGGGTTCAGCCCAGCCTTTGTTACAAGGCCTGGCCGAATACACTGTTATGGACAGTGCACCCCCTGAATCCCATCTTATGGGCTCTATTGGCCCAACACTTACCCTAAGTGGTCCCTAGGCCAAGCCACCTTGTAACACCCAGGGACTGTGGGCAGATGCAAGATTAGCCCATCAGGTATTATCCTCAACGGTCTTCCACTTAACCTCTCAGCCCATAATGATCATACACTGCCCGACAAGAGAATGACCTCTCCCTCGGCTGCAAGGAACGGTGTTGCTCTCTCTACTTATATGGATCCCGGGAATTAAAACCTTTTGCAAACATTTTAGAAACCATAATCGATGCCTTCTTTCTGAGTGTATCCTTTTGCCACCAGACGAGCTTTGTAGGTCTCAACCCTGCCATCAGGGCCCTTCTTCCTCTTGTAGATCCATTTGCAACCAATTGCTTTTACCCCGGAGGGCGGATCCACTAGAGTCCAGACTCCATTGGTCTCCATTGAGTCCATCTCTGCTCTCATGGCATCTACCCATTTAAGGTAGTCTATGTCCAACATAGCTTCCATATATGTTACGGGATCCTCTTCACTAATCAAGGTTTCGACCAGGTAACTATCCTGATCGTAACCAAAACGGATCGGTGGCCTGGACACCCGGGTAGATCTTCTAGGTTGGTCACTACCTGGAACTTGTGGGACACCTCCCACTGCATCTGAGCTCTCCTCATCAAGAACAATTTCCTGACGCAGATTGTCCAGGATGTAGTCATTTTCCAAGAATAGTGCATTCCAACTGCAGAACACCTTCTGCTCACTTGGATCATAGAATATGTAGCCCATTGAGCCCTTTGGGTAGCCTACGAATAGGCAACGGCTAATCTTGGATTCCAATTTGTCCAGATTCGTTCTTTTAACGTGAGCCGGACAACCCCAAATCTTCAAGTGTCGTACACTTGGTTTCTTTCCAGTCCAAAGCTCATAAGAAGTCTTAGGAACCGATTTGGTTGAAACCCGGTTCAGCACGTATAGTGCAGTCTCTAATGCGTATCCCAAAAGGATGTGGGCAACTCTAAATGGGTGAGAAGTGACCGGACCATATCCAATAAGGTCCTATTCCTCCTCTCTGAAACACCGTTAAGTTGTGGTGTAGCAGGAGGAGCCAACTGTGATACTATCCCATTGTCCTTTAAGTAGTCCTTGAATTCGTCAGAGAGATACTCGCCACTTCGATCTGATCGTAGGGCCTTAATTTCTCTTCCTAACTGTTTCTCGACCTCTTGATTGAACTCTTTGAACTTTTCAAAAGATTCAGACTTGTGTCTCATTAGGTATACGTAACCATATCGTGAAAAATCATAGGTGAATGTAATGAAATACACGTGTTGGTTACGGGTCCTAACACTCAGGGGACCACATACATCAGTATGTATAAGGTTAAGCGTGCCTGTACATCTTTCAGGCTTACCGTTAAATGGCCTCTTTGTCATCTTACTCTGAAGGCATGGCTTACAAGTGGGAAGATCTTCTATAGTTAGAAAATCCAAAGGACCATCCTTTACCAGTATTTGTGATTCGGTCAATACCAATATGGCCAAGTCGGTAATGCCACAGGCACGTGGGATTAACTGTATCACGTGCTCTTTTCTTGGGGTTTTCAGCCGACGTAGTTTCGGCTATGTTTGTTTCTAGAGAAGGATGTAGAACATAAAGACCGTTCTCCAGTTCCCTATATGCGATGAACTTATTGTTTCTTTTAATAGTAATCGTATTACTGAAAAAGACAGAATATCCATCCGCACATAGTTTTGAGACAGAAATCAAATTTCTTCTTAGATTTTGCACAAAAAGACAATCTCCTAATCTCACTAGGAGTTGCTAATCCAAATCATATTTGAGTTAGAAGTCCCTTTAAGTGATAAGGGATAATCCTTATCTTATCTACAGATCAGATCAGCCATCTCCTAATCTAACTAGGAGGTTTCCAGATCTAAATCACATTTAGATCTTGGACTCTCTAAGCCCAATCCCATCAGCTGATCCACTTCAGAATTCGCCCCCTTTATTTGACTGATCAAATCAGCCCAGTTCGAAATGGTTTTAAGGCCCATTTAAGGTTATGTACTCAATTAGCCTTTCAAACTGCTGCCCAGTTGGGCTTCCTTATTTGGCGTGGGACCCAAACATTGATCTACACATCAGCCACATGGGTTCAACCCAGCCTTTGTTACAAGGCCTGGCCGAATACCCTGTTATGGACAGTGCACCCCCTGAATCCCATCTTATGGGCTCTATGGGCCCAACACTTACCCTAAGTGGTCCCTGGGCCAAGCCACATTGTAACACCCAGCGACTATGGGCAGATGCAAGATTAGCCCATCAGGTATTATCCTCAATGGTCTTACACTTAACCTCTCAGCCCATAATGATCCTACACTGCCCGACAAGAGAGGACCTCTCCCTCGGCTGCAAGGAACAGTGTTGCTCTCTCTACTTATATGGATCCCGGGAATTAAAACCTTTTGCAAACATTTTAGAAACCATAATATATACTTTTATATCTCATATAAAATATACTTTGCAAAAACAAATCTCAACGGTTGAAATCGGCTGCTGGTAGTCTTGGTTTCCATTAGAGAGAGTGCATCCCCATTCATTACCTTTGTCCGACAAAGGGGCTGATCCTTTCACTATGATCACCCACTCAGATGAATTCTCGGATTGTCCCAACATACCCAGGTTTTGACCCTTGCTAAGGATCTCACTGATTGGTACATCAAAGACAGCCCAATCCGACATCTAGTGTAGTATCATAATCGAGTCTAGGGATTAGGTGTTGCTTTCCAGTTTTGCCCATCTATCTCCAAGGTCCAGGGCAATACTGGAAATCTGGTCCGGTTCAAAGGTTCTATTAATCCTACACTGTATGTGCCTAGGGTTTCACCCTGGCAGCTGAGACAGGCCACCCCAACCGACTTGGTGGCACTACAGTGTCAGCCTTGTTAGGATAGGTCTCCCCAGACTGATCCACTGGCTGTGAACATTCTAAACTAACACGAATCTCATTAAGTGTCCAGTTTAAGGGCATTACACAGAAACATACCAAGGGAACATGAATCAAATATGTACTTTTATTCATTTACAATAAATTCATAAAGTACATCATTATTGATTGAAGCTAGGGGCATACAAAACTGTCTAACAATCAAAGCCCCTTGTGGCGAAGGGATTAATATTGTTTTGCGTTATCGCATAGCATAAATCTTGTTGTTTTCCATTTTTCAGCACATTAATATTTGAGCCATGGCTTAACACATTTTTGCAACACAGCATATCAAAGGAAAAAAAGAAGAAAGAGGAGAAGAAACTTTGGCAACGAGAGTGTTGACAACGGGTCCATCTTCATTTCTAGGCGTACGACAACATTTCTAGCAATCTGAGAACCTTTGGTGTTTTTGTTGAAATTACCTATCATCCGCCAAGGAGCGTAAAGGAAAATAATAGTTCAGGATATCATATTAATCATGTATTGACATTTGTCACACACCTAAAAGCACAACACTATGCAATATCATTGGATTTATCGTGTGTTTCATCAAAGTTTTCGAGCGTAGACTGCTCTTACATGGAAAGGTGTCTCTCGCCTATCAAAAGAGTAGTTACGCTATATCAACCATAGGACCTCTGTCAAGTTTCGAAATGTTTTACCAAGGATTTCAAAATGCTTTCTAAAGAATATGTGTTTATGTTATGATTGTGCTTAAGTATTCTGCTATTGAATTGCTTTCGATGTTATGTTGTGATGGGATTTTGTTGCCTTCCTTTATAGCAAGTGTACCCTGATTCTGTAAGGTTTCTGATACCTAGGAGGGGTCTTTTTATCAAAATGAGTAGTTTTCATATTATCACTTGTTTTTTATTGTTTTATTTTATGGTAAATGTGCCCTGATTCCGAAGGTTCTTGATACCTAGGAGTGGTCACTTTGCCAAAAATAAAATGGCTTGAACATAATGAAACGATGCTACATGGGGACTCCTCTTCTTCTTTGCCTTCCCTCACTATAATCCTCCCTCATCGTCCTGCCCCTCTTCCAAGCATGCCCTTTGTAAAAATCTCTGTGTGCTTCTTTTTTGTCTTTGTTGTTTCGTAGTTTCCTACCTCACAACAAAAAGGGATAGTTGTCAGCACCCGATTTTTGCTCAGCCCGTTGCCTGAACCTCCAATTCACCCCAAACACCCAATCAAACCTTTCTGATCCCTCCAAAACACCCAAAAACCCAAAAACCCCAACTTTTACATTGAAATCCCTCAGATCCACCGTTAAACATACCCGATACCTATCCGATGGCCCCGATCAACCTCCACTTACTCCTTAACCATTGGACCAGACACAACCATCAAACCCAATTGCCCGCAAATACCCACCTGTGAAATCTCAACCCAAAATACCTTCATTTCCCCTCGATTACACAAAGATTCCGTTTTGAGTCCTTAGATTAATCAAATCAAGCCCTTGTCAGATCTTCCTGATCCATGAACATTTAGCCCAATCTGACTCCCCTAATCAACTCAGAATGTCCAAAAACCCCACCCTATCAATTTAGCCAAAAATACCTCCATTTGCCCTTCCATCTAAGAAGATTCCATTTCAGCTAATCTCATTGGCTCGCATATGCACAATCCCACTCTGCAGTCAAACCCATTTCAACCCTCCATTTGATGGCCCAAAAATACTCGCCATTGAACCAGAAGGCCCAGTTTGACCCTCTTAGACTCGGTTTGATCCATGTCCTCAAAATCACCAGAATACCCCTGGCCAAATTTCTAAATTACCCCTCACACCAAATTCCTAAATTACCCCTGACCAAATTCCCAAACTATCTCTTGCACCGAACACCAGAATTACCCTCGTTCAAATTCCCAAAATACCCTTTATTTCAAAATCCCAAAATCCCCTTTACCCAAATTCCCAAAATATCCCTCCTTCCAAAATTACCAAAAATCCCCAAAATGTCATTCATTCATCAAATTACCCAAATACCCTTTATACCAAGATTTCCCTTAACCACCCTTATGATAACTAATTTACCCAATTTCCCTTTTAAATCCCAAATTACTAAATTGCCCTTCACCCAAAAATTTTTAAGACATATTCTCCACCCAAATTCCTAAAATACCCTTCAGACCTCAAATTACCAAAATCCCCTTTCAAACCCGAATCAGCTAAACACCCCTCTAGCTTGTATCACCCCTCTCCAAAACATAACTTACCAAATCAGTCCCTCTTTTTTCTAAAAGTTTTCTTAGCCTCACATTCTTTTCATTATAAGAAGAGCTCGAGGGAGAGGAATAAAATGAGGGAGAAGGGGGAAAGGAGCTCGAGTGAGAGAAGTTTGCGAGAGGGCTCGAGTGAGAGAAGAAAATAGAGAGAAAAACGATAGAGAGAAAATGAGAGCTGAGAGTACCAGAGAGGAAAAAACGATAGAGGGAGAGCTGAGAGCACTAGAGAGAGAGAGAGAGAACTGAGAAAGAGAGGGAGGTAAGGGGTTTGAGGGGAAGAATGGTGGTTAAGTAAAGGGACCCTCGAGTTGAAGAAGAGGGGGGACTCTCTCTCGTTCTTTTGATAAGGCATGAGAGAGTTTCGAGAGAGAGATTCAAGGGTGAAGGAACTCCCCCATTTTTTTCTAAGAAAAGAGAGAGGAACCGAAAGAAAGAAAGACACGAGAGTAGAGAGTTTCAAGAGAGAGAGCTTAAAGGGTGAAAGAACTCTCCTGTTTTCTCTAGGAAAAGAGAGAGAGAAAAGAGCGTAGAAGAGAAAGGGAAATCAAGAAGAAAGAGGGAGGGAGAGGAAGAGCGGAAGAAATAGGGAAATCAAGAAGAAAGAGAGAAACCGTGAGGATTTTTGTCCTTTACCCTAGATATCGAATACATCAGCCATACCCTACCATCTCCGTCGGATTTCAATGCCGCTACTAGAGCCCTCAATCCACCTCCCTTGCCACCCCCGAGCTAGGGTTTCTACAGCACCAAAAGCCCAACCCTATGCTAAACCTCTGCATACGAGTTCAGTAGCATCGTCAGTCTTCAAGTTACAAGAGGTAAAACATTTTACCTCATCTCCTTTAACTTTATACGAAGCATTTCTTTGTTAATACTTGTGCTAGTTTGTTGTTTGTGTAAAGTTCGAGTTGAATGTGAGAACCTTCCTCAGCATCCGAGAGGATTTGAAGTGTTTCTCTTCGCCCTGTGAACCAACCAGCTGAGTTCGAAGGTGGGGGTCTAATATAAAAGGGGTAAGAATTCATCCTTTTGCTTAGACCCCTACATCCAAAAGAGGGTTAGTTTGGAGGGGAAGAGAGAAGCTCACAAATCCTCTTAAATAACTAAGAACCTGACTTCTTACATCAAATCCAAAGGAAGATAAAGAAATCAGCACTCACACTGACAAGAGAGAGGAGTGCGTAACCTCTTTCCTCTCTCTCTCTCAACTTGCCCAGATTGGCCTTGTCCTGGCTGATTGGTATGGAGTCATTGCTAATTCTAAATGATTTGTAAAATTTAAATCCGGGAGGCCCATCGCTCCCAGTTACGCATTCTAATAGGTGGTGACTCCATAACTTCAGCCCTAAAGTGAACAGTCGGCGGAGGTATTTTCTGACGTTCACATTGGCTAGTGCAATCGACTCAATGAAAAGGATGGTCTACATAGAAAACTTACCACACCCATCTATAGAAAGGACGGTGGAAGAAGTTGTCCAAGTGATGACAATAGAGCCGAGCTGGATAGACTCACTCATTGATTATTTGCACCATGGAACATTGCTGAAGGAACATAACACAACATGGAAGATAGAATGACAAGTAGCTCGCTACGTGATCGTAGGAAAGCAGCTATATAGAAGGTCGTTCATCGACATACTGGGCCCCTTTTCACCAGCAACTGGACAAAAAAGATTCTTGGTGGTAGCATTCGATTACTTCACGAAGTGGGTAGAAGTCGTGCCACTAGTGATCATTACAACTTGGCACATGCAAAATTTCTTTTGGAGAAGCATCATATGTAGATTCGGACTACCTAGGGTTTTGAACTTAGACAACGGCAAGCAGTTCGAAGATATCAAATTCCAGAATTGGTGTGCAGAAATGGGGATAAAACAAAATTTCACCTCAGTCGCTCATCCATAGGGTAACGATCAGGCTGAGGTAACAAACCGGGAAATCCTCCATGGCCTCAAAGCTTGGCTTTCCTGAGCTAAAGGTTTATGGGTGGACGAGCTACCCAGTGTGTTATGGGCCTATCGGATGACCATTAAGATGGTGATAGGTGAAATGCCCAATAACTTGACATATGGCACCGAAGTCATGATACCGACAGAGATAGAAGTGCCGACCTTATGGTCCAAAATGTTCAACAAAGAGACTAACGAGAAAGATCTACAGACTAACTTTGACCTGATAGAAGAAGTTAGAGACTTCGCCTACATTCTATAAGGCCCGAGTTAAGAAACACCAATTCAAGGTTGGCGACTTAGTACTCAAGAAGGTTATGGTATCTGAGCCCGGTGTGGAAAAGCTAGGACTGAACTGGAAAGGCCCTTACAGAGTTTTCAGGGTGATAGGTGAAGATGCATACGAGCTCGAAACACTGGAAGGGAAAGTGGTACCCCGTACGTGGAATATAGACAACCTAAGAAGATACTACCTCTGAAAAGAAGAGTTCTGAGCTACAACCGTAGACTTGTAAAAATTTGCTAAGGCATTTGGGCCGACCTCTTAACAACTCGACCTAAAGAAAGGATAGAAGAAAAGTTCCAAGCTACGACTGCGAATTCGTGAAAATTTGCTAAGGTATCCAGGCCGACCTCCCAACAGCTCGACCAAAAGAAAGCCCCTTCGCATTAAGGCACCTAGTCGACCTAATGACAATCTGATTGATTTGCGCGATAGATAAATAGAAAGAAGCTTCATTCAAAGAAGATATCAGATGCAAGAAAACTAAGTTTCATGAAGTAATTGGGGCCAAGGGCCTAGGTACATGTATGCAAAAAAAACTGAAGTTCAGAAAGTTTGGACATTCAGAACACACAGGCCCAAGAGATATAAACTTACATGAGCTCGCAAGCTCTCGGAAACACCAAAAGAAAAAGAAACCAATCAGGCCCACCTAATCCTCATCACTGCCCTGTAGCTCATCATCGACGTCGTCGCCCTCCTTGCTATCTACTTCTTCACCCTCATCAGGAGTTAAGGGCTCCCCATTGACTTGCATCGTGGGGATTGAATACTCAACTTTCTCCTGGGCGTACTCAGGAGAGCTACAGAAACGATCAACGGATGCCACCTCAGCTCGGTGGATGTCCTCAGTATACTTGGTCTGCCTCTCTTCTAGTTGGCGCTCCTGGACTGCAATGGTTTATTGGGCCTCGTCTAGCTTACGCTACATTTTCCCGCTTAGCTTGATGAATTGCAGGCAGTCTTCCTTGGCACTGAGTTGGATCCTACGCATCTGAGACTACAACGCGTCGACATTAGCCTGCAGCTCGCCTCTCTCCTTCTGGTCCGCAATGACCTGATCCAGCAAGACCTTGTTAGATAGTGTACGCCCTTAGCTCCAATTGGAATGATGTACATTATGACATTTAATGTAAATGAATAAATTACATATTTGATTCATGTTATCATTGTGTGTTTCTGTGTAATACCCTTAAACTGGACACACATGAGACTCATATTAGTTTAGAATCTTCACAGCCGTTGATTAAATCTAGGGAGATTTATCCTGCTAAGGCTAACACTGATGTTCCGCCAAGTTGGTTAGGGTGGCTTGTCTCAATTGCCAGTGTAAGACCTGAGGTACATGCAATGTTGGTTTCTTGAAACCCTGAACCGGATCAGAATTCCAGTATTGCCCTAGACCTTGGAGATAGATGGGCAAAATTGGAATGTTACACTTGACCCCTAGACTCGATTATGATACTTCAGTAGGTGTTGGATTGGGCTGTCTTTGATATGCCAATCAATGAGATCCTTAGAGGGGGTCAAAATCTGGGTATGTTGGGACTGTCCGAGAATTCATCTGAGTGGGTGATCATAGTGATAGGATCAACCCCTTTTTCGGACAAAGTGAATGATCGGGGATGCACTCTCTCTGATGGAAACCAAAACTGCTGGCAGTTGTTTTCAACCGTTGAAATTTGTTTTGCAAAATATATTTATATAGAGATATACCTATATATATTATGGTTTCGAAATGTTTGCAAAAATGTTTTAATTCCCGGGATCCATGTGAGTAGAGAGTGCAACATTGTACCTTGCAGCCGAGGGAGAGGTCTTCTCTTGTCGGGCAGTGTTTGATCATTATGGGCTGAGAGGTTAAGTGTAAGACCATTGAGGGTAATACCTGATGGGCTAATCTTGCATCTGCTCACAGTCCTTGGGTTTTTATAAGGTGGCTTGACACATAGACCATTTAGTGTAAATGTTGGGCCCATTAAGAGCCCATGGTGATGGACTCAGGGGTTCACTGTCTCCTATAGTGAATTCGGTCAGGCCTTATAACAGAGGCTGGGCTGAACCTATGTGGCTGATATGTAGATCAATGTTTGGGTCCCACGCCATACAAGGATGTCCAACTGGGCAGCAGTTTGGAGGGTAAGTGAGCAGATGGACTTAATGGGCCTAAAGCCCAATTCGAACTGGCTTAATGAGATTAATTAAATGGGGGCTGTTCTGGGATTTAGATCAGCAGATAAGATAAGGGATTGTCCCTATCCACTCAAAGAGTCCAGATCCAAATAAAGATTTGGATCAAGAAACTCCTAATTAGATTAGGAGGGTTGATCTTTATCTGTAGATAAGATAAGGGATTATCCTTATCTCTTAAAGAGAGTGTAGATCCAAATACAAGATTTGGATTAGGAAACTCATAATGGGATTAGGAGATGCTCTCTTTAAAGGCTATAAATAGAGGAGCATGGAGAACCTCCAACATACAATTCTCAGTTCAGAGATTAGAAAGAGAGAAGAACCTGCATTTCGACTGCTCTTGTCTTCTGCTCTTTCCTGCTCTTGCCGCCATACTAGTTCGATCTCCACCTGTGGGAGCGGTCAAGAAGCATTCTTGATATTACCTTTTTACAGAAAAGGTAATCAGAAGTCATGCTCACTAGCCCTCCATCAGATTCTTGCTGAAGAATCAGGTTCTTGTTGAAGAGCTATGCTGTTGATTCTACTTCATCCTATTCCGTGTCATCTTCGGCGGAAGCAGTCTTTGGATTTTTCCTTGGGCGTGAACACCTTCTTTGGAGGTTTTTGTTACTTCGTATCTGGTATAACCCTCCACTCCCTTTTGGTTTCAGATCTGGTCCGATTTGGTTTTAGGATTGATCATTGAAAATGCAGTTTTCTAAAATAGGGAATGTGATTCCCACATGGAAGAGAGAGAAATTTTTGAAATTTCGCCCAACCTACCTGTAGGGTTCGGTCATCCATATGATGGATCTCTCATCCCTTCAGTGGTATCAGAGCCAGGTTCAAATCTTGAACCAAAATTAACCAGATCTGGCACTACGCAAATGGGAAGAAGGCGTTCTACCCGATTTGCGCAGATTAGCATTTTTCTAGGAAATCGGTTCCCAGATTTTGGGCGATTGATTTGAAATTAAATATTTATGAATCTGAATTATATTTAGAATTGTTCTGCATATTTTTCTTGATTTTTGGTTTGTTCATACGGTGAAGATCGAAATCTTTAATGGCGCAAGAAGTCTGCATTTTTGTTCTTCTACATTCTTGGTCTGTAAATATTTATTTATTTATTTTTTAGATAGAATGTATAGGAATTTAATTTTGATGTAATATTAATATAAATTAGGTTTTCTATTATATTTCATTCAACATTGAAGCAGAAAGTGCAAGGAGGAGAATTTTGTAGATTAGGGTTTGACCATCTGCGATTTCCAGTTTTGGAAACTGCATGCTGCGATCTAACTTTTGTTTTGCAGGGTAGCAGTCCTACGAACAACCCTCCTACTGATTCTTGAATGTCTTGTATCAGTAATTTAATTTTAGATCATGTTCTTGAATTAAATCTTGAATTAAAAATCAAACCCTAGACCCAATCAAACCAAATTGGACCAAACTGGTTGGACCGAATCTGTGGTTCGACGGGGGCTGTTCTCAGCCCTAATTTTTCATATATGGGTCCAGGAGTTGATGGTTAATTGGAAGATGCAATTCAGCCCATACCTGTAAAACCTAGTTTTAATGTGTTAAAATTGCTTTAGCCCGTTTTCAGCATAAAAGCTATATGGGCCGAACTGCTCTTTGCAATTCAGCCCATATACCTAGATAATATTAATTAGTAATATTATGGATAATTATGGGCTTTAGTTATAGGTTTTACAATTATTAATTGATTGGATCAATTATGTTGTTCCTGCATGTGATGTATGGATGTGTGATGTGCAACGTTCCTGGGCCATAAGTGCATGGCCCATGCTGAAACGATAGTGGCTCTTGCGCACACCATGGCTGAATGTACATCATTTCCATGGTGTCTTTAAGATCATTGGATGATCTCCCTTCGTGGTGGGCTCCACACCAGCTTCCTCCCCAAGAGGAACCGTGCGGAACCCTAGCCGTTTAGGGCCCATCTAAATCTGGCTTTATGAAAGTCAGTGGGAGCCACTTTGGTTTGACCTAAATTAAACTAGGGCATAATATTTCGTTCTCTCCACTGAAATATGAGTGCATGTGATAGGGAGATTCATATGATGAACTCTTTAAAGGCCTTCCATCATTAGCATGAAGATGGGCCCTTTAGTAATGAAGAAACACACCATAAAATTGGGCTATCCATTTGCTATTGGATCTATTGGATTGTTTCATAAGATGATAAGGGCGTCATAAACTGATGTGGGAGGGGTCTATCCTAAAATGGAAGACTCTCTCATGGTACCTTGGCGTTCACGAATATGATGGGTGAGCACTCACTAGACAAAAAGGTATAACCTAAAATGGCAATGAACTTTGTCTAACAGAGGCCAAAGGGGAAGCTCATAAGATGAGTGGATATGATCATTCACAGAAAGGTGGTGGGGTTATGTAGCTGAAACAGTTGGCTCCATGCACCCTATGTGATTTTCCACATTTCCATAGACATAATTCGTAGTCTTTGTCACTGAGATAGGAAGGAAATCTCGGAGATGAATAAATGGAAATGGAACATAGATTAAAAGCCATATCTATGTAGATAACATAAATCAAATAAGGTTGTGGACTAATATTTGCTTTGCCCTTTATCAGAAATGGCAAACGAACAATTTACAAAATTGTTATACGACAACAAAAACTTAAGGGCCCAAACTACGCTGATTGGTATCATAACCTTATGCTGGTTCTAACATCCAAAATATTGGACAAAGTAGTTAAAAACCCTACTCCAGATCGTCTGGGTGATAGAGCTTCTGAGGCCCGTAGGAGGGACTATCAAGAGTGGGAAGAGAGAAATTCCCTTGTCCGCTGCTACATCATATCATCCTTAGACAATCCGATACAATAACAGTTCGATCAGATAGAAATGTCCAAGGATATCTTGGACAGTCCGATGAGGATGTATGAGGAGTAGAATTGTTCTACTTATTAGAAGGTCTTGAAACAGTTCATGACCGCATAAATGTCCAAGAACCAACAAGTTCATGACCATTGTATCAAGATGATGGGATACATCAATGAACTTGAGGCTCTTGGATCCGGGCTTGATCATGTCACCAAGGTTGATGCCATCCTAAATTCTTTGCTTCCTTCCTTCAATCAGTTCATCATGAACTACAACATGAATAAGCTAAATGTTAGCATCCAGGAACTCAGCAATATGTTGCAGAGGGCCGAAGAACTGATAAAGAAGGATGGACCCATTGTCATGTTTGTTAAAGCCGGCAAATCGGGCAAGAAGAAGAGGAAGGCAAAGAAAAAGCCTCAGAAGAAAGCTACCAAGTCCAAAAGGCAGAGATAGGGCAAGGCATCAGATGCTTGTCACTTCTGCAAGCAAGCCGACCACTGGAAGAGGAACTATCCTCAGTACCTGGATACCAAGAAACAAGGTAATTTCGAATCCTTTGTCATAGAAACCAATTTGTTGGTAAATTCTGCTTCCTGGTGTATTGACTTCAGGGCTTCAACTCATGCATGTAACTCACTGTAGGGGTTCAGGACAAGCAGAAGATTGAGTGACGGAGAGGTGACTCTTTACTTGGGGACTTCTGCAAGTGTCACAGCTACAGCCATAGGATCTGTAGAGTTAATTTTCAGAGAATGAATTATTGTACTTAAAGATTGTCTTTATGTACCTAATTTGAGAAGAAATCTTATTTTTGTTTCAAAACTATGTGCGGATGGATATTCTGTTCTCTTTAGTAATATGATTAGTATTGAAAGAAATAACAAATTCTTTGCATACTGATGCGTATTGCTTACACTAGAAAGTGCACTAGCCGATCAAGTAATACAATGATGAGTAGAGTATCGTTCTCACGAGGATTTATCCAACAACATTGATCAAAAAAAGGATTTATCCAACAAATACTAGTAATGAATCAGCCATTTGTTATCTGATAAACTAAATTATTAAACAAATCAAAATCCTAATTCCTAACTAGCAAGTTATCCTAATCAGTTCGGATCAAACCACCTTCATGCAATGAGAAGAAGAGTTGTATGTGAACACTAGTAGATTCGGTCCAGCAATTAAACCACTAAGTTATTCAATTGAATTGGAATTCAACCATGGTTTGGTGAAACCCTAATGGCATGAGCAGCCTCTCTCGAGCACAACTCACCCTATCTATAAGTGATAATTCTTATATCTCTATCAAGAATTTAATCCCCAAGGACGCATTAAGAACAAGAAAGTCGAAGGGCACCAATTCAGATCTGAATGATCACCAACCAAACCATACAAATTATCTCTAAGATGCATTAGATTCGGTTTCTTGGTTAGCAGATCTGATTACCTAAATTCTTTCTCAAGCAATTCAAGCAATCCAAGAACTAAGAACAATTCAGCCAAGATTATTCTAGCAATTAAAACCCTAATCAAGAAACACCAAGAATGAACCCAATCAATCGAATAACCTAAGAGAATTAATTACAGATTTGAATCATCATCAAACATGGTTCAAATTCTAGCAAGAAAGAAAGATTAACTGACAAAATTCCATGAAACCCTAGCTAAATTCGGTTACCAATTGCGCAAAACCAAAGAAGAAGGCAACCTAGAGTTCTTACTTCAATCTTCGATCTCCTTGATGTGCTTCTTCTCCAATTCACATTCAGCAACCTCCTTCCTCTAGTTCTTCTCTTCTTTCTTCTCTCGTGCCTCTCTTCTCCAATTCTCCTTTTGGGGGTTTGAACCCCTTTTCTCCCCTTTTTCTTCCCCTTTTATAATCTTCTCTTCAGCCCTCTCTCTTCTAAAAGGTAGCCGCCTTTAGGAGCTTCCCCTTGGGCTGCAACTTCGGTTGCACTTGGGTCGCCCACTTTGGTCGCCTAAAAGGTTTCCCTTGGAAGGTTTCGCCTGGGCTCTCTCCTTGGTGTCCCCCCAAAGAGTGTAGCATTGGGCTTTGCTTCTTTATGGGCTGCAAGTGGTCTCCTTGGTGTTTCTCAGCTGGGCCTTTCTTCTAGATGGGCTGAATTGTTTCCCTATTCGCCCTCTCAGCATGTCTTTATGCTATCTTCCCTCTAAGTTGTTCTACACTATTGATTTCCTGAAATCATTCTTAATTAGGGTAAGAAATCCTGAAAATTATCATCAAAACCTTGTATAAAACAATAGAAATGATGTGTAGCCTGCGCACACATCAAACTCCCCCACACTTAAGCTTTTGCTTGTCCTCAAGCAAAGATATCACCCATAAACTGATCAGCCCCCAGATTATTACCATCTACCGGATGAATTTTAGGATGAGAATGCATTAAGTGGTCAGGAAACCTGCATAAATATTCTGATTCATTCCCATGATTAGCCATTCTTACCACATACATAAGAGCAAAGGAAGGGAAGAACATGAGATTCTTTATGTTCCAACATTCACTTCCGTTCAATATGTATGGCAGCTTCTTGACCACCAATATTAACCATTACTTCGAGCTTGGTCTCAAGCCTGTCAATGCACCTTATTGAATGTTCAACCATATTTTGTTCCCTTAAACCTCAGCCGTCACTGAATTCTTTTCTTTCCCCTTTTTTTGGTGTGAGTGCATTTTATGTTCCATCTCACACTGGTCACTTTCTTCTTTTCTTTTCTTTTTTTTTTTCTTTTTCTTTGGTGTGAGTGCATTTATGCTCCATCTCACACTGGTCATAGGCTAGAGGCAAATAACAATACTCATATTCCAAGTTGCTAATTTTACTATTCAGCTTGGAATAGCGGAGTTGGGACTGAACTCATATCATAAACAACTAGTTTTACTATTCAGTTCATGACAACGGAGTCATTTGGACTTTGTCCTTTTTTCTGTTCACTTTTTTTTTCTTTTGCAATTGCTGAACTTTGTGCATCAACAGTTCAGATGTGGACTACTAGCTCGAATGATCATTAAGATTTCAATCAAGTGCATTATACACATGAAGAGAGTTAGGGCTGGTCATGATGAAAGTCCTATTCGACTTCCTTAACCTCATGCATTGTCATAAATTTGGATCATGCACAAGAATGAATTCTAACACTTATAGTGATTTCCTTCAACTCGTCGTATTCCCTCTTGGAATTCACCTCATAAACAGCAAGAATCTTGAGGGAATTTTCAGTTTATTCGGCCTATCAATGCATGTATGTATTGGGGTGATTGAGGTGTATAGCTACATCCTAACTCCCCCACACTTAACATGAACATTGCCCTCAATGTTCCTGGTGATAGAATGTGAAGATGAATTCAGCAATTAAGGTATTTCTCTGAAGAGCATTATCAAGTAATAAAAGGGGTTTAGAGGAATTCCTTGAAGAGCATTATGAACTTTGGAATGCCTCATTCGTTTGTAACCTCTAGCTGCTAAGAACCAAAAGAAACTAGGAGAAGAGACTGATAAACACGAAGAGAGCAGCAATCTACCAAACCAAGAAAACTGAATACTACCGAAAAAGAAAAGTAGACAAAGAACAATTAGCAAGAAGAAAAAGAAAAAAAAAACTACTTATCAGCATTGGGTTGCCTCCCAATAAGCACTTGTTTTCTGTCTGTAGCTCGACCTCCTAGTAGGATCAACGATCGTCTAGGTATACAGTGGATGGAGTAGGCAATGTGCCACCTACTATATATGGCTTGAGGCGCTGACCATTGACCTTAAATGTGCCTTGTGTCGGGTGAGTGACCTCTACGGCTCCATGAGAGAAAATTTGTGAGATGGTGAAGGGTCCAGACCATCTTGATTTCAGCTTGCCCGGAAACAACCGGAGACGTGAATTATACAATAACACTTGTTGGCCCACATGAAAATCACGTCTCAACAAGTTCTTATCATGCCATCGTTTAGTTCTCTCCTTGTAGATCTTGGCATTTTCATAGGCTAAAAGTCTGAATTCATCCATCTCATTCAGCTGCAGTCGTCTCTCTGGTCCTGTGGCCTATAAATCAAAATTTAATAACTTCAGTGCCCAATATGCCTTATGTTCCAGCTCAACCGGTAAATAACATGCTTTACCAAAGACTAACCTATATGGGGACATGCCGATGGGTGTTTTATATGCAGTCCGATATGCCCACAATGCATCATCTAGCTTGATTGCCCAGTCCTTCCTAGAGGAGTCTACCATCTTCTCCAAAATTCTTTTGAGTTCTCTATTAGCTAATTCGACTTGGCCACTGATTTGAGGGTGATATAGGGTTGCTAATTTATGTGTAACACCATATTTTTGCACCAACTACTCAAATTGGGTGTTGCAGAAATGAGTTCCCCTATCACTAATTATAGCTCGAGGTGTGCCGAATTGGGTGAATAACTTTTTAAGGAAGTGTAATACCCTCCTAGAGTCATTTGTGGGTAAAGCCATGGCTTCTACCCATTTGGACACATAAACAACAGCAACTAGGATGTACTTATTACCAAAAGAATTCGGGAAGGGCCCCATGAAGTCTATACCCCATACATAAAAAATTTCACAAATTAAAATATTGGTGAGGGGCATTTCATTCTGTCAGGAGATATTACCTGTCCTCTGGCATTGGTCACATGCAGACACATATCTGTGAGCATCCTTGAACAAGGTTGGCCAATAGAAACCTGATTGCAAAACCTTGGTTGCAGTGCGATTGGCTCCGAATTGGCCTCCCGCTTCCCTATCATGGCAGTACTGGAGCACCGACTCCATCTCCTCCTCAAGGACACACCTCCGTATGATCTGATTTACACATAGTTTGTACAGAAAGGGATCCTCCCACATATAGTGTTTCACATCAGAGAAGAATTTCTTCCTCTATTGGTATGAAAGATTAGCAGGAATAACATGTCCAGCAAGATAATTTGCAAAATCAGCATACCAAGGTGATGCATCTACCTGAATGGAGTAGAGCTGCTCGTCCGGAAACTCCTGTCAGATGCTGCTGATTGTCTTCCCTTCTAAATCTGCATTATCTAACCAGGAAAGATGATCAACAACTAGGTTCTCGGTACCCTTCTTGTCACGGATCTCAACATCAAACTCTTACAACAATAGGATCCACCTAATTAGCCTTGGTTTTGCATCCTTCTTTGCGAGTAGGTGTCTTAATGCCGAGTGATCTGTATACACAATGACCTTGGACAAAATCAGATATGAATGAAACTTATCAAAAGCAAAGATTACCACTAGTAGTTCATTTTCTATTGTGGTGTAATTCTGTTGAGCTCCATTCAAGGTTCTACTAGCATAATAGATCTACTGAAAGTGTTTGTTCATTCTTTGCCCTAGAACAGCTCCCACTGTTGAATCACTCGCATCACACATCAGCTCAAAATGAAGTGTCCAATCCGGTGCTATAATGATTGGGGCATTGATCAGCTTGCCCTTCAGGATGTTGAACGCTTGTAGGCATTCGTTTGTGAATTCGAAGGGCACATCTTTTTGAAACAGATTGGACAACGACTTAGCTATCTTGGAGAAATCCTTGATGAATCTTTTGTAGAACCCGGCATGTCCCAAGAAGCTTCTCACAGATCGAACAGATATTGGTGGTGGCAACTTCTCAATTGTCTCCACTTTAGCTCTATCAACCTCAATACCTCTCTATGAAATCTTATGTCCAAGCACAATGCCTTCTTGCACCATGAAATGGTACTTCTCCCAATTCAGCACTAGATGTGTGTCTGTGCACCGCTTTAGTACCTTCTCCAAGTCATTCAAACATGCATCAAAGGAAGAGCCAAAGACTGAGAAATCGTCCATGAAGACCTCCATAAAATTTTCAACCATATCAGAAAATATTGTCATCATACAACTCTGAAAAGTTGCTGGAGCATTGCATAACCTGAATGGCATCCTCCTATAGGCAAAGGTACCATAGGGGCAAGTGAAGGTGGTCTTCTACTGATCTTTCGGTGAAATCGGAATCTGATTATAACCTGAATACCCATCCAAGAAACAACAATACTCATGTCAGGCCAGCCTCTCTAGCATTTGGTCGATGAAGGGGAGAGGGAAATGATCCTTGTGTGTGGGTTCATTCAATTTTTTGTAATCAATGCACACTCGCCACCCGGTAATGGTCCTAGTCGGTATGAGTTCATTCCTTGCATTCGGTACTACGGTCATGCCACCTTTCTTTGGCACTACTTGCACGGGGCTCACCCATGAGCTGTCAGAGATCGGATAAATGATACCAACATCTAGCAGCTTGATGACTTCTTCCTTCACCACCTCTTTCATATTCGGGTTCAGGCATCATTGGGGCTGAACCGATGGCTTGCTTCCATCTTCCATCAAAATTTTGTGCGTACATATAGATGGGTTGATGCCCTTGATGTTTGCTACCTTCCAAGCCAAAGTTGTCTTGTGTTCCCGTAACACCCGCAACTATTTTTCTTTTTGCAATTGAGTCAAGGTTGGTGATATGATTACCGGTAGGGCTGACGGTGCCTCTAAGAAAGCATACTCTAAATGCGGTGGGAGTTGCTTTAGCTCAAGGGTGGGTGGCTCTTTGGTTGAAGGCCTTGCTTTCTGGCATTGGCGGTCTGAATCCTTTGAAAAGTTCAAAGAGTTCAGACAAGAGGTCGAGAAACAGTTAGGGAGAGAAATTAAGACCCTTCGATCGGATCGAGGTGGTGAGTATCTCTTTAACGAATTCAGGGACTACTTAAAGGAGAATGGGATAGTATCACAACTAGCTCCTCCTGCTACACCATAACTAAACGGGGTGTCAGAAAGGAGGAACTGGACTTTATTAGATATGGTCCGATCACTTCTCGTACACTCAAAATTACCCACATCATTTTGGGGTTACGCATTAGAGACTGCAATATACGTGCTGAACCGGGTTCAACCAAATCAGTTCCGAAGACTCCCTATGAGCTTTGGACCGGTAAGAAACCAAGTGTAAGACACTTAAAGATTTGGGGTTATCTGACACATGTTAAAAGAACAAGTGTAGACAAATTGGAATCCAAGACCAATCGTTGCCTATTCATAGGCTACCCCAAAGGCTTTGTGTGTTACTTATTCTATGACCCAGGAGAATAGAAGGTGTTCTATAGTCGAAATGCCCATTTCTTGGAAGATGATTACATCCTGAACAATCATCGTCAAGAAGTTGTTCTTGATGAGGAGAGCTCAGGGGTAGTGGGAGATGTCCCACAAGATCCAGTTAATGACCAACCTAGAAGATCTACCCGGGTTTCCAGGCTTCCAGTTCGTTTCAGCTATGACCAAGAAAGTTACTTGGTGGAAGCCACGACCAGTGAGGAGGATCCCGTGACTTATACGGATGCTATGTTGGACATAGATTCCTTGAAGTGGGTAGATGCCATGAGAGCTGAGATGGACTCAATGGAGACCAATGGAGTGTGGACTCTGGTAGATCCGCCCTCTGGGGTAAAAGCAGTTGGTTGCAAATGGATCTATAAGAGGAAGAAGGGCCCTGATGGTAAGGTTGAGACCTACAAGGCTTGTCTTGTGGCGAAAGGGTACACTCAGAAAGAAGGAATCAATTATGAGGAAACCTTTTCACCAGTGGCCATGCTTAAATCCATTAGGATCCTGCTATCTGTAGCAGTGTACCATGATTACGAGATTTGGCAAATGGATGTCAAAATTGTGTTCCTGAATGGAGATCTTAGTGAAGATATCTATATGTAGAAACCGCATGGTTTCATAGCTGTGGGTCAGGAACACATGGTATGTGAATTAAATCGGTCCATATATAAACTTAAGCAAGCTTCTAGGAGTTGCAACATCCAGTTTAACTCTACCATCAAACAGTTTGATTTTGAGCAAAATCTGGATGAGCCCTGTGTTTATAGGAAATCTAGTGGAGATAAGGTTACGTTCCTGGTTCTGTATGTAGATGACATTCTACTCATTAGGAATGATATAGGAATGTTAACTATGGTGAAAGTATGGCTTCCACAACAATTCTCCATGAAAGATCTTGGAGAAGCCTCCTACATACTGGGTCTTCGGCTCTATAGAGATAGATCGAAGAGGATAATAGGATTATCTCAATCTGCTTACATTGACAAGATAGTCAAGAGATACAGCATGGAGAACACCAAGAAAGGAAATGTTCCTTTCATGCATGGAGTCACTTTCTCCAAGGGTATGTCTCCCAAGACTCCCGAAGAGATTGACGGCATGAAGGACATTCCCTATGCCTCAGTAGTAGGGAGCATCTTGTATGCCATGTTGTGCATTCGTCCTGACATCTCTCAGGCAGTGAGTGTGGTAAGTAGATTCTAGTTAAACACAGGGCAAGAACATTGGACTGCTGTGAAAAACATAATAAAATACCTTCGAAGGACAAAAGAGTTTTGTCTGGTATTCGATGGTAGTTCACTACAGATCTAGGGCTATACTGATGCTGACTTCCAGTCAGATCCAGATGATAGAAAGTCTACATCTGGTTATGTTTTCATGATAGGATCGTGTGTTGTTTGTGAGAAAAGTAGCAAATAGGGGTCTACGGCGGATTCCACAACCGAAGCCGAATACATTATTACAAGTGAAGCTGCCAAAGAAGCTGTATGGATGAAGAAGTTCATTCACGAATTAGGAGTAGTTCCATCTAGCACATCACCCATTCCATTGTTGTGTGACAACACTAGAGCCATTGCTCAGGCTAAGGAGCCACGAGCTCACTCGAAGTCGAAGCACATCGAGAGGAAGTACCATGTACTGCGGGAGATAGTTGGAAGAGGGGACGTCCTAATTCAGAAGGTAGCATCAGTGGAAAATGTAGCAGACCCATTGACTAAGCCACTAACATAGGAAGTGTTTGATAAACGTGTGGAAAGTCTGGAACTCCGGCTTATACCAGATTGGACCTAAGTGCAAGTGGGAGTTGTTAGACAGTGTATGCCTATCGCCCAAACCAAGAGGAAGTCAACAAGAGGGGGTAGTTTACCAAAATTAAAGTTCTAATGGATATATCGGTACCTCTAACACAAGAGGTCAAGGAAAATCCAAGTTGTAGATTGAAACATTGATTGCATCTGGCCAATGATAATTGCTCGAATAACAACGTCAAAGAAAAGATGAAATCTCTAGATTACGAGCGGATAACAAAGAACATATGCACTCCTCTATCTTCGTGGAAATTTGGAATGCAGAGCAAACAGTTAGATCATATCTAAAACCAAAACCAGGGGAATGTTGTTGCTTCATCACCGCCGACGTTGGCATGAAAACTATAATCACCACCGTAAATTGCAGTGGGTGGTGCGTCGGTGGGAGAGAAAACTGAAATAGGGGCATCGTGGACTGGTGAGGGAGAATCAGAGAGAGGAGAAAGAATGATAGGAGGGTGACGAGGAGGGGAGGAATGATGGCAAGGAGTGAGTGAGATGAGGGAGAAATAGAGAGGGGAAAGTAGCTGGTGGAGTTTCAGTGGTGACCGTATGTATATGAGGTTAAATGAAGAAGACGAAAAGAAAAACAAAGAGGACAGTCTCGGCCTGTCTGTTTACATGGTCAGATGTTGGTTGAAAAGGAATGAATGAGAGAGGATGGCGGAGAGGAGAGAGAGGTGGTGGCGATTCAGTGGTCGAATTGTTGCTGTTACAACGACAGTTTCATAGGGAAAAGAAGGAAGATGAAAACAATGAATGAAAAATAAAATAAAAAATAAGAGATTAAAGGAGGGAGAGAGAGAGAGAGAGAGGAGAAAAAACCAGAGCCCAACCACATCAGAGATGGAAGTTTCTAGAACTTAAGCTGCCTACAACCTCTGGACAACTCCTCGGAGTCGGCAACTGAGGCACCGAAATGATACGTACGCCGAAGATTGAGTTGGATGACCTAAATGTTGGATCAGAAACATGAGTTGTAACAATAATAGCCATTTAGTCAACCTTTGGCATTTCTTGGTGGCTCTCTTAAACCACCAGTCAACCAATGGTGCCATTTTTCGTATTATTGTCATTTTCTCAAAATATAATAATCACATGGTATGGCATGAGCAAATTGTGATGAAACCCTAAAGGTAGGGGAGTAATTAGTCAATTGTCATAAAACTTAAGATTACTCTAAGACAATAGTTAAACATTAAGGTAGAGTTAATCAATTAGCTAATTAGTAAGGGTAGTTTAAGAAATTTATCCTATTAAAATATATTTATAGTGCCAACAGGTCTGGTTTTTCTGGAATTTTACAAATGTGTACTTTGACAAAATACCATAATTAAAATATTTAATATTGTAATTGATGTTGCACGATCCGGGCACTCCTAGCTGGCTACTGACTGGCTCCTTGTTGGCAACGGACGGCACCTGAGAAGATGGAAAGGAAGGATTCCCGGGGATTTTACCCGGTGGGAATACTCCGATGCTTAAGTTAGAACATAAAAAGGAAGGAAAAGAAGAGCTGGTAGCTAAGAGTGTAGGTCGCGCTTTATCACTATATTTGAGAGATTAGAGGTCTCAAGAAGAAGTTTCTCTTCTACCCTGAGGGCTTTTATAGGGGCGTTCTGGTCAGATCAGGCATAACCGCCATTGGGCCCCTACCACAGCCGTTACCTGCCAGGGCTGCGCAAGTGGCCGTTGTGACGTACTCCTCGCCCGAGTGAGTGACACGTCTCCAAAGTGACAGGCACGCCTCCACCTGCTGAGAGACGTGGGTGCAGACTGTCGAAAGGACAGGGACTGCACCATCAGTAGGGGACGTGGCGCAGCTTGATCGGTACAGCCTATCAAATAGAAGCTTCCTGAGGAATACTCGTGCGGCCCATTCGCGAGCTACTTTGCAGCGAGCTCGGAATACTTCAAGAGTACCCTTAGTAGAAATTGGTCCTTGGGATGACTTGTCTGCTTGATAGCTCGGGCAAGCTGGTTTTCTTAGCTCGCGAGCTAAAGTTGCCTTGGAATATCCCTTTAGAGGTAGCTCGGGGAACCTGGAGCTCGCGTTGTGGCGTGCTCCTCTTTTCGCACGCTACGATGTAGCAAGCTGCCTTACGGGCCCGTTACTTGGTTGTACTGAGCCACAATGCTGAGCTGTCGCTTATGCTGAGTCAGTGTCCATGTTGCTGTTTCGTAGGTCGGGACAAATCGTCCTCCAACAGTAATAGTCATTGTAGAACCATAGAAGCCATATAGATGCCACCTCATCCTCTCATTAAAATTCACCCAATAAAAAAGAAACGTACCCTCACCTTCACATACACCATTGTAAATCTAAATTTTCCTCCCATTCAAAGGGAACAAAATTTACAAATAGAAAAATTAATTATAAATATATGACATGAAATAATAACTAAAGGAACCAAATCTAAATCTAGTTAGTAGAAATTAAAAAAAAATGTAAAAAAAATATAAAGTACTATTATCATCATAAAAAATTGCCATGTGCAAAGCACGGGCACACTTACTAGTAAATATAAATTCTTAAACCTCTTCTTACTTTTGTCATAAATATTAAGGGTCTGTTTGGTTAGTTAGAACAAGAACTAGAATTGGAATTGGAATAGGTTTTTAGTCTATTCTCATAACCTGTTTGGTTCAAACAGGAATCGGAATTGAATTTGGAATAAGCTAAAATGGGATATCATTTCCAAGGGAGGAGAAAGAATGGCCATTCACTTAAATGGGGGAATGCCATTCCACTAGGAATGGGAATGGGGTTCTGAATGTGCCAGCCAAACAGTTGGGCCATTCTAATTCCAATAAAAGACCCCTATTCCCATAAACCAAACGGGCCCTAAAACTTCCAACAACCTTTTTAAGCAAACTTTAACCTCCTTATGCATTGATATGACAATAAGTAATGCACAATTTATTTACTTTGTGTTTTAATGATAACAAATTCATTGAGAATACTAATTATGCAATTAGTATGCAACCATCTTAACTTTTTAAGCCTCAATTGTATCAAATTAAATCTGCTACCAAAGATGAAGTAGAATTTTACTTGATTAGCTTCTTGAGCTTCAGGTTCTCATCACCATCTCCATGTCTCTCCACTTAAGGAAGATCTAAATGAATTCAAGCATGACAAGGTTACTTCAAGAACTCAAGAAAGATTTAGATCTACTCAAGAGATTAACTTCTATAGCAACTCAGCAATGAGGAAGATTACATCAAATTGTACTTGAAAGTGTTAACCTTTAGGATTTTGATGTAATAAGTTGCATAAAATGCACTCTCTATGATTCTCAACAAGACCAAACTCGATCTATACAATCTTAGAGACCAATGGTTAGAATAGGTTTGGTTCCTAGGCATTCCTAGACTTAAAAACAAGTTATTACAATATAATCCTAAAAATCTATTTTGAAAACCAAAGAAAGAAGTATCAAACCTTTGGATGAATATTTCTAAGGTTTTTAAGTGTTTGGTTGTTTGTAAGGAAAAATTGCACATGCTCTAAAAAATAGTTAACTATTCAAAAATGTATAGTTAATTAACTATGATAGACAAGGCATGATATGTTTGACTATGAGACATAGTTGATTACCCAAAAAGTCAACTATCTATGACAATAAATGCATGATTTGCCAAGACTATGAGATATAGACAACTACCCTAAAAGGCATAATCGACTACTTGTGACTGCCAAGGCAAGAAAAATGCCCTATTGAAAAAGTAGTTGATTACTCAAAAACGCATAGTCGACTAACCCAAATAAAACAAATTCAAATTGATATCAGTTGATTGATAGGAGGAACAAGTTGACTAGAAGAGAAAAATATTTCTCCTTTGTCTAGTAGACTACCAAAATTTGATAATCAACTACTTCAAGGAAATTTGACTACTTGAAGGCATAAACAACTATTGCTATATTTGGTAAGCATTCTACCATGTTGGAGCAAATTTGAATCATTACTAAGTACAATAAGAACTCTTTAATGGCTAGAAAGTAGTCACTTGCTCTAGAATCCTCTAAGCTTGATTCAAAACAAGCAAGAGAAAAACAACATATTCTATCATTATAAATATTGTATGGTTGTTTTTGTGAAAGCAAGTTAACAAGAGCCATTTTTCAAAGAGATTATTAAGATTCAATAGTATTAGAGGTGAGAAAAGTTGATAAACCTTTAAGGTTGTATAGTCTTACCCAGTTATTGTGTGTTTCTTTACTAAGTTAAGCATCTTGAGATAAATCCTTTCAACTAAATAAATTTGAGTTGTATATTGCTATATCTGCCTAACAAGAGGTTTCTTGTTGTAATCTACCATTGTGCTTGATTTGTAATATCTTGAGTGAAGGAAGGTGTTCTAGCTTGAACACAAATAAGGTCTTGTTGGCACCCACAAGTCCAATTGTTAGGTATTGCAAGCACCCACAAGCCCTGTTATTTAAGGTATTACAAGCACTTGCAAGCCCTACTAGTTAAGGTAATGTAAACATTCGAAAGTCCTACCAGTTGTAAGGCTTTATTGGCACCTATAAGTCTAGTTAGTTAATGGAAATCCTTAGGGTGGCTTGAGGTAGAGGATGTAGTAAGGGATTTTTGCCAAACCTCTATATCTTGTGTGCCTTGTCTTTATACTTTATTTGTTTTACCTTTATTTATTTTCTTTTAAGTTTATGCAATTACCTTGCTATTAACATTACTAACTATGAGCGGTGTGGTAAGGCTACGTGCGGTGGTCTCCTTGAAAGATGAAGGAAGGCTAGGAGCAAAGGGTAGACTAAATGCTTCTATTGACAGAGTGTTCGTTCATTATGATTCATGTCTCCCTTTATAGGGAGAGATCCCGAGGTCCTAAAGGGAAGGAGCCAAAAGAGTTTGATTCCCACTTAGAAAGGGAATATTTGATTCGGTGTCACTTGTCAGAGTGACACTACTAAGGTTTTGCCATGTGTCTTATGAGATCTCTCCAGGATGAGGTTTCCTTGTTTGAGAATTCTCATAATACACATATGCTACTTTCTTTGTGGGTCTCCTAAACTGATGTGGTGTTGATGATGTCAGTGCTAGTCTTACGTGTCTCTCTTAATACTATTGGGCATCCTGTCATGAGTGACATCGACCATTAATCGTATTTTTTGTTCACCACTGATTTGCGATGGCTCTGAACTCATCGCATTGCGATGGCCCTGAGCTCATTGCAAATTCATGGCGACTCCGAGTTCGTTCTCGGTACTGTGGTTTGGAGTTCATCGTAGATCTATGGTAACTTTGAGCTCATTGTAAGCTCGTGCAAGTTTTGAGCTCATCACAAATCTATGATGAGTTATGAACTCATTGTGAGTGTTTTTATAGCATTGGTTTAGCGCCTTCTGTGTTATTGTAGTCATGATGAACAACATGTACCTACAATTAGCCCCTTGCTTATTGATAAGTGTGAGCTTATCAATAATCATTTGTGTCGATGTTTCATTTTAGAGGTTTGTAGCAGGGTGAGGGATTTGTTATCAGTTAGGGGGTTATTGCACTTGTTGGCACTGTATGAGTGTTCTTGTTCTTGGTTAAGGTGCGTGGTGGATTGTGTGTATATATATTTTTCACTTTGGGTACGTTATTTGCCCCCCTATTTGGGTGACGTGTGGGGGCAATTGTTTTGGGTCCGCCTTTTGCTTGGTTGTTGATTTTTATCTTTGAGATTTGGCATTGGTTGTGTTGATTATTGGGGTCAATTACTTTGGTATATGCAAAGCCCCTTGCCTTTTGACAGAGTGCTTTCTATCGAGGAGCATTCAGTATTATGAGTCTTTGGCAAAGTTCTCAACCCCCCTTCTTTTCAATAGGAAGTAGTTTGTCAAAAGACAGTCTCTAGCTAGTGTTTTGATTTCCAGCCCCCTTGTTTCTTCACAAGAGGTTCTTTGTCAGGGATAGTTGTAGTTATGGTTTGAATTTTTTATCCCCTAGTTTCTTGATAGGAAGTGATTTGCTAAAGACAGTTATGGCTATGGTTTGATTCTTAGTCCCCTTGTCTTTTAGCAAAGCATTTTCTATCAGGAAACACTTTGGGCATTTTGATTGTTTGGGCAAGGTTTTCAGCCCCCTTGTATGTTGGTGAGCATGCCCAACTCGTAGTGCTCTGGTTTCTGGAAAGGTCTATTGGAGTGTAACATGTCTCCTCTTCCTCTTTTGTTGTGTTATGGCAGATGGTCGACCGTTATGTGTGTGGCATGGTCATTCATCATGCTCCACGTATAACTGTTGACTCACATTCAAGTGTTGGCGGTTGTATGATGTGGCACTAATTTAAATTTGTATGTCGGGTGTCCTGCCCTTTCTTAAGGGCAACCATGTAATTGTAATTGTTGGTTCGAGTGGGATTGCGGGCTTAGTTTACCTTTTATTTTTAAGTTTCTTAGTTTATTATGGTTCTTTAGTTATTGGGCCTAATCCTGTTTTATCTTTCTTTATTATGCCTAGGTATCCCATCACTAATCGGGGGCATTATAGTCCTTCTGTGTAATCTATTATTGTGAATATATAAGTTAGCTTCTAGGGTTGGCAAACATTATTGCTGCTCATTCTCTATGGGGCCATGAAGAAAGTGGGAATGTGGGTGATATGGTGATTATTGGAAATGATTTAGTACAAATAAAAAGATTAAAGGAATTCTTGGCATCTGAGTTTGAGATCCAAGATTTAGGCCATCTGAGATACTTCCTTGGAATTGTGGTTGCAAGGTCACAAGAGGGCATTTATATATGTCAAAGGAAGTATGTCCTTGATCTGCTGGAGGAGACAAGTATGTTGGGGTGTAGACTTGCAGATACTCCAATAGAGCATAATCATTGTTCATAGGAATCGGTTGGAGAGGACAACCCTAATAAAGAAAGATACAAAAATTGGTTGGAAAATTGATATATTTGTCTCTTACTCTACTTGATATTGCTTATGCGGTGCATGTTGCCAGCCAGTTCATGCACTCTCCAAAGATTCCTCATATGAAAGCAGTGGAAAAGATTCTTAGATATTTGAAGGCATGCCCAGGAAAAGGAATTTTGTTCAAAAGGCACAATAAAATTGAAATTGAGGCATATACTGAGGCAAATTGGGCTGGTTCTGTTGAAGATAGAAATCTACTTTTAGATATTGCACATTTGTTGGAGGGAATTTGGTTACATGATGAAGTAAAATGCAGAATGTGGTTAGTAGATCAAATGCAAAAGTTGGATATCGGGCTATGGCTCAAGGTGTTGTAGAGCTATTATGGCTTAGGACCCTCCTTGGTGAACTCGGGACAAAAGTTGGGTACCCTCTCAAGGTGTATTGTGACAACAAGGCTGCCATCAACATTACAAATAATCCAGTGCAACATGATAGGACTAAGCATATTGAGATTGTGTTAGACAGTTTTGTATGCCCTTAACTTCAATCAAGAATGATGTACTTTATGAATTTATTGTAAATGAATAAAAGTACATATTTGATTCATGTTACCTTGGTATGTTTCTATGTAATGCCCTTAAACTGAACACTTAATGAGACTCGTGTTAGTTTAGAATGTTCACAGCCAGTGGATCGGTCTGGGGAGACCTATTCTGACAAGGTTGACACTGTAGTGCCACCAAGTTGGTTGGGGTGGCCTACCAGGGTGAGACCCTAGGCACATACATTGTAGGATTAATAGAACCTTTGAACCGAACCAGATTTCCAGTATTGCCCTGGACCTTGGAGATAGATGGGCAAAACTGGAAAGTTACACCTAACCCCTAGACTCGATTATGATACTACACTAGATGTCGGATTGAGCTGTCTTTGATGTACCAATCAGTGAGATCCTTAGCAAGGGTCAAAACCTGGGTATGTTGGGACAATCCGAGAATTCATCTGAGTGGGTGATCATAGTCAAAGGATCAGCCCCTTTGTCGGACAAAGGTAAGGATCGGGGATGCACTCTCTCTAATGGAAACCAAGACCGCCGGCAGCCTATTTCAACCGTTGAGATTTGTTTTTGCAAAGTATATTTTATATGAGATATACAAGTATTTATTATGGTTTCTAAAATGTTTGCAAAAAGGTTTTAATTCCCGGGATCCATATAAGTAGAGAGTGCAACACTGTTCCTTGCAACCGAGGGAGAGGTCATTCTCTTGTCAGGCAGTGTATGATCATTATGGGTTGAGAGGTTAAGTGTAAGACCATTGAGGATAATACCTGATGGGCTAATCTTGCATCTGCCCACAGTCCCTAGGTGTTACAAGGTGGCTTGGCCCAGGGACCACTTAGGGTAAGTGTTGGGCCCATAGAGCCCATAAGATGGGATTCAGGGGGTGCACTATCCATAACAGTGTATTCGGCCAGGCCTTGTAACAAAGGCTGGGCTGAACCCATGTGGCTGATGTGTAGATCAATGTTTGGGTTCCACGCCATACAAGGAAGCCCAACTGGGCAGCAGTTTGGAAGGCTAATTGAGTACATAACTTTAAATAGGCCTTCAACCCATTTCGAACTGGGCTGATTTGATCAGTCAATTAAAGGGGGCGAATTCTGAAGTGGATCAACTGATGGGATTGGGCTTAGACCCTATCCACTTAGAGAGTCCAAGATCTAAATGTGATTTAGATCTGGAAACCTCCTAATTAGATTAGGAGATGGCTGATCTGATTTGCAGATAAGATAAGGATTATCCCTTATCACTTAAAGGGACTTTTAACCCAAATATGATTTGGATTAGCAACTCCTAATCTGATTAGGAGCTGATCCCTTTACGATTATGAAAGAAGAAAGGGGCGAAGATAGTTTTTTTTGTGTGATTGATGTTCAATTCTCTTCAGAGCAAAGAAATCACAGAAAGAGAGATTTCCTGCATACTGCGAATTCTCTCCTACCGCCTCCTTCCTGTCATTGCCATTCCCTTTAGTTCGATCTCCAGTTCTTAGGAGAAATCAAGATTTGATCTTGATTCCATTCTTTTGGGAAAAGATTGGTTGGAGTTGTACCCACAAGCCATCCAGTTAATTCTTGTGAAGGGTCAAGTTCTTTTGGAAGAACGTTGTTGATTCTGCTCCATCCTTCACTGCGCCATCTTCAGTGGGAGCAGATTTTGGATCCTTCCTTCACTGCTCCATCCTTCACTGCTCCATCCTTCTTGATTCAAGATTGATCATTGAAAATATGTTTTCTGAAATAGGGAATTCGATTCTTTGCAAAGATGGGAGAAATTTTTGAAATTCGCCCTATCCATTCTGCAAGATTTGGGCATCCATGAGATGGATATCCCATCCCTTCAGTGGTATCAAAGCCATGGTTCAAATCTTGAATCAAATGGGCAGAAGGTGTTCTACCCGATTTGCGTAGATATGGGTTTTGGGAAATTTATTCCCAAAATTATTGGGCGAATAATCTGAAATTAATTTTATATAAATCTGATTATTGTTTAGAATAGTTCTTTATGATTTTCTTGATTTATGGGTTGTTCGTACAAGAGGAGATCGAATTCCTAGTTTGTGCAGGGAACTTGCAAGATTTGCAGTTTCTTGATTTATTCATTACATTTGGTCTATAAATATTTTTTTTTTTTATTTTTAGACTCAATGTATCAGGTATTCGATCTGATGTAATTATAATAGAAATTATGTTTTCTATTTAATTTAATTTTGGATCGAATATGGCGGCGCAAGGAAGGAGATTTCGCAGATGGGACATTCGCTACCTACGATTTGCAGTTTATGAAACTGCATTCTGTGATCTAACCTCTGTTTTGCAGGATGGATTGTACGGACAGCTCCGGATTAATTGATTCTTGTTTTCTTTTATCAGTTCTTTAAATTCAGATTATTTTCTTGAATTAAAGATCAAACCCTAGACCCATTCGAACCAAGATTGGTTCAAATTGTTTGGACCGAATCTAGGGTTTATTCAAGGCAGAAAGTCAGCCCTAATTTTCCCACAAATGGGCCTAAGGATTGATGTTTAATTAAATGGTTAATTCGGCCCAACCTGTAAGGCCCAGTTTTAAACTATTAAAACTGCCAAAAGCCTACTTTAAAGGAACAAGCTATATGGGCCGAACCGTGTAACCCTGATTCAGCCCATATACCTAGATGTTGTTAACTGTTAATATTATGAATTAAAATGGGCTTCAAATGGGCTATTACAGATAATTAATTGATTGGATCAATTCCTCCCTACATGTGATGTATGGATGTGTGTGATGTGCTACGTTCATGGACCATAAGTGCTTGGCCCATGCAGATTCGATAGTGGCTCTTGTGCACACCATGGCTAAATGCACATCATTGCCATGGTGTCCCTGCTGGTCATTTGATGACCTCCCTCAATGGTGGGCCCCACACCTCCTAAAGAGGTTACATGCGGAACCCTAGCCGATTTAGGCCCACCGAAATTTGGCTTTATGAAAGTCAATGGGAGCCACTCTGGTTTGACCTAAAATAAACTAGGGTGTAATTCTTGTTCCCTCCAGTAAATATGAGTGCATGTGATAGGGAGATTTATATGATGAACTCTCTAAAGGCCTTCCATCATTAGCATGAGGATGGGTCCTTCAGTGATGAGGAAATGCACCAGAAAATGGGCTATCCATTTGCTGTTGGGCTTGTCTAAGTGTTTCATAAGATGATAGGGGCGTCATAGACCGATGTGGGAGGGGTTTCACCAGAAAATGGGAACTCTCTCACGGTACCTTGCCGTTCACGAATATGATGGGTAAGCACTCACTGGACAGAAATGTTTACCTGAAAACGGCTCTGAACCTTGTCTGGTAGAGGCCAAAGAGAAAACTCATATGATGAGTGGATGTGATCCTTCACAGAAAGGTGGTGGGGTTTTGCAGCTGAAATAGTTGGCTCCATGCACCCTATGTGGTTTCCCACATTTCCAGAGACAAGTCGTTGTCTCTGTCCCTGAGCAGGAGGGAAAACTCGGAGATGAAATAAATGGAAATGGAACATAGATTAAAATCCATATCTATGACTTGAACATGAATCAAATAAGGTTGTGGACTGATATTTGTTGTTTTATCAGAAAATGGCAAACGGACAATTTGCAAAGCTTCTTGACGACAACAAGCTTAAGGGCCCAAACTATGCCAACCGGTACCGTAACCTAATGCTGGTTTTAACATCTGAAAAACTGGACAAGGTAGTCAAGTCTCTTGCCCCGGAACGTCTGGGTGATAGGGCTTCTGAAGCCCGTAGGAGAGAATTCCAAGAATGGGAGGATAAAAACTCCCTAGCCCGCTGCTATGTCGTTGCTTCATTGGACAACTCAATACAGAGGCAGTTTGATCAGATCGAACTCGCTATGGACATATTGGACAGTTTGAAAACAATGTATGAAAAGCAGAACCGTTCTACTCGGCAGAAGTTCTTGAAAATGTTCATGACCGCTCAGATGTCCAAGGGGCAAAAAGTTCACGACCATCGTCTTCGGATGATGGGTTACATTAACGAGCTGGAAGCCCTTAGATCCGGGCTAGATCTTGGAACTCAAGTAGATGCCATTCTAAACTCCTTGCTCTCTTCCTTCAATGGGTTCATATTAAACTACAACATGAACAAGCTGAATGTCAGCGTCCAAGAGCTAAGCAATATGTTGCAAAGGGCCGATGACTAACTTAAGAAGGATGAGCCTGTGGTAATGTTTGTTGAAGCTAACAAAATGGGCAAGAAAAAGAGGAAGGCAAAGAAGCCTCAAAAGAAGACTACCAAGCCCAAGAAGCAGAAGAAGGACAGGACAGCAGATGCATGTCACTTCTGCAAACAAATCGGCCATTGGAAGAGGAACTGTCCTCAATACCTGGAATCCAAGAAAGGTAATTTCGAGTCTTGTGTCATAGAAACCAACTTATTGGTGACTTCTGCGTCCTGGTGTATTGACTCTGGGGCTTCAACTCATGCATGTAACTCACTGCAAGGGTTCAAGGTAAGCAGAAGGCTGAATGATGGAGAAGTGATGCTCTACTTGGG
Organism: Nelumbo nucifera; assembly: GCF_055504915.1. Classification (NCBI taxonomy): domain Eukaryota; kingdom Viridiplantae; phylum Streptophyta; class Magnoliopsida; order Proteales; family Nelumbonaceae; genus Nelumbo; species Nelumbo nucifera. Next base: position 75,550,094 of record NC_142650.1, on the reverse strand, counting down.
GACTTCTACAAATGTTGCAGCTACGGCAATAGGCACCGTAGACTTAAAATTTAGAGAAGGAAATATTGTACTTAAAGATTGTCTTTTTGTGCAAAATCTAAGAAGAAATTTGATTTCTGTCTCAAAACTATGTGCGGATGGATATTCTGTCTTTTTCAGTAATATGATTACTATTAAAAGAAACAATAAGTTCATCGCATATGGGGAACTGGAGAATGGTCTCTATGTTCTACATCCTTCTCTAGAAACAAACATAGCCGAAACTACGTCGGCTGAAAACCCCAAGAAAAGAGCACGTGATACAGTTAATCCCACGTGCCTGTGGCATTACCGACTTGGCCATATTGGTATTAACCGAATCACAAGACTGGTAAAGGATGGTCCTTTGGATTTTCTAACTGTAGAAGATCTTCCCACTTGTGAGCCTTGCCTTCAGGGTAAGATGACAAAGAGGCAATTTAACGATAAGCCTGAAAGATGTATAGGCACGCTTGACCTTATACATACTGATGTATGTGGTCCCCTGAGTGTTAGGACCCGTAACCAACACGTGTATTTCATTACATTCACCGATGATTTTTCACGATATGGTTACGATACCTAATGAGACACAAGTCTGAATCTTTTGAAAAGTTCAAAGAGTTCAGGCAAGAGGTCGAGAAACAGTTAGGGAGAGAAATTAAGGCCCTTCGATCAAATCGAGGTAGCAAGTATCTCTCTGACGAATTCAGGGACTACTTAAAGGACAATGGGATAGTATCACAGTTGGCTCCTCCTACTACACCACAACTTAACGGTGTTTCAGAGAGGAGGAATAAGACCTTATTGGATATGGTCCGGTCACTTCTCACCCATTCAAAGTTGTCCACATCCTTTTGGGTATACGCATTAGAGACTGCGCTATACGTGCTGAACCGGGTTCCAACCAAATCGGTTCCTAAGACTCCTTATGAGCTTTGGACCGGAAAGAAACCAAGTGTACGACACTTGAAGATTTGGGGTTGTCCGGCTCACGTTAAAAGAATGAATCCAGACAAATTGGAATCCAAGACCAGCTGTTGCCTATTCGTAGGCTACCCAAAAGGTTCAGTGGGCTACCTATTCTATGATCCAAGTGAGCAAAAGATGTTCTGCAGTCGGAATGCACTATTCTTGGAAAATGACTACATCCTGGACAATCTGCATCAGGAAATTGTTCTTGATGAGGAGAGCTCAGATGCAGTGGGAGGTGTTCCACAAGTTCCAGGTAGTGACCAACCTAGAAGATCTACCCGGGTGTCCAAGCCACCGGTCCGTTTTGGTTACGATCAGGATAGTTACCTGGTTGAAACCTTGACTAGTGAAGAGGATCCCATAACATATACGGAAGCTATGTTGGACATAGACTCCCTTAAATGGGTAGATGCCATGAGAGCTGAGATGGACTCAATGGAGACCAATGGAGTCTGGACTCTAGTGGATCCGCCCTCCGGGGTAAAAGCAATTGGTTGCAAATGGATCTACAAGAGGAAGAAGGGCCCCAATGGCAGGGTTGAGACCTACAAAGCTCGTCTGGTGGCAAAAGGATACACTCAGAAAGAAGGCATCGATTATGAGGAAACCTTTTCGCCTGTGACTATGCTTAAATCCATTAGGATCCTACTAGCTGTAGCAGCTTACTATGACTATGAGATTTGGTAGATGGATGTCAAAACTGCGTTCCTGAATGGAGATCTTACTGAAAATATCTATATGCAGCAACCGCAAGGTTTTGTAGCTGCGGGTCAGGAACACATGGTCTGTAAGTTGAATAGATCTATATATGGATTGAAGCAAGATTCTAGAAGTTGGAACATCCGATTTGACTCTACGGTCAAAAAGTTTGATTTTGAGCAAAACCCGAATGAACCCTGTGTTTAGCGAAAGACCAGTGGTGACAAGGTTACGTTTCTGGTTCTGTATGTAGATGACATTCTACTCATTGGGAATGATGTAGGAATGTTAACTACGATAAAAGTATGGCTATCACAGCAATTCTCCATGAAAGACCTTGGAGAAGCCTCCTATATACTGGGTCTTCGACTCTATAGAGATAGATCGAAGCGGATAATAGGATTATCCCAATCTGCTTATATTGACAAAATAGTCAAGAGATATAGCATGGAAAACTCCAAGAAAGGAAATGTTTCTTTCAGGCATGGAGTCAATCTCTCCAAGAAAATGTCTCCAAAGACCTCTGAGGAGATCGAGAGCATGAAAGACGTTCCCTATGCCTCAGCCGTAGGGAGCATCATGTATGCCATGCTATGCACTCGTCCTGACATCGCCCAGGCAGTGAGTGTACTAAGCAGATTCCAGGCCAACCCAGGGCAGGAGCATTGGACTGCTATGAAATGCATACTTAAGTACCTTCGAAGGACAAAAGAGTTTTGTCTGGTATTCAATGGTAGTTCACTATAGATCCAAGGGTTTACAGATGCAGATTTCCAGTCGGATCCGAATGATAGAAAGTCTACATCTGGATATGTTTTCACGATAGGATCGTGTGCTGTTTGCTGGAAAAGCAGCAAACATGGGTCAACAGCAGACTCCACAACCGAGGCTGAATACATTGCCGCAAGTGAGGCTGCCAAAGAAGCCGTGTGGATGAAGAAGTTCGTTCATGAGTTGGGAATAGTTCTGTCCAGCACATCACCCATTCCATTGTTGTGTGACAACAATGGAGCCATTGCTCAGGCTAAGGAGCCACGAGCCCACTCGAAGTCGAAGCACATCGAGAGGAAGTACCACGTACTGCGGCAGATTGTTGGTAAAGGGGACATCCTGATTCAGAAGGTAACGTCAGCGGAAAATGTTGCAGACCCATTGACGAAGCCACTATCATAGAAAGTGTTTGAGAAACACGTGGAAAGCATGGGACTCCGGCTAGTACCTGATTGGACCTAAGTGCAAGTGGGAGTTGTTAGACAGTTTTGTATGCCCTTACCTTCAATCAAGAATGATGTACTTTATGAATTTATTGTAAATGAATAAAAGTACATATTTGATTCATGTTCCTTTTGTATGTTTCTGTGTAATGCCCTTAAACTGGACACTTAATGAGACTCGTGTTAGTTTAGAATGTTCACAGCCAGTGAATCGATCTGGGGAGACCTATCTGACAAGGCTGACACTGTAGTGCCACCAAGTCGGTTGGGGTGGCCTGTCTTAGCTGCCAGGGTGAGACCCTAGGCACATACAGTGTAGGATTAATAGAACCTTTGAACCAGACCAGATTTTCAGTATTGCCTTGGACCTTGGAGATAGATGTGCAAAACTGGAAAGTTACACCTAACCCCTAGACTCGATTATGATACTACACTAGATGTCGGATTGGGCTGTCTTTGATGTACCAATCAGTGAGATCCTTAGCAAGGGTCAAAACCTGGGTATGTTGGGACAATCCGAGAATTCATCTGAGTGGGTGATCATAGTGAAAGGATCAGCCCCTTTGTCGAACAAAGGTAATGATCGGGGATGCACTCTCTCTAATGGAAACCAAGACTGCTGGCAGCTGATTTCAACCGTTGAGATTTGTTTTTGGAAAGTATATTTTATATGAGATATAAAAGTATATATTATGGTTTCTAAAATGTTTGAAAAAAGGTTTTAATTCCCAAGATCCATATAAGTAGAGAGTGCAACATTGTTCCTTGTAGCCGAGGGAGAGGTCCTTCTCTTGTCGGGCAGTGTATGATCATTATGGGCTAAGAGGTTAAGTGGAAGACCATTAAGGATAATACCTGATGGGCTAATATTTAATCTGCCCACAGTCCTTGGGTATTACAAGGTGGCTTGGCCCAGGGACCACTTAGGGTAAGTGTTGAGCCAATAGTGTCCATAAGATGGGATTCAGGGGGTGCACTGTCCATAACAGTGTATTCGGCCAGGCCTTGTAACAAAGGCTGGGCTGAACCCATGTGGCTGATGTGTAGATCAATGTTTGGGTCCCACGCCATACAAGGAAGCCCAACTGGGCAGTAGTTTGGAAGGCTAATTGAGTACATAACCTTAAATGGGCCTTAAGCCCATTTCGAACTGGACTGATTTGATCAGTCAATTAAAGGGGGCGAATTCTGACGTGGATCAACTGATGGGATTGGGCTTTAGACCCTATCTACTTAGAGAGTCCAAGATCTAAATGTGATTTAGATCTGGAAACCTCCTAATTAGATTAGGAGATGGCTGATCTGATCTGCAGATAAGATAAGGATTATTCCTTATCACTTAAAGGGACTTTTAACCCAAATATGATTTGGATTAGCAACTCCTAATCTGATTAGGAGCTGATCCCTTTAAGATTATGAAAGAAGAAAGGGGCGAAGATAGTTTTTTTTGTGTGATTGAGGTTCAATTCTCTTCAGAGCAAAGAAATCACAGAAAGAGAGATTTCCTGCATATTGCGAATTCTCTCATGCCGCCTCCTTCCTGTCATTGCCATTCCCTTTAGTTCGATCTCCAGTTCATGGGAGAAATCAAGATTTGATCTTGATTCTAATCTTTTTGGAAAAGATTGGTTGGAGTTGTACCCACAAGCCATCCAGTTGTTTCTTGCGAAGGGTCAAGTTCTTTTGGAAGAACGTTGCTGATTCTGCTCCATCCTTCACTGCGCCATCTTCAGTAGGAGCAGATTTTGGATCCTCCTTGGGCGTGAACACCTCCATTGGGAGATTTTGATTCTCTGTATCAAGTATATCCTCCCTCCTACTTCTTTTGGTTCAGATCTGATTTGGTTCTTGATTCAAGATTGATCATTGAAAATATGTTTTCTGAAATAGGGAATTTGATTCCTTGCAAAGATGGGAGAAATTTTTGAAATTCGCCCTATCCATTCCGCAAGATTTGGGCGTCCATGAGATGGATATCCCATCCCTTCAGATTGATCGGTACTTTGTTAAAGAGAGGATTGTATCGGGTAAACCTTTGCATTCCCTATACTCCTACTGAGATCCAGGTTGCAGATGTTTTGACAAAAGGACTATCTTTAGTGAAATTCTTAGGCTTACTTGGCAAGATAAACATGATTGATATCCATGCTTAGCTTGAGGGAGAGTGTTGGTTCGAGTGGTTAAGTGATTGTGGGCCTAGTTTACCCTTTATGTTCAAGTTTCTTAGTTTATTATGGGCCTTTAGTTATTGGGCCTAATCTTGTTTTATCTTTCTTTATTATGCCTTGGTGTCCCATCACTAATCAAGGGCATTCTAGTCCTTTTGTTTAATCTATTATTGTGAATATATAAGTTAGCTTCTAGGGTTGGTAGAGAACATTATTGCCACCCATTCTCAGACTTGTTCTCTTCTCTTCTTCTTCCTCTTCTGCTGTTGTTCTACAATTAACAGTAACCACCAATTTTTTTGGCTATGCGACAATGAGTGAGTGATAATCATTTCATTCAGTCTACCATGGTGCTATTTGGGCTACTAGGCCCGTGTGAAGCTTCTATAAAAGGACATTGTTCGGTTCCTTGTTGTACTTGCCTTAACTTTCTTTGTTTAAGTCCTGTTAGTGCCTTAGTTTGCAGTCGTTTTCGCCTTCTGTTTCCCTGTTCCCTTCTTTTCCTTCGATGCATCTATCTTTGTTAGTAATGGCTCCCTACGGACATAAGAAAGCTGTGAAGTTTGAATGTCATTTCATTGATTTTGTGAAGAAAGTTGATATGGCCAAGCTGCTTTTAGAGTATGAGACTATGAGTCTACAAAAATGGTTGATGGTGGGAGGGGTTTTTGGCTTCTGATGTCGGTGTCCCAAGGGAAGGGCAGTGAATATGACATAGTGGAAGCGAAAGAGCTAATGTGCTTGTATGGTCGTGTGGAGCTTACCGTGTCCTTCAGGTGCCACGAACCAAAGACGGATGCCTCCAAGTCAACGGTAAACTATTCGGCTTGGGCACATTTTGTTATGAACACACCACCCGGCAATGCACGGCGGCACAGCCATAGGCAGCAGCACACACAGCGGGCCGCCTAGCGGCACGCACCGCCCGGCAGCGCCGCATAGCAGGCTGGCAGCACGCGGCACATACCGCCCGACAGGGCGCTGCACGCACACGCCGACACCACACGGCAGCGGCACCATGGCGCGCGACACGCACCGCCAGGTAGCAGTGCGCACAGCACGGCAGCACGCACCGCGCACATGCCGGCGCCGCAAGGCAGCGATACCATGAGCCGCGCGCACGCACTGCGCTGCAGCAGCACTGCACGCCCGCACGCGCGGCAGGGCACCATGAGCCGCGTGCATGCACCCGGTAGCAGCAGCAGGGCGGGGCCCACGCGACAGCTCATAGGGGTGGGCCCATCCTTATCTGAATATGCCAACTCGCCACCACCTTACCTTATCCCTTATCTTTATCTAATCTTATCTTAAGTAAGAGTGAGTTACCATTAGGAGTAGGTAATTAGGAGTTTGAGTTCAAATTGGAGTTTGAGTTTAATTAGGAAGTTCCTTCTATAATCTCCTATTTAAGGAGCTACGAATTGAAATAAAACATTCAGTTTTCCAGCCAAGAAAAGAGTGAGGAGAGTTTGGGTGGTCTCGTGGACAAATCACCCCAAGGGAGAGTTCGGGTGGTCTCTTGGACAAATCACCCACTAGATAGGCAAAATAGGGTCAGTGCGTAAGACCAAAGGCAAGGGAAGATCAGGGGTTCCTGCCGTGGAACGACCCGTGACGCGATCCTACGCTCGGGCCCATAACACATTTTGTACTACAAAACCCCATGTACTGTCAGTTACTCTATAGTGCTGGGCTTTTTCAATTCGTGGATTGTTTTTTGGATCTCCCTAATTGAAAAGGAGTCAGTTACATGATGCCGCTCCTCTCCCATTGTTGCTACTAGACACATACCTTTGTTGGTCTTCTTCGCTGCTCTACTAGTGCTTTCGTTGGGTGGTGTTGTTTCTGCCCAGCATCTCCAATATGCTGAGTCCATCCCTAGCAGTCTTTCTGAGCTGTACGTAGAGTTGGCAAAGGAGATCAGTAATTTCAAGGCATGAGTTCACGAGTCTACTTCTCATGGAAAGTGGCCTTTGGACGCCTAGATTGCTTTCCGGTTTGAACGCTTTTAGTTGAACGTCACTCCCCACCGATTTTCCTGCCTGTCCATCAGCATGGAAACTCTGGAGGGTGACCGAATAGAGGACGTGTCGATGTCTATCATGGGAAGCAATGGCCCGGCGCCAAGAGGGGCAAGAAGTTTGGGGTCATCGAGGTTGAGCTTTGGTATTCTTCATTGGATGGTTACATTCTACGCCCTTATTCTTAGCCAGTCCGTTATGCCATGCCGTTCTACGTCAGGGTTAATGTTCCAAAGGGTGGTGACCAGCAATGTGTTGTGGATGCTGCAAACCCCGTCGTTCATGTTGTGCACCTAATTTTATGGCTTGGTGTGGTCACTTATCTTGATCGCATCAAGAAGCACAAGTTACAGCGTATCACCCTGATCGTCTCCTTCATCAATTTGGGTAGGATGACATGGACTCGCAGTTTCTAAAGTCAAGGGGTGAAGATGTTTTCTGGTAGTGCCATCACGGCTTAGAATTCCTTGGCATCATTTGTTTTCCACTGGCCGGTTTTAGACGTGTGGAGGTTCGTGGTTCCATTCTCCTGGGCTACTTATGTGCCCTTCTAGGCGGACAACAAATGTTCATGGTGACTGAGCCCCACGCCCAACATGTAATTCCCACGATCGGGCCACGTAGTTGAGAAAGGTGGAGAGGCCCTTATGGAAATTGGTGGTCCCCATGTAGCCCTGATGGCTGTAGAGGAGCAGGGCCTCTAGGCTCTGACCAGAAGGGCAATCGGCCTACTATTGAGGAGGGTTAGAGCAGCCACCCCATTCTACATAAGAAGCGCAGAGCAACAAGGGTCGCTCATTCTTTTTGGCCAACGGTACCAGGGCCCGTTGGTGATCCAGTGGCCATATCTGATGTCTCAACGCCCCAAGCAATGGAACAGTTTGCTAGCGAAGGTGTTTTGCGGGAGCATTTTGGAGATGCTTCTCAAGATCTCTCAGATCCTTCACCTAAGGTGGGGTAGAAGACCAACATGGGATTGGTGCAGTCAGCAGTTCCAGTCCCTTCCGTTGTCATTGTCATAGTTCCTGTCATCGGTGGATGGGTGAAGAAAATGGCTCCTGTGTTCGGAAAAAGGAGCCACTGGTTTCTGAATTGTTAAGTATCCTTGATTTTTGATTCAGTATGTGTTTCGATTAGTATTTATTTTCTTTTTGGACTAAATGTGCGATTATGGTCTTTTTGTGTTGAAACAGGTGGAGGTCAGAGAAGATTGCCCCAAGTCTGTCGCCACTCAAGCACCATCCGAAAATGCTGTGAATAGCGAGGTGTGTGTGTATAAGTTGTATGTTCAATCATTTGGTATGCCATTTTTTATTGTGCTCATGATGCCTTGTTCATTTTTCCACAAGGAGTGTGCAATGCCGATTTTGTTAACGTGCATGTGATTAGGCATTTAATGGAGGATTTAAAATCTCTTCATCCTCCTGTCGAAGGGAGAGAGTCACCCAAGGAGCAGTCATCCAACGTTGGTGATACAGTCGTTGGCTTAGACGTTCATCTATCAGGCATCTCTTGTGACGGTGATGTCTGATCGTGAACAAGAGAAGGAACCTTCTGTTGTAGTGCCAGAGCAGCCCCCTAGGGATCTAGTTGGAGAGTCTGAGTGTGAGAACGAACAGGAGCCTTCTGTAGTAGTGTTAGAGCAGCCCCCCAGGGATCTAGTGGGTGAGTCTAAGTGTGAGCAGGAGACCGCACCTGATGATCATGGGGTGTCTGATGTTCGCAAAGGTGTTCCAACTGTGCAACTTTCATTGTCTGAAGCTGCAGTGGAGCGTCCTGACCATCCAGAGGTCGTGTATGAACCAGTTCAGGTGGAGGTTATTGAGTTAGCTGCGTAGCCACAAGATTTATCTTTGCCAATGAACTTGCAATGGTGCACAAAGAGTTGAAGGATTGGTATGAGAGGGAGGAACTTGTGCCCATTGGATTCTTAGTGTCTGATCCTATCGTCATTCAGGGAGTCTGTAAACGGGAGCAGTTCGTCGTATTGCATTCTGTGGTTAACACAGTACCACTGATCATTAAGAAGGGGCGGTTGCCTACTACGGAGTTCCCGCCTATCGTCATGAAACACTGTGGTGGGTCTGATGAACTCCATCATGTCCTAGTCTATAGACGATCTATCATAGTCCCTGTTTGCCCGGTGGTTGAAGACATATACATCATTTGCGGGAATGGGCTTCAAGATGGATCGAATTGAGGAGAGGGTGGTTCACATGGCAGCATGGCGCATGTTTTTTGGAAGGCAGGTTATAAAGAGTCTAGCCCACTAACTACGTTGGGTTCTGATGATCATCGCAAGTGCCTGAAGGTTGCCCAAGTATGTATCACCAAGATTGAAGAGAAGCTAGAGACATTAATTGAGGAGACTGCTCAGTAGTAGAAGTTGTTATTATGACTGCATTTTGATGCCTTAAGGGCATCATTTCAGGGGTATTTCCGGCCTTAGAATAGTCAAAGCATGTCATTTTCCCAATTAAATTTAATGTTGTGACATCTGAGGGTCTCTATGCAAATTCTATGGAAAACTGGGGAAGTTACATGACTGAAATGCAATTTCTCAAACAACCACTAGTTTAGGAAACCCTAAATCGTGTGATTGATTTGCTTGCATTTTTTCTAATTTTAAAAATTCAAATTTAAATTTAAATTTTAGGAATTTAAATTTCAAAATATGAATTTGAATTTAAATTTCAAAAATTTAAATTTTGAATTAAAAAAAAAAAAAGAGAAAATCAAAATTTTAAAAATTTAAATTTGAGTTTAAATTGCAGAATTTAAATTTCAAATTTCAAAAAAATATTAAAAAATAATAATAAAATGAATTCAATGGCCGGAGTTTGTGGAATGAGAAACTACTTCCAACCTAAACCATAGATAGATTGGAACCATGTGTCTCGATAACTGGACAAGATCAATGGGATGGCCCAAAGACTTGACCACGTCTTTGCATGTCATCAACAATTTAGCCCATTCCCAACCTTGTCATCCTACCCAACATGTTCCATTTGTGCAAGCTCGGCCCATCATGTTAGTCAGTGCCCTGCGGCGAGCCCATGTCAACCGGTCATTCTAGAGAAAGTACATGCAGCTAATGGATTCTTCCAACCCAATGCTAACCCATCCTTTAGTTGATATAACTCGGGGTGGGAAAATCAGCCCAATTTCGCTTATTGGGCCCAAGCCCAAGAAACCACCTTGCCAGATGTGCACACTCAATGGCTTGAAGCCCAGCTCACGATGAGTACAATGATTACCCTGGGACTCAACCAGCTCAGCCTTATCAAACCAATTCACTTGATGATAGGCTTCAGCAGCTTCAACAATTGATCTTAGCTCAGCAATAGTCAATCCTAAGATCAAAGAGCCAAGTAATTCAGCTTATGGAAGCTAACCTGTAGTGGAAAAATGATTCAATGCTTAGTCTGCCAGTTGGAGACCTCAGAAATGAATCCCTAGGTCTTCCCCAATACCAAGATCTTACAACCTCTCATGTCCCATACTTAAAGAATACTGAAGAAATCTCAGCTCTTCAAAGGGAGGAAAAGTGTGAAGACCTGTACGAGTCTAGAAGTCCATCCGCCTACCCATAACAGAATAGAAATTGTTGTACGATAGATGTAGAGAGAAACCCCGGAGAAACCAACCTGGTCACAGTAGATGACTTGACAGAAGAAGCTAATGCCTTAATGAAGTCTCCTCACCCATTTCAATCTTGGACTACTGTTGAACATCTACTTCAACTAAAGATTGAATCACTTGTACGTTCTCTTGAATCTCCCCCACAATTGGAACTAAAACCCTTATCAGACTCCCTTAAGTATGTGTTTTTAGGACTCGACCAAATACTGTCGGTGATCATAGACGTAGACTTAATCCCTAGACAGGAAGAGAAATTGATCGAGGTATTAAAAGAGTATAGGGTGTCATTGATTGGTCAGTAGCTGATCTGAAGGAGATTAATTCGTCCATTTGTATGCATCATATTTACACAGAGGAGGGTGTCAAACCTAGTACAGAGATGCAAAGAAGGTTGAACTCAAATATGAGAGAGGTGGTCAAGTAAGAAGTAGTTAAGTGATTAGATGTGGGTATTATCTACCCGATCTCAGATAGCAGTTGGGTAAATCCTACGCAAGTGGTGCCTAAGAAAAATGGACTCACCGTGGTCACTAATGATCAAGGTGAAGTAATCCCTACCCGACTTACCACGGGATGGCGAGTGTGCATTAAATTTAGGAAACTCAACGCAGTCACAAAAAAAGACCACTTCCCTTTGCTCTTCATTGACCAAATTCTGGAAAATCTTGCCGGGCAAAAATATTTCTACTTCTTAGATGGGTATTTTGGATATAACCAAGTGGCCATTTACCCCGAATACCAAGAGAAATCAACTTTTACCTACCCTTATGGAACATTCGCCTTCTGACGAATGCCGTTTGGATTATGTAATGCACCAGCAACCTTTCAGAGATGTATGACGGCAATTTTTTTCGGAAATGGTGGGTGATTTCCTAGAAATATTTATGAATAATTTGTCTGTCTTTAAGGAATCCTTCGAAACATGTCTCGAACACTTACAAAAAGTTCTTCAATGATGTATCAAGACAAACTTGGTTCTCAGTTGAGAGAAGAGTCATTTTATGGTCAAAGAAGGCATTGTTTTCGGTCATAGTTTCTAAACGGGGTATTGAGGTGGATAAAGCAAAAATTGACGTAATCTCTAAACTTCCACCCCCTACTTCTGTCAAGCAAATCCGTTCTTTTCTTGGATATGCCGGGTTCTACTGACAATTTATTAAGGACTTCTCCCAGATTTACAAACTATTATGTAACCTTCTAGCAAAAGATGTCCCATTCAGTTTTGATGAAATATGTCTTAAAGCCTTCGAGTACCTGAAAGGGGCACTAACCAAGGCTCCAATTATGCAACCTCCCGACTGGTCTTCGCCCTTTGAAATCATGTGTGATGCCATTGGAGTTGTTCTGGGACAAAGGGTGGATAAACGTCATGTGGTGATTTATTATGCAAGTCGTACCCTCTCGAAAGCCCAATTGAATTATACCACCACAGAGAAAGAACTGTTAGCTGTAGTGTTTGCTTTGAAAAAATTTTACCTGTACCTATTGGGCACCAAAGTGGTTGTCTACTCTGATCACTCGGTCTTAAGACATTTGTTGTCTAAGAAAGAGGCCAAACCTCATAAGACGGATCCTTCTTTTGCAAGAATTTGACATCGAGATTTGGGATAAAAATGGCTCTGAAAATGTAATAGTTGATCATCTATACAGAATTCAAATTGAAAAGAGTGAACCTGTGCATGACTACTCTTTTCCAGATGAACACCTCTTGGCGGTTTCCGATAGTATACCCCCGTGGTTTGCTCATATCGTCAATTACTTAGCGGTGGGTAAAATTTTTTAGGGATGATCAAAAAATGAGGACAGATTCTTCTCACAGCTCAAATAATATTTTTGGGAAGACCCTGAACTATTTCGAATCTGTTCGAATCAAGTAATCCGAAGATGCGTCCCCAAGTCTGAACACCAAAGTATCCTTAATTTTTGTCACACTCTTGCTTGTGGATGGCACTTTTCGGGAACGAAAACGACGGCCAAAATACTACAAAGTGGTTTTTATTGGCCAAATTTATTTAAGGATGCCCATGCTTTTAGCAAAAATTGCCTAAGATGCCAAGCTATCGAGAATATGTCCCGTAGAGACATGATGCCACTTAACCCCATTTTAATTGTAGAAATTTTCGATGTTTGGGGTATTGATTTCATGGGGCCATTTCCGCCATCATCCGGTTACGAGTACATCTTGATGGCCATTGATTACGTGTCAAAATGGATTGAGGCGGTAGCAACCCAAACCAATGACCACAAAGTTGTAATGAAATTTGTTCAAAAGAACATTTTCTATAGGTTTGGGTGTCCACGAGCAATCATTAGTGATGGGGGGTCACATTTCACTAATGCGCAATTCCGTACGTTGCTTCGCAAATACGGAATCACTCATAAGATAGCAACCCCCTACCAATCCTCAAATGAATGGTCAAGTAGAAGTTTTCAATTGGGAAATTAAGAGTATTCTGCAAAAATCCGTTAGGCCAGATGGAAAAGATTGGCCCGATAGATTGGATGATGCACTTTGGGCTTATTGGACGGCATATAAAACTCCCATTGGAATGTCTCCGTATAGACTATTCTTCGGAAAACCTTGTCATATTCTTGTAGAATTAGAGCATCGGGCCTATTGGACCATCAAAAAGTTCAACACCGATCTAACCCAAGCTAGATCCCATTAGGCTCTACAATTAAGTGAGCTAGAAGAACTTCGCAATGAAGCTTATGAAAGTTCTCACATTTATAAAGCCAAAATGAAAGCGTTTCATGATAAAAACATTTCAAGAAAAACATTTGAACTTAGGAAAAAAGTTTAGCTCTTTAATTCTGGGCTGTGGTTGTTTCCGAGTAAATTAAAATCCAAATGGGATAGGTCGTTTGTTGTGATAAAGTGTTCGAGCATGATGCAGTTAAAATAGTTGATCCCAATAATGGAACCATGTTCAAGGTCAATTGTCAAAGGCTTAAACCATACATAGAAGGAGTATCTGAGAGTAGAGGAGTTGAGACCTTTAGTTTGAGTGATTCAGTTGTGTCTGGTTGAAGACGTTAAATTTAGCACTGGTTGGGAGGCAACCTAGCACAGTTTTTGTTTTTAAGATTTCTTTCTCTTGATTCAAGACCAGGTGGCAAACCTTGAACCCCTCAGGAAAACCTTATTGATTGTTCCCTTTGGCCCAAATCCTTTTTGCATCAGTCTAGTCATGCCATTGGGGACAATGGCATTTAAGTTGGGGGTGAGGAAAGAGAAAAAAAATTTGAAAAAAAAAAATGGGAAGCTAAGCCTTTAAATATGTAGAATTAAAATTTCACTAAAAAATTTAATTTTTTTCATTAAAAGAGATTCTCAAATAGAAAAATTTAAGGAAACTAATAAAAGAATATTGAATTTTGTAGAAATTAGTAACAAGTGATAGGAGTAAAAATTGGTCTTATTTGAATATTGTCGAAACCGTTTAAAAATTAGAAAGTACTCGCAAGTTTGCCCCTGCCAAGATAAGAAGAGAAATATTAAGAAATTAGACAAAAATTCTTCAAATTGTTAGAAACAGTAAACTGCCCTGAACAATGTTGCAAAGAGAAAAAAAGAGAATAAAAGGTCAATGAAAACCCTAGACTTAATAACCGGGTCTCTTCACCTAAGTCAAGTGTCGAGATTTGTGTAAAATGTAAAAGGGAATGCCAAAGACAATCACCTAACACTTAGTAACCGGGTCTCTTCACCTAGGCAAGTGTCGAGATCCGCGTCAAACGATGAAAGGTAACAATAGAAATAAGTGTGCAAATCAAGTTCAGGGGTAGAAATCCACTGTAAAAAATAATACATGTCTAATTTTAAAAATCAATCTCAACTTATCAAGATAGTCTGCAAATGGAAGGGTATATAAGATTTTGCCAAGTTTCTGTAATATTCAAAGTAGGACAATTTTACACCTTAAGTCTAATACCGATCTTTACAGAGTTTGAGAATGCTGGAATCAAGATGCTTGGCTAATTCTGTCAGGGACGATCTTGAGATGGGAAGGATCTCTATGATCAGTGCAATTTTAAGGCTGCATTGCTAAGGGACTAGCAATGGTTAAGTTGGAGGGTGTGATAACTCTGCATTTTTATGCCTTAGGGCATCATTTCAGGAGTATTTTCGGCCTTAGAATAGTCAAAGTATGTTATTTTCCTAGTTAAATTCAATGTTGTGACCTCTGAGGGTATCTGTGCAAATTTTGTGGAAAATTAGGGAAGTTACACGGCTGAAATGCAGATTTTGGGAAGTTGGTGTGAAGTCTAGCTGAGAGGGGGTGTTTTTGTGAAAATTTGATAACAAGAAGGCACCTCTTATCTGCTAAACCAGAATGACACCCCTCCTATTGTATTAGCATGCTCCCCTCTCCTTACCAAACCCTAGGGTGTCTTATAACTCATTCTTTTCATTCTTAACAAACCCTAGCCGCCCCTAACTACTAAATCCTCACCTTCCATCCCTTTTAATCTCCATCATCCATTCTATGGCACACTCATTTTAGCATTCTAACCCTAAGGAGCCATCTAATTTCCAATCTTCACAATTCAGTCTTTAGCCATTAAATCTCAGCCTTACATAATATTGGGTGCCCTCTCCTTTGGATCACCTTAGAACCATCCTAACTCTTTCTCTCTAATTCTAATTAGATCCGCTATTCTTTATAAAAATGACCCCAAGGACCCTGGAGAGGGGGTTGGTCAATTCACCTAGTTCACAAGGCTAAGGTTTCTTGAGATGTTCAAGGGTTGTAGAAAGGGAGGATGCCTAGATCTTTTCAGAAGGGGTTCCTACAAGTTCAACCAATCTGCAACTACCGCCACTAAATTTGATCAACCATTCTTTTCTTTTCTTCATTTTCCTTTCTATTATTTTTATTTCTACATTATTTTAGATTTAACTCTTGTACGTTTCTCTGTTTTGCAGATCTGATTTTGTCTGGTTCAAGGCTAAAGTGTCTCGAGTGGTTCGAGGGTTATAAAAAGGAAGGGCACCCAGTTCTTGTTAGGAGGGGTTCCTACAAGTTCTCTAGCAAATCTACAGCTACCGCCACCGGATCCGGATTCTGGATCATTTTTTATTTATTTCTTTTATTTCCTTTATTGATTCTCATACTTTATTAAATTTTGATTTTTATTTATTGTCTTGTTTAAATTCGAAACAATTAATTTCAGTAATAATAGATTTTATTTTCGTATTTTCTGCCATTCCCGATTGCATTTGTCCAGATCTAAGTATATATTAATTTTTCACTTGCTTCCCTATGGATACAACATGTTCTCACCCATTTACCACGTTAGTAGTTGTTTGAGAAATGGTAAAAATTATAAATGTTTAAACTGGTTTTCCGAAGTATTTAACGATGCGCTTCCAGAAACACCAGTTATCGCAGCCTTGGGAGGAGGAGCAAGAGATTACTAAGGGTGGCCACGAGATGACCACTTCACAAGCTACTCGAGCTCAACTCAATTTATAGGCTTGTTTATTAATCGAGTCGAGCTCGAGCCTAATAAAGCTCAGCTTGTGAGACCCACGAGTTGGTTCGAATAGCTACATAATAATAATAATAAAGTTATAGAAAATAATATATATAATAAAAACATTATATATATAATATTTTTATTTTTTATATATAATAATAACTAATTATTATAATTCTTAATTTTTTAAATATCAAATAAAAATATTTTTATATATAATTTTTTTATTTAAAAAAAAATCTCAAGTCAAGCTCGAACTCAAGGTTCTAGCTCGAATCGAACTCGAGCTCGTGCCTTGTAATACCTTGGCAAGCAAAGCTTGACTTACTAGCTATTTGACTCGTTTCGACTCAATCCACCCCTAGAGATTACAAAAACAATGGCAAGAGTTTGGAGAAAATAACTCTAATGAGGAAAGAGTGGTTTGATGAGTAGAAAACTTGTACGTTTGTATTGTAAAAAAAGTACTGATGTAATGAAAGGGATGATATTCATACTTTTTTCGAGCATCTTTTGTTACTCAGCTAGTGTATTTTAGATGTGCTTGTTGTCATTGCATTTGGCAATATCAATTTTTATGCTTTATACTGGCATTCCTTGTGTCGCCATGGAATGTTTCATTGCATATTGGGTTGTTAGAGCCCTTCTCGGGCTATTGCTGCCTTCCTAGGTTTTCCAGGTTATGTCATCGCACATGGGCATACCAATATCTTCAAGGACTTGATATTCTCACCTTCACTACAACATCAAATTTCATGGGTATAATTTTTGGATGAGTAATCCTTCTGGTTCTACTTTTTTTGAAGTAATCACCGGTATTTCTAGATCCTTTTTTTGTGATAACTAAGCATGTTTATAGACATGAGCTCAGTGAGTAAAGAAATGGTAAGGAGAGTCCTCTGATTCCCAAACATGACTCCCAATAAGTTCTGGACAGAAAGAACAAATCATATGTTGAACAATACTAACATGCAACTAGGCAACATGCCAAACATGTTTCCATAAATATATGGTACAAAGTCTGATCTTAAGAACGAAGTTGTCTTACTAGGTAAACGATTACAGAGAAAATACTGTTAGCAAAATATATTACCTCAACAGTTCTTAGGTTGATCCGTATGAGCTCCTTACGCCTCTCAAATTTTGGAAGAGGAATATATATTCTCTTTTCCAGCCTTCTCCTACATTCCATTAATGCCAAAAATTATACCAGCAACAGCAGGATGCCTATAAACAAATCTAGATGATAATCGGTTGCTGTTTTGCAAGGCTAGGTAATCATGTTAATATTTAATTTCACTGGAAATATTAAGGGCTCAAGGAGATCTTTAAACACCAAGGACAATATCCCACCTAAATGCCTCATCTAAATCCCAAGGAAAATTGGTAGCTGCCAGGGAGTTTGCATCTCCGCCCAACGAGCAACTGGCACATGTCTAGTCACACGTGGTGGAGCGGTCCCACATGCGGAGCTAACGGGACGGCCGTTAGCTTGTCCCGTTAGCCCCAAAGTGAGCCCAGAAACCTCTCCATGTTCCTGCCCCCTCAACCTCAAATCATGTCTAACCCCCATTCTACTCCCCTCCGCCCGAGCTCGGATCCAACTCCCTCTCCGACACCGGCGATCGCTCCAGCCAATTCACCGTCACCAGGTACTCTCCAACCCTCGTATTTTGTTTTGATATTTGGGTTTTTTCATTTCAAATCAAAGAAACCCTCGTTTGATATTTTGTTTTTTCATTTCAAATCAGAGAAACTTTTTTCCCCTCTTCCAACTCCCTCTCCAGCACCGGCAATCGCTCCGACCAGTTCACCATCACCAGGTACTCTCCAACTCCGGCCAGTTCACATTCTCATTCTTACTTATTGATATTTTCTTATTCTCATTCTACAGTGGTTCATCGTTTGTTGAAGTTCATATGTGAAAAGTGATTAATGTGTTGGTTTCTGGAGTTCAGAGGACCACCATACACTGACATGCTTCTCTGTTACTTTGAGAACCGTATTGGAATAAAGAGAGTAATTTTCTTAAAACAGAATCCTCTTCAATCTTTTGATCAAGCTTAAAACTTTCTAAAGGTTGGTTTCTTACATGACATAGTTATCTAGATATAAAGCTAGGCTAGACAAGAGGGGAGCGCCTTGTTGTTTTAATATGATCTACTTAACTAGTTTCTCTAGCTTTTTTGTGGGTAGCTTGCTTCCCTGGTTCATATTAGCAATGACCAAACATTAAAAATGATCTGAAATAAACAAATTAAATTAAAAATAGAAGACAACAACATTAGATAGTCTTTGAAAAAAAGATACTTAGAGAGTGTTAGGCCTTCTTCTATTAGTGTGAAGAGATATAAATAGAATATTTATGCGTTTGTGTGTGTGATAAATCAAAAAATGGAGAAAGAAACAAACAAAGCCATGAATATGATCTTACTATGTTGAATTCAGTAAAAATGTGAGTTTTGTGTGAATTGCAAAGAAAAAACAACAATGGGGGTTTTCATGATTCGAAAGACAAGGGGCCAAACGGACCCCAAAAGGCCTCTTTACCAATTTCTACCAAAAGATTTTCTGCTAACAATCAACTAACAGAGATAAAGGGACATTTACAAGACTGATAAGTTGCACGCACCTAGGCGATAAGGCTTTTTTTTTGTTACCCTCTGCCTAGCCTTGATATTTTTGTATAGGTAACATAGAAATTTTAGGTGTAGTGCAGCTAAACTACATTGTATTGTATAGAAAAGGGTGAAACAGTGTAAAAGGGCATTATAAGAAATCAATTCTCTATATGGAAACCCATAAAATGAGTTTGGGGCAAACCACTTAAACCATAATGGAAATGGAAAATAATGTATTCATTATAGTAGGGGTTTAAATAGTAGGCTTCATCATGGAATATCAAACAATTGCCGGTGACGGAGAGGGAGTTGGAAGAGGAAAAAAGTTTCTCTAATTGGAATGAAAAAACAAAACATCAAACGATATGTGGTATCTTATCTTCTCACATGACATCCTGGTGAAGACAAGTGGTATCTTATCTTCTCAAGAAAGCACCAGCCACTCTTCTCTAATCCCCTACAGTCTCCTTAGCTTCAACCACCAACTTCTTCTCCCAATCTTCCTTCCCTGCATTGACGCCCATCCTACCAAGGCTATTTTTTTTCACTGCCATCAGAAGTCCTTGTGGTAGGGAATCCTAAATTAGGGCCCACTTTCTTTCAACTCTGTTTCCCTTTTCGAAAAATCGTCTTTCAGTCGTCCAAAGAAATCTTGCAACAGCTCAGAAATCTCCATCCAGCCTTGACCTTTCCTCCCTTTAGGGAAGCAAACCAATTGCTTCCTACCCTCACCAAAATATTCAAAAAGAGCAATGAAAAAACCATTAGCATTCTGCTTCCTTTCAGCGAGATATCTTCTGTCTTCCCCAACTCTCATACTCTTCCTGACAGTCTTCCTACAACACAGGATAGCTCCTACTACAAAACCCCTGAAACAATCAATAATTTCTTTTTTTTAATTGGAAACGGTAACTTTCATTAATGCTAGATAATCAATAATTTCTTTACCCACGATCATCACTATGGCTAACTTCTTTTCCCTGATTTTCAGGCATAGAATACCCTTGGTTCTTTTCCTCTATCAAAAACACTTTGCTTCGATCTTCTTCCATCTTCTCCAGCAAAACTTCTCCATCTGTTCTCGATGCTTAGTAGTCCTAGGTTAACTCAGAACTCACACTTCAAAACCTTTCATAATCATTGACTCAACCAGAAAACCGAAAGACATGTTACAATGCCTATGGTAGATGACTAATGCCCCCAACACAAATAACATGCAAGAACAGATGTCTTTCATCATCCAATTGTATTCATAAACTAGAAGTGCAAAAGTTGTTCATTCTAATAGTAATATAAGTAGTCAAAATCCACATAAAATCCATTAACTTTTTTTTTGTGTGATGGATAAAATCCCTTAACATGGCTTCACCATGAACTTCATAATTCATATAATCCCAATTTAATGACTGGAAAGCAGAGCTATGAAGAGCAAAAAATTAACTGGAAGAAAACAAGAAAAGCATATGCCCCATACAACAGTACCTTATGCTGCTTTTAGCCAAGGTTCCAAAAGGCTTCAATCCAAGTTTTCTAGAACATTGACAGCTTTGATGACTGGTTGCCAGATCTGCCAAGCTGCAAATTCTGATCCAAATATGTAAAGTAGGAACAAGCAGCATCAATGAAATGCCAGGAGAGGAAATGAAACCATGATGGATAAATTTTTTCCCTGCTAGTAAATGAATTATATCATTATAAAGAAAGCTTGGAAAAAGGAAATTAGCATACAAAGCAAAAGGTTCTTAAAAATCACCTTGATGGTGCACTGATTTACCATGTAAGACTATGAACAGGGACAAACCAATAACCATTCAAATCCCATCCATTTCCCCAGATACTAATAAAGAAACTCCTCTGATTAGAGAATTACAGATAAAAACAGTGTAAGATTTTTTTTATCACTTAATAATGTTAAACCAAAGAACTTTGAATTCCATAGCTAACATTAATGCTTTTCAACCTGCAAAATAATGTAAAAATTGCACTGTAGTGCAGATTGTAAATGGTAGAATGTTCAACTTCTAAAATAGTGTGCTTGAATGAACCTTGTCCGTAAGGATGTTGTAACAAACAGGCAAAACAACGAGTCCTTTGAAGTAGATGGCAATGATGAAGATCCTGATCATAGCTAACAAATTTCCATCTTTGAAATGTTGAGGTATTCCCATCATATGCATGAATTTAAAGGAATGCTAACAAGAATCTCCTTCAGAATAAATAAATTCAATAACCCTAACTTTAAGTATTAAGTAAAATTAATCTTACCATAAAAAAAGAAATAAATAAACTTAATTCCCTGCACTTGTAAGAGAAGCATCCTGTATCTACCAGTAATCACCACAAGAACATTTCCCGGCCTTGAAATGGTGAAACCGACTAGCATCACGAACAATAATTTCTCTTAAAGTAACCTCTGATATGAATTTGATTGCCACATGGCAATCATTACACACACGCAAATTCTTCATGACCCTGATTGGGGAACCAACAGGAGTGTTCAGGAGTGCAAAAGCAATAGCCACTTTCTCACTGTGGTGGGCCAAGCTATACTCTTTTTCCTCAGTGTCCATGTCATGCAAAACAGAGCTTGTATCCGGTACATAACCTCGTTCCTTAATCTCCAGTGTAAGTTCTTTCAGGTACCCATCAATCTCCATCCATTTGGGATGGGATTGATCACCCATACAGAACTGATGAACCTGGTTCTTCACCTCCAACCAACTTATCCCAGGCTCCTTCTTCACCTTCATATCTCTCATGGCCTTCCTCACATCTGAAACATCACCCCATCTCTTAGCGGAAGCATGGATATTTGAAAGCAAGACATAAGGTGCAGAGTCCTGAGGATCAAGTCTAAGAACTTCTTCAGCAACCTTTCTGGCCATCTTTGCATTCTTATGGATTTTACATGCAGATAGCAAAGTCTTCCAGATAATTGCATCTGGCTTTATGGGCATTGACTGGATTAAAGCTTCTGCTTCTTCCAAACAGCCAGATCTCCCAAGGAGATCAACCATACAAGTATAGTGCTCCAATCTAGGGTTTACTTTGTATTTATCAACCATCAATTCAAAGAATTTTGTTCCCCTTTCCTTTAATCCACTATGACTACAAGCATAGAGCAAGCTCAAGAAGGTAACATCATTTGGCTCCAGACCTTCACTCTCCATCCACTCAAACAACTTGATAGCTTCTTGGCCCTGGCCATGAAGCCCATAAGCAGCAATCATTGAGCTCCACAAGACAACATCTGCATCTTCACATTCCAAGAAGGCCCTTATAGAGTCTTCTAAACACCCACACCTTGAGTACATGCTAATCAATGAACTGACCACGGATACTGCCGAAGCAGCTCCAGACTTAATAACTTCAGCATGAATCTGCTGCCCTTGTCCAAGGGTTGCCAATTCTGAACATGAACTGATAACACTGACAAAGGTAATTTTGTCTGGCCTGAATCCTGCAATCTTCATAAGATTATACTGACCCACAGCTTCTTCAGAGCACCCATTTTGTGCCCTGCCAGCTATGAGGGTATTGCAGGCAACAACATTATGAACAGGCATTCCCTTTATTACTCTTTCCCCTTCTTCTATAAACCCACATTTCATGTACATATGAGCCAGAGAACTCACAACAACCAAATTGCCATCAAAGCCAGACTTCATTATGTAGCAATGGATCTGCTTTCCAGGAATAAGTGCTTTCAGACCAGCACAGCCTCTAAGAATACTACCCAGAGTAAACTCATCAAGTCGAAATCCAATTTCATGCATTTGAGATAACAAACCCAATGCCTCTTTGCTGAATTCAAACTGTGCAAGTCCAGTAACCATTGCATTCCATGTCGCAAGGTTTCTCTCAGGCATTTCTTCAAACAACTTCCAAGCAGTCTCCAAATCACCATTTTGTATAAACCCACCAATCAAGATGTTTGATGTCATGATGTTCTTCCTGGGCATCACATTGAACAGTGCAACCGTAGTATGCAATTCTCCAAACTTGGAATACATGTTGAGGAGATGGTTGGAAATAAATTTGTCTGAAGAACAACCAGATGTGATAATTAAAGAATGGAGCTGCTTGCCTAGAGGAAGTGATTGTGAAAGAATACATCCTTGAAGAAGGTGAGAAAATAGGGATGGTTCTAACCAGATCTCCGTTCTGAATTTTTCAAATACCTCTTTCAACATTCCATTACAAGTAAGCTCAATGAATTCATCTCTGGACTTGACAAAACTTTTAGAAGTGTTTGTGGATAAAAGTTAACAAATTGTGATGCATGGACCTTTATTATGTTGAGAAAATAAGCAAAGGAATCTTGGTAAAGGCTTGCTCATGCACTTTATGTACCTTCCCTGGTAGTCAAATATATTCAAGAGAATGTTGCAATTAGGGACCCTTCATCAAAATACTAAATCAAAACAAGGTTTACATCAAAAAAAAAAAATAAAAGAAGAAGATACTTCTTTCTTACTCACCCACATCCTTCATCCATAAATAAAATTGGTCACCCATCTATATAATCTACAAATCAATGGGGAAAAATCGTAGATTAGAAATGTATATCATAAAATGTTTCAAGTAAAATGATATATTAACAGATTGATAGCATAAAAATTACATGAACAAAATTATCAAGTGAGGTTTCATTCATGAGGTGGTAATGGGGTGTGTTTCAAAATAATCAGAAAAAAAAAAAAAAAAAAAAAAAAACTATGCAACATCTAAACATATATAAATCAAAAGACCAAAAGAGCAGTGATCGTACAAGATAATATTCACTTTTTAGTGGATACCTGACCAAATTGATAGGTCCTAACAACAGAAACATGATTATTATTGAGATAGAAATCACCGCATGCAATGTCATTTATGAGATATATTAGTGCACTCTATTGCCCAATCATAGAAAACCCCTGATTTTCAATGAACCAAAATCAATGTTATCAATGAAAACAATAAAATAATACACTTACCAATAGCATTAAATAACAGGTTGGAAACATTGCAGGTGCCCATGTCAACTCAACATCATTTTCTCAGAGGTTAGATCTTTGGCTTCCAGAGAGAGTATCTTATACCAATGGGTCACTCAATAAGCCATTTCCACATAGATAAGATGGCTAGGAAAGGAATAGAGAGGGATGAGTTCTTCTAGGGGCAACACCCAAGGGGAAGGGGGATTGTTTTGATCACCATATTTTATCGTTGACAGTTCCACGTTTTTGCTAACCTCTAGTTTTAATTTTCCAGTCTAGATCCACCTCTAAGAATCTAGATGAACCTAGATACATTCCCTATAATAATGAACTCCTTCGGTCTTGTTATTGATAAGAAACACTAATTAACATAAAAAAAGAAGCACAACTTCTTCTTTAGGAGAGTAGACTAGTATGAATTCAATTTCCAAATTCAGGTTATTAATGTGGTAATTCAATACTATTTATGCCAACTTTGAATATTAGGGTGGCATATACCACATTATTGATAATTCCATTTTTTTTTGCTTCCCTCTGGTTTGAGAAAGCATATTAATCGATTATATACTAACGAGAAAGTATGTCACATGAAGAAAATTTATAACCCTGTTTTCTAAATTCTATTATTCGAATGACCGTCCAAATAACATTCATTTGTATAACGAAGGTGTTTTTTCCACTTTTTTCTTGTTAAAGTGTATTAATATTAATATTTAACTTATTAATTATCTGATATTTATATTTTTATCAGATAATTTGATATTTATATAATATATATTAGCTGAATGTTATTTATATATTTCATATTATTCATATCTACCATTTCCATTTGCATACTGATTGGCATTGAAGTACTTCTTTCTACTTTCATCTCATAATTATATTCATTTGAGGTTTACATGAGTTTCCCTAAGGTGGATGATAGGTATCCTATTTATTTTTTGCCCCATTATCAAAATTCATGCATTTCCATAAGTATCTCAATTCGTTTCAGTGAACATGGTTAAAAAAATCTGAATCCGTTCATTCTATTCTTCATGTGATAGTCAAAAAAAGGATTAAGAATAACCATAGCCACTGAGTTTTAAATTTTTAAGAGAGATAAGAGAACAATGGACACCAAGATAAGTAACCGATTAAGCTGTATAAGTACTGAAGAAGCAGATTAAAATTTATGAATAAGAAGGATTAGACAAAGACTTACCTTGGTCATGAATCCACTGAATTGTGATTGGTCGTTGCCTTGTTGGTCAGTCGACTCAGTCTGTTTTGAGTTATCGCCTGAAAATAAAAATAAAAAATAAAAAATTAGAATGAAGAAGAAGGAACCACGGGAAAGGTCAATACCTCTTCCTTTTGTATGGTTCAATCTCCATACTTTCATTAAATAGAGGATTTTTTTGTTCTTCTTACAAAGAGGATATGATTCAAATAGAAAATCAGTTGCTGAAACGAAACATTCCTCAAGCCCCAAATCAGAAATCCCTTCAAAACACCCAAGTCCCAACCATGGATCTCAAGATCCCAAATAATTGCAAGCTTGATCCTTGCTTCCATCTAAATAAGGTAAAAGTCCTGCATTTACTAAGCCTTCGTTTAACATCCCTAGGAGATCGACCATGCACATAATTAAGTGTTCAATAAACAGGACGGTTCAGACTTCAAAGAGCACCAACTGAGTATCCAAGTCTCAACGGATAATGATTGGTCTATAACAGTTGTGAGTGTCAGGAAACGGCTCACTTGGGCTCAAATGGAGTCGCCACCCATCAATTATGGAAATGGACGTGATGGGACTTCCGAGAATGGCATCAAAATATTTGGTTTAATGGTGACTCCAAGACCCAAGGCACTGACCACACCAGTCCAGGTAAGTCTTGGATGAGAGAGGGGAAGGAGTTAGGCACCCCTCTCCCGGGTCCTATAGGTGGGGCCCACATAGTATCACAAAAAAAGCATATAATCAAGTAAAATCTAATAAGAAAATAACAAGAGCCAACATAAAAGAAATCCTTTATTTTTACTTATCTACTTTTTTATTCCATTATTTCTTTACATATTTCATTTATTTTTTGTGTTTTCATTATTATATATATTATTTTTTATTTTTATCCATTATTTACACTTTTTGTTATTTTCTTGTGGGGCTATTTGATTTTATTTGTTCTATGAAAATTATTTCTTGTTTTTATTAAAATTTTTTTGAATCTTTTTTTGCTTTATTTATTTATTTAGTTTTATGAAGCCCTATTTATTATTTTTTTATTTCATTACTACTAGTTTTTTTTCTTCCCTTAATAGTTTTCCTACCCTTACATAGAAATTCTAATATATCAAGCTAAGCATCCGGATCTACTGATCAGACCCGCTATAGCAGGTTATAATTTTTTTTTTTTTATCTTTCCTTTTTTTTCTTTAGTCACATCTTTTGTTATTCTATTTTTTTTGTTCAGTTTGCTCACTATGACGGGCTTCCCTTCCTTCTTTCTGATCTGATCTATAGATATCAACCCTGCATATTCTCCTTGCCTACCCCTCCTCCATTCTCTCTTTCCTCTTTCCTTTTCTAATTTTCTTATTTATCTATTCTCATTTTCTTTTGTTTTTAAATCACTACAAAACCGGATTTCGCTTGCGGAAACAGTAAAATTGAAACAGACATCTACTCAATCCAAATAAAATGAAACAAGCATCTACTAAATCCCAGTTTAAATATCAAATAAACTAAGCCTGGATTGATCGCAATCATCGACACTTTCCTTCCATCGGAGTTTAAATTCGGAGTAGAAGAAGATGAAAGGAGCTGTCGACGGTAATCGTCAGAAAAAAAAAATCACAAACAACGACGAAGCGTAACCAATTCAAAGCAAGTTTATAAATCAAATTTTAATATCTATGGAGGCTCTGGAAGAAAACGGTGATCGGAATGACCCGACATTGAGAGTTTACAGGACGGAACCAGCTCCGTCCACCCCCTTTCTCTGCCTCAAATTCTTATCATAGCGAGAATACAATGAAAAAGTCTTGAGAAAAACGAAAAAGAAAGTACGGGGAGAGTGAGGTCGGTTCTTACCTGATTCGGGATTTTGGCCTGACGTCGATCAACGCTGCAGAGGAAGTTGCAGTCTGTTCGGATTTTGGATGACTGTAGCTTGAGTAATTCCATGAAACGATAAGAAATCGCCAACGAAAGAGAGAGGTGGAAGGGAAGTTGCCACCGGGTTCAGATTCACCGCTGCAAGTTGCAGCGGCGGTGATTAAGTGGAAAAGAGAGAGAGAACGAAGGGGAGAGAGGAATGGGATTGAGAAGAGATAGAGATAGAGTGATGGAAGAAAACAGTGAGAGATGAGGGAGTCGGAAGTGGAAGGATCGTCTCGGTGCCGCCGTTCGGGTGTCGTGAGGTCGGGGAAGATGAACGGTGTTTTTCTCTCAATTGGATAAAAAAAGGAAGAGGAAGGAGAAAAGGAGGAGGAAGACGAAGGAGAAGAAGAAGAGAGAGAGAGAAGGGGAGATAAATAGCTCCGGGTTAGACCCGGCGCTGGTTCACCGCTACTGTGTCCGGACGAAGGGGGAGGTGAACAGTGCATTCCCCCTGAATAAGAAACAAGAAAGATAGGTTTGCTTAAATAGTGGGATGTATGGGGTAGTTTCGTACTTTTTGGGACTTAGGCGCATTTTTGTAATTTTAGGAAATTTGGGACAATGGGATTTTTGGGCCAAAAAATAGAGGGTTGAAACGGGTTTGACCATAGGGAGGGGTTGTGTATGTGCGGGCTAATGAGATTGGCCGAAATGGAATCTCTTAAATGGAAAGGTAAATGAGGGTATTTTTTGTTGAAATTTTATAAGGTGGGTTTTCGAACATTCTGAGTTGATTGATAGGGTTGGATTGGTCCAATTGGGCCCACATTAGGCAGATCTAGAAAGGGCTTTATTTAGTCAATATGGAGCTTTGAAATGGAATCTTTATTTGATCGAGGGGCAAATAAGGGCAGTTTTGGGTGAAATTTCACAAGGTAGGGCTTTTGAGTAGTTTAAGGTGATTGGTAAGGTCAAATTGGGCCAGCTAGGCCCAGATCAGAAGGATTGGGAATCCGATTAATCGGGAGTCTTGAAACAAAATCTAGTTACGATAAAGGGTAAACGAAGGTTTTTTGAGATAAAATTTTACAAGTGGGTATTTGCAGGTGTTCGAAATATGATGGTGGGGTCTGATTAGTCTTAAAGGGTCAAGATCGTAGGAACATGGGTCAACAGAATGTTCTAAATTGGAATCTTGGTTTGATGGAAGGGCAAATGGGAGAATTCGGGGTTGAAACTTTATGGGCAAGTGTTTTGGTGTATTTGAAAAGGGATGAGAGATTTATCATATGAATGGTCGAACCCTACAGGAAGGTTGGGTAAATTTTCAAAAATTTCTCTCTTTCCCACATGAGAATCACATTTCCTATTTTAGAAAACCATATTTTCAATGATCAATCTTAAACCTAAACCAGACCAGATCTATAACCAAAAAGGGAGTGGAAGGTTATACCTGATACGAAGTAACAATAACCTCCAATGAAGGTGTTCACGCCCAAGGAAAAATCCAAAAAATGCTTTCCACCAAAGATGACACGGTACAAGATGAAGCAGAGTTAGCGGGATGACTCTTCAACAAGAACCTGAGTCTTCAACAAGAATCTGATGGAGGGCTAGTGAGCACGACTTCTTATTACCTTTTCTGCCAAAAGGTAATATCAAGAACACTTCTTGATTGCTCCCACAGGTGGAGATTGAACTGCAGATAAAGATCAGCCCTCCTAATCTAATTAAGATGTTCCTAATCCAAATCTTTATTTGGACCTGGATTTTCTGAATGGATAGGGACAATCCCTTATCCTATCTACCGATCTAAATCCCAGAACCGCCCTCCTTTAATTAATCCCATTAAGCCAGTTCGAATTGGGCTTTAGGCCCATTAAGTCCATCTGCTCACTTACCCTCCAAACTGTTGCCCAAATGGATATCCTTGTATGGCGTGGGACCCAAACATTGATCTACACATCAACCACATGGGTTCAGCCCAGCCTCTGTTACAAGGCCTGGCCAAATTCACTGTAGGAGACAGTCAACCCCTGAGTCAATTATCATAGGCTCTTAATGGGCCCAACATTTACACTAAATGGTCATTGGGTCATGCCACCTTATAAAAACCCAAGGACTGTGGGTAGATGCAAGATTAACCCATCAGGTATTACCCTCAATGATCTTACACTTAACCTCTCAGCCCATAATGATCGAACACTGCCTGACAAGAGAGGACCTTTCCCACGGCTGCAAGGTACAGTGCTACACTCTCTACTCACATGTATCTCGGGAATTAAAACCTTTTGCAAACATTTTGAAACCATAATATATATATATATATATATATATATATATATATATATATATATATATATATATATATATATGTTTTGCAAAACAAATTTCAACGGTTGAAATCGACTGCCGGCAGTTTTGGTTTCCATCAAAGAGAGTGCATCCCCGATCATTCACTTTGTCTCACAAAGGGGTTGATCCTGTCACTATGATCACCCACTCAGATAAATTCTTGGACTATCCCAACATACCCAGGTTTTGACCCCTCTAAAGATCTCACTGATTGGCATATCAAAGACAGCCTAATTTGACACCTAGTGTAGTATCATAATCGAGTCTAGGGGTCAGGTGTAACATTCTAGTTTTGCTCATATATCTCCAAGGTCTAGGGCAATACTAGAATTCTGGTCCGGTTCAGGGTTTCAAGAAAACTCACACTGCATGTACCTCAGATCTCACCGTGGCAGCTGAGACAAGCTACCCCAACAAATTTGGAAGCATATCAGTGTCAGCCTTGGCAGGATAAATCTCCCCAGATCAATCCAACGGTTGTGAAGATTCTAAACTAACACGAGTCTCATATGTGTCCAGTTTAAGGGTATTACACAGAAACACATCATAATAACATGAATCAAATATTTACTTTATTCATTTAAATTAAATGTCATAATGTACATCATTCTGATTGGAGCTAAGGGCATACACTGTTTAACATCTCCCACTTGCACTTAGGTCCAATCGGGTACAAGCCGGAGTCCCAAACTTTTCACGTGTTTCTCAAACACTTTCTGTGTTAGTGGCTTAGTCAATGGGTCTGCCACATTTCCGCTTATGCTACCTTTTAACATTAATCTCCCGTAGATCCAGTGTTGTCACACAGTAGTGGAATGGGTGATGTGTTGAATTCCAAATTCCAGAATGAACACCTTTATTCATTAGGCAACCTCATTTACAGCAATGTGTTCAGCTTGGGTTGTGGACTATTATTCTTACTACTTAGGACCCCTGTTTGCTGACTTTCCAGCAAACAACACACGATCATATCATGAAGATATAACCAAATGTAGACATTCTACCATATGAATCTGATTGCTAGTCGGTATCAGTATACCCCTGGATCTGTAATGAACTACCATTGAATACCAGACAAAACTCTTTTGTCTTTCGAAGGTATTTTAATATGTTTTTCATAGCAGTCCAATGCTCCTGCCCTGGGTTTGACTGAATCTTCTTACCACATTCACTGCCTAAGAAATGTCAGGACGACTACATAGCATGGCATACATGATGCTCCCTACGGCTGAAGCATAGGGAACGTCCTTCATGCCCTCAATCTCTTCGGGAGTCTTGGGAGACATACGCTTGGAGAGAGTGACTCCATGCCTGAAAGGAACATTTCCTTTCATTGAGTTATCCATGCTATATCTCTTGACTATTTTGTCAATGTAAGCAGATTGGGATAATCCTATTATCCTCTTCGATTTATCTCTATAGAGTCGAAGACCTAGTATGTAGGAGGCTTCTCCAAGATCTTTCATTGAGAATTGCTATGAAAACCATACTTTCACCGTAGTCAACATTCCTACATCATTCCCAATGAATAGAATGTCATCTACATACAGAATCAGGAACGTAACCTCATCCCCACTGGATTTATTGTATACACAAGGCTCATCCGAATTTTGCTCAAAGTCAAACTGTTTGACGGTAGAGTCAAACCAGATGTTCCAACTCCTAGAAACTTGCTTAAGTCCATATATGGATCGATTTAGTTTACATACCATGTGTTCCTGACCCGTAACTATGAAACCTTGTGGTTGCTGCATATAGATATCTTCAATAAGATCTCCATTCAGGAACGCAGTTTTGACATCCATTTGCCAAATCTCGTAATCATGGTACTCTGCTACAATTAGCAAGATCCTAATGGATTTAAGCATGGCTATCGATGAAAAGGTTTCCTCATAATCGATTCCTTCTTTCTGAATGTACCCTTTTGCTACAAGACGATCTTTGTAGGTCTCAACCTTACTATCAAGGCCCTTTTTCCTCTTATAGATCCATTTGCAACCAATTGCTTTTACCCCAGGGGGCAAATCTACTAGAGTCCATACTCCATTGGTCTCCATTGAGTCCATCTCAGCTCTCATGACATCTACCCACTTCAAGGAGTCTATGTCCAACATAGCTTCTGTATAAGTCACGAGATCCTCGTCAATGGTCGTGGCTTCCACCAAGTAACTGTCCTGATCATAGCCGAAATGAATTGGAGGCCTGTAAACCTGGGTAGATCTTCTACATTGGTCATTTACTGTAGCTTGTGAGACATCTCCCACTACCCCTGAGCTCTCCTCATCAAGAACAATTTCTTGACGATGATTGTTCAGGATGTAATCATCTTCCAAGAAATGGGCATTTCGACTATAGAACACCTTCTGTTCTCCTGAGTCAAAGAATAAGTAACCCACAGAGCCTTTGGGGTAGCCTATGAATAGGCAGCAACGGCTGGTCTTGGATTCCAATTTGTTAGCACCTGTTCTTTTAACATGTGTCGGACAACCCCAAATCTTCAAGTGTCTTACACTTGGTTTTTTACCGGTCCAAAGCTCATAGGGAATCTTCGGAACTGATTTGGTTGGAACTCGATTCAGCACCTATATCGTAGTCTCTAATGCGTAACCCCAAAAGGATGTGGGTAATTCTGATTGTATGAGAAGTGATCGGACCATATCCAATAAAGTCTAGTTTCTCCTCTCTGACACACTGTTTAGTTGTGGTGTAGCAGGATGAGCTAATCGTGATACAATCTCATTGTCCTTTAAGTAGTCCCTGAATTCGTTAGAGAGATACTCGCCACCTCGATCTGATTTAAGGGTCTTAAATTCTCTCCCTAACTGTTTCTCGACCTCTTGTCTGAACTCTCTGAACTTTTCAAAGGATTCAGACTTGTGTCTCATTAGGTACACGTAACCATACTGTGAGTAATCATTAGTAAATGTTATGAAATAAACATGCTGGTAACGTGTTCTAACACTCATTGGACCACATACATTAGTATGTATAAGGTCAAGCGTGTCTGTACATCTTTCAGGCTTACCGTTAAATGGTTGTTTCGTCATCTTACCCTGAAGGCAATGTTCACATGTTGGAAGATCTTCTACAGTTAGAAAATCCAAAGGACCATCTTTTACCAACCTTGTGATACGGTCTATGTTGATGTGGCCAAGTCGGTAATGCCACAGGCACGTGGGATTAACTGTATCACGGGTTCTTTTCTTGGGGATATCATCCGATGTAGTTTCGGTTATGTTAGTTTCCAGAGAAGGATGAAGAACATAGAGACCATTCTCGAGTTCTCCGTATGCGAGGAATTTGTTATTTTTTTTATTGTAATCATATTACTATAGAAAACAGAATATCCATCTGCACACAGTTTTGAAACAAAAATCAATTTTCTTTTCAAAGTGGGTACTTAAAGACAATCTTTCAGTACAATAATTTCTTCTCTAAAAACTAACTCTATAGTTCCTATAGCTGTAGCTACAACACTTGTAGAAGTCCCCAAATAAAGAGTCACCTCTCCGTCACTTAGTCTTTTGCTTATCCTGAACTCCTGCAATGAGTTACACGCATGAGTTGAAGCCCCGGAGTAAATACACCAGGAAGTAGAAGTTAATAACAAATTGGTTTCTATGACAAAGGATTCGGAATTACCTTGTTTCTTGGTCTCTAGGTATTGAGGATAGTTCCTCTTGAAGTGGCCGACCTATTTGCAAAAGTGACAAACATCTGATGCTTTGTCCTTACTCTACCTTTTGGACTTGGTAGTTTTTTTTCTGAGGATTTTTCTTTGCCTTCCGCTTCTTCTTGCCTGATTTTCCGGATTTAACAAGCATGGCAATGGGCTCATCCTTCTTTATCAGTTCTTCGGCCCGCTGCAACATATCGCTGAGTTCCTAGATGCTAACATTTAGCTTATTCAAGTTGTAGTTCATGATGAACTGATTGAAGGAAGGAGGTAAAGAATTTAGGATGGCGTCAACCTTGGTGACATGATCAAACCCGGATCCAAGAGCCTCAAGTTCATTGATGTATCCCATCATCTTGAGACAATGGTCATGTACTTGTTGGTTCTTGGACATCAGCACGGTTGTGAACTGTTTCAAGACCTTCTGACGAGTAGAATGATTCTACTCCTTATACATCATCCTCAAACTATCCAAGATATCCTTGGACAATTCGATCTGATTGAACTGCCACTGTATTAGATTGTCTAAGGATGCTATGATGTAGCAGCGGGAAAGAGAATTTTTCTCTTCCCATTCTTGATAGTCTCTCCTATGGGGCTCAGAAGCTCTATCACCCGGACGTTCCAGAGCATGGTGTTTAGCTATTTTGACCAATATTTTGGACGTCAGGACCAGCATAAGGTTATGATACCAGTCAGCGTAGTTTGGGCCCTTAAGTTTGTTGTCGTCCAACAATTTAGCGAATTGTCCGTTTGCCATTTCTAATAAAAAGCAAATATTAGTCCATAACCTTATTTGATTCATGCTATCTACATAGATATGGTTTTTAATCTATGTTCCATTTCCATTTATTCATCTCTGAGATTTCCCTCCTATCTCAGTGACGGAGACTGCGAATTATGTCTCTGGAAATGTGGGAAATCACATAGGGTGCATGAAGCCAACTGTTTCAGCTGCATAACCCCACCACCTTTCTATGAAGGATCATATCCACTCATCTTATGAGCTTTCCCTTTGGCCTCTGTCAGACAAGGTTCATTGCCATTTTAGGTTAAACCTTTCTGTCCAGTGATTGCTCACCCATCATGTTCATGAACGCCAAGGTACCATGAGAGAGTCTTCCATTTTAGGATAGGCCCCCTCCCACATCGGTCTATGACCCCTATCATCTCATCAAACAATCCAACAGATCTAATAGCAAATGAATAACCCAATTTTATGGTGCGTTTCCTCATTACTGAAGCACCCATCTTCATGTTAATGATGGAAGGCCTTTAGAGAGTTCATCATATGAATCTCCCAATCACATGCACTCATATTTCAGTGGAGGGAACGAAATATTACGCCCTAGTTCAATTTAGGTCAAACCAAAGTGGCTCCCAGTGACTTTCATAAAGCCAGATTTAGATGGGCCCTAAACGGCTAGGGTTCCGCACGATTCCTCTTGGGGAGGAAGCTGGTGCGGGGCCACCATGAAGGGAGATCATCCAATGATCTTAAGGACACCATGGCAATGATGTGCATTCAGCGATGGTGTGCGCAAGAGCCACTATCGTTTCAGCATGGGCCAAGCACTTATGGCCCATGAATATTGCACATCACACATCACATGTAGGAACAAATTGATCCAATCAATTAATAACTGTAAAACCCATAATTAAAGCCCATAATTCTCCATAATATTACTGATTAATATTATCTAGGTATATGGGCTGAATTGCAAAGAGCAGTTCGACCCATATAGCTTTAATGTTGAAATGGGCTAAAATAGTTTTAACATATTAAAACTGGGTTTTACAGGTGTGGGCTGAATTGCATCTTGTAATTAACCATCAACTCCTGGACCCATTAGGGAAAAATTAGGGATGAGAACAGTCCCCATTGAACCACAGATGCGGCCCAACTAGTTTGGTCCTATCTGGTTCGAATGGGTCTAGGGTTTGATTTTTAATTCAAGAACATGATCGAAAATTAAATTACTGAAACAAGACATTCAAGAATCAGTAGGAGGGTTGTTCGTAGGACTGCTACCCTGCAAAACAAAAGTTAGATCGCAGCATGCAATTTCCAAAACTACAAATTGCAGATGGCCGAACCCTAATCTGCGAAATTCTCCTCCTTGCGCTTTCTACTTCAATTTCGAATGAAATAAAATAGAAAACCTAATTTCTATTAATATTACATAAAAATTGAATTCCTATACATTCCGTCTAAAAATTAAAAAATAATTAATTACAGACCAAGAATGAAAAAGAACAGCAGGTGCACAAATTTCTTGCAACATTAAAGATTTCGATCTCCACCATACGAACAGCCCAAAAAATCAAGAAAAATATGTAGAACAATTCTAAATATAATTCAGATTCATAAATATTTAATTTCATATCAATCGCCCAAAATCTGGGAACAAATTTCCCAGAAATCGCTAATTTGCGCAAATCGGGTAGAACGCCTTCTGCCCATTTACGCAGACCCAGATCTAGTTTATTTTGGTTCAAGATTTGAATCTGGCTCTAATACCACTGAAAAGGGATGAGAGATCCATCATATGGATGGTCGAACCTAGTAGGAAGGTTGGGCAAAATTTCAAAAATTTCTCTCTCTCCCACGTGGGAATCACATTCCATATTTTTGAAACTTACATTCAACGATCAATCTTGAACCTAAACCAGGCCAGATCTGTAACCAAAAAGGGAGTGGAGGGTTCTACCTGATACGAAATAACAATAACCTCTAATGAAGGTGTTCACGCCCAAGGAAAGATCCAAAGACTACTTTCACCGAAGATGACACGGTGCAGGATAAATTTGAATCAGCAGGATGGCTCTTCAGCAAAAACATGATTCTTCAGCAAGAATCTGATGGAGGGCTAGTGAGCACGACTTCTGATTACCTTTTCTGCAAAAAGGTAATATCAAGAACACTTCTTGATCGCTCCTATAGGTAAAGATCGAACTGGTATGGCGGCAAGAGCATGAGAAAGTGCAATCTAATTGTGTTGTCTCTCTTTGAATTCAGTAGTTTGATTGGTTTTTGTTGTGTACTGAGGGTTTGCCTTTCTCTCCTATTTATAACCTTAAAAAGAGATTCTCCTAATCCCATTAGGAGTTTCCTAATCCAAATCTTGTATTTGGATCTAGACTTTCTTTAAGAGATAAGGATAATCCCTTATCTTATCTACAAATAAAGATTAGCCCTCTTAATCTAATTAGGAGTTTCCTGATCCAAATCTTTTTTTGGATCTGAACTCTCTGAGTGGATAGGGACAATCCCTTATCCTATCTACTGATCTAAATCCCAGAACCGCCCTCCTTTAATTAATCCCATTAAGCCAGTTTGAATTGGGCTTTAGGCCCATTAAGTCCATCTTCTCACTTACCCTCCAAACTGCTGCCCAGTTGGATATCCTTCTATAGCGTGGGACCCAAACATTGATCTACACATCAACCACAAGGGTTCAGCCCAGCCTTTGTTATAAGGCCTGTCTAAATTCACTGTAGGAGACAGTTAACCCCTGAGTCCATCATCATAGGCTTTTAATGGGCCCAACAATTACACTAAATGGTCCTTGGGTCAAGCCACCTTATAAAAACCCAAGGACTGTGAGCAAATGCAAGATTAGCCCATCAGGTATTACCCTCAATGGTCTTACAGTTAATCTCTCAGCCAATAATGATCAAACACTACCTGACAAAAGATGACCTCTCCCTCGGCTACAAGGTACAGTGTTGCACTCTCTACTCACATGGATCCCAGGAATTAAAACCTTTTGCAAACATTTTGAAACTATAATATATATATATATATATATATATATATATATATATATATATATATATATATATATATATATATGGGTTCAGCCCAACCTCTGTTACAAGGCCTGGCCGAATTCACTGTAGGAGACAGTCAATCCCTGAGTCCATCGTCATGGGCTTTTAATGGGCCCAACAATTACACTAAATGGTCCTTGGGTCAAGCCACCTTATAAAAACCCAAGGACTGTGGGCAAATGCAAGATTAGCCCATTAGGTATTACCCTCAATGGTCTTACACTTAACCTCTCAGCCAATAATGATCAAACACTGCCTAACAAGAGAAGACCTCTCTCTCGGCTACAAAGTACAGTGTTGCACTCTCTACTCACATGGATCACAGGAATTAAAACCTTTTGTAAACATTTTGAAACCATATATAAATATATTTTGCAAAAAAAATTTCAATAGTTGAAATCGACTATCGACAGTTTTGATTTCCATCTGAGAGAGTGCATCCCCTATCATTCACATTATCCGACAAAGGGGTTGATCCTATCACTATGATCACCCACTCAGATGAATTCTCGGACTGTCCCAGCATACCTAGGTTTTGACCCCCCTCTAAGGATCTCACTGATTGGCATATCAAAGACAACCCAATCCAACCACCTAGTGTAGTATCATAGTCAAGTCTAAGGGTCAGATGTAACATTCTAGTTTTGCCCATCTGTCTTCAAGGTCCAGGGCAATACTGGAATTCTGGTCCGGTTCATGGTTTCAAGAAACCCACACTGCATGTACCTCATGTCTCACTCTAGCAACTGAGATAAGCCACCCCAACCAACTTGGCAACACATCAGTGTCAGCCTTGGCAGGATAAATCTCCCCAGATCTATTCAATGGCTATGAAGATTCTAAACTAACATGAGTCTCATATGTGTCCAGTTTAAGGGTATTACACAGAAATACACCATAATAACATAAATCAAATATGAGACTCATGTTAGTTTAGAATCTTCATAGCCATTGAATAGATCTGGGGAGATTTATCCTGCCAAGGCTGACACTGATGTACTTTATTGATTTACATTAAGTGTCATAATGTACATCATTCTGATTTGAGCTAAGGGCATACACTATCTAACAGTATTCAAAGTTTAATGGTGTGGTTTTGGATGCGTTAAGATCAAGGGAATATGTGTTCCGAGTATTTTAGACTAACGGGAAAGCTTAAAAGGGAATTTTGGCTTGATAAAAGGGTAAATTGAGGAATCTTGAAGTCAAATTTCATGGGTAGTGTTAGATAGTGTATGCCCTTAGCTCCAATCAGAATGATGTACATTATGACATTTATTGTAAATGAATAAAGTGCATATTTGATTCATGTTATTATGGTATGTTTCTGTGTAATACCCTTAAAACTGGAAACATATGAGACTCGTGTTAGTTTAGAATCTTCACAGCCGTTGGATAGATCTGGGGAGATTTATCTTGCTAAGGCTAACCCTGATGTGCCGCCAAGTTGGTTGGGTGGCTTGTCTCAGTTGCTAGGGTGAGACCTGAGGTACATGCAGTGTGGGTTTTCTTGAAACCCTGAACCAAACCAAAATTCCAGTATTGCCCTGGACCTTGGAGATAGATGGGCAAAATTGGAATGTTACACCTAACCCATAGACCCGAGTATGATACTACGCTTGGTGTCGGATTGGGCTATATTTGATATACCAATCAGTGAGATCCTTAGAGGGGGTCAAAACCTGGGTATGTTGGGACAATCTAAGAATTTGTTTGAGTGGGTAATCATAGTGATAGGATCAGCCCCTTTGTCGGACAAAGTGAATGATAGGGGATGCACTCTCTCTGATGGAAACCAAAATTACCGGCAGTCGATTTCAACCGTTGAAATTTGTTTTACAAAATATATTTATATAGAGATACACACACACACACACACACACACACACACACACACACACACACACACACACACACACATATATATATATATATATATATATATATATATATATATATGGTTTCAAAATGTTTGCAAAAGGTTTTAATTCCCGGGATTCATTTGAGTAAAGAGTGCAGCACTGTACATTCCAGCCGAGGGAGAAGTCTTCTCTTGTCGGGCAGTGTTTGATCGTTATGGGCTGAGAGGTTAAGTGTAAGACCATTGAGGGTAATACCTGATGGGCTAATCTTGCATCTGCCCACAGTACTTGGGTTTTTATAAGGTGGCTTGATCCAATGACCATTTAGTGTAAATGTTGGGCCCATTAAGAGCCCATGGTGATGGACTCAGGGGTTCACTGTCTCATACAGTGAATTCGGTCAGGCCTTGTAACAAAGGCTGGGCTGAACCCATGTGGCTGATGTGTAGATCAATGTTTGGGTCCCCCGCCATACAATGATAGCCAACTGGGCAGCAGTTTGTAGGGTAAGTGAGTAGATGGACTTAATGGGCCTAAAGCCCAATTCAAACTGGCTTAATGGGATTAATTAAAGGAGGGCGGTTCTGGTGAAGAACCGTCTTGCTGATTCTGCTTCATCTCACACAACGTCATCTTCGGTGGAAGCCGTCTTTGGTCTTCCCCTTGGGCGTGAAGACCTTCATTGGGGGTTTACTATTACTCCATATCAGGTATATCCCTCTACTCCCTTTTGGTTTAAGATCTGGTCCGGTTTGGTTTCAGGATTGATCTTTGAAAATGTAGTATTCTAAAATAGGGAATGCGATTCCCACATGGGAGAGAGAGAAATTTTTGAAATTTCACCCAACCTTCCTATAGGGTTTGACCATCCATATGATGGATCTCTCATCCCTTTAGGTAGGTGTTTTGGGAGGTCTTGGGTCTGATGGTTGTGTCTGATCTAATGGTTGAGGTGTAAGTGGGGGTCGGTCGGGGCCATTGGATAGGTATCAGGTAAGATTAGCAATGGATTTGAGGGTTTTTAGACTAAAATTTGGGTTCCTTGGGTTTTTAGGTGTTTCGAAAGGATCAAAAGGGTCTAATCGAGAACTTTGGGTGAATTGGGGTTTAGGCGACAGACCAAGCAAAAATCGGGTGCTGACAACAGTATAACCACAATGCTAAGTGAGTTGCCAAGTGGCATTATTATAATTGCTCACCTGAAAATGGCTTGAATCAAGGTGCTCACTTCTTTCTTCATTAGTCCGTCTTCACGCTTTGTGATGGTGGTACTCTGTTTCAAGTTCTCACCTGAAAAAGAAAAACAAATAAAAACTAGAATGAAGAAGAAGTAGTCGCGGGATAGGGAAACTCACAACTCTATGCACCAAAATGGAAGGAAGAGGAGGTAAGAGAGAAAAAACTCACCTTAGTCGTCAGTCAAAAGACTCAACTTCAGTCTTCAAAAGTCCTGAATCGAGGACTGGAGGTTGTGGTTGTGGAGCCATTCGTTCGGTTCAATAAGAAGAGGGAAAATCACACTACACAAAGAAACAACACTCGATTACACGAAGTCACAACCATTTATGTGTTATTCCATATTTACCCCCATTCAAAATGAAAGTTACAACAAAATGTTCATTCTGTTTGAGGCTACCACCTCCATGCCCACATTATAAAACAAACATAGACAAGTCCACATCTACCCACATAATATCACAACCACAAATGGGGAACTTTTCATCCTCCTATACGCACAAGGAGATGTTGCCAATGCACGGAGACGGAGGGTGTGTGTTGTAGGTAACTGAGTTCGGCTTCAGTCGGGTCACTCTTTATACGTGCACCATTTACGCAGAAGGAAGACGCAGCACGCATCCTTAATGGTGCGTTTGGCTTTCGATAAACAAATAGGAATTCTTTTTTCTGTATGTTTGTTTCAAATGAAAACCCGAGAAAGGAAAGGAAACACCAGGGACGCAGGTTCCCAAAAATCGGGGTAAGTGGGGTCGCAGTAATTTGGTGAGACCTTGCTATAAAAGGAAAAAAGGCAAGAAAATTTGTCGATAGCCCTCTCACAGACATCGTCGCTTTCCTTCTTCTCGTCCAACAGTCACATCTCCAGCATTCCCCATCGGATGGTAAGTGTAGTTCCGACACTATCTCTTCATTCTCGTTCTTTTTGATACCGTTTTTCTCATGTTCCGCTTGATGAGTGGCCATTGAAATCTAACTGCCGGCTCCATCCATCCTTGGTCATCTAGACCTTGCCATCAGCGTTTCCAGCGAATGTAGGCTTAGATCTAACACGATTGAACCGGATCTAGCTTTCTAACCGGATAGTCATTTGAGTTTATTCGCACGATCTCCAGATCTAGATTCTGGAATATGATTGTTCTAGATCTGGACTTTGTTCTGACATAGTAATATATCTTTTGATTCAAACATTTTTTTGTTTCGATTGAACTTGGATTTGTGATTTTGTGTTGTTTTTTGTTATTTTTTTTTGCTTTAGGTAATCACAAACAACAAAACATTTGATTTTGGCTTCAGGTAATAGGTGATCTCAGATCTAATATTTTCTTTCGCTACCCTGTTTTTGTTTTAGTTTTTTTTTCTTTTACACTTCACAGATTTGGAATAAACTTGCATGAATGTTAACTTAATCAGTTTCTATATATGTTGATCTCGAAATCTTGCATGGATGCAAAATCCATGCATTCTTGTTCTAATTCTTATTCCCCAAATATTTCACTACCCCTGTTTTTTTTTAAGTTTTTTCTTTATAATGATAATTTCACTGATTTGGAATAAACTTGCATGAATGCTTGTTCTTTGAACTTGGTAACTTAATCAGTTTATATAATGTTGATCTTGGAATCTTCATGTTGTAATCAAACAGGCATGAGTTTATTATGGATTGTATGGATTGACTATTCTTGTTCTAATTTATTATGGGGAATGATTACTTTCCGAAGTATTTACCACTTATGTTTACCACTTGTGGGGATTGATTATGGATTGTCTATTCTTTCTTTTTTATTTAGTAATCACAGATATTATGTTGTGTTACTGTTGCTGGTTGTTACAGAGATTCTCCACGAGATTGCAACGACACTACAATCTACTGTTGAGAAGGGGATTGAGTTGTTAAGGAAGGAGAATATTTATGATGATGTACTTTGTTTGG
Organism: Nelumbo nucifera; assembly: GCF_055504915.1. Lineage (NCBI taxonomy): Eukaryota > Viridiplantae > Streptophyta > Magnoliopsida > Proteales > Nelumbonaceae > Nelumbo > Nelumbo nucifera. The sequence goes on along the minus strand of NC_142650.1, from coordinate 75,508,292 downwards.
GGGATCATAACCCCACATTTGTCATAAAGGCAATTGACTACTTTCCAGAATCTAAAAACCAGGCAATAGCATTTTATGCATTGGCTCCGGGGTTGAGGAAGGCCTGGTTGGACATGAAGTTGGGCTTGAGTGACTAAAATTAAAACTTGCCATGACTAAACATGTTTTTTGGAAACATTGTACAGCTTAAACATGACATGATTGAACCTTTTCTTTTATTTTGAAACACTACTGAACTAAACCTTTGTTTGATGGAGTAATCTTGATGTTTTGGGAGCTGAATCATTAAAAATTTGTGATGATGGAAAACATGACCAATACTTGCTTATCTTAAAATGCTTGATTTGAACAAGTGTTGAACTGTGTGACTATCAGGTTAAGATCTCATTTTATGGGATTCAATAGCTTTCATGCATAGATGAGAGAATGATTAATTGGATGGCTGAATTAAAACAGGTTTCCTTGATCTATTATGATATGTTATGTGAGCAGGTTGGCAAGATCTTGAATGAATGATTTGTAGGTTATAACTCGTTCTAAGAATGAATTTCTTGCATGAATGAATAGGTTTTGAACAGGTGAATAGATGTTTAGTTTGCTTACTAGCCAGTTAGACCCAAGTGCATTGGCAAGCTTTCAATGGATTTGAACATGTGTTGAGTGGTTTCTTACACTAAATGGATTTAAACAAGTTTTAATGGCCAAATATTATGTTGTCTTCAAAGGTCGTTGCCCTGGAGTGTACATTAAGTGGGCAAAGTGCAGCGAATAGGTACACTGATTTAGCGAAGCAATTTATTGCTCGTATACCACATATAAAGAAGCTATACACCAATTCCGTATGTATCAAAACAAAGTTTCCACACCAAATAGTCTACATCCACTTAAATCCGAGGAAGGATGCTTCAAACAACGAATCAATGGAAGAGAAAACTAGGTTAGAATGGTTTACTAATAGTTTTCTTGCGATCAACTTAGTAGCTATGATTATCTTACATTATATGAAATGAGAAACATAATGTAATGCAAGCAAGTACCATATACAAACTTGGTTTCCACATGGCAAATTTACACATTCATGTGGTCGACCATGCAATGTCATTGAAGAAGGTGAGAAAGGATGACAAACTTAGTTTAATATGTTTCCTATTAAATTTTCTTAGAAAACAAACACAAGAAAATGATTTTTGATCATACTATTTCTCGGGAAACAAACACTAGATGCAAAAATGGGAAAAATATATTCCTTTTCCATCCCATCCTTTCTTTGCACTAAACGGACCAAATTCATGTGACCGCTTAAAACGTGTAGGCTATAGTAAACGACGTCTCCTATCTATGCCGTTACATTATTTCGAAAATGTCAATGAGTTTTTGACACTTCCCACTCCTCTCTTCCTTCCAACCGGTGGCGACCAACAACGATCACCGACGACTAGGGATCAATCTCAGGTATTGATTCTTTTCAAGTTTTTTCTTCCCCTACTACAATAATCGCCATCAAAACTGAAGTTCCTTTTGCCGGTCATAAGACCGAACGGTGTACCATCAGAGCCACAAAAAAAAATGCTTAGCATCTTATATGGTGGTTATGGTTTTTTGCATAGGAAGAAGAAAAAGTTTTGTGAGTTAAGAATCAAGCAGGTGTAATCAATGGAAGCTCTAGAACTAAGAGAAAGAAGCCACCCGCCAATGCCTAATGGATCAACTCCCAAGCTTTGTGTACCGTTTACATTGCGTATTTTTGTTGTCCATTATTTTTTCTTTTATACTTTGTTAATTCTTCTTATAAATTCCATTACATTTGTAGCATGGGAGCTAAATGCTATGGCCCAATGGGCTTTCTGCAATCTTGGTAGTGAGAGAAACAATATCAGCATATCTTCGCTTTTTCTATTTCATTTCATCTAATCCTATAGACCAAGTGTGGTGGAAGAAGGGTTGAGGCTCTCTCTCTCTCTACTTGTTTTCTTAACAAGTTGTGTGACGATTGAAGGGCTGATGGTGGAAGGGATATCTCATAGTTTATTCTTTGTATCCTTTTTTATTTTCAGATAGAATTGAGCCTATAAGTCAAAGTTAAAGGGTATATTAGGTTTTAAAGCTCTTACTCAGTTCAACCAAGTCTTGTTAACAATATCAGCTCTAGATCTACTTCACGATGGTCATTTCTCGGGCCTTTCTTCTATAGGCTGAAAGAGTGAATAGTATAAACTTGAGGGTGGTGGTTGTGGAGGAGTCTCTTACAGGGAAGAGGTTAGCTCAGTGATGCATGCGTAAAGAATGACAGTGGTTAGAATTTCAGTATTTGGGACAATCCTATTTAAATTGGGTGAAACCTAAAGTTTCAATAACTGGAGTGGCAATGAAAATCAGGGAAGATAGATACACATAAAAAATAGGATTGTCTTTAGTCCTTTGACTTCGAGTGGGCTCGTGGCTCCTTAGCCTGTGCGATAGCTCCAGTGTTGTCACACAATAGTGGAATGGGTGATGTGCTAGATGGAGTTACTCTCAATTCATGAATGAACTTCTTCAACCATACCACTTCTTTGGAAGCTTCACTTGTGGCAATGTATTTGGCTTTGGTTGTGGAATCCGCCGTGGACCATTGTTTGTTGTAAAAAGCAACAAACAATTCACAATCCTATCATGAAAACATACATAGATGTAAACTTTCTATCATCTGGATCTAACTGAAAGTCAGCATCAGTATACCCCTAGATCTGTAGTGAACTATCATCAAATACTAGACAAAACCCTTTTGTCCTTCGAAGGTACTTTAGTATGTTTTTCACTACAGTCCAATGCTCCTACTCTGGGTTGGCCTGGAATTTGCTTACCACACTCACTGCCTGAGCGATGTCAGGAGGAGTACACAGCATGGCATACATGATGCTTCTTATGGCTGAGGCATAGGGAACATCCTTCATGCCCTCAATCTCCTCGGGTGTCTTGGGAGACATACCCTTGGAGAGAGTGACTCCATGCCTGAAAGGAACATTTCCTTTCTTGGAGTTCTCCATTCTGTATATTTTGACTATCTTGTCAATATAAGCAGATTGGGATAATCCTATTATCCTCTTCGATCTATCTCTATAGAGTCGAAGACCTAGTATATAGGAGGCTTTTCCAAGATCTTTCATGGAGAATTGCTGTGAAAGCCATACTTTCACCGTAGTCAACATTCCTACATCATTCCTAATGAGTAGAATGTCATCTACATACAGAACCAAGAACGTAACGTTATCCCCACTGGATTTCCTTTTAACACAGGGCTCATTCGGGTTTTGCTCAAAGTCAAACCATTTGACGGTAGAGTCAAACCGGATGTTCCAACTCCTAGAAGCTTGCTTAAGTCCATATATGGATATATTTAATTTACATTCCATATGTTCTTGACCTGCAGTTATGAAACCTTACGGTTGCTGCATGTAGATATTTTCACTAAGATCTTCATTCAGGAATGCAGTTTTGACATCCATTTGCCAAATATCGTAATCATGGTATACTATTACAGCTAGCAGGATCCTAATGGATTTAAGCATGACCACCGGTGAAAAGGTTTCCTCATAATCAATTCCCTCTTTCTGAGTGTACCCTTTTTGCCACAAGACGAGCCTTGTAGGTTTTAACCTTACCATCAGGGCCCTTCTTTCTCTTATAGATCCATTTGCAACCAATTGCTTTTACCCCAGGGGGCAGATAAACTAGAGTCCAAACTCCATTGGTCTCCATTGAGTCCATCTCAGCTCTCATGGCATCTATCCACTTCAAGGAATCTATGTCCAACATAGCTTTCGTATAAGTCACAGGATCCTTCACAATAGTTGTGGATTCTACCAAGTAGCTATCCTAGTCATAGCCGAAATGGACTGGAGGCCTGGAAACTTGGGTAGATCTTCTAGGTTGGTCATTACCTAGAACTTGTGGGACACCTCCCACTAGTGGGACACCTCATCACGAACAACTTCCTGACGATGATTGTTTAAGATGTAATCATCCTCCAAGAAATGGGCATTTTGACTACAAAACACCTTCTGTTCTCCTAGGTCATAGAATAGGTAACCCATAGAGCCTTTGGGGTAGCCTACAAATAGGCAACGACTGGTCTTGGATTCCAATTTGTCCGCACTCATTCTTTTAACATGTGTCGGATAACCCCAAATCTTCAAGTGTCTTACACTTGGTTTCTTTCCGGTCCAAAGCTCAAAGGGAGTCTTCAGACTTGATTTGGTTGGAACCCGGTTCAGCACGTATATCGTAGTCTCTAATGCGTAATCCCAAAAGAATGTGGGCAACTCGGAGTGTACGAGAAGTGATCGGACCATATCCAATAAAGTCCGGTTCCTCCTCTCTGACATACCATTTAGTTGTGGTGTAGCAAGAGGAACTAGCTGTGATACTCCATTGACCTTTAAGTAGTCCCTGAATTCATTAGAGAGATACTCACCACCTCGATCCGATCAAAGGGTCTTAATTTCTCTCCCTAACTGCTTCTCGACCTCTTGTCTGAACTCTTTAAACTTTTCAAATGATTCATACTTGTGTCTCATTAGGTACACGTAACCATACCGAGAGTAATCATCAGTGAATGTTATAAAATAAACGTGCTGGTTACGTGTCCTAACACTCATGGGACCACATACATCAGTATGTATAAGGTCAAGCGTGCATGTACATCTTTCAGGCTTACCGTTAAATGGCCATTTCGTCATCTTACCATGAAGGCAAGGTTCACAGGTTGGAAGATCTTCTACAGCTAGAAAATCTAAAGGACCATCCTTTACCAACCTCGTGATACGATCTATGTTAATATGGCCAAGTCGGTAATGCTATAGACACGTGGGATTAATTGTATCACGAGTTCTTTTCTTTGGGATGTCATCAGACGTAGTTTCGGTTATGTTAGTTTTTAGAGAATGATGGAGAACATAGAAACCATTCTCAAGTTCTCCGTGTGCGAGGAATTGATTATTTCTTTTGATAGTAATCGTATTACTAAAAAGAATATAATATCCATCCGCACACAATTTTGAAAGAGAAATCAAATTTTTCTCAAGTTCTGTACATAAAGACAATCTTTTAGTAAAATAATTCATTCTCTGAAAATTAACTTTACAGTTCCTATAGCTGTAGCTGCAACACTTGCAGAAGTCCCCAAGTAAAGAGTTACTTCTCTATCACTCAGTCTCCTGCTTATTCTGAACCCCTGCAGTGAGTTACACGCATGAGTCGAAGCCATAGAGTCAATACACCAAGAAGCAGAAGTTACCAACAAATTGGTTTCTATGACATAGGATTCAAAATTACCTTGTCTCTTGGATTCCAGGTACTGAGGACAGTTCCTCTTCTAGTGGCCAGTCTACTTGCAGAAGTGACAAGCATCTGATGCTCTGTCTTTCTTCTGCTTCTTAGACTTAGTAGCTTTCTTCTAAGGATTTCTCTTTGCCTTCCTCTTCTTCTTGCCTGATTTGCTGGCTTCAACAAGCATAGCAATGGGCCCATCCTTCTTTATCAGTTCTTCGTCCCTCTACAGCATATTGTTGAGTTCCTGAATGCTAATATTTAGCTTGTTCATGCTGTAGTTCATGATGAACTGATTGAAGGAAGGAGGCATAGAATTTAGGATGACATCTACCTTGCTCACATGGTCCAGCCGAGATCCAAGAGCATCAAGTTCATTAATATAACTCATCATCTTTAGACAATGGTCATGAACCTGCTGGTTCTTGGACATCTGCGCGGTCATGAACTATTTCAAGACCTTCTGTCGAGTAGAACGATTCTGCTCTTCGTACATCGCCCTTAGACTATCCAAGATATCCTTGGACAATTTGATCTGATCGAACTGTCGCTGTGTCAAATTATCCAATGAGGCAATGATGTAACAGCAAGTTAGGGAATTTTTCTATTCCGATTCCTGGTAGTCCCTCCTACGGGCCTCAGAAGCCTTATCACCAGGACGCTCTGGGGCAGGATTCTTATCTACTTTGCCCAACTTCTCTGAAGTGAGGACTAGCATAAGGTTACGGTACCAGTCAGCATAGTTTGGGCCCTTAAGTTTGTTGTCGTCCAACAGTTTAGCGAATTGTCCATTTGCCATTTATGATAAAAAGCAAACATTAGTCCACAACCTAATTTGATTCATGTTATCCACATAGATATGGCTTTTAATCTATGTTCCATTCCCATTTGTTCATCTCTGAGATTTTCCTCCTATCTCAGTGACGGAGACTGCGAATTGTGTCTCTGGAAATGTGAGAAATCACATAGGGTGCATGGAGCCAACTGTTTCAGCTGCATAACCCTCACCACCTTTCTGTGAAGGATCATATCCACTCATCTTATGAGTTTTCCCTTTGGCCTCTATCAGACAAGGTTCATTGCCATTTTAGGTTAAACCTTTCTGTCCAGTGAGTGCTCACCCATCATATTCGTGAACGCCAAGGAACCATGAGAGAGTCTTCCATTTTAGGATAGACCCCTCCCACATCGGTCTATGACGCTCCTATCATCTTATGATACATTCCAATAGATCCAGCAACAAATGGATAGTCCAATTTTATGGTGCGTTTCCTAATTACTGAAGGACCCATCTTCATGCTAATGATGGAAGGCCTTTAGAGAATTCATCATATGAATCTCCCTATCACATGCACTCATATTTCAGGAGGGAACAAAAGTTACGCCCTAGTTTAATTTAGGTCAAACCAAAGTGGTTCCCACTGATTTTCATAAAGCCAGATTTCGGTGGACCTTAAATGGCTAGGGTTTTGCACGGTTCCTCTTAGGGGAGGTGTGGAACCCACCACGAAAGGAAATCATCCAATGATCTTAAGGACACCCTGGCAATGATGTGCATTCAGCCATGGTGTGCGTAAGTCACTATCGTATCAGCATGGACCAAGTATTTATGGCCCATGAACGTTGCACATCACACATCCATACATCACATGCAGGGATAAAATTGATCCAATCAATTAATATCTGTAAAACCCATTATTAAAGCCCACAATAATTCATAATATTACTGATTAATATTATATAGGTATATGAGCTGAATAGCAAAGAGCAGTTCGGCCCATATAGCTTTTATGCAGTTTAATGGGCTTAAGCAGTTTTAACACATTAAAACTAGGCTTTACAGGTGTGGGCCAAATTAGATCTTGCAATTAACTATTAATCCCTTGACCCAAGAGTGAAAAATTAGGGCTGAGAACAGCCCCCATCGAACCACAGATTTGGTCCAATCTGGTTTGAATAGGTCTAGGGTTTGATTTTTAATTCAAAAATTAATTCAAGAATTGATCTAGAATTAAATTACCGATAAAAGACATTCAAGAATCAATACTAGGGCTGTTTGTAGACTTGCTACCCTGCAAAATAGAGGTTAGTTCGCAGCTTGCAGTTTCTCAAACTGCAAATCGCAGATGGGCGAACCCTAATCTGCGAAAATCCTTCCTTCTGCGCAATCAACTTTGATCTTGATTGAAATAAAATAGAAAAACCCTAATTTTCTATTAATATTACATCAAATCGAATTCCTATACATTCAGTCTAGAAAATAAAAAAAAATAATTACAGACCAGAATGTAAAAGAACTACAAAGCACAGATTTCTTGTGCCAATCAAGATTATGATCTCCACCGTACGAACAACTCATAAATCAAGATAAATATAAAAAACAGTTCTAAATATAAATCAGATTTAAAATATTTAATTTCAGATCAATCGCCTTTAATCTAGGAACCGATTTCCCAGAAAATCTCTTATCTACACAAATCGGGTAGAACACCTTCTGCCCATTTGCGTTGTTTCATATCTGATCAATTTTGGTTCAAGATTTGAACCTGGCTCTGATACCACTAAAGGGATGAGAGATCCATCATATGGATGGCCGAACCCTGCAGGTAGGTTGGGCAAATTTTAAAAAATTTATCTCTCTCTCCCATGTGGGAATCACATTCCCTATTTTAGAAAACCGCATTTTCAAGGATCAATCTTGAACCCTAAACCAGACCAGATCTAAAACCAAAAGGTGGGATAGGGAAATACCTAATATGGAGTAGTAGTAACTCCCAATGAAGGTGTTCACGCCCAAGGAGATCACCAAAGACTACTCCCATTGAAGATGACACAACGTAGGGTGGAGCAGAATCAGTAGGGTGGTTCTTCAGCAAGAACCTAATTCTTCACCAAGAATCTGATGGAGGGCGAGTGAGCACGACTTTAGATTAGTTTTTCTCCAAAAACTGATATCAAGAACCTTTCTTGATCGGTCCTACAGGTGGAGATCGAACTAGCAATGGCAGCAGCAACAGGAGAAGGCAAGAGCAGAAAATGGCATTAGTCTAACTGCAACTGTCTTCTCTCTTGTATCAGTAATCTGATCGGTGAATTGGGGTTCACCCTCCTCCTCTATTTATAGCCTTAAGAGAGGTTTTTCTAATCCCATTATGAGTTTCCTAATCCAAATCCTATATTTGGATCTGGACTCTCTTTAAGAGATAAGGATAATCCCTTATCTTATCTGTAGATAAAGATCAGCCCTCCTAATCTCATTAGGAGTTTCCTAATCCAAATTTTTATTTGGATCTGGACTCTCTGAGTGGATAGGGATAACTCCCTATCCTATCTACTGATCTAAATCCTAGAACCACCCCTCTTTAATTAATCATATAAAACCAGTTCAAATTGAGCTTTAGGTCCATTAAGTCCATGTGCTCACTTATCCTCCAAATTGCTGCCCAGATGGATATCCTTGTATGGCGTGGGACCCAAACATTGATCTACACATCAGCCACATGGGTTTAGCCCACCCTCTGTTACAAGGCTTGAACGAATTCATTGTAGGAGATAGTGAACCCCTGAGTCCATCATCATGAGCTCTTAATGGGCCCAACATTTATAATAAATGGTCCCTAGGTCAAGCCACCTTATAAAAACCCAAGGACTATGGGCAGATGCAAGATTAGCCCATCAGGTATTACCCTCAATGATCTTACACTTAACCTCTCAGCCCATAATGATCAAACACTACTCGACAAGAGATGACCTCTCCCTCGGCTGCAAGGTACAAGGTTGTACTCTCTACTCACATGAATACTGGGAATTAAAACCTTTTGCAAACATTTTGAAACCATAATATATATATATATATATATATATATATATGTATATATGTATATCTCTATATAAATATATTTTGCAAAACAAATTTCAATGGTTGAAATCAACTGCCAATAGTTTTGGTTTTCATCAGAGAGAGTGCATCCCCAATCATTCACTTTGTCTGACAAAGGGGCTGATTCTGTCACTATGATCACCCACTAAGATGAATTCTCGGACTGTCCCAACATACCCAGGTTTTGACCCCCTCTAAGGATCTCACTGATTAGCATATCAAAGACAGCCCAATCCGACACTTAGTGCAGAATCATAATCGAGTCTAGGGGTCAGGTGTAACATTCTAGTTTTGCTCATTTATCTCCAAGGTCCAGGGAAATACTGGAATTCTGGTCCGGTTCAGGGTTTCAAGAAAACCCACATTGTCCGGTCAGGTGTAACATTCTAGTCTTGTTGAAGAATTCATTTCTTGCTGAAGAACCATCATGCTGATTCTGCTTCATCTTGCACCGTGTCATCTTCGGGTCTTTCCTTGGGCGTGAACACCTTCATTAGAGGTTATTACTACTTCGTATCAGGTATATCCCTCCACTCCCTTTTGGTTTCAGATCTAGTCTGGTTTGGGTTCAAGATTGATCTTTGAAAATGCAGTTTTCTAAAATAGAGAATGTGATTCCCACATGGGAGGGAAAAATTTTTGAAATTTCGCCCAACCTTCCTGTAGGGTTCGACCATCCATATGATGGATCTCTCATCCCTTTAGAGGGAACGAGATTTGCTCCTCACACTTGGGCGCCTCACATGCACATCCACCATGCATTGGGAACATATCCCGTAAATAATAACTTATAAGTACGGGAGATATTCCCAATGCATGGTAGGATGTGCGTGTGAGGCGCCATATGTGAGGAGCAGATTCGATCTCGTAAGGGAGGGGGAGATTAGTGAGGTGCACGATCTGGACGATGATGCATGGGGAGTGTACGTGGAAGTGCATGAACTAGTTGGTGAGGAGAATGTGGGTGACGACAAGTTAGGTGGAACTGGAGGTGGGCCAAGTGATGACCAAAGGGAGAGTTGAGTTGAGAGTGCTGGCACAAGCAGCGATGCTGATGAAGTGGCAAACGGGAAAGCAATGTTCATCAAAAACAACATCATGAGATATGATCGATCCAACAATTGGAAGGCTTGTGCAGGCAGATGTAACCTTTGTGATGAGTGTAACCAAGAAATTAAGAGATCTGAATTGCAATTTGTGTTGATTCATGGGCCGAACATGAAGGTATCAACAACAACCACAAAAACACGAAGAAAACCATAATCGGGAATACAATTGTGAAGTAATTCCAGAGGTGCATGTTCTATTGGAGAGAACAGAAGTAGGTGTCCGACGATTCTTCAAATACACCGCAGTTGTGAAAGCTTCCCACCAGTATAATAACGGGAGAGAGGCATGAGTGAGTAAAGCAAGACCATGTTCAACGAGATATGTCTGTGATCGAGGCTGTTCAACAATATATGCCATTCTACGCTTGCATGTACGGGCAAGATAAACGATAGGAAATCCTACAAGATTCAAGATCGATGTCTTCGAATGAGAAGGAATTTAGTGCCATTATCACATTGAAATGATTTAATAGGAACTCCACATTGTCGTTCAACCATATATAGCTTGAAATTTGAGAAAAACTGGGAGAGCATCAGACTTAGATTTCAATGGATACTGCGCGCCATGTGAAGTGAGAATAAATAGTACTCAATAACTTCAATGTAGTATTTATATCCATGAATAGATGTAACGGGGGCAGACCCCCATAAATCAGCAGCTATTAATTCTAAAGGATGAGATACATGGCTAGCAGATGACTTGAATGGTAGACGGTGGCTTTTGACTAAAGCACAAGACTGACAACTACTTGAAATGGGTAATAAGGGAAGCTGATAAAGGCCTTGCCTATTCTCGCCTCGCAATAAGATCTGATCCTTTACAATGAAGAAGTTAGGAGTAAACTTATCAAGAGTGAGGGGTGTTTAATCCCTGTTGCGATTGGAAAGATGAGCACTGTGACTCTGGTTGGGTTAACATCACTTATACGAATTGAACCATCAACATAGTCAAAGATATCTTGACTCAACAAAGCATTTTCAACTTGACAACGCCAAAGAAGATAATTCATTCCATCAAGGCGAACTATGATTAATTGTCCCATATTAGGACCAATGAAGGAAGTTAACAAAGAAGTAGCTTGGGTTGAAGACTGAGTGAGAGCACCAGACCCAGATCTAGTGTTGATTGGAGATTGGTTTATTGAGGAAGGCATGGTTACAGGCTTTGTTTCGTGTGATGCTCTGATACCATAAAATGATTAATGGAGGAAAGATTAACTTTTGTTGATACTATTAACAACAGAGTTGCAATATATACAGAGAGAGAGAGAGAGAGACGTGAGTTACAAGTAGTATAACAGAGTGAAACTCTACAGGATAAAAGGATATATAAGCTCAACTATATACAAGATAAACTGATAAAGTGATAATTAAGCAAGAGCTTATCACTGTTATGTTGGTTAACAGAGTGGAAGGATTGGGCATTATTTATTACTAGTAAACATGTGCATGTGACAGTATCTCCAAGACAAAACTATTTACAATTTATGGACAGTTTGGGCAGTTTTTTAACTGTTATAAGTGGACAGTTTTTGGAGTGAGAGTAAAGGACATATATGCCCTTTTTATGTCTGTTGTATGTTGCTTAGATAAGGGGTAAAAATGTCTAATGAAAAGTCCAGAAATGGGCTATTCACTCTTTTATTAGTAGTATAGATTAATATTCCAATTTATCAAGTTCATAATTATATGGATGTAGTATTAACAACAAGGTTGTTGATCGTCACGGGTTGGAAATGTTGAAATATTTTGACATTTTCGAAGTAATGTAATGGCTTTGATAGGAGATGCCATTTCCTATAGCCTGCACATAAGTGGTCACACAAAGTTAAGGACGCATGGCATGTCCTCCTTTTGTGTGAGCGGTGCATGTATAGAGCTAACCTTGACTGAAGCCGAACTTGGGTAAATGTGGGCAGAGTTCTTCTGGGCAGGAGATCCAGAGTAAACACAGACTTGAGCCAATCGGAAGGCCCCAGACTGGAGGGCCAAGTACAAATGAATGAAATCGGAATTGGTCCTCAAACCATCCTATGCTGTGAATACAGTTTAGTGAGGATCAAATCCAAACTCCAAATAAATGAATTGGGATATGCTACTCACACCAACATCATAGTCACATCCCACTATGTATTGGCAGCATTGAATAATAACGTACAAGAACGACATATATATTCCCAATGTGCGGTTGGTACATACTGTGAGGTTAGTGTGAGGAATGCTCTGTGAAGAGAAGTTTCAGATTCCAAATAAATGGACCAAACAAAGCCAGTCTTGGTGATGAAGATGGAATCCCAAACTATTTGTTGTTAATCAGTAAACTGCCTTTTTTTTTTTTAAACTGAATTCGTTGAAAAAGGAGCTAAGAATCCAGCATGTGTTGTTCATAAAACATATGGCAAAGTCCAATAGCCCCACTTGTCAATTTATTCTCAATAGGTGGGTATTAATTAAATTAAGAATCCATATTTACTCCTCACACCTACCTTTTTTTTGAAGGCAATGGCTAAATTCATTAATAATGCTCAAAAATTCAAATACAATCCATGAGAGTACAAGCAACAAACAAAAAATAAGATAAACCTAAACGGATTGCAACAAATCCTGAGCACCAGGAGAAATTCTTGTAAGCACTTTGCAAACTGTGCAAGAAGAAACACCAATAAAGGAGGACCGACCTCCAACAGAGTCAAAACTTCACAAGAAACTCCCGAAAACTGACGAGCAAACTGACAAGAGGAGTTACCAATCAAACCGAAAACTGACCAAGAGGAGGTTACAAAGCCACGAGCCATGGACTGTAACTTCCAACTACGCCAAAAACTGCAAAAGACAACATCATCCGTAACTGCCACCGAACAAACCGAAGAACCGCCGACTACAAGATGTCTTCCAAATAACGCCGGAGAACTGTAACGTCCATCCACAATGCCGGGGAACGGGCAGTCCATTCACAACGCCGGAAAACTACAACTATCAACTGAAAAGTCGGTGCCATCTAGGGCATTGGAGTACGAACTCAGCCATCTAGGACGCCGGAGAAACACAGAAGCGGAGAGAAAACTATTTTAGAGCACCATCTCGGCCATCCAGGACGTCGGAGCACGAACTCAGCTGTCCAGAACTATCTTCGGCATCTAGGATGTCGGAGCATGAACTCAGCCATCTAATACTAGCTCGGTCATCTAGGACGTCAGAAAGCCCACAGAAAGAAAGCAAACAAAGAAACACAAAGAAGATGGGAGAAATAGAGAAAAAAGGGGGTGATCCTCGAGAGATCTAGAGAAATCTCAAGAGAAAGGGGGAAAAAACACAAAAAGAGGGGAAAAACACAGATGAGGGGAAGCATAGATCGCAGGAGAGAAAGAGAGGGAAGGGAGAAAACACAAGGAGGGAAAAACAGAGAGAGGGGAAAAACACAAAACAGGGAAGAGAAACAAACAACAAACGAAAATAAAAACAACCTCGAGAGATCTCGAGAGTAAAACCTCTGAAATCAGAGAGAGAGAAAGAGAGGGGAGGGGGTCACCCCGAGCAATCTTCTAAACGATGGAGTTTCCTTTTGGTTGAAGCGATGGGGGCACGCTCTATCTCCTCACACCTACCTGACAACACTTGCAATCGTGCATTTGGAATATTCGAAAGTCACTTCCATACTATACATATGAATTACATAATCAGTCAAACATGAATACTTATCATTATCAAATAGAAACAGTTCATGTTTGAATTTGATTCGGTTATATAACTAAACAATATGAATAAGACATCTAAATTTAACTAAATATGATAATTAGAGTTTTCGAATCCGATTCAATTACACCAAAGCTTAAATTTGAGCTCACCCCTTTGATCACCCTAATGGCTCAGTTTGGAAAGATTACAAATGCAAATATGTACATGCAGTGCAAATTAATACATATAAAATAATACAAAATATAAGGTTTTGCGCTTTACATATTTGCATTTGTACTCCTTCCAAACTGAGCCAATGGGGTTAAGTAGTTTTAGCATTTCAAAGAGCTAGGGAATAGAATTCCTATCTAAAAATTCTATATGCAGAGCAAATTGAGAACTCACCATTATTGGTGTGTTTCTAAAGGACCACATCTTCAACTTATGACCTGTCAACAAGAACCTTGGTTAACATGGTGCACCTCAATTCTCTCAAACAAGAAGGCAATGAAGTCTATTCTTCAAGAGTCGTGTGTGTGAGTCAAGTAACTCACTAACTCGTAGACAATCTTTTGTGGGAATACTAAGGGGAGACCTTGAAGGGACAACTTCAACAATTGAGGGTATCTAGGGATTGTGGGAAGCAAAAACATTCGCACCATTCTAGAGTAGCCATAATATATGTCATGTTTGAGAAGGTTACGAACCTTAATGACTTGTTTCCACCAATACAAGGCATTGTTTCCAATCTTGACTTGTCTAGAAGGAGCTTCTTTGTTTTACAAGTCTCCATAAACTTGCTTTAGGCTATGTTTGGTTGCAATGTAAATTTACGCTGATGCAAAGCTGTGGCAGTGCAAATGATTTGAGTGTAAATTCTTACCTATTTTTATTTCAAATTTTAGCTTGTTTTGCTTGATTGCACTAAAAATGAAGTAAATTAAGACATGAAGCAGAATAAAGTAAAGCCCAAAATAACATTAAACGAGAATTTACATTTGTTTCATTTGCACAACATTAGTGCAAATAAAATTGCACAACAACCAAACACAACCTTAAGAACACAACAAAGTTCAATTCCTTGAGTCTTTGTAAGCCCTTGTCACCTTGTTCTTTAGGCCTATAATATTTACCCAAACAACATAGACAGAGTTGTGTTTACCCAGCTCGTGGTACAAAATGTGACACCGGATGAACTTCTCTATCTCTGCAAAATGGCCATGGGGTAAAACAAGGGTACTCATTTGGTAATTTGGTAGAGCTTGTAACACTAACCTAACAAGAGTGACCTATCCCACTTATGACAATAATTGTGCATGCTTGCATTCAAATTTGGCCTTCATTTTGTCTAAAATGTCTTTGTTGTCTATGAGTTTATCTTGCCCAATCTATAATTGAGCTGCCAAATATTTGCCATGTCGATTCATTAGGCTAATATCAAGGATATTCCATAAGCATAGTTGATGCCTTCTATGAACAAATCAACTCTAAATCCCAAAGGGGAGAAGACAGGTCCAAAGAAACAACACCAAAAGGTAAAGAATGAGCCAAATTAGCTATCCAATCTACCGCCTGATTTGCTTCCCTATAGACATGCTTGTAAATGACACCCTTGTTCAGTTTCTCTTTAATATGGAGACAATCCGACATGATACTCCTCAACGTCCAAGGAGGGGAGGTTTGACCCTTGAGGCCGGAGATGACGATCTTTGAGTCCCCTTGGATAGTGATCTCACAATCCTTGAAATTACATGCCAGATTCTACGCTTCCCAAGCTGCCCAAGCTTCTACTGCATTGATAGATGAGGTTCCCAGAGAATATTCTTTAGCATCCAAGATCTTGCCTACATGGTCTCTTGCAATAGCAGCCACTGAGCACCTACCATTTTCCAAGAAAGAGGCATCAAAATTAATTTTAATAGACCTCGGGTTGGGAGGAGCCCAGCAAATAAATTTACACTTTGAGATCTTGTTGGGAGTGCTAGTTTTTTCTTCCATTTCCTTAACCTCCAAAAAATCTTTATAAGCTCTTTCAACAACAAGCTGAAGTGGAATGTCCTCATTATCAAAATTTTTTTGATTTCTACTTTTCCAAATATATCATATTGTAATACACTTTTCTTTCAGATTGGTGTTTTCCTCTAGATCCTTCTTGTGAATCATAGTCTACCATACTAGTAGGTCAGAATTTAGGTCATCGACATTTACCAAGTTCAAGTTGATTAAGCTCCAAATCTGTTTAGAGAAAATACAACCCCTAAATATATGATTAATATTTTCCTCCTCACTGCACCTCTTACAAGACTTTTCAATATTAAACCCCCTCTTTCTAAGAAGGTCCTTTAAAGGGAGCTGATGAGGGGTAATTTGGTCCTCCAATAATATCGTGACAAGTGGCATCTCAAAACAACTAGTGGATATATACCTCGGCACCATGTAAGCATATCACCTCGGATACTTTGATAACCTCGGGGCCACCCCGGTAGGTCGAACTACAGACAACTAGATGGGAACTCGGGTTGGTGTATGATGCGACCTGCTTCAACTAGACTACCTCGGTCCCGTCGTAGGACGTCAAGACGGCATGAGAGGTGACCTGCTTCTGCCGACCAAACCTGAGTCCAGCTAGTGACCTGCCAGGTCTTCCCCTTTGAGTAAGTTATTACCTTCGACTTCTCCGGGATAATAACGTTTGACCGTTAGGCCCGATTATCGGCACCGTCCACATCAGAGCAAACCTTCCCTCTATGAGGATAACGTATCTGTTCGAGAAATTTTCTTCAGACATGGAAGGCGTGGTTTCCCAAGAATCTCAACCACGTTATAGGAAGCTCCCAATTCCTTACACCTAATAAAGGTGCCCCCTCCCTCAGAGAAGGTACACACGATTCAACTCTTAGATTAGCTATCTTGCTCTCTAGTTCTCTTAAAACTTCAGTTCGCTTACTTAAGCATCGGAGTGCCCACCCCGGGTAAAGCAACCCAGGCACTCTTACATCGTCTCTTTGCAGGTCGACACGATGAACTAGCCACCTCAGCGTCCGAGTCACCTTCCAGTAGGGAGCAACCAGATCGCACATTATCATTTGGCACCGTCTATGGGAGTGTTGTATAAAGCCATGTCCTTACATCCACATTTCCAAATGGCATCTTCAAGCAATGATCCCATCAACAACTCAGTCATAGGGGGCATGACCAACTTGTAGTACACCCTGAAGTCCCCTCTATAACTTTTGGACAATTCACAGTCCCCCTGACCTTGCTAGGTGTCCTTGTTATTCCGAACACCACCTTTCTCCTGCACCAAGTGAACGCACCTCTCCCTCTAGTCGAGCCTTCAATGGTTCCTACTAGGGTCGATGTGCGCCAGTTCAATGAGTTGATGTAGTATGTTTGAGGAATGAACTTACAAATGAGGACGTGGAAAGAGCAATTTGCCGCCCTGGTAGGGATGCAATAACTGCAACAACAACCATAGTAGCAACAACAGAATTAGAATGCCAGCTAGAATCTGAATGTCAGGCTAAATTAGAATCAGTAACCCACCAACCAGAATCTAAACCCAGTTCCTGACCCTCCTCGTTGCTCCGATGGCCAAAACCAGGTCCCAGTGGAAGAATTGAGTCGTGTCACAGCAGTAATTGGGACCGAGGCCACTAGCTCGAATGAAGGGTCCCGAAGGAGGCACAACAGAAGTATACGTCACGACATAGGAATGAGCCACCTCGCTCCAAATGCAAATGAAGAAGAGAAGAAACGAGATGAGAAGAAGGAATCCAGCTAGATCGGCAACTCACTGGCATAGTCCATGTTTTGCACCTCGCCATTGGTTGCTGAGATCCTTATGGCCCTATGGCCCAAAGACTTCAAAGCTCCTAGTCAAGAATCCTACGATGGGACTATTGACCTCATCGATCATCTTGACTATTTCTAGGCCCTGATGCAACTACACAGGGCAAATGATGCAAGCCTTTGTATGGCTTTCCCGACCACCTTCTGAGGCACGATTCGAATGTGGTACTCTAGATTGGCCAAAAAATCAATAAGAAGCAAGAACCAATTCGCCAACCTATTCAACACACACTTTACGATGAGTAAGATGTCCCCGAAGTCAGCAACCTACCTATTGAATGTTGTCCAATGACCAAATGAAAAGATCCAGGACTACACTAAAAGATTCAACCTGGAGCGCTTACAAATCCCTAACCTCAACCCAATTGTCCATCTCACCGTAGTGGTCAACAACATCCAACATCCAAACTTGCGCTAGGAGGTTGAGTTGAACCCTCCAACCTCGATGGAGGAGTTCCTTAACCAAGTAGCCAAGTTTATGAAGGCCAAAGAGGCACTTGGATCCCGATTAAAGTTGAACAATAAGTGAAAGAGGACAGAAAAAGAGTCGGGGAGCAGTAAACAACACAAAAAAAAAACAAATTACCAACATGCAACAGGTCTCTCTAGAATCAGCACAACAGATCACCACGGAGAAGCAAGTATCCTCGCAGAGGTAGCCAATCTTTTGGATGATGTTCGCGCACTCCCCTCAGAACATAAACTACACCACATTAAATGCAAAAAGGGGGGAGATATTGATGCAAATAAAAACAATTGAGTATGTTAGATGGTCACCTCGGATGAGCGAGGACCTTGCCAATAGGAACCCCAACAAATACTGTCACTTTCATTAGGACATTGGCCACAACACCAAGAACTGCCGTAACCTCAAGATAAGATCGTGGAACTGATTAGCCAAGGATATCTAAAGCAGTTCATTAAAAGGGAAGATAGAAACTGACCTATAGAGCAACCCATAGAAAGCCAAAGGGGTGCACCTCAGTCAAGTAGGGATCAGGACATAGATAGGTACCTGCCTCCCTTCTAGCCTCCCCGTGATCCACAACTGGCAAAGTGACCCATCTGTGGTGTCATCAACATGATAATGGGTGGGTCCATAGTAGTAGGATATACCACCTTGACGGTTAGGAATTCAGTCCGAGAACTCAAGCACGGAGACGAGAACTTGTCGAGATGCCCTCGGGCCAGAGAGGTAATTTACATCACCGAGGATGACACTCGTGAGATACAGTATCCACATGGTGACGCCTTCGTAGTCAAGCTACTAATAAATGACTTCGAGGTTAAACGGATTCTGGTCGACTCCGGAAGCTCTATTGACATCCTCTTCTTGGAAGCATTCGAGCGGATGGAACTCGATAGGAAAGATCTACAACTAGCCGACATTCCCTTGGTTGGCTTTAGTGGAGTAGTCCAACCCTTAGGTCGTGTGGGGGTGCTAGTAATGGTAGGCTCACAACCGAACTCAGTACGCTTCAATCATAACCTCCTGGTGGTTGTGACCTCCTCACCCTACAACGCCATTTTGGGCTAACCCATATTACATGCCCTTAGAGCGGTGGTATCAACCTATTATTTGGTGATGAAATTCTCGACTTCTTATGAAGTAGGAGTGGTGTGAGGTGATCAACGCGAGTCTCGTAAATGCTACGTGTCCACCCTAAAGAGCAAAGGAAAATAGGCTATCGACATCGACCTAGAGCCACCCCCAGAGAACACTAACGAACGAGCTCACCCCATGGAGGACACCGTCCTGGTACCAATCTCAAACACTAAGCACGAGAAGACGGTCTACATCGGGACTCACCTCATAGAACCGTTGCGCTTTGATCTGTCATACCAGTATGGTAGAGGAAAAGGAACCTCACCCAAGAAAGGTGAAGGATAGTAGATAAGGGGTCGGGAAGCTCCTTGTAGCAGACTTTGTTAGAGAGGTCTAATATCCGAGCTGGATTGCTAACTAGTGCTCGTGAAGAAAGCTAATGACAAGTGGTGCATGTGCATCCATTACACCGACATCAACAAAGCCTGCCCAAAGGATAGTGTCCCACTCCCTAGACTTGATCGCCTGGTAGACATGACCTCAAGGTTTGAGTTGTTAGCTTTCATGGATGCATACTCCTACTACAACCAAATTCAGATGGACTCGGCCAACGAAGAAAAAACTGCATTTGTAATTGAATTGGGCTTGTACCGTTATAAGGTTATGCCCTTTGGTTTAAAAAACGTTGGAGCGACCATCTAGTGCCTTGTAAACAAATTTTTTTCTGATTTGATTGGAAATAAGATTGAAGCTTATGTTGATGATATGGTAGTCAAAACTCAATTTTCAAGTTCTTTAATTTCTGACCTAAAATGTGTTTTTAATGCTTTGAGAAAGTATAACATGAAACTCAACCTGAACAAATGCGTCTTCAAGGTCACATCGGGAAAGTTCCTTTGGTACATAGTGAACCGATGTGGCATCAAAGCTAACTCGGACAAAATCTAGGCTATCCCAGATATGCGACCTCCCAAGACAATAAAAGAAGTACAAAGGCTAACAAGTCAGATCACCGCTTTGAACTGATTTATGTCTAAGTTGGCTGGGTGGTGCCTTCCATTCTTCAAAGCCATAAAGAGAATCCAAGATTTTGAGTGGACTGAAGAATGCTAGCTCGTGTTCAACGATCTCAAAAGGTACATCAATTCGCCACCTATGTTAACTAGGCCGAAACCCGGAGATGAATTTAAACTCTACCTCTCTACGAGTGACGAGGTAGTCAACTCAGCCCTTATTCGTAAAGTAGATAAGGTGCAATGACTTGTTTATTACATGAGCAAAGTCATGCACACCGTAGAGACTAAGTATCCAAACATAGAGAATCTAGCCTTCTTAATGGTTCTAGCAGCCTGGAAGTTGCGACCTTATTTTCAGGCCCATACCATCATAGTCTTGACTGATCGACCTCTTATACAAGTCCTTCAAAAGCCTGAGGTCTCGGGCAGACTAACAAAATGGGCAATCAAGCTCAGCGAGTATGATATACGATTCAAGCTGTGCCTAGCTATTAAGGATTAAGTCCTAGCCAACTCCGTCGCCAAGTGTACATTTAGCATGCTGACCCCTAAGGTTGCCAAGCTTGTGACCACCTCAGAGGCATCAACTAGTACGACACCCGTCCCAACCTGGGATGAGGAGCCCTGGATCCTCCATGTGGATAAGCCGTCCAAATAGCGTGGAAGTGGGGCTCGACCAATCCTTTATGGACCTAGCAAGTTAAAGCTGGAGTACGCCTTCTGGTTTATGTTCTAAGCTTTGAAAAATGAAACTGAATATGAGGTGCTGATAGTCAGGCTATCATTGGCAAAGGAGGTTGGTGCAAAGTATCTTGTAGTGTGTAGTGTAGTAACTCACAACTGGTTGTCAACCAAGTGCATAGGTAGTATGAGGCCTGGGAGCCCACCATGTCAGTTTACCTAGCCAAGGTTTGAGAGCTCCTACCCAACTTCCACTCTTGACACATCTAACAAATCCCGAGGCCCAAGAACATTGAGGTCGATGCACTCTCAAAACTGGCTGGTGCAAAAGACTCTGTTTTTATTCACTTTTCTTATCTCCTCTAAGTGCATCTCTTCCCCTTCCTCCACCTTCCCTTCTGTATCATCTATGATAACTCTGAACTCCCACCCTGTTTTTCCTTTTCATCTCTACAATCTAACTTTCCTCATGAATGCCTTGTTCTTGGATAAAAACGTTTTTTTAAGAGAAGCATACCATCTTCAACCCCATTTGGTCTCCCCAACACTTCAACATATTCCTTTCTATTAATACCAAAAGACTTAAAAAGCGTGCACAATATTTTCTACTCTTAAAACCTGAGGATCAACTTCAGATACTTATAAATTTGCAAGAATAACCAACCTTGACAATAGGGTGATGTGTTGATACCATAATGTAATGGGCTAACTTCCTCTTTCCACTTTATTGATCATTGACATGATGGCAATATGACATTGCATTTCCTTTATATATTTCTTAAAAAATTTGTGAGGACCAATCCCAAAAATGAAAAATCCCACTCTTCAATCTTGAAAACACCTTAGTGATATGCACTGTATAATGCAATATTATGGTCAAAACAAGAGGTTAAAGCATCAGTTTGGGTTCTCCAGATAGAAAATTGATGGTAAAAGTGTTTATCACTAGTCATGAATGCATATGTTTCGAGTTTATGAGGAATACAAACTGGTTCCAGATACACTTTATCTTACTGTGTATCTCATTGATCGGTTTCTTTCTCAAAACTTCATTGAAAGATAAAGACTACAATTGCTTGGCATCACCTGCATGCTAATAGCCTCATAATTGGATTCGTCATCAACAACTAACATTCGTTGTTGGGTAGCAAGCTTCACCCTGTAAGAGAGCAAACTCTCTTTGCCTCACTAGAGAAGAAGATAGCAGCCACCTTCATTTGATGCCAAACCATCCTCGTTGTTGAAGAAATCTTCATCTAGTGCCATGTTAAATAACAAATCTTCATTTGTCATCGAAGAAGGAAAATCTAGGCATTACAGCACCACTGTTGCATAAAAAATTTCAGGTTAGATAAGAACAGATAAACACATCATGCACCTTACAATTCTGATTATTTAGGGTTTTCTTTTTTTTTTTTCTTTTTGGATTTATATTCCAATCTATAACAAAACTATGGCAATGGCTCAATGTATTGTTGTAGTCAAGTCTAATAGTTTTTAGATATTGTGCTTTGATAGGCCAAGCCAGGTTGAAAACCGACTTATCTATCCAAAGTAATTGGAAAGAAAGTAAGGAAATATATTTCCTTTATTTTGATTGTTTTCATGCTTAGTTTAATTGTTTTGGGAAAGGCAACTTTTTTATTTTATCCTTATTCAGTCACCAAATGAAAATACAAAAGATAAACAATTAACATGGTATTATGATGCAAAAGATAAACAACTAACAATCCATTCCCCTATGGTTCTGGTTCTCTCTAGATAACACTTCAGCACCTTAAACCAGAGTTCTCTGAATATTCTCACTCAAAAGGGTTAATTGGCCAAACCTCCTCTTTTTAAAATTTACAAGAAGTTAGAAGGTTTTCTAATTCAAATGGAAAAGTGCATGGATCTCAAACATCAAACAAAATAAGGTTGTAGTGTTTTGTACCATGGTTGTCTTTCAAAAAACGTTTTGGGTTGATCAAATACAATTTGATGCTAAAATATGATTTGTCATGTCATATAATAAGATATGTTTTAGATTGATAAATACAAATTGCTATTACTTGAAATTTGATATTTCAACTGATGAGTCCCTACAAGCATTTTTCTATTTTTTTCAATTGAAGTGACTCCCTTATGTAAGTGAGTGACAATTCATCTTTCTCATCAATTTCTATTGATGAACCCCAAAAGGTTACATAAGAAACTAGGATGGTACCCAACACAACTAAATAATACAGCCTAGTAATTTTCAATGAATGCTAGAAAAATAAAAAGGTATTGATCTTGGGAGAAAATTGAGTAGCAATAGAGCAAGCCATTCAAGTCTATCTTGTGACATCCATTGTGAATCACAACTGTTGGGTTGAGTTTCTTTCTTTTCTTTTCTGTTATTGGCAATTGAGATATCAACATAGGACTATCTGATCATAAATTCCCAACCTCAGTAAGTACCCGACAATTATATAAGGGATCCCAACGACTACAAACAAGTCTTTTGGCATAAAAACAAGGTGGATCTAATGTGATGTTATGGGCTGATTTTGCTGATTTGGGTGTGTATTAGAAGGTGAGTTGGTATGATGGCAAGTGCTAGGTACTCTAAGAAATACATATATGACATGAGGCATCACCATCTATCATACATACATGCATATCCAACATATATACATGCAGAATATAAAGCAACTTAACATTGTGATGTGAGAACAAAATTAGGAGTGTTTTATCAATTGTTAAATTATGAGTGCTTAAATTAGTTCTTAGGTTCTTAGTACTTTAATTAATTAATATGTTTCTTGGTCCATCTCTAATCCTTCTATTCCCTTCAACATGGAAAAATCACTTCTTTTAATAGTTGTTGGAGCTAGTTGTGAGTAAGGAGGTAAGGCTACGTGCGGGGGTCTCCTTGAAGGACAAAGGAAAGTTGAGTGCAGGATGCAGGCTAAAGGCTAGGGCGAATAAAGTGATAGAATGATTATTTCATTATTAGTTGGACCCCTATTTGTAGGGAGAAATCCCAAGGTCCCAAAAGGAAGGAATCAAAAGTGTTTGATTCCCATTAAGAAAGGGAATCTTGGATTTAGTGTCAGTTATCAAGGAACACTGCTAGGGTTTTGCCACATGTCTTATGAGATATCTCAAGGATGAGCTTTTCTTTCATATAAGGATTCTCATAATACACGTGTGCCACTTCCTTTTGTGACCCTCTTAAACCGACGTGGCGTGGATGACATCACTACTTATCTCGTGTGTCCTCTTTAAGCCTATGAAGCTTCCCGTCACGTGCGCTATAAGTGACGCACGTATTCATTTTGCTTATTTTTGATATGCGATGAACTTGCACCCGTCACGGGTGTGCGATGAACTTAAACTCATCACAGGTCTGCGTGGGTCCTGATCTCACCGCAACTCATTTTGGGCCATAAGCTCATCGCATGTCTACGAGGGTTCTGAGTTCATCGCAGATGTGCGATGGATTATGGACTCATCACAGGCATTTTGTGTGGTTTTGGGTTAACATTCTCTTATGCTCTGATGGTCTAGGTGACGATCATTTACCTACATTATCCCCCTGCTTATTGATAAGTGGGAGCTTACCGATAAGCATTTCTGTCGTTGGGTTCACTTTGGAGGTCTGTGACAGAGTGACAAGAATGGGGGATTATAGGTGTCGTGGCACCTCGACTCTTTGCATTGGAAATGTTGGGCCTGGTGATCGTTCCTATTCTTGATGGGATGCACAACGGACTTTGTGCATAGAAAAGTTTTTTTTAACTTGGGTGGGTTATTAGCCCCCCCTGCTTATTGATAAGTGTGAACTTATCAATAAGCGTTCTTGCATTCAATTAGTGATGTTATTTGGATGGGAATCAGGAGCATTTGTTTTGGGTTAACTTTTGTTCTCTCTATGATTCAGCCCCCTTGTTTTTTGACAAGTTTCTTTTTGTCAAGGGGCATCTTTGTCCTAGATTGATTGGAGAAGTTCTCAACCCCCTGCCTCTTGACAGAAAGTAACTTGTTAAAAGATAATTGCTAGAGCATGATCTGAGTTTCCATCCCCCTTGGTTGAGAGAATTTTGTCAATTTTGAATTTTAGCTCCCCTTGTTTTGTGATAGAGGAATGCTTTGCCAAAGACAATTGGCACCATGGTTTTGATTCTCAGCCCCCTATCTTTGGCAGAGTGTCATCTATCATGAAATACATTGGTTGAATCGGTTATCTGTGTGTGGTCTCTTCCTGACTTCCGTTTGTGCTGGAGGGTATGCATAGTGTGCATCAATCTGATTTATATGGGGATTCGTCGGGGTGAAGTGTCCTCTCACATTTGTTTGTCAGGTGAACTGGTGAGAATGGCCATTATGTGTGTGTGATGTGGCATTCATCATGTCTCTCGCATAACTGTCATCTCGCATTAATGCGCTTTGGACATTTGTGTGGCTCGGGGATTAGGTGTGATCTTTCTTAGTTGCAGTTGCTGATGTGGTGGTCTTTTTAAATTAACGAGCCTAGGATAAACGCTTTGAAGCGTAGTTTACTGGTGACTTCGAAGCGTCTATCCTAGGGTCGTGGCACCAGAATGAGACGGAGTGGTCTAGACAACCATATAAGTACATCAACTCTTTTCCCTCCACATCATCAAGTACCCTGTCCTTACCCCTAGACACTGGCATGGGGGGGGGGGGGCAAAAACCTTTCCCACCATCGGTCATCTTGTCCACTTCACGATCTGAAAGCATTTCCACCATGTCCACAACCCTAACAAACTCGACAAAGGGACACTTGAATTTCTTCTAAGAGTGGGGATCCAACTTAGAAAGAGAAATGCAAATGCAAAGAGAACAAAATCGACTCAAAGGAAGAAGGCAAACAGGAAGTCAAAAGGAAATGATTACATTTTCCTCCGCTGTCACTCAGTTGAAAAGTATGTCAAGGAAAATTACAAACATACCCCCAGAAAAGGTGGGACAACTGGCACATTAATTTAAAAGGACCTCCATGTCAACAACCACCACCGAGAAAGATCACACCTAATCCTTGAGCCACACGGACATCCAAAGTGCATTAATGCGAGGTGATGGTTATGCAAGAGACATGATGAATATGGCATCAGCCACACATAATGGTCATTCTCACCACTTCACTTGATAGACGAATGTAAGAAGACACTTCCCCATATAAACCAGATTGTTGCACACTGCACATACCCTCCAACATGAATGGAAGTCAGGAAGAGCCCACACACAGATAACCGATTCAACTAATGTATTTCACGATATGCGATGCTTTGCCAAAGACAGGGGCTGAGAATCAAAAACCATGGTGTCAACTGTCTTTGTCAAAGCATTCCTCTATAGCAAAACAAGGGAGGCTAAAATTCAAAATTGATAGACTTCCCTCAACAAGGGGGCTGGAAATTGAGATCATGCTCTAGCAGTTACCTTTTAACAATAAACATTCTGTCCAGAGGCAGGGGGGCTGAGAACTTTGCCAATCAATCCAAAACAAAGCTTCCCCTCGACAAAAAGCAACTTGTTAAAAGACAGGGGGCTGAGTCACAAAGAGAATGAAAGTTAACCCAAAACAAATGCTCCTAACTCCCATCCAAATTACATCATTAATCGAATGCAAAGATGCTCACTTATCAATAAGTAGGGGGATAATAACCCACCCAAGTTAAAAACTTTTCTACGCACAAAGTCCATTGTGCATCCCATCAAGAATAGGAACGATCACTAGACCCAACATTTCCAATGCAAAGAGTCGAGGTGCCACGACACCTATAATCCCCCATTCTCATCACTCAGTCACAGACCTCTAAAGCGAACCCAATGACAAAAATGCTTATCGGTAAGCTTTCACTTACCAATAAGCAAGGGGGCTAATGTAGGTACATGATGGTCACCTAGACCATCAGAGCATAGATGTTAACTCAATACCACATAAATGCCTTCGATGAGTCTATAACCCATCGCACATCTGCGATGAACTCAGAACCCGCATAGACATGCAATGAGCTTATGACCCAAAATGATCTGCGATGAGATCATGACCCGCGTGGACCTACGATGAGTTTAAGTTCATCGCACACCCGCATTGGGTGCAAGTTCATCGTAGGTTAGAAATAAGAAAAAGGACTATGTACGTCGTTGACAGTGCACGTAGCAAGATGCTTCATAGGCTTAAAGACGACACGTGAGATAGGAAGTAGAACACGTGTATTATGAGAATCCTTAGACGAAAGGAAAGTTCATCCTTCAAATATCTCATAAGACACATGGCAAAATCCTAGCAGTGTTTCTTGACAACTGACACTGAATCGAAGATTCCCTTTTCTAATGGGAATCAAACACTTTTAGCTTCTTCCTTTTGGGACCTCAAGATCTCTCCCTATAAATAGGGGTCTAACTCATAACGAAATAATCATTCTATCACTTCATTCGCCTTAGCCTTTAGCCTGTATTCTGCACTTGACTTTCCTTTATCCTTCAAGGAGACCCCGTACATAGCCTTACCTCCCTAGTCACACTAGTCATTTTTATTTATTTATTTATTTGGTAGAGAGAGCTGATCTTCTATGCATGTGATCGAACCACTTATTCCACTTGTTCTCATTTTATCATCTATTTGAGTTATTCTTGAATGACTTCATTTCTAATTCTATCTTTCTAGTTTTCCACTCATTGTTGGTGTATGTATTTCTACTACACTTGCTTTTTTGGATATATAGCTTCTTGACTATCCAATACTCTGCTCCACAAGTATTGCTGGACTTGAAAATGTTTTATAGTAATTATAAAAATCTGATTGGTTTGGAATGATTTATTGCATTAATTTACTTTCTATAGTTATTTATCTAAAAATAATCTAAGATGGTAGATGGATGGAACAACTGGTTATAATAAGAGCAACCTTCAAAATTTAGAATTGGTGCCAAGTTGGTTAAGGATTGTTGTATTTTCTTTATATGGAGGTTAACTAAGGATAACTTCCATATATGGGATTATTTTTCTTTGTTGTACTCACTATTACATAACATTTTAATAAAATACATATTGTTACTCATCCAAAAAATACATTGTATATTGAGAGTAATGTAATTAGATTGGGAAGCATCTTTACAGTATATTATTTGAAGCTACCTCAACCCAAAATATCAAATAACCGGTCTTAATGTAGGGAAAAGACAACAAAGGATGTCAGGAATTGCATTGGAGGACATGGAGGAGAAAGTAAGATGAAACTACATGTAGGGAAAACTTTGGCATATAAGCCACAGCCTACAACCCAGCCCACAGAAACTTTGTGAGCTGATCTCTAAATTTTTATACTTGGTCTCTAACTCTAAACTTGCTGACTTAAGGTGCTTGATCTCTGTCTCTTTCTTATTTATCTCTGTAATTTCATGCCTACGACGTAGAATTTAACTGAAGATCCTCAAAATAGGTTAAATTGAACAAATAAGTGATTATCCTATGGAGAATAGAGCGAAGGAAGGCATTAAAGCTAATTGTTTCTTTTAGTTTGCCATGTCTTGCGTGCTTTCCTTAATATTATTTACTTATGTTGATTGATGTGAATTTGCAAGATTTACATTCACAAGGTGTTCTGTGTGGATTTAGTGAATTTAGATACCTTTGGAAAAGGATGTAAGTGAACTTTTTTGTTTAGTCTATTTATTTATTTTTTGTTTTTGGCTATCTTTTTTAATACTAGAATCATGTAAAATCAGCCTGTACAAATAAGATAAATCCTTTACAACTTGGACTAAGATGTAGTCTTGTTGGTATAATTAGGGCACATAGCCTCTTCATGAATTCTAGTCTTTACCAAGAAAACTAGAATCTCCCTCCCTCCCTCACCTAACTTCTCATCAGAGAAAAGCTGGACTATAAAGTACAAAGTAGGAGGAAACAAGGACTTACAAAAAATAGCCACAAACAGAAACTTACAAATTACAGATCGGGCCTGGGCAACCCCAATATAATACCTTTTTTCCTCGACCTCTGCCAACATATTTGCACTTCTGGGAACATTATTGAATGAAGCATTCAACAAAGTCCCAATTGCAACTACCACCCTCACCAACTGCCTTAACTCCCACAGTAGATGATCTTGTGATTTCATCCTAGAAATCAAAGTTTCATAGTCCCCCACCATCATTGCTGTATCAGTTTTAATCCTTGAATCAATGCGAACAATTCTGCCCTTAAAGAAGTACCCTGTCCTACTGGAACTATAAAGCTGAGGATAATATTTCCATGCTGATCTATTACAGAACCCCCCACACACATACACCAAGGCAACACCCATAAAAGTTGAACTTAATCAACCCTGCTTCAGGAGAATACCAAACTGGAACTCTTTGTTGTTTGCTATCCTGGAACTCAGCCACTGTTTGCTATCCCCTCAACAAGTCATTGATGGGAACCCCCTTAAATTTCTCAGTCACTAGTACCCATGTGCCACCCTTATCAATGTCATATCTAGCACCTCTTCAACTGATTTGTATTTCCCTACAAATAGTCTTGCATTATTTTCACGCCACAACCCCCATAGAATTGTTTCCCTCGTACATTGCCAAAGGATCTTTTGCCTCTGAGAAGAAAAATACATGAAATATGTCTTGAACAGGTCCACAACCACACTTGAATATTTTTTTATTTTTTGGTTGGTGGGGTGTCTTGTCGATGGGGTCAAGAACATATTGATTAGACTATTTTCGTTGCAGCCTGCGAAAATACAGCAACTAAACAAAAGTCAGAACTGATCTCAGTGATCTTTATCTTTTAATGAATGGATATTTTTTGAATGAACAAGTTTAAGCGCACATAAAAATGTATATATATCTGCACCACTCTAAAAAGAAATGCATATATGCACTGTTTTCCTAGTGACTAGTTGACAAGCAAAAAACGCAAGAGAGCTTGAGTGCAACCAGAGCTGTATCTTTGCCTACTATAGACCAACTAAGTTTCTCTATATCAAACCCAAACTAAGAATTGAAAATAGACTAACTAAGCCTAGATTGTTAAACTAACCTATTTGTGTTAGCCTCACTCCCAACAAGCCATTAAGAATATTGGTCGGTTCAATATGGCCAATCTGATTTTCTTAACTTAATTCATTCTTGTGCGCATTTGAACAAGTCAATTGGCAGGGATCTTGGTACTCCAGTTCTTCCAGTTTGGAACTAGCCAAATTATTCATGAATTTCATAGAAAATTTAACAGATTTGCAAATGAAATATGGTAAACAGGTTAGAGTGGGTTTTAGCTGAAGCAGATCCCAAGTTGCAGCCTGTGAAAATACAGCAACTATGTAAAAGTCAATAGAAATGAATGAATGGATACTTTACTTCTACTAAAAAAATTCAAAGTATATTAATTATTAAGAGAATTTCAAATCCTTTGACTAACATGCATTAAAGTGATCTAAGTGTTTAAGGCTAAAACATGCATTAAAGTTCAGATCAAGGACATTGATCCATGATGTGACTCATGCTAGTCTATTCCAATTTGTTCATTGGTCTTCGCTATCTATTTGTAAGTTGTTCCTTATCCACTTATTAGTTTTTTTCTGATTGGCTTTGTACATCATGGTCTTTCCCATCTGTTGGATTCTTGTTTATTAGTTAAGGTGTGTAGATCATCTCTGCTTTATTAGTAAGGTGTGCAGCATATCAACCAAATAATATGAAAGGACAGATTGACAAATCAGCTCTGCTTCATTAGTGTTTGTATCAAAACAGCTCTGCTTTATTAGTGTTTGTGTGCCTCTTTAGAGTTTAAGACAGTTTCCAACCTTTCATTTGACTCCACTAGCCCACTTACTTTGAATCGTTGGGAGTTATTTTATCATAAGACCATTTTATCCATTAAAAGACAACAATCACAAACACAAATCATTCAGTTGAGGCACTTAAGCTGTTTTCAAACAGTCCTTTAGGGGCTTTAGTTTGCTCCTATCATATTTGTTTCTTGGTGCCAAAAACTGTACTAGACTAGTGGGGGGCAAGGTGAAGGGTACAGCCATTAATGGTGGTGTTGGGTCAGGATGAAAGAACACATTCAGGGCCCTGAATAGAACAGCCTTTAATTCTGAAAGAGATCCATGGTACTGTTGAGCCAAGCTGAAACCTAAGGCCTCTAGAGAAAACAGCTTCAGTTGTAAGGGAGATGACCCTAAGGGCCAAGGCCTAACATGGGTTGCATACAGCACAGGGCACAGAAAGTGCACTAGAGCAAATGGGACATTGCAAAAGCCAACAGGCCAACAGCCATGGTTTGTTTGGATACAGCATTAATTCAACTACTCCAATGATCCCCAGAAAGGGATCTCTTATTTGAAAGTTAAATGACTGAAATAGTAAACCGGAATTTGAATAAAAAATAGTAAACCAGAATTTATTATCAACCTGTTTGCACTTGCATGCATTTACACCAGTGCAAATGCAACCAAAGGCAACACTTTAAGTTCATGATTGCAGGCCAGCAGATAGATTAGTAATAACACTCCAGTGAGAAACTTCATGGGATCGATCTGGTGATCCTCCATCAGCTTGGTTATGGATTTCAGGAAAGCAAGTTGCTTTTCATTTGCCTCTTTCTGTGAAAACATAATTATGGATCAATAAAGATGGTAATCCCAGCAAATATAGTGACAGGATATACACATATACCATACCAGTTGCAGCAGTGAACCCTGTGCTTCTCTCCTTGTTTTCTTCCAGGATTCTTTGGAATCACATAAAAATGATGTCAGCATTGTCTGAGGAGGGAACTTCTCTTCAACAGCAGTTTAAACCGAACATAACCTCAACAGCTTCAACATACATTCTGTTCTTCATCATCGTCTTGATTATATCTGTGACACATCGAATATTTAAAATAGATTTGAGAATCAAACAATGGTCAACTAATTCTGAAGCTTTTCTTTTTTTTCATGATGAAGGCCTTGAAGTCAAAGTTAACACAAGGAATACATCTACAAACTGGAGTTTAAACCTAACATAATTGGTTTCCTCCACTTTCATCCCTTGCATGATAAATGGCATGGCATATATGTGAAGCACGACTGGGAATTAGGACACTAAGGAGATAAAGCAAGTACCATAAACAAAAAACTGCCGCCAGAAATATATTCTTTTGCAGTGTATTCTTAGTATGATATAATAAATGTTATTTCTCTTAAAAATATGATTATAATCCTAAAACGATTTAATGTGTAGGCATTAAAACATGTGAAGCTCCTTTGCCCAGGATATGATAAGAAAGAGGTGTCTATATGTATACTTGCTAGTGAAGATCCTACAAAGGTGGTGGATGATGAAGCACTTGGTCATGGATAGTGTGAGATATCCTTAAAATCAGTAATGATTAATGACTTAGTTTTGTTGAGAAAATGTGATAATATGATAACTCTTGGAGATGCACTTGGATCTCATATCACATGGGGTTGAATCAATGGTAAGTGTATAATGCATATACAACTCTTACATTATTTAATGTATATAGCTAATTATTGACATCAACCTTTATGTATTCATTTTTGTTGAACTTGACAGACCGAAGTTTATGATCCAAAGCAAAGGTCTTGATTATGATGCATGTGCATATAAGCAACTGTTCAGATGCGATGAGGATAATTTTGTTAATTTTCTTTTCTTTTTTTGGTGATGAACAAGGACTACTATGGATATTTTGTGTAAACATGTACATGTTTTATTTGGAAAAACCCCTTTTATCATATAGGAACAGGTGAAATTAATTTTTTTTTGTAATGGCATTCATTCAAAATTCAAATGAGAAATAAACTTTTAGGAACGATTATATTTTGTAACGATACAATTGCAGCTTTAGGAACAGTTATATTTTGTAACGATACAGCTGTAGCTTTAGGAATGGTTATATTTTGTAGCGGTTATTCTACGACATTGGCTTTTGACACTAACCGTTGCAATACAAATTTTATAGCAACCATTAATGTAAAAGCTTGGGCCTAACTTTTTAGGCCGGGACCAGGCCCGTCCTGGATATTTATAAATAATATATATATATATATATTAAATAGAGATTTGTAGGAGACTAAAGATTTTAATCCTATGGTCTTTGACCTTACCAAATTCTAATATAGTATTTAATAAAATATCAAAATTACTAAACCCTAATATTCTTGGCTCTCTCTCTCTAACCAATTTCACAAAACCACCACCATGCCCAATCTCTCTCTCTCTCTCTCTCTCTCTCTCTCTCTCTCTCACTCTCTCACCAAAAGACGAATCTTCTAGTGATGAAGACTCCATTGATGAAGATAAATCTGAAGTTTAGAGAGGTTGCAAGTTTTGGGTAAAATTGAAACCATTTTCAATGTTTTATTATTTATTTATTTACAATAATTTGAACTATTTTTTCTTAGTTTGATAATATTTTTTTATTTCACTTTTTATTTGTAGGAGTCAAATAGAAGATGGAGCCCCTTATAGAGATGTTTAAAGTTGTTTTGTGGATATTACATGAAAATGGATGGTTATTTTTTTATAGATATTATAGGTCCTAGGTTTATTTTTTTGTTGATAGAAGAATTGGTTTGTTAGCATTATCATTTTTAGCATACTAATGACCAATTGAAACTTATAAATTACAAGGTATAATTATTTAATTTCTTTTGTGTTAGAAGCTTTTATCTTGATATTAAGTTTAAAGTTTCTTATAGGTTACTATAGTCTCCACAACAATAAGTTAAAAAAAGTACAATTGTTTAATTTTGGAACTAAAATATAATAATTAGGCTAGGAATCTTGGCGTAGGCCTAGCTTAAACCTGTTATAATGAAGGAAAGCCCAGCCCGGCCCGGCCCATGATCACCCCTATCTAGGACCACTCTCTAGTTGTCACCTTTTTGTTTTGCTTTTATCTTTTACATTTTGGAAACGATCATGACCATTGTACAATTTACTTGTTGACTTAATGAATATTTTTACTTGGATGCCTCATTTTTGTCATTTTGATACTTTTGTTTTATCTAAAATATAGATTCATGGTAAAGTAATAAGTTTTAACAAAAAGGAGACTTCCCAAACTTGGGAGGAGTTAAAGTTGCCACTTTTCTTAGGAGGATTGTATAAGTGTGGCATTCTTTGATCATTGGACTTACAATAAGTCCAAAAAGCATGTCCTTGTGAAATGATGATTGATGATCGACGGTCCACAATTAGGAACACCTAACCAAGGGAGGTAACCCTATCAAGCTAAATCATCAATATCCATTCCTAAGCATGTTTCCCAATAAAGACATTCCTAATAGCTCAAACTGGGCCAACACTAGGTTAAAATTGTCATTGCTTGATACACACTCCTTTGGATGTGTTTCCTGAGTCAACAAAGAATGAAGGCACTATAGCAACCTAGTGCTTTGCAGATTAATCAATGAAAGGATTGAAGGCCATTGTTGGTCATTTTTATTCCCAGAAGACCTTATCATTGTTAACATTGCTAGTTCACCCATTAACTTAATTTATTGGACCTTTTTCTTTGTCCAATCTATCAAATTCCCAAGGGCTGGAGAAGATTCTAAAAAAAATGAAAAAGGTCAAAAAAGAAAGAAAAGGATAAAAAAGAAGAAAAGTAAAATAAGAAATGGAAAGGGGAGAGAAGAAAAGTAGAGAACTGTAATACTAGGAGTAGGATCATTACCATTTAATTAGTAACCCTAGGAATCTCAAGTATCAAAGTAGTCAAATGATGCAAATACCTTTGATTCAATCCAACTCAAATTGCACTTGACAAGTAGTTCTTTCCTATGGGTTTATACATTTTATGAAGAAATGATGGAAGACTCTCTTTAGGCCATTTTCTTTATCCCTTTCACTTTAAACCCTCTTATATTTGTTTAATCCACTAGTTACACCCTTGAGCCTTTACAATAGCTATTGCTTGCAAATAAATCCTCACAAGAGGTAGATATCTAGTTGTGCACATAAATCCTCAGTTAATTTTCAGAAAAAAAAGATAGAAAGAAATGAGTATGAAAAGTAAAGGTATTTAACTAGGGCATTTAACTAGTGTGAAATAAAAGAAGAGAAGAGCAAGAAAAAATGGGGTACATATGATAGTCAAATCAATAAAATGTTCTCTAGTAGTGACATCCGGCTAGGTTTTCCATTCTAACCTTACCTATTTACATTTCATCCTAGAATAAAATCATCCTTGATCAACCAATTGTATAACCCATAGGATTGAAAGACATGAAGAACACTTTTTCATTTGTGTCTATGAGAATGTTAAATTGAGAGGAAATAAAAACACAAGAGACCAACCTTGAGCAAATCCCTAAATGCCAATTCAACCACCTGACACCCATTGCAGTTAAGTTTTTAAGCTTGTTATCCTTCATTTCAAAAAAATTGCCCTTCTTGGTCCTTAAGAAAATCGGTAATTATCACTACATAGATCTAACGAGTTAGCAAGGAAGGAATTAAGACTAATGTTGAAAACCCGAAAGGGTACCCTAAGGAGTGAAACTAAGGAATTGTCAAAAAAAAAAAAAAAAAAAGAAAGAAAAAGAGGAAATAAAGAGAAGAAAAAGAAAGAAAAGAAGAGAAAGGGGGATCTCCTTGCTAAAAGTACAATCCACCAGAGAATTGAATATTTAAGAAAGTGAAGTTGAGAAAGTTCAACTTTATCCCTCACTTGAAACATGTCCCATGCACCCATTTTGATAAATAATCAGCTCCACCGCCCCTAAACTGAGAAGACATTACCCTTGTGACAAATATTTCTTGATGTGAATCTTAGATTAGTGGTTGTTACATTTCCAATGCTTATGCCTTTGAAGTTTGAAATTCTTCTCTAACCCCAGATATCAAATAAATGAACTATGACCTCCTGCAAGTAGTTCTATTGGCTTGAATAGAAAAGAAACAATCAAATAAGGGCAACGCATGCTTGAAACAAGTGCTCTTCAAAAAGAACAAAAGATGTCGATTTGTCATGTGTCACAATAACTAATACTAAAATGTGGAACTAATAAAACTTGCTTGGGAACAAATTGACTTGAAAAAATGATATCTGTACAATCAATGAAGAACCTGGCTTTTTAGCTGTGTCAATGGTATCAGAATCTTCAATGAGATATAGTGATAATCATATAATAAAGAATAACATGGTTGTTTTGTTGCCTACAAAAAAGTCAGTGAAGGTAAAGAAAAGTAAATTGAAAGATCTATTTACAAATTCAAAATCTCACATTTTGATTTGGGTAGATTGAAAAATGTTGATAAAGATTGATTTGCATAAGAAACCGGTAGTTCTATAGATGTGGGTGTGGCAATAGGATTATGATCAAGAGAACAAGTAGAAACCACTCAAGAAGTTGTGTATGGAAGAGTGATTGATGTATATTGAGATGCAAGAAATTAATATAGTGATAAATAGACACCTCAATAGAAAATGAAAAATTCAAGTAAATAAGTGATTTGATGATATGTCAAAATAACTGAATGCACAATCAGTAGTATAAACAAGTGACTTGATTTATGTTGCCATCTTTGACAACTGAAGTGAATTAAGTGAACAACATACAATAATATTTGAACCTTTAGACCCAGGAGCTGCACAAAGGTAACAACCAGATGCAGTAAGGGATGTCTGTAGGGTTGTCATAGTGGAACCATGAACAACACGAATTGAGGCAAGTTGATGTGAGTGAAATTTAAATGGTATAGAAGCCAAGAGATACATGGTAACCTAAATTTGTCTTTAGAACAAGGGTGATAATGATAACAAGGGCAACAACAAAAACAAAAGTGGTTTGAGTCTAGATTATCCCATCCATATTGCCTAGTTGATGAATGACGGTGATATTTGAAGCTAGTACCTATCTTATGGAAATTACGTATTAATTGTAGTATGGTGTTAATATTTTAGGTTTGAGTCTTGTAATCTGTGTTTTGTTGCTTGATGGTTGTTCATATCCATTCATCTTATTCCTTATTTTTTTAACCAAATGAAAAATATATCATATGCTAGCCAAATGGTGGTGAAGCTAGCTATTTCAAGTTACTTATTGCTTTGAGTTTTTTTCTTTGTTATAACTCCAATTAATTTGAGATTGGATTTCTACTCTAATTGATTTGTGATAACTCTAATTGTTTGAAAGTTTACAAAGAGGTGTTTGACAAATGAAAATAATTGGTTTTGTGCGATAATGTTTATAAGGACTTAGGAATATCTTTGGAGGATAATTATAATAAAGCCTATTGGAAGGACCCAACCTTACAAAAGCTATTTTTGGATGCATGTATTGATGAAGTTTCTGCACATGGAATGGGGGATAATTGAGGCAAGAATCTTAGACACGGATTCAAAAGAAGTTAATGGAAAAGATTCAAAAGAACTTTTCATAAAAACAACTAAAGAATGGGTTTGATTATTTGAAGAGAAAATATCAACTATGGGTGGCACTTTTCAGTAGGACGGGAAATGGATACAACTTAACCGATGGTATAGTGGACGGGACAAATGAGCAGTGAAAAGATTTTTTAAAGGTAACTAGTTTGAAATTTTATTGTTGATAGGTAATATATTTGTATGTAGGATCTAATAGGATGGCTTATTTGTTTATATGGTAACAGACTTACCCAAATGCAAAAGTATTTAGGTATTTAGGGTTGTAGTTTGCTGACGAGTGCAGAAAGTTGTTTGATGGGGCTTGTTCAACTGGAGAAGTTGGCTGGACTCCGTTGGCAAATACGTCAAGACCATTGGCCTCTATCAGTGTAACAACTACTTCACCATCTACTGAATTTAAGGGTGAGACACAAGAGAATGGTCCTATTAATCTTGATGACATGCCTGCCACACCTCCCATAAGGCCCTAGACTCAAACAAAATAGACATTTGAAGAGTTTACAGGTCCAAGTGAATGATCCTCTAAGAGGCAAAAGAAGTGACTAGGGAGATTGATATTAAGATGGAGAACTAGAGAAGCTTCTTGGCATTCTGATTGCTGATGCCCAAGGCCCAACTATAGAAGAATGTATGCAGAAACTCCATAAAATTGGTTGGACAGCCAGAACTCCTTTATACTTTGATGCTTAAATAATCTTCATGGAAAACCCGAAAGCTAGGAAGGTGTGGATCCAATGGTGTGGAACTTGTGACACACTCGACAAGGAGGCGATGAAAAGGTGGATATCACTATATTCTAAGAAGATGAGCCTCTTATAGGAGTTGTTTATCAGTTTCAATTGTATTTGGACTTGATGTTTTGGTTGAGCAAATGAATGGAACTCTTTCTTTCTTTTTAAACCAATTTGGAATGATATGTTTACTCCTAGGACTTGATATAGTTGGAAATATGCAATATGCTTTTTTGGGTTTTTTCATATTTTAGATATGTTATATAATGCTATTATTTTGTGACACTCAATGACTTGGTATAAGATATAGTTGATATTTTGATTTTTCTCTTTGACATTCTTGAATATTTGCTTTTAGATTAATCTCAATGTACAACGTAAACCACCAAGTACCCAACAAA
Source organism: Nelumbo nucifera (assembly GCF_055504915.1). Lineage (NCBI taxonomy): Eukaryota > Viridiplantae > Streptophyta > Magnoliopsida > Proteales > Nelumbonaceae > Nelumbo > Nelumbo nucifera. The sequence continues at coordinate 75,469,696 of NC_142650.1, read as the reverse complement.
TATGATTATCATCCTATATTGGTAAATTAAAAAAAAAATAAAAAACTTCATAGAGGATGCCAAATTGTGAATCTGCATTACCCAGTTAAATCTATACACAAGAGTTATTAAATGGAAATGGCCAACAAACCATTGAGGTGATGAGGATGCCAATTGAAGCATATGTACGAATTTGTAGCCATTTTTGTAATTGTGAATGGTTGCATGATAACCGATACATATTAGTGAAGGAGAAGATGACTATATTTCTTTTGTGTTTAAGCCATAATGAAAGGTTCTCTATTCTAAAAAAATGGTTCCAACATCCCACTCAAATAGTGCATAAATATTTTCATCAAGTGTTAGCTGTTATGGTGGAATTTGTACGAGAAATGATCCACCCAACTACATTTGACCCAAACCCAAACATCCCAGGGCACCACAAACGACTTTGACAACTATTCAAGATAAATAATTGACAATGTCACATGGGTTTCATAATTTTGATTAGGATAGGGGTTGAGCTCATAATGAATTTTGTTTATTTGTTTTCTTTTATTGTTGAAGGGTGTTGTTGGTGCTTTAGATGGAACACTTGTTAATGTTGTGGTACCAATGGAAAAACAACTAGCATATCGAAGAAGAGAAGGGAAGAAATGTTTCCAAAATGTGCTAGTTGTTTGTTATTTTAACATGTTGTTTACATATGTTTATTCCAGTTAGGAAGGAACAACACCTAATGTTAGGGTTTTACATGAAGTTGCACACATCCCTGACAACAATTTTCCATTTCCACCTACTTATAAGAATGGTGTTCTAAGGGTGTTCATTATTTTTGGTAAACTCATTTTCTTGATAGATAAGTTTGATTAACATAGACAATTACAACCTATACAATGTTGCATATGCTAATAGAAGACACTTTATGGAACCCTATCGAAATGTATGATATTGGGCAATAGACTTTTGACGTGTGCATGCTAGGATTATAGAAGAATGATTCAACAAAGCACATGCAAAGTTGAGAAATGTAATGAGAGATCGTTTGGTGTTTTGAAAGCTTGGTTTCCAATTCTTAAATGGATGACACCTTTCAATCTTCATGTCCAACGGGACATAGTCATTGAATGCTTCGCTATCCATAACTATCTAAGAAGGGAATCAATAGTTGATACCCTTTTCAATGACTATGGTGAACCTAATATGCAAGTGCCTAATGAAAATGTAGAGGAAGTAGAGACAAAAGAGCACGATGATGGAGAGACACATTATGGGCAAGCCGATGCACAATTTATGACTTCATTACGAGAGGAAATTGCACAACAATTGTTAGAAATTAACATGGATTGAACTATTTGTTTTTTATCCTAGTTGTATACTTGAACCATTACTAGAACAACTTATTTATTTGTAGAGTACTATTATGGTCATGTACGTGAACACACTTTTTTTATGTAGGGAAAAATGGTTGTTAAGAATTTTCCAATCATGTGTGCATGCAAGACTGGTTATATGGAACTTTATAAGGCTGGGACAAATGAAAATCGGGCAAGAGTTTTCTTGTGTTGTCCACTGTGGGAAAAGCATACACTTTTTATTAGGCTAATGAACTGATTGCTAACCTAATAACAAAGCTCAAGGAGTTCAACCAATCCACTTCATGGTCTGTCAAAAACCCGAATATCGCAACTGCTCGAGGCACTTAGATGTTGATTGCATCTCTTATATGTAATGTCATATTGTTTGTTATTATTGTCATTTTAATTTTTTTATTTGTTATTGTTGTGGCAGTTGCATAGGGTAGTCATGAGACATATGAACACATGCTATTTGTGTAGGATAATAATATGTACGACATAAGGCCATGCAGTATATAACAATCGCTTTAATATGTGTAAAATTATAAACAACCATATTATATATTCCTTGGATGCGTAGGTACTTTACTTCGGGAACAATATAATTTTTTGAAAATTTTTAAGATATATATTATTTTTCTAATTCTAATCATGGATTCATGGAATTTATTTGTATTTTCAACATTATTTTATTTTTAATAATTAATTTTTAATTTTTAAAATTTTGAAGTGAAATTCTTAATTGTATACATATTTTTTATTTTATTCTTATTTTCATCAATTATTTGTAATTTTTAATGTATTCATAATTTTCAATATAATTTTGAATTTAATAAATTATTTTTTATTTTTTATAAATTTTTTGTATTAATTATATATTATTTTTATTTTTATTAATTTCTAATATTTAAATATTTTTTATTAGATACTAATTACGTATTATTAATTTTTATTTGTTTTAATTATAAATTATAAATTAGTAATTATTAATTATTAATTATTGATTTTACTAATTTTTATTAATTATTTTAATATTTATTTTGTGTTAAGTATTTTAATATTTTTTATTAGTTATTATTTTTTAATTTTTAATGTTTGACATTACTAATTATTAATTAATAATTAGTAATCATTAATTTTATTATTTTTTATTGATAAAATTAATTTATAATTAGTAATTATTAATAAGTGTTATTTCTTTTAATATTTTTATTAGTTATTCATTATTTTGTTTAATTTTTATTTTTAATTATTAATTATTACTTATTACTTATTAATTTCATTAATTTTTTATTGATTATTTTAATCTTGATAAAATTGTAAAATCAAGGAATTTCAGTTCCTAAAGGTTTGATCCAACACAAACAACCCTATCTATTCAGAGTCTAAAAAGTAGAAAAGCATCTATATCTTTTTAACTTTCAGACTTTAGGTTTCAGATTTAATATCTTAAACCCACACCAATTTTTCAAATAATTCATATCACCCTCATATTAACCTTTACCTAGTTTCCTGATTGAGTCAAGTTAGCCTCTATGCTTTGACCTCTATTGATTTTCCGTTGGAGTTGTATCAACCTATGCTTTGACCCAATATTCTATTGTAGTCATGTCTGCCTATATGTTTTAACCGACATTAACTCTTTGTTGGATTCATGTCAGTGTCTAAGCTTTGACCCACATCAGTTTTCTGATGGAGTCATGTAGCCTTTATGCTTTGTACCACATTAATATTCCAATGTAGTCATGGCAACCTCTACACTTTGACCCACATTAATATTCCAATGGAGTCGTGTCAGCTTCTAAGATTTGGCCCACACTAATTTTCTATTGGAGTCATGTAAGCCTCTAGGCTTTGACCAACGTTAGTATTCCATTGGGGTGATGTTTGTTAGATAGTGTATGCCCTTAGCTCTAATAAAATTGATGTACATAAACATTTATCATTAAATGAATAAAGTATATCATTATCTTGTGTTCTTATTGGTGTGTTTTTGTGAGTTACTCCTTAAACTAGGCACTTATGAAACTCATGTTAGCTTAGAATGTTCTTAACCATTGGATAGACTTGGAGAGTTTATCCTAACAAGGTTGTCACAGGTGTGCTGTTGAATTGGTGGAGTATCTTGTCTCAGCTACTATGGTTAGACCCTAAGCACAACTAGTGGGTGTTTAGAAGAAACACTAAACCCAGACCAATTTCCAGTTATGCCCTACACCTTGGACATATACGAGTAAAACTAGAAAGTTGTACTTAACACCAAACTTGATTACGAAACTGCACTAGGTTTTGGACTAAGCTATCTTTGATATGCCAACTGTTGAGATCAATCAGGAGTCAAATACTTAAGCATGTTGGGGCAGTTTGGGAAATTACCTGAGTGGGTGATCATAGTGATGGAAACCTAAACTGCCAGTAGTGGATTTTAATTGTTTTTGAAACCTAACAACAATTTGCATTATCATAAGATTTATTGGTTGTTCTGTTCAAGTTTTTGTGCTTAGATTCCTCTTGTATTGAATTATGCTTCTTACCTATAAAAGAATAGCTATGCTATATCAATTATAGGACCTCTATCAAGTGTTTGAAGTGTTCCACTAGAATCTTTAAAAATGTTTTCAAAAGGAAAAGAGAAAAGAGTGTTTGCAAAGGTTTTTATGATTATGTTTTGTGAAAATTTTGAATCCTTTACTGGGTTGCTTTTAATTTTTCTTTCTATTCATTTTTAAATGTTTTTCTTTATGGAAAACATACCCTGATTCCATAAGGTTCCTTAATACTTAGGAGGGGTCACTTTGCCAAGAATAAATAGCCTTCACATGATGAGTTATTTTTTATGTTGTTTTCTGTCTCTTTTTAATTGTTATTCTTTAAATGTTTTTCTTATGGAAAACATACCCTGATTCCATAAGGTTCCTTAATACTTAGGAGGGGTCACTTTGCCAAGAATAAATAGCCTTCACATGATGAGTTATTTTTTATGTTGTTTTCTGTTTCTTTTTAATTGTTATTCTTTACGAAAATTATACCCCAATTCTTTAAGGTTCCTTGATATGTAGGAGGTGTCAATTTGGCCTTCACATGATGAGTTATTTCGGTGTTGTTTTCTATTCATTTCTAGATGTTTTTCTTTATGGCAAAGATGCCCTAATTTCATAAGGTTCCTTTATACCTAGGGTCACTTTACTAAGAATTAAAAGCCTTTAAATGATGGGATGATGTTGTACAAGGACCCTCTTCCAAGCTGACCCCTTGCAAAAATCTGTGTACCTTTTTTAGCCTTTGTTGTATCGTAGTCTACTACCTTATAACAAAAAGGGGCAATTGTTAGCACTCGATTTTTGCTTGGTCCTCTGCATGAACCCCCATTTCACCCTTAAACACCCGATCAAACCATTCTAATCTCTTTGAGACACCACAAAACCGTAAGAGTTTGTATATTAACCTAAAAGCCCCCCATTGCTGAATTTGTTCAATACCAATCTGATGACCCTGATCAAATCGTGCCAACACTATGGCCATCAAATAAGAACAACTATTTAACCTAGAACCTTGAAATACCTATTTAGATCAAATATCGACCTTAAATTCTAAATTTTCATTGACTATTAACTAAAGATTCCATTTTAGAGATTATGATTGGACGATATAAGTAAAGCTTAAAAGTCACCCCATCTCACTAATTACATTAGAACTTATCACTAATCCCAAAGTCCTCACTTAGACAACCTACAAAATTTCGGCCAAACTCCCCCATTTTACCCATAAACAATTCAAGATTCCGTTTCGGTAGCTCACGCTAGCCAATTTTGTGTAACTGGAAACATTTTTAGCCCATAGATCCTCCATTTTACCATCTGATTAAAGATTCGTCAAAATACCTACTTGTAAATTTTTAGCTAAAAATTCCTCCATTTACTTCACAATTAATCCAAGATTCCATTTTAGACCCTTACATTGACCTAAACACCTCTAAACACATCAGACACATCCAATAGACTTCAAATATTCTAACACCAATGCCCATAAAATTTCAACTCAAAATTTTATCATTTACCCCTCCACCAAAACACATTTGAGACCCTCTTGTTAACTTAAGCACTCGCAACCAAAATTCCCATACACCTCTCAATTAATTAGAAACTACCATATCCCGGACATCCTAAAACCCTACCACGAAATTCCATTTCAAAATTCCCTTGTTTACCCCTTCATCATACAAATATTCCATTTCTAGGCTTTTTATTGGTTGAAACACTCCACTTCCAAATATGCCTAATCCAAAGTAAGTTATACCAATCTAACACCACAAATTAATTCAAAATTTCAAATTATCCTACCTATTAAAATTTAGCCTAAAATTCTCCTATTTGCCCCTTAACTAAAAAGATTTTATTTCGGTCAATTTCATTAGTCCATACACATAAAAACACTATATACTCTCAAGCCCATCTCAACCCTTCATACTTTGGTCTAAAAATCCCTACCATTAAACCACAATCTCAGTCTTATCTCCTTTCAGCCTAAAATTATGAAAATGCCCTACTATAAATGTAAAATAAACTTTTTCATTTAGCTTAATCCATTGAATTCATTGTTCATCATCCCCTACAATTCGACACACGTGGCAATCTTCCCCCTTACAATACTTCTCCCTAACCTTTTTTCTCTCTCTCTCTTCTTCTTCTCATTAATCATCATCATCATCTTCTTCTTCTTCCATAGACTCTTTGGTACTATCCATCATCTTTTCCAAGATAAATAGGGTGTTCCCGACTTCAATGAGGGAGGCTAAATATCCTCCATATTTTTTAGGTATTCTGTCATTTTCTCTCAACTCTCTTCTTCTCCACCGTAATGGTGTAATAAAGTAGTTGGCTACCAGACCTTGATGGTTAACTATTGCTTAATTCCCCAATATCTCTAAACTAATTTATTCTTCAACGGTTGATTACCAAGTAGTTTGTGACTTGTGATTTTGACACTAATTCTTAGCATATTGTAGGTTCAATCCAATTTTAAACCCTAACTTAATTTGGCTACTTATTTTCCTAAGAATAGATCATTTTTGTAGTTATCCAAATAGATTAGGACTGAACAAGTTATGACTCTGATGAATTACTATCAAAGCAATGTCTTCTGAGCTACGTTGTCCACTTGTTATCTAATTGGTTTGTGATATGTGAAATATTTAGACCATTTTTCTTAAGCCTTTATCTAATTTATCCTTATCATAAACCTGTTCAACCACTAAGGAATATAGAGGAATGTAGACTTTTTAAAAACTATCTGTGATCACCTGATTTTTGCTCAGTCTGCCACCCAAACCCCAATTCACCCCAGATTCTTGATCAGACCCTTCTGAGCTCTCCAAAACACCTAAAAACCCAAGAAACCTGAATTTCACCCCAAAAAACATCAGATCCACTGTTAAAACTGCCTGATACCTATCCGATGGCCTCAATCAACCCCCAGTTACACCTCAACCATTAGATCATACACAACCATCAAACCCAGGACCTCCCAAAACATCTACCCATGAAATTTGAACTCAAGATTCCTCTGTATACCCTTCCACCAAATTAAGATTTTGTTGTAGATCATCCCGTTGACCCAAATTTTTACGATCTTGATCCCTCTGAGCCAATCGGACTATACCACCGGCCCCCGAATACCCTAAAATAACTACCTGGAAATTTTCACCCAAAGATACTCTCATTTGCCCCTTCCTTAAAAAAAAGATTCAATTTTAAGTCTCTGGATTGATCGGATTCTAAATCCGCTCGATCCGGGCCCAGTAGGCCCAATCTAACCTTTCCAATCACTTAAGAATCCTTAGAAACTGCACCTTGCAAATTTTCACCAAAAATACCCTCATTTGCCCTTCCGTTATACAAAGATTATGTTTTACGGCTCCAGATTAATCAAATTCCAAAACCACCCGATTTGGGCCCAATTGGCCCCATCTAACTTTACCAATCACTTCAAATTATCCAAAAACCCTACCCTACAAAATTTCACACAAAAGTGCCATTGTTAATCCCTCTTTGTTTCGAACCTCTAGATTAACCGAATCGATCCCTTTCTAGATCTGCCCCAATTTAGGCCTAGTTGGGCCAATCCAACCCTACCAATCAACTTATAGTGTCCAAAAACCCCACCTTGTGAAATTTAAGCCAAAAATACCCGCATTTACCCTTTCATCTAAAAAGATTTTATTTCGGTTAATCTCGCTAGCCCACACACAAAACCCCTCTTTGTGGTCAGACCAAATTCAACCCTCCATTTTTTTTTTTGCCCAAAAGTCCCAACTATCCATCAAAGAACCTGGCTTAGCCCCTTGGACCCGGTTTAACCCAAACTTTCAGAAATTACAAAAATATCCCCAAACTTTGTCAAATTTACAAAATTGCCATTGTTCTCTATTATAAATACAAGGCTAAGTTTTCAATTGAAAAAAAAAATTGACTATTCACCTCCTCCCCCGTTCGAGAACACAGTCCGACCCCTTGCTACATTCTCCCTCTCCCTCTTTCTTCTCCATCATCATCATCATCATCATGATCATCATCATCTTCGTCTTCTTCTTCTTCTTCTTCTTCTTCTTCTTCTTCCTGGTCTCGTTTTCCCTTGTTCCTTTCTGCCGCTGCAATTTTGGGCAATGCAGGTTCTCTGCCCACTCGATCTCTCCGTATCTTCTCCTCCTCCTCCTCCTCCTTCTTCTTCCCCAACTTTTTCCCCCTTTCCCTTTCTCTGTTCCATCATCACCGTTGCAAGTTGTAGTGACGGATTCAAACGAGAGTGGTAGCAATCCCTTCTACCTCTAATTCTCTCATCTCTCATCATTTTCTCCTATCCTTCTCTCCATCTCCCCTATTTACACCCATCACTACAAATCAAACTAGCGATGGTGGAACTCTTATCTAGCGAGAACTCCATCCTTCTAGTTATTGCCAACCCCCCTTCTCTCCTGTAGACTCTATTATTCGAATCGGCTAAGATATTGTAGCATCGATCTAAAAATCCATCATAAATCGGTTGTTGAATCTCGAAGGTTGAAGGCTGGCCAGAAAATCCTCATCATTAAGGGCTAATGGTCCAAGATTTAAGCAGATATCCCCCTATAGCATCGTTCCTCAGGTCAAAATCCCGATTTAGGTAACATCTCTTCCTCCTTGGGACTTCCCTTCCCTTTTTTTGTCTTTTGTTATTTTATTCTTCATATCCTCTGCCAAATAGCATTCAACTGTTAGCCATTTGAGTTGGCAATGAAGCTCAACTGAGTCGTTCTCTATAAAATTGTTTGGTCAACAACAGATGCGACAATAAAGCTTACCTGGGTACAAAATCTACTTCATTTTTGTAAGTCAGTGATAGTTTATTTCTTTATGATTGTTGTAACCAACAGAATGAGTGTGTCCGAAGAGCATGATTGATTATTACGTCAAGGAGCAGAGTTGGTGTTTCAGTTTGAACACTTGACCATTCTCTAAGATTCTAAGAGGATTGAACTTCCTCTCTTTTCAAACTATTCTCCAAGAGTCCTGAGCAAAGTTGCTCAGACCCCTACATCCAAAAAGGGATTGGTCTACGATTATGGAAGGGAACGACCTTTCGAGCTTATGGAGGATGCAGGTCTCTGATTCAGTATGAAAGGGAAAAAGAAAGAGAGAAAAATAAAAATACAATAAATAAATTAAATAGGGTAGATTCTTTGTTAGTTTATTTTTAGTTTGTTACTTTCTCTATCATTGCTATGCTTTTCATTAATTGTGTATTTATGGTCATGTTTCTTGTTTGGGATTTTCATGTGGGCCCCACCTATTGGACCCGGGAGAAGAGTGCCTAACCAAAATGATTTTGATACCATTCCCGGAGGTCCCATCACCTCCATTTCTTAAATTGATGGGTGGCAACTCCAAATCCAGCCCAAGTGAGCCGCTTTCCAACACTCACACTATCCAAAAGAATTCTTTTGCAAGATTCTTTTCCTAGTGGATTCTCTTAATTTGATTATTAATAAATTTCTAATTTTCAACCTTCTAAAAATAATTTTCTCAAAAGGCTTAAGATTTAGGGTTACCTCTATAGAAGTCCTTTTTGTTCATGAGGAATTGTCATTAGAAAAATGAATTGATGTTGAAACATCATGTCTTTCCTTCATCAAAACATTAGTTGTGTTCGCATGCTCCTTAGAATCAGCTTCAAGAAACCCTTCTAGTTCTAGTAGTCCCTTTTGAGATTCAAGACAATGGAAGTCAATTTCTATCCATGATATTTCTAAGGATGAGCCTCGCAATCCCATCATGTATATACTACAATTTATGCAAGATTTCATAGGCAGGTGTACATGAAGTGATTTTATCAATTTCTTCTTGATTTAAACCTCTTTTTAGGAGGCTCATAGCTCTTACATTTGCCTTCTCCCCAACAAATGGACCATCCTCTATGACTTCCTAAATATCACAGTCCATGGAAATGAGGTAAATCCTCATCCTAGCCTTCTAGTATGTAAAATCAATACCATCAAATATAAGAGGCAAGAAAGTTAAGCATTCCTCGTCAAATGGAGAACTTACTTGGGTATCCATTATTCACCAAGTTGAAAAGCTTTTGAACTATGAACCTGCTCTGACACTTGGTGTGATCTATAACTTTACCCAAGAGGAGGTGAATTGGGTATAGCTTAAAAACTAGTTAGTCTAAGCTTAAAAGCTTCCTCTATTTATAAACATTTGGAGACTAAGTGACCATTTTCTAACTATTGGAGGTCCTTACTAAACATAATAATGATTCCAAGTGTCTTTACCATGATAGAAGGCTTCCCAAAAATAGTAGTAGCCATTTAAGCCTTTAAACAATAAAAATTCATCAAAGTAGTTGACTACAATATCTTAGTAGTCGTCTATTAGATGAAGGGAGGAATCTTTTTTCTCCTTAGATCAACCAAATCCTCATATTCTATCAACTAATACATGTTTTAACTTGGACTGTTAGAGCTCGTTGACTATACAATTTTGGGTAGTTGACTACTCCACACAATTTAGGCCTTCATATGCCTCCGTTGTTACAAGTAGTTGACTACATAGTTTGGCATTTCATGCCTTCACTATCATAGATAGCCGACTATACTATAAAACCTAGGCAATTTATGCCTCTATTGTTAAGGTAGTCGATTAATGACAAGTTAACACTTAGAAACCTTGAAAACATTTTTCCAAAGGCTTGGGATTTTCTATTTGGCTTTCAATATTGATTTTCAAGAATCTAAAACTTGTTTAATTCCAGGAAATCCTTGGGACCAAACCTATTCTAGTTGTAGGTCTCTAAGGTTAACTTGACTCTTAAACCAAGGCTTGATGTAGGCTTCCTCCTTGTTGAGTTGTTGTAGCATAGATCCTCTTGAGCATCCCCAAAGCCTTTAAAACTTTTTGTAGTCTTTCCATGTTTGAATTTCCTTCGTAGCATCCTCTTTGGGGAGATTAGAGAAGGTACTAGAAATGTGAAGCCCAAATAAGTAAATGAAGTAAAGTTTCCTCTTCTTTTTTCATAACAAAATTTGGTTAACACAATTATGGCTCAAAGAAGGTTACTTGGATTGCCTACAAACTTGGCACACCATTAATACTCTCAATGAGTTTTGTTAGCACCCGATTTTTGCTCGGCCGCTTCTTGAAACCCCAATTCACCATGAACGTATGATCAGACCCTTCCAATCTCTCGAAACAGCCAAAAGCCCAAAAAGCCTTGAATTTCAACCCTAAAGCCCATAAATCCACCATAAACTTATCTGATACTAAACTGATGGCCTTGACAAACCCCCATTTACACATCTACCCATAGATCAGACACCACCACTGGATCCTAGACATCCTAAAATGTATGCCTGTAAAATCTCAAATCACAATTCCTCTGTTTACCCTCTCATCGAGCAAAGATTCCATTTTAAGACATCTCACTGGCCTAAACAATCCCAACCTAGATCCCCCCGATCTAAGCACATCTTAGCAGATCAGACACTACCATTAGACCCCAGACATCAAATTTCAACTCAAAATTCTTTTGTTTATCCTAAAATACCCATCTATGAAATTTCAGCCCAAAACATCCTTATTTGCCCTTCCATCACATAAAGATTCTGTTTTGAGGCTCCGGGCTGACCGAATCAAGTCCCTTTCAGATTTGCCTGATTTTGGCCCAATTAGCCCAATCTGATGTCACTAATCAACTCAGAACGTCCAAAAACCCCACCCTGCCAAATCTTAATAAAAAATACCATTATTTGTACGTTCATCCAAAATGATTTGGTTTCGGCCAATCCCACTAACCCACATACGCAAGATCCCTCTCTACGGTCAAAACCCATCTTAACCCTTCACGTTTCGACCCAAACCCCCTTCATTGGATTGGAACCCAGGTTTGACCCCCTAGACCAGCTTTGACCGGGGTCTATGAAATTGCCAAAAACCACCCTCAGATTTCCAAAAAATTATACTAACCCCCCTTTATAAATATACTCAAACTTGTCGATTAAAACTAATCCACAATTTTGCACTGTTCATCTCCTCTTTCAGAGAGGCAGAGCAGCGGCGAACCCCTTCATTTCTGATCATCTTCCTAGGCATTCTCTCCCATCTTTCTCTCTCTCTTTTTCTCTTTTCCCCCTCCCCTTCTCCTCCTCCTCCTCCTCCTCCTCCTCCTCCTTCTTCTTCTTCATCTTCATCACAGCTGCTCTGTCACCAGTGAACCAGAGACGATGAGAGCAGAGGCAGTGAACTAACAGCAGCAACAGAAACCTCTCTTATCTCTGAATTTTCTCTATCGTTCTCTCCATCTCTCCTTATCTTATTAGCCCAACCAACCCCTGCTCCCTCTCTTTCTCTTGTCATTGTCCTTAGAACCGAACCGCCGCTGCAACTCCTAGCAACGGTAGTATCTTCGTTCTAAGCTCACTCTACACCCCTCTCCTTCGTCCAATATCTTTTTCTCATTCTCCCCTCTTTCATTCTCCTATTTCCTCTCCTAGTGAAATAAATCGAACGAGAACCACTGTTCATCGTCCTAAACCTCAAAACGAAGTACAGTGGCAACATTCTCTCTCCCTCTCTCCTTCTTTTCTTCTTTCCTCTTCTTCCTCCTCTTCCTCTCTTTTCCCCTTTGTTAGCAATGTTCATAGAAAAACCCCTTTGTTAGCGATAGAGCATCGCTTCTCTCTTCTCCATTCACGGAAAAACTCCTGCACCAACGGAACTAATTAATTCACCAGATTATTTTAACATTTCTACACTCCTTACCTACCACTGAAGCTTTATTATGTTCGTCGGACGAACAAATCTAACCCTAGCAGACACCACTAGAAGTCTTGTTAAGGCGAAGCTCCCACCAGAATCACCTCCCCTTCTTACCAATCTTCGGCGGGGGTGATCACTATTCCGTTAAAACCAAAAAACTGAATCGAAAATTTCGGTTTCTATTTTTTAATTTTGGTTAATTCGATTTTTGATTTCCATTTTTAGAATTAGAATTTCGGTTAATCGAATTAACCAAACTTTTATTATTACATGTAATATATAATATATAATATGTAACATATAATACATAATATGTTATATATTTATATATTAATATATAATATACTGGAATTTGATTTCACAATATATATTTTATAATATATAATATATATTATATATTAAAATATATATAATAGAATATATATTATTAAAATTTGGTTTTAACCGAATAAACTGAGTGTTCACCCCAAATCTTAGATACAATTTCTGGTCACCACCACCATAGAGAAATCGACTGAAATTCCCCCTATTGCAATGCTTCGGTTTTAGGTCAAAATTACACTCGGGTAAGTCTTGATTGATTTTTTTCTTAAAGCTAATCCAAGTGGAAATTTTGTTGTGTTTCAGAAACTGTTGAGTTTTTTTTTTTTTTTTTCTCTGTTCATAATACCTAGTTTAACCGATTAAGTAGATGCTTATAAACTGAACTTGATTGATTCAGCTCCCCTCAACTGAAGGGACCTCATAGCTAAATGAGAAACAAAATAAAACAATAAATAAACAAAGAAAAAAACAAAACAGAGAGAATAAAGGCATAGAATAATGGTAGGAAATAGGTAGCAAATCAGGGTAATTCAGTAGACTTGGATACATTTGCCAAATAGGTGAGGAATGGAGAATAAGCTATTGAAGGAAAATGGTAATAAAATGAAATAAAAAAAAAACAAAAAATGATAAAATAATAAAACATAAAAAATATAAAAGATTCAAAAAAATAAATAATTCCACAAAACAAATAAAATCAAATAGGGTTCCATAAGAAAATAACAAAAAATAGAGTAAATAATTCATAAAAAATAAAAAGGAGAAAAATCAAAAGATAAAAAAAATAATAAATAAAAACATGGAGCTTTTTCTTTTGTGTTAGGTTATTCCTATGGTTTACTTTCTTTATCGTTTTTCTACTTGATTAATTGCATTGTGCTTGTTTGGAACCCCATGTGGGCCCCACCTATTGGACTTGGGGGAGGGGTGCTTAATCCCTTCCCTCTCCCATCCGAGTCTTACCTTTACTGGTTTAGTTGGTGCCTCGGGCTTTGGAGTCACTATTAAAACAAAATGTCTTTGAAGCCACTTTTACTCTTCTAGATTCCTTTTAGGTTGTGTTTGGTTTCAAGGAAAAGAAAGGAAATTATACAAACCAAACACGAGCAAGGATTAGCTGAATGAGATGGCTATTCAGTGGGTTGTGGAACCAATGATAATGTTCCACACCTATAATAAAAATACATGGGACCTCTACACCTTTTACAATGGGGCCCATAAAATTATTAATGGTGTGGAACATTTTCATTGGTTCCATAGCCCACTGAAAAGCCATCTCATTCAGCTAATCCAAACACAACATTTTCTAGGAATAGCAATGGGGTGGAGGTTATATTCCCTGCCCCGACCCTGACCTCAATCCCCATTGGGGATAAAAGTTATCCTCCATCCCCGATCCCCAACAAGGACGGGTTCCCCATAGGGTCCCAAATCCCCAATTTCTTTAATTAATAGTATGTTTTGAACAACAAATTTACTTCAAATAAAGAAAATTTAAAAAATATAAATAACCCTAACCCAATCCCTAGTAGGGTATCCTTATTAATCCCCATCCCCGCCCCGCCAAAGTAATCACCATCCCCGATCCCATCGGATTAGAGAGGCCAAGTATCCGGTGGGGAAGGAGATATTTGCCATCCCTATTTTCTTCCTTTCTTCCCTTGCATATATTTCCCTTCCTTTTTCTTTCTTTTTCCTACCTTTTCCTTCAAACCAAACACATCGTTATTGACCTATTTTCAAATTGACTTTATCCTTAGTCTCTCCACTACAATCACAACAATGTTGCACCAAATAGCATATAAATATTATAAATCATGATAATTTAATAACAATACAATCAGGGAACCTTAAACTAGTGAATCATGTTCAAGGGCCAACACCAAGAGTTCACATCTCCACTCACAAGGACCCGTCCCACAAGCATATTAAGAACATCTCCCGATGATAACATTATCAAAATTGGTATCATCATCAGGTGATATTCCCAATACACGGTGATGATGTGATGTGAGGCGGAAATGTGATCTCCAAAACCAAAAGAAAAAGCAGCAACCTCTTTTCACCGTTTAAGAAATGTCTTGAAAGGTGTAGCCAAAGATGTTGAAAAGGAAAACCTTCACCGTGAATTTCCTCACCCATAAATACTAATATCAAAGATAGGGTTCAGCTTCTTTTCTTAGATCACCCACCTGAATGCTTTCAGCTAAACCTAGAACACTCTATCGAGACCGGACCTACTCCACACACCTGGCGCCTCATAGGCACATTCTATCATGCACTCTAGAGATATCTTCCGTATTTATTAGTTATTATTTACGGGAGATATTCTCAATACACGGTGGATGTGCATGTAGGCGCACATGTGTGGGGAGCAGATCATCATTATTAAACAATGCGATTCATGTGGTAGAAGAAAGGAAGAGAAAAAGTGAATCAAGACTCGAGAGAGAGAGCCAAGGTCGAAAAACTCTCTTTTTCATTATTAAAATATAAAACATCTTTTTTTTTTTTTTCTTCTCCCTTTTGTTTTTGTTTTTTTTCTTTCTTACAACACAACACACATGTGAAATGTGGAAGCTCCGGCCTTCAGGGCCATATGATGATGGCGATGAGATCTACTTTTGTCACCAAAACCAACTCTTCTTTGATGCAAGAAGGAAAAAAGGGAAAAGAAAACAGAAAATTCAACCAAAAAATAAGAAAAAAAAAACAGCAACTAATCAATTTATCAATCAACAGCTTTAATCCCTTCCACAGGACTCGAGCCCTCGGCCTTGCTCTCGTCTACGGGATTACACCCATCCTTCACAATCTGGGTGGTCTCTTCTTCTTCCGCTTCGTTCTCCAGAAACCCTGGAGAGATCCCGTCGCAGTTCCCCACCCCGTCTTCATCTTCCGGCGTTCTGGCAGTTTCCAGCCCCAAATCCCCCGCCAAATTGAAGGATCCGAATTTGGGCGTGGACTCGCAGCTGCCCACCATGATCTTAGTGTCGAACGAGAACGAGAAGCTTCGGCTCGACGAGTCGAGTTCCTCGAATTTCTCCAGAGCTGCTGGGCAGTACTTCCTCCGCTTCGACTCCCGGAACGTCTCCAGCTCTTCTAATTCCAGATTTTCTTCGGCCGAGGTCGGAGGAGCTGCTGGATCCTGGACGGAATCTGGGTTTTCTCCCGAAATTTCGACGAAAACGGGTGGTATGTCGTCTTGGTTCTCAGCCATCTCGAGTCGCCGGCGAAGGGAACTCTAAGAGACTAAGACTAAGACAGCCACTAGCGGACCGGAGAGGGAGAGAAAGTAAGACTAGTACAAGGACCGTTCTTTTTGGGGTGTCCTACTCTACTCCTTGCCTTTCTTCGAAATTGACAGGATGCTCCTTGATTAAGTGTATTGACGAAATTGTCCTTCTCCAGTTGCCCTTCAATCTTCAAACTTAAAATTCCTCCCCTTGTTGAATTTGGGTTGGCCCACCATTCTGAATGAAACAGGAAAGACACTGGTCGGGTTCATCAAGTACGTTGCATATTGCATGGATTCACCTGGGTCATTTGCTATTGTGGCCTTGTGGGTGGTTACTCTCATTTTTCTTCTATGAGAACCCTAGTGGGTCTATAGAGAAACTAATGTTGTATTAAACAACTTTTTATCAATTTGAGCATTTTAGTAAATATACATGTTTCTATTATGTTATCATTTGATATGATGATGATGATATTAAGAATTCCAGTGATTTTTTATCAATGGCTATATTGATGGTTCTATTATCTTTTAACCTAAGAAGTTAGTTTTGAATCTTTCTATTTGTAATCATTAATGTTTTCAACATGTGGTTGAAGTTGACAGTTTTTTGAGAAGTAGAACTAGTGGTGGATATGAGTATTCCATCACTTTAATAGATGACAACTCTAGATATGGATGCATATAGTTTATGCACCAGAAGTATAAAGCTCTTGAAAAGTTCAAAGAGTATCCACGGAAGTAGAAATGCATTTTTGGGAAGGAACATCAAGACTCTAAGTTCTGATAGGGGTGGAGAGTACCTTGGCCATGAGTTCTTGGGATATCTTAAGGAGCATAGAGTTATCTCTATCTCTGATCAATGGACAATATGGCCGACACCCCTAAAAACAAAGGTGTCTTAGAGAGGAGGAATCAAACTCTCATGGATGGAGATGGTGAAATCTATGATGAGTCATGCTAGACTACCTATTTCCTTTTAGAGTCATGCATTACAAACTACTATCTACAATCTTAATAGGGCTCTAACTAAGTCTGTCCCCAGGACTCCCTATAAGCTTTGGGCTAGTAAAAAACCTTCACTCTAGAATATGTGTGTAGGGCTCTTATGCACATTTCAAGAAGCAATAGGCTAGAATCCAGAACATGGTGTATTTGTCCATTGGGTATACCAAAAAAACCAAGGCTCAGTTTGGAAAGATTACAAATACAAATATGTACAGTGCAAATACATATAAAATAATACAAGATACAAGGTTTTGCACTCTACAAATTTGCATTTGTACTCTTTCCAAATTGAGCCTAAGGCTGCATTTGGAAACGATGCAAATAAGTATGAATGCAAATATGTAGAGTGTAAAACAATTCATATAAATTACAAAATTGAGTTAGTTTTGCACTGACCAATTTACCTTTTTACCGAACAGACTTTTAATTGTAATGGATGCAAACGTTGCATTGGAAAATGTGTTATCCGTCATTTGTCAATGGATAAATGTAATGTTGCCAAACACAGGCAAAAGTGAAGCAGAGTGCAAATTTACCCTGAACCAGGATTTACACTCCATTTGCATTGTTTCCAAATGCAGCCTAAGGGATACAATTTCTATGACCCTGAAGAGAAAAATACTTTTATCAGTAAGGGTGCAATATTCCTAAAGGATGAAATGATCCACATGGAAAAGATCTAGTTAGGAAACCTCAAGTTGAGGCTAGACCTTAATAGAGAGAGTCGATAATGTTAGAGGTATTGTTAATGAACTGAGGAGATACTCCCAGAGAATGTAAAGGAGCATGTCAGCACCCAATTTTTGCTCAATCCCTTCACCCTACATCTTTGTACCCTCCTCTTAGACCAAAAAACTTAGAAACACAACAAGATCAAATTGAGACTTTTCAAAACCCGAAATACCCTCCTTTGATATAATCAACAGGACAAATAGAACCTTGAGTTCAACATCAACGTCTGATCAGACACCATCCCCAGACTTGGAAAACTATAACTTAGTTACACATCAATTTTCATGACTAAACTCCAAAGATCCATTGTTCATCACGCTAACTCCCTTTCTAATGGCCTGGATCTATGTGATATTTAAACTCCAACTTCTCAAAATCAAATCCAACACATCAATCACCTTAAGATCACTAGGAAACAATCAATCGGTGAATCCCAACACAAATCTACGACAACCAACCGCAAAAACATCAAGATCCCATTTTGATGGCCCTAAACAATTACCAAGATCGACTATATCTTTCTCAGATCAGAACCATCCACTTGACTTCTCCCCTTAATCCATGCCTACCCACCAAATTGTAGCTCAAAATTCCCCCATTTCACCCACCATCAAGCCAAGATTTTGTTTCAACAAATCTCATCAAGTAAAGCTTATCACCTATTATCCCAACTTCATATGACCAATTAGAACTTACCACTATATTCGGAGACCCATTAAAACCCCCACCACATCAAATTTCACAACCAAACTCCCCCACTTGACCATTGAAAAAGTAAGATTTCATTTCGGACCCTCTCTTTAATTGGAAAACCATAAGCTAAGACCATGATCTGAACTAAATCCATTAATCCAAATCTCTTATCAAAGATCTATAACTTCCATCAGATTCAAGACATTCAAAAGTGCCAACTCACCAAATTTCATCCCAAAATTCCTCTAATTGACCATTCATTAAACAAAGATTATATTTCAACAAATCTCATTGATCCGAACTTGTTAGCCATAGATCTCAATCATCCCCAACCTATTTGATTAATAAGACATCACACTATGTTCAAAGACTCAAAAAACTCTAGCACATCAAATTTAACATCCTAATTCATCTGTTTGACTGTTAAACTAGAAAGATACAATTTTGACATGTCAGATTAAATCGCCACATCAGTAGTCCCAACCTAGGACCTTAAGAGGGTAGGGACTGATGCCAACCCCTTACCTAACCCATTAGAACACTTGGAGCAATGAAATTGAGTCTAATAGACCTAAAAAACCCAAAGGTACCCCCACTTAAAGCTAAGAAAAGACAAAACCGCAATTAAAAGTTTATCAAATTTACATTTTCTGCCACTAACAGCCCCAAATGCGAGACTGCCATGACAGGCACACCCCAATCTGCCATTGGACGCACAAAACCCATGAAAGCCACCTCCCAAATCAAAGAAAATGTTTCACCAAATAGGAAAGCTTGGCTGAGCATCTATTTCTTTGAAGAATCATTACCTATTTGTGTGAAAAACCTTTGTTGAATCCTAGGCACTGTAGTTGAACGAAATCAAACCTGACCCCTCCCTTTCTCTATAAGTATTGATATAATTCGAGCTTAAAAGAAGGGGGAAAGAGAATAAGAAGGGAAAACCTGAGGGAGGCCCCTAAGGAGAGAAAGAGACAAAGAGAGAAAGAGCCAAAAGGAGGATGGAAAAGAGGGAAGAGAGCTTTCTCCCAGCCCATATACTGCCTCCTGTTCACCCAAAATCCAGAAGTACTCTAAACCTTAGATTCCGAACTCACCTCCTCCATTTTCAAGTGGAAGTTGTTGCAACCAGAAGCATTCCCTAGCTCAAGAACCCATTTAAACTTCACTCTATCTCATCCCAAGCAACTGGAAAACTTTTAACAAGGTACATACGAAAGGGAAGTCTTTTTAAGTTTTTCTGGATTGCTTGAAGTTTTGAGACCTTGGAGAAGCATTGTTTTCAATTTCTTCTTGACTGAGAATAGAGGCAAAGAGGCGAGGGTCTTAGGAAAATCAGTACCTAAGACCTAATAACATCACCTCAAAATCGGCCTTAGGAGAAGTTGAAAGCATGTCCCTATAGATTTAAGAAATTCCTACAACCATTTATGTTTTTTTCCAAAAGAAATTAAGCCTGAATAACTCCCGTAGTGGGCTGCTACAACAGCTTGGAGAGAGGGGTGCCTAATCCCAATTGTGTGCATTTTCCATGGAGAACAGAATCATTATCAAAGATATAAATTGAGTTTTTTAAATGTAAAAAATGAGGGCCCATTTCCTCTAAAAAATGGGTGGTAACTCTATCTCTTTGAGTCGGTCATAAATTTCTCAGAGCTCACAAAGCACCCTCAAGAAACTTCACCTAAGGTTGTGCATGTTGTACCTCAGGATATCTCATCGAGAATCATAAAGGATACTCCTCAAGAAGTTGGAGAACCAACTTAACCTCTAACGAGAATGTTTGGGTAAGGGTGTTTCAGTCTTTTCATCATCCTTTTGTATTTGGACAAGTATGGGCTTTCTTGTAATTTTTCCTTCAAAGTAAAAATAGTATTTTTGAAGGTGTGAACAAAAAGAAACACATCCTTCTTTCTCATCTTCTCCTCCTTCGTCTTCTTCTCCCCTCTTCTCTTCTTCTACAAACCCTAGATTTATCACTTGGAACCAAAGTAGGTAGAGGCTTATAGGAGTAACTTTCCTATTGATCTTCTCCCATGAAATGAGTTACTGATGTCAGACCATTGTCGAATGGCATCAATAGTCCATATAGGCGATGGCGGCAGTCAATGACTCCTACATGGTTTGGTTCACCCTGATTTTAGAAGTTTTTTGTATGACTCTTGTTTTTGGTTGAAACTTATATGATTTTTTGTGGATTTTTCAATGAAAATCACATGAACTCCAAATCTGATGTCAAGCCTTATACAACATATATAATGGGGTTTTTTGCTACAAAACCTAGACCATTTGGGTCATTTTACATTTTGGGAGTGATGGGAAGTGGTCCCATAATTTTCTAAGCCCTATAAAATTTTTGGCCTCCTTGTGTCTCTTAACCATTTGGTAACCTATTTTCTTTAGTCTTTTGACTTGGTTGAGTATTGGGGGTCTTTTTGGTTTATGAGAAAGTGTTTTGATAGAATATGAAATCATCTAAGGATGTATAGGTTGTTTCTAATCTACTATCGGGAATTGCAGGTATTTCTTGTGCTATGATAACCACAGTTAAACTTGATGGAACAAACTTTTTGGAGTGGTCCCAATCTACTAACCTCACCATCATAAGGAGAGGTAAACTTGGATTCCTTATAGGAAAGGAGGTGAAGCCAAATCTTAAAGAATCGAAATTTGTAAAATGAAAGCTGATAACTCTGTATTTTGATGCCTTAAGGGCATCATTTCAGGGGTATTTTAGGCCTTAGAATAGTCAAAATGTGACATTTTCCTAGTTAAATTCAATATTGTGACCTATGAGGGTCCTTGTGCAAATCCTAGGGAAACTTGGGGAAGTTTCAGGGTTGAAATGCAGTTTTTGGGAAGCTAGTGTGAATTCCAGCTGAGAAAGGGGGTGCTTCTATGAAAAACTAAGCACAGGAGAGTGCCTCCTATCTGCCAAACCCAAATAAGCGCTCCTCGTACTATATTAGCATACTCCCCTCTCCTTAGAAAACCCTAGGGCGCCTCCCCACTCATTATTTTCACCTCTAACAAACCTTAGCCGCCCTAGGCTATCAAATCTCCACCTTCCACTCTCTCCTAACCTCTAATCTCAACCACCCAAGCCTTAGCAGCCCCTCATACCCTTAGATCTCTCTCTATACAGCATCCTAGCATTACACCTCACTCTTTAAACCTCAACCAATCACCTTAGCATGCCACGTCACTCCAAGCAATCGCATTTCTCCATTTTAGGCGCCCAAATCTGCTCCTTCCATTTTGGGCGCCCAAATCTCATCCCTACATAATATTGAGCACCCTCTCCTTATCTTTTCAGCCTTAGGATCTCTTTAGAATAATCCTAACTGTCCATTCCCAAACAATAGGGCACTCATATTTTTGCATAAACCCAAGAGCTGCCCATCTCTTCCTCTCTAATCCCAATTATGTCCACCCTTCCCTATAAAAAGGACCCAAGGGGCCCTTGAGAAAGGGTTGGTCAATTCACCCAGTTCACAAGGCTAAGGTTTCTTGAGGAGTTCAAGGGTTGTAGAAGGGAAGGATGCCCAAATCTTGTCAGGAGGGGTTTTTGCAACCAGTCCAGCCAATCTGCAACTACCGCCACAGGATTTGATCAACCATCTCTTTTGTTTTCTTTATTTTCTTTGAAGTTGGATTCTGCCCCCAACTAAGACGGAAGGTTGTTCTTGAGAAGTTCAAGGGTAGAGGAAGACGAGAACACCCAAGCAAGAGGAGGGGTTCCTACTTGCAGTTCGCTTAGCCACTACTACCACCTCTGGATCCGGATCCCAACCAGTTTTCCATAGTTTTATATTTACTTTTTACGCGTGTTTTTATTTTTCGTCCTGTAATTTCCAGTTTTTATTTTATTTCTGCAATTTATATTTATCAAATTTAATTTTTGTCTTTCTTTTTGCAGATCTGAAATTCGGCTAGGTAAGATAGAAGGCCCAACTCGAGGAGTTCGAGGGTCAAAGGATATATCCAGAGACTACTACCTCTGACCAAGTTGCAGATTTTTTATTTAGTTTTTTTTTCTTTCTATTATTTATTTTTTTTTTGCAATTTTTACTTTCAACATTGTTAGAATTTTATTTTAATGGATTCCAATTCAGTTAATTAAATTTTGTATTTTTATAATCTCAAATCTTGTTATTTTGTCCAAATTGAAGTACGTAACATTTTTTCATCGCTTCCCTATGGATACAACCCCTTTCTCACCACTAACTGCGTTTTGTAGTTATTTTGATAATCAAAAAATTTATAAATATTGAAACTGGTGTTCCGAAGTGGTTAACGACATGCTTCCAGGCACACCAGAAGCAGAATAATTCCCATATAATATCATGGTTGATTTGCTAAATGCTACCTCATATTGCTTATAATTACATGTTTCTTCCAACTGCTAAAGATGTTTGAGATAGGGTTGTTGCTACCTATTCCCAAGTTAACAACACTACTAGAGTGTACCAACTTTGAAGGGGTGCATGCAGTATGCATCAGGAGGACCCAAGAGAAGGTGAGCAATACTAAAAGTATATAAAAGAGAATAGATACTTTGATTTCTTGTTTGGTTTGAATTTAGAGTTTGACTTTACTAGGCAACATATTCTCAGTGCCGGCATTGTCACTCTTGCATCCACTTACTCCCTTGTATAAGGGGAGGAGAGTAGAAGAACCACCATGATATATACAACCTCTTATGATTGATTACTTTGCCTTTGTCATCTCAACCCAAGCAAAATACTAGTAAGCACCTATTACTAAGAAGGTTGAGGATGTTATTTGTGATTATTGCAAGAAGCTAAACATTCTAAGGAAGGAGTTGAAAGCTCAATCCTCATTTAAAACTGGAAAATTTCAAAACTAGAAAAGGGTAATGCCTACTTGGCTACAATTGGTAATGATGCTCAATATTCTAAAACTCTTGACTCTTTGATGTAATGGATAAACTCTAGAGAATACTGTTGTAGCCAAAAAGGGTGGTACATCCTCCTCATCTAGTTTTGGACCTAGTAATCTATCTAGTTCATATGCTATGACATGTACTACAGTTGCTTGTTCCACATCTTTCAACCCATGGAATGTAGACCTTGTTGCCAATGCCCATATGACTGGTATGCCTTCCCTCTCTTCCTCTCGGCTTGCCCAGAATGGCCTCATCCTAGCCATGGTGTGGAGTCGCTATTAATTTCTAAATATTTCACGAAATTCAATCTCAGGAAGGCTATCACTCCCAGTTAGTTGTTCTGATGGGTGGCGACTTCATCTGATTGGCCGTAAAGTGAACAGTCAAGTTTTTTCTGACGTTCACAATTAGTTCAAGACATGGGCAAACTTGTAAGTGAACGGAGAAAGTAAGGGTATTTTTGGGATTTTGGGGAAAAAGATGCTTGATCCATGTATGCCTTTGCAATTTCATTGGGACAATTGAGATGCCATGAGGAAGGTATGTAGCATTAAAAGAAATTTGACTTTTAGCACCAGTCAAAATTGTCGCTAAAAGTCCCTAAAACTACCACTAGAGACTTTACCGACAACCAGCAAACAACCACTAAAAGAACTGTTGGTAGAAGTTTCTAGCAACAGTTTTTATGGCTGCCGGTATAAATACAAAACTACCACTAATGCCATTTTGGGAGTTTTTCAAATCAAGCCTCATCTTGCCTGCCTGTTCCCTTTACAAATACATCTTTGTTGTTTGAATCCCAAGAGGAGAGCCAATTTGAAGGATCTTTGAGACCCTTTTTCAGGTAAAGAAGAGCTTTTCTCTCTATAGTGCTGCAACCCAAGTCAATAGTTCTAAAACTCCAGTCGATGGCTGCGTTTAAAGCGCTTTGATAAGACTTCAAATGCTGCAAGCAAATATCCAGAAAATGAGATAGGATCTGAAGATAATCCAAATATATCATACTCATTAATTGAACACATTTTCTAGAGAGGAAAAGGAAATAAAGAAGTTGCTAGGAACAATTAACAATTAGTTACTCTCAAAGTTCTGTATGCTAAACATCTGTAGCATTCAAGTTTGATATAAATACTGAACAAAAGTTTTATAGGCCAGCATCATTAAGTAAAATTTCTTGGGTCCAATACTTGACTTACCCAGTCCCGTTTTTTGAGTTCTTGATCTCATTAGCTAATACACTTAATTAGTAACAACGCTAAACAACATAACCTACCAAGGTTAGAGTTGTAATTAGGTCGGAACTCAATTACTTTCTCTCATTTCATCACCTATGGAGTTATTCCTAGGTTCCTTCAAATGATTTCATTTCTGACCATATCCTTTCTAGTTTTTCTACTCATGTATACAAATTCCTTTGTGAGTCTATTGGAGGCTTTGTTATTTCTTCTCCTGGGTGATTTCTAATCATTTCTCTAAGTTTTTTTTTTCCTTCTATAAAGTTCCTTTATTTAACCTTCAAAAAAAATTATCAAAAAATATTGGAGACCTTGCCTTCAATATTGAGTTTATAGGAGGCATGGTCTCTTGGGTGACCATGCCTTCTGTAAAATGTCAACTCATTAGCATCATCATATTTTTTTTGAGTAATATCATGTCAGCATAAGATTTCTAATAAGCATAATAGCAATGATTGCCCATATTTTAACAACTCAGCAGCACAATATAAAAGATTCAATAGAAGCATTCAGTTTACAATTTTTTGTCTTCTACTCTAATATGCTTCTCAATAAACACTACTGTATTTAAATTTTACTTCAAACTTGCCAATGACTAAGTTTCCATTCTACTCTAGTAAGCAATGCAGAAGTAGATTGTTCATTTCTCTCTTTTAATAACAGATAACTTTATGAATAGAGAA
Organism: Nelumbo nucifera; assembly: GCF_055504915.1. Lineage (NCBI taxonomy): Eukaryota > Viridiplantae > Streptophyta > Magnoliopsida > Proteales > Nelumbonaceae > Nelumbo > Nelumbo nucifera. Next base: position 75,444,249 of record NC_142650.1, on the reverse strand, counting down.
TAAATATAGTTATAATGTCATATAGATAAAAGGGTCAAGGTTCCCAAGGACAAAGGAGATGCTACGCAAACCAAATGAAGATGGAAACCTTGAGAATTCAATACGTTAATACACACATATAATGGTAAAGAGAAGTCCTACTAATATTTGAATAAATTAGGAAGAAATATGATTAAAAGATAAAATTTAAGCTATGAGATATCACTAATAGAGTGCAGGAAAAATTGCCAGAGCAAATACAAGTGATAGTTCCCCATTTTATAATTGAAAGAGAGTGCACTAAAGTTTGGCAAATCCATTTTTGATTTATTATGAAACAGACAAAAAAAAGTTGCAGCTTTACATGGAGCTTTCAAAGGTAGATGCAATGTAAAATTAAGCAACTGAAGGGAAGGGACATCCATCATATGGATGGCCGAACCATGTAGGGTGGCTGGCAAAATTTCAAAAATTTTATTTCTCCCTTCTAGGAATCCAATTCTTTGATATAGAAAAACTGCATTTTTCAAGGTTCATTCTTGAAACAAATCGGACCAAATCTATAACCAAGATAAAGGGAGGGATATCACTGATACGGAATCAATAGTAGTTCCCAACATAGGTGTTCATGCCCAAAGAGTTCATCAAATCCATCCTCCACTGAAGATGACACAGCTTAGGGTGAGGCAGGATCAGCAAAGAGATTCTTCAGTAAGAACCCCAATTCTTCAGCAAGAATCACGCAGGGATGAGAGCACAACTTCAAGATTGTTTCTTCCAACAAGAAACAATATCAAGATCCAATCTTTCACTCCAAGAACTGGAGATCGAACAGGGTAGGGCAGCAAGAGTAGAGGGAGAAAGCAAATTGTAGAGAAGAATAGTACTTTCTCTAGAATTCACCACCTAATTCATATCCTTTCAAGATCAGCTTCCTAATTAAAATAAGAAAGGGTTTTTTAATCCAAAAGTTTATTTGGATCTGAACTCTTAAGTGGATAAGTATCATATCCTCTTGCTAATCTCTATCCAGATATAAACCCAAATTAGCCCCTTTTAATTAATCTCATTAAACCCAGTTTGAATTGGGCTTTAGGCCCATTAAGCTTTCAGTCTCACTTCCTTTTAATTGCTGGCTAGCTTGGTTCTCTTTGTATGGCGTGGGACCCTAACATTGATCCCCACAAAAGCCATATGGGTTCAGCCTATCCTCTGTTACAAGGCCTAGTCAAATTCACTGCTGAAGACAATGAATCCTTGAGCCCATCAGTATAGTCTCTTAACAGGCCCAATATTTTATACTAAATGGTCCATGGGTCCAGTCACCTTATGAAGGTCTAGGGACTATGAACATAAGTGAGATTATCCCATCAGATAAAAGCCCTAAATAGTCTTACACTTAACCTCTTAGCCCATAATGGTCAAACACTGCCTGACAAGAGAAGACCTCTCCCTCGGTTGCAAGGTACAGTGTTGCACTCTCTGCTCACATGGATCTCAATAATTAAAACATTTTCCAAACAATCTCAACAACTTTGAAATCAACTGCAGACAGTTTAGGTTTCCATCAGAGAGAGTACATTCCTTGATCATTCTCTTTGTCCAACAAAGGGGCTGATTTTGTTATTATGATCACCCACTCAGGTGAATTCTCAGATTGCCCTAACATACCCAAGTTGTGACCCCCACTAAGGATCTCACTAATTGGCATATCAAAGACAGCCCAATCCAACACCAGTGCAGTACCATAATCAAGTCTAGGGGTTAGGTGTAACTTTCCAATTTCGCCCATCTATCTCCAAGGTCCAGGGCATAACTGGAAAATGGTCTAGTTCAGGGTGTCAAGCAAACTCATACTACATGTGCTTCAGGTCTCACCCTGGTAGCTAAGACAAGCCACTCCAACCGACTAGGCAGCACATTAGTATCAGCCTTGGCAGGATAAACCTCCCCAACTTTATCCAACGGCTGTGAAGATTCTAAACTAACACGAATCTCATAAGTGTCCAGTTTAAGGGTATTACACAGAAACACACCAAAATAACATGAATCAATTATACACTTTATTCATTTACAATAAATGTCAAAAAGCACATCAATCTGATTGGAGCTAAGGGCATACACTGTCTAATAGCTCCCACTTACACTTAGGTCCAAATGGGTATAAGCTGAAGTCCCATACTTTCCACGTGATTCTTAAACACTTTTTCTATGAGTGGCTAAGTCAATGGGTCTGCCACATTCTCTACTGATGCTACCTTCTGAATATGGATGTCCCCTCTACCAACAATCTCCCGCAGTATGTGGTACTTCCTCGCGATGTGCTTCGACTTCGAGTGGGCTCGTGGCTCCATAGCTTGAGCAATGGCTCTAGTGTTATCACACAACAGTGGAATGGGTGATGTGCTGGACGGAACAACTCCTAATTCTTGAATGAACTTTTTCATCCAAATGCTTGCCTTGGCAAATTCACTTGCAGCAATGTGAGTCAGCCTTGGTTGTGGAATCTATGGTGGACCCTTGTTTGCTGCTTTTCCAGCCAACTGCATAGGACCCATCATGAAGATGTAACCAAATGTAGACTTTCTATCATCTGAGTCTAACTAGAAGTCGGCATCAGTATACCCTAGGATCTGTAGTGAGCTACCAACGAATACCAAATAAAACTTTTTGTCCGCTGAAGGTATTTCAATTTGTTTTTTACAACTGTCTAGTGCTCTTGTCCTAGGTTTGATTGATATCTACTTACCACACTCATTGCCTGAGCAATGTTAGGTCGAGTGCGCAGCATGGAATACATGATGCTCCCTATGGCTGAGGCATAGGGAACTTCTCTCTCATGCCCTCAATCTTCTCAGGAGTCTTGGGAGACATACCCTTGGAGAGAGTGACTTCATGCCCGAACGGAACATTTCCTTTCTTGGAGTTCTCCATGTTGTATTTCTTGACAATTTTGTCAATGTAAGTAGACTGCGATAATCCAATTATCCTCTTTGATCTATCTCTATAGAGTCAAAGTCCCAAGATGTAGGAGGCTTCTCCAAGATCTTTCATGGAGAATTACTGTGCAACTCACACTTTCACCATAGTAAACATTCCTGCATCATTCCCAATGAGTAGAATGTCATCTACATACAGAACCAAGAACGTAACTTTATCTTCCATTGTCTTTCTGTAAACACAGGGCTCATCTGGATTCTGCTCAAAGTCAAACTATTTGACAGTAGAGTCAAACCGGATGTTGCAGCTCCTAGAAGCTTGCTTAAATCCATATATGGATCGGTTAAGTTTACACACCATGTGTTCCTGACCTGCAGCAATGAATCGTTGCGGTTGCTGCATGTAGATATCTTCAGTAAGATCTTCATTCAGGAATGCAGTTTTGACATCCATTTGCCAAATCTTGTAATCATGGTGTGCTGCTACAGCTAGTAGGATCCTAATGGATTTGAGCAAGGCCACTAGAGAAAAGGTTTCCTCATAGTCGATTCCCTCTTTCTAAGTATACCTTTTTGCCACAAGACGGGCTTTATATGTCTCAATCTTACCATGAGGGCCCTTCTTCCTCTTGTAGATCCATTTGCAACCAATTGCTTTCACCCCAAGGGGTGGGTCTACAAGAGTCTAGACCCTCTTAGTCTCCATCGAGTCCATCTTGGCTTTCATGGCATCTACCCACTTCAAGGAATCTATGTCCAACACAGCTTCCGTATAAGTCATGGGATCTTCCTCATTGTTCATGGCTTCCATCAAATAATTTTCATGATCATAGCCATAACGAACTAGAGGCCTAGATACCCGGGTAGACTTTCTAGGTTGGTTATTATTTAGAGCTTTTGGGACATCTTCTATTACCCCTGAGCTCTCCTCATCAAGAACTATTTCTTCTTCCAAGAAATAGGTCATAGAATAAATAACCTACAGAGCTTTTAGGGTAATCGACAAATAGGCTACGACTGGTCTTGGATTCTAGTTTGTCAGCAACTGTTCTTTTAACATGTGCCGGACAACCCCAAATCTTTAAGTGTCTTACACTTGGTTTCTTGCCAGTCCATAACTCATATGGAGCCTTAGGAACAGACTTGGTTGGAACCTGGTTTAGCACGTATATCGCAGTCTCTAATGCGTATCCCCAAAAGGATATAGGTAATTCTTAGTGGACGAGAAGTTAATGGATCATATCCAATAGAGTCTAGTTTCTCCTCTCTAATACACCATTTAATTGTGGTGTAGCAGGAGGAGATAGTTGTAATACAATTCCATTTTCCTTTAAGTAGTCTCTAAATTCGTCGGAGAGATATTTGCCTCCTCGATCTAATCGAAGGGCCTTAATTTGTCTCCCCAACTATTTCTCAACTTCTTATCTGAACTCCTTGAACTTTTCAAATGATTCAGACTTGTGTCTCATTAGGTACACACAACCATACCGTGAGAAATCGTCGATAAATATTATAAAGTAAACGTGCTGGTTACGTGTCCTAACATTCACGGGACCACACACATCAGTATGTATCAGGTCAAGTGTGCCTGCAAATCTTTCATGTTTACCTATAAATGGTCATTTCGTCATCTCACCCTAAAGGCAAGGTTCACAGGTTAGAAGATCTTCTACAGTTAGAAAATCCAAATGACCATCCTTACCAATCTAGTGATACGATCTATATTAATGTGGCTAAGTCGGTAATGCCACAGGCACGTGGGATTAATTATATCACGAGTTCTTTTCTTGGGGATTGTATCCGACGTAGTTTCGGTTAAGTTAGTTTCTAGAGAAGGATGGAGAACATAGAGACCATTCTCAAGTTCTCCGTAAATGAGCAATTTGTTATTCCGTTTAATAATAATCACATTACTGAATCAAATAGAATAACCATCCATACACAACTTTGAAATAGAAATCAAATTTCTTCTCAAATTAGGTACATAAAGACAATCTTTTAAGGGTAATTATTCCTTCTCTGAAATAGAAATCTATTAGTTCTTATAGCTGTAGCTGCAACTGTTGTAGAAGTCCCCAAGTAAAAATTCACTTCCCTGTCACTCAGCCTTCTACTTGTCTTGAAACCCTACAATGTGTTACATGCATGAGTAAAAGCCCCGGAGTCAATACACCAGGATACAGAAGTAACCAACAAATTGGTTTCTATGACAAAGGATTCAAAATTACCTTGCTTCTTGGTCTCCAGATACTGAGGACAATTCCTCTTCCAGTGGTCCGTCTGCTTTTAGAAATAACAGGCATCAGATGTCTTGTCCTTCTTCTGCTTTTTAAGTTTGCCAACATTTTTCTAAGACTTCTTCTTTGCCTTCTGCTTTTTCTTGCCCGATTTTCCACCTTCAACAATCATGGCAATCGGTCTGTCCTTCTTAATCAGTTCTTCAACCCTCGGCAATATATTGCTAAGTTCCTAAAGGCTATAAACTAATTAAAGGAGGGAGGTAAAGAGTTTAGAATGGCATCCTCAGATGAAAGGAAACTTCATCCTTGAAAGAACTCAAAAGACATGTGGTGAAACCCTAACGGTCTCCCCTAATAGCTGACACTAAATCAAAGATTCCCTTTCCTAATGGGAATAAAACACTTTTGGCTCCTTCCTTTCGGGACCTCAAGATCTCTCCTGATAAAAGGAGGTCTAACTCATAACGAGAACAACATTCTTCAATCAGAGCCTTTAGCCTACCCTCTGCCCTCAGCCTACCTTTGTCCTTTACGGAGACCCCCGTACGTAGCCTTACTACCACACTCACAAATAAATAAGAGATTTGGTCATCACTAAGATTGTGTGTATTGGCCCTATGTGTTTTCACGAAAACAATCTTATTGAGAGTACTAATGGTTTGTGCTAAGTGTGCAACTATTTTCATTAAGCTAAAAATTATTAACAAATGCTAGATGAAGCAAGGCAAGAATAGAAGAATTGGACAATTGTTAACTATGATAAATCTCTCTAAAGATGACATTGGCTACCAAGAGATAAAAGAAAAGGAAGATCCTTCAAGTTCATATTGTGGCATGTTATATATTGGACTTGATGTAAATCAAATGTTTGAGATTTACACTATAAGCTCAGTCGAAGAACAATCTCAACTAACCTAAACCTTAGAGACTAACGGTTAGATTAAGCCTAGTTCTTAGCTATTCCTAGATTTTAAAATTGTTCAATCTTGACCTGAAAACCTAAGGTAAAAATATTTGGTCATTTGGAATGAAATCATGTATGGTTTTAAGGTTCTAAATAGTGAGGAGTCGACTAATCACAATTGATGAATCGACTACCCTTAACATTTGATGCATGAAGTATGTATCATTGTTCACGATTCAAATACAAACTTTTGATGAATCGACTACTATGAGCGTCAAAAAACAGCTCACTTGGACTGGAAATGGAGTCGCCACCCATCAATTAAGGAAATGTAGGTGATGGGAGCTCCAAAAATGATTGTCAAAAATGTTTTGCTTTAATAGTGTCTCCAAAACCCGAGGTATTGTCTAACCAATCTGAGTAAGAATCGGATGGAAGAGGGAAGGGGTTAGGTACCCCTCTCCTAGGTCCAATAAGTGGAGCCCATATGGTATCTCAAACAATCACAATAACAATTATTTAAACAAACGAAAACATGCTAACAACAAACAAGAACAAATCAACAAATTTATCCTACCAATATTCATCATTCCCTTTTATTTTTATTTTATTTTTATTATTTATTTCTTTAACATTTTGTTTATTTATTTTTTGTTGATTTTTTATCCTTTTTATTATCATTATTGTTTTATCTACTTTTATATTATTTTTTATTCTCTATTTTTTATTTAATTTTCCCAATTATTTATTTCATAGTTTTCCTTTATTATTTTTTATTTTGGAATCTTTTATACTTTTTATGTTTTAATTTTACCATTTTTCATCTTTTTGGTTTTAATTATTTTTATTTCATTTTTATTAATAGCAGCTTATTCTTCCCCAAAACATATCCTACCTATCAAGCTATCTACCCAAACCTGTGTCTGACACCCATCCCCATTCTCCCAATTCGCAAGCAAATGAACTGATGTTGTGTGTTAACCCCTCCTCCTTTCTTATAGTTTCCTTGTTCATTCATTTAGTTCCTACTATCTGCAACTAGGGATACCATGTCTACCATTAGGAAATTAAACTACAAAGCAATCTAATTCAAACCTAAACTATCTGGATCAAACTATATAGCATGAAAGAAAAGAGAAATGATAAAATGGAATCAGATTACACAACTACAGAACACGGAGAGGAATTGATGGCAACACTAAAACTTGAGTAATCTACCTTAGAGACTAATAATCAACCTAATAGAAAGATAGCAAAACGAAATAGATGTTGAAGCTTCAACAGCCTAACAACCAAAATGAATTTGAAAACAAAGCTAATGAATAACCATGCTATTAACATTCTACAAGAGAAATTATTCCAGAGATAAAAACTGAAAGGAAGAAAGAAATAAAAAATGAAAAAAGAAAAAACAATGAAAAAGATAAAAGCGGGTTAACAACAGTTTAAGGTTGGGAAGTAAAGAGGAAGGTGGCTTGGGATTAAGAGGGTTAACTCTCAAGAATAAAGCTCACTTAGAAAAATGGTTGTGGAGGTGGCCTAGAGAAAGGGAGAGGTTGTGACATGAAGTGATAGCTAATATACATGGTAAATTGGAAAATGGATGAGATACGGGTGTATAACGTCAAGCTTTGTTGGCATCTCCTTGGAAAGCAACCCAGAGTGTCCTTCCTCAGTTTCTCAACTTTGTCAGTTATGATGTTAATTCTGGTATCTCTGTTTTATTTTGGGAACACTTCAGTGGGTACCGTAGCTCTTAAGGACCAATTCCCATCTCTCTATTCTCTTTCCCTTTGCAAGGAAAAGGCTATCTCTCATTTTCTCCCATCTCCTACTTCACCCCCTTCCTTAAGTTGGGACTCTAGCTTTCAGAGAGGTTTGAGGGGTGATGAACTTAACAGTGTTTCAGATTTGTTGTCCCTTCATGATAGTGTCTTTCTGGACCCTCTTAGTCTAGAAGTAAGATTATGGTCCCCTCACCCAAAAGGCTACTTCACTTGTTCTTCCTTTTCTAAATCATGTTGCTCTTACTAGGGACAGTGGGGTTTTCCAACCGAGGTGTAGGTTCGGTAAGGCTCGATTAGGGAGTAGGTGATAAGGGTATTTGCACCGTATCAGGAAAGGGAGTATTGGATCAGTTGTTAATTATTAGGTGTGCTACTGGGTTTCACCACATGTCTCATGAGGATCTTCTCAAGGATTGGCTTTCCTTCTCCTCAAGATTGCTCATTACTCATGTGTGCTACTTCCTTTTGCGCGGTTTAACTTAACTGATGTGGCAATAATGACATCACCACTTGGCAGGAGCCGCTTTGCCAACTCCACGTAGCACTTCATCATGTCTTTTGTCGCCGTAGGCTCCACGTGCCTTTGGGCACACGTGGGCCTCGCCATGGGCTAGGCTTGGGTTTCTCTTGATCTGCGTTACGCATAGGCCTGTAAACCATTGGTTTATCACACACTCTAGTGGGCATGGGTTCATCGAAAGCTCGAGTAGGCTTGAGGGCATCGGATGGGTTCGATCATGGTTTTCCTAAGTTCGGGCACTAAGTAGGCCCGGTGGACCGCGAGTTATCACAGTTTCGTGATACGCTTTGTGAGTTCATCGTAGGGTTAACGGTGTGTTGTAGGTTCATCGCAGCATGGGGATTGACTGTAAGTTGTTTGCACGCATCTTTGTAGTGTTAATCTTGATATTTGATGTTTTCTGAGGGTCTGAATGAACGCTACATACCTACATTAGCCCCCCTGCTTATTGGTAAGTGGGAGCTTATCAATAATCACTTTGTTCTCTCGTGCACAGGTTTTGCAATGTTGGGTCTGGGGATTTTCCTATTGTGTAACTTTGTGTTTGCAATGGTGATTTCTTGCATTCTACAATTTAGCCCCCCTGTCTTTTGGCAATTTGCTTCCTACCAGTGGTCAATGATTGTTTTATTATTGTGTTTCAGCCCCTGTGACCATCGACCAGAAGGGAATTGGCAAAAGACATTTGGAGTTATCTTTGTCGATCGCTTTCATTCTACCCCTCTGTAAACTTGTGTACATTTTAGCCTTCTTGTCTCTTAGTGGAAAGGTAGGTAGTGGAGGACGTTGTGTATGGTTTTCATCAGCTGCTTTCCTTTCTCCGAGAGATGAGTTTGTTGATAACTTGTGAGTTTCGGCCCCCTCGAGATGTTGGTGGGAACATCTCCTTCACTATCAGTCTCTTCTATCTTTTTGTTGTTAGTAGGAAGAAAAGGGGATGCTACCATTTCAGGCTTGGTGTCATTAATGGTTTGGTGGAGGTGAATCCCGTCGGTACGATGATTGCATTAGTCTTCGATGTTTGTTCTTGTCGATCAAGGGGTGATTTGGCGGTCTACTAGGATTTTGTGCGTGATGGGGTGGTCAAGAAAGCCTCTTCGGGGGTGACCACGTGTCAACCAATGGTAGTGGCTCTTTGTTTGTCATTGCATAATAAATGCAGGTTAGTCGCATGTGTGGGGTTATTTCGATATCCGATTTGCATGCGGTGGCGGTTATTGACGTGGCATCTCTTTAGAATTAATGCGGTGTTTTGGTCCCGCCTTTCTAAAGGCCTTTAAGTAAATTACCTCAGTTACATTTTCACTAAGCATCATACCGGGTCTTGTACAAGCGTCCCTTCATCTTCTCTGGCATCGTTTGGTATTCTGTGCGCGTAAAGGGAGGGTGATCACTATAAAATCAAGGGAAGGGAACCAAGTTGGTTTTACTTTCACATTTTATTAGTGTTTCCCTAAGGTTCCAATGTCATTGCTCTCGTAGAGTTCCTTGTGCCTTAGGTTGTTCCTCAGAAAATGACTAATTTTGTGTGCTTATCGTCGTCCTTATTGATTTCCACCATGGCTCCTATTCAAAAGAAAGGAGAAAGGGTAGTTTGTTGTCCTTTCTATGATTTCGTTAGGGAGGTGGATACGGTGGAGTTGTTGCTAGAGAGGGAGGTGGCTATAGCTACCAAAGGGGAATAGGGCTTTTGGCCTCCGATCCCGGTGTTGAGGGGTCTAAGGGTAAATTCGATCCCATCCGTGGGAACGAGTTGTTGCGCTTGTGTGGTCAATCCAACCAGTTCATGTCCTACAAATGCCAGGAGTCTAGGACTAATAGCACAAAATCCCCCAACAGTTATACTGCTTAGACATAGTTTATCTTCGAAAACCCTATGTACTACCGAAGTAGGATTCCGATCTACTGAGGCTCACGGACTATTACATGGGCCTTTCTAGCAGGGAGGGTGTGAAGTATGTTGGGAGCTTGCTGGAGCACTGGTGTTGTCGTACCCATACATTTGTCGAGGCCTTTGAGGAGTTCACTTCTACAATCGAAGATGTAGCTGCTCTGTTGGCCCTATCGGTTGGCGGTGCCGCAACTGCCCAACATCTGCATCATATTGAGTTTATTCTCACGGATTATAGGGGGTTATGTGATGAGTTTCTCCATAAGATTGTGGCGTTCAAAGCGTAAGAGGATTGGACCACCTCTTGGGGGAAGATATTTTTGGATCACTGGTTAGAGTTCTGGTTCGAGTCTCATGGTGCCCAAGAAGTGATGGCGAGAGGTGCAGATGGTTTATGCCATCTCGCAGTCTCCATTCCGTAAGTTGCCTCACGTTTCCTCTTCCCTAGTCTTCCCGATTACGGTCTGCAAACCTCTGTGGTGCAGTTGGCTGTTCTTGCCACATCTGGCCATCAACTTCCTTTGGCCTCGATGTTCTTGGGATATCTCTACGAATAGCTAGACGACACTGTTCAGCAGCTAGTGGAGCCAAGCTATAAGAGGCATGTCAGTTATGTTTGTGTGCCATTTCTTTGGATGTTTTTGTGTGAGTGGTTCAATCTCGACATCACTCCACGCCATCTTGCGCGTATCTAGGTCCTTGTTGCTACTCTACGGGGGGAGGAGGTGCAAGAGAAGGTTTTTGATGTTTGCAAAGGAAAATGTTGGTTGCAGGCTACTCACTATAAAAGTTTCAAGATGGCTGAAATCAAGGTGAAGTTGGCTTCACTGGATGGGTGTGAATGGAAGCCTTATGCTTGCCCTATCCGCAATGTGATTCCTTTTTGCGTCAGCATATCTGTTCTTAGTGACGACGATCAGCAGTGCACGATGGATATCGATAATCCTACTGCGGGTGTAGTGGGATTGGTTACGTGGCCCGGGGTGGTGGCTTATCTTGATCGCACGGGTGAGGCGTAGCTGGATGCTTACCGCCCAGACCGGGTAATGCGCCAATTTGGGTATGACAACCTAGGCGGCCAGTTTCTACAGTCCGCGGGAGAAGACGTCTTCTGGGTACGGCGTCATGATCGTGTTTTTTCGATGTGTCTACATCTTCCAGTTGCAGGGCTGACAAGGGTGCAGGGTTCTAAGGCCATGCAATTTTCCTGTCTTTGCTCACTATTCAGGGGTTTCCAAGAGATGGTCAAGAGGACCCCCGAACTTCGTCATTCTTTGGCTCCTCAAGAGGGTCATGCCGCAAACCTTGGTTCGTTTCATCCTCCACGATGTTGCAACCATCAAAGGGGGAGGGAGCTAGGCGCCATACGAGGCCCCCAGTTTTGGAGGAGGGTGAAAGCAATCGCCCCCATGTTGCGAAAAAGGCAAGGTCGGCAAGGGTTGCGTGCTCCTTCTGGATTTCGACTATAGCGGCGCCGGTGGAGGCGTCTGCGACTCCATCACATGCGCGGGGGACTAAAGATTTTGTTGGTTGTGGTTCTACAATGTCCCCCTCTATGGAGAAGACTGCATCGGGCGTAAGCAGAAGTAGATCCTCATAGAGTATGAGGCGGAGTAGAGGGTATGAAAAAGTTTGAAGATACTAGTGTTAGAGACCATTGCTGCAATGCGGGAAGAATTGGCTAAGTAATCATTACTTGTACTGAGTGTAAAAAAATCCTGAACTGTAATGGGCCATTCTGTGGTCTCCTATAAATTAATGTGAATTCTGATATTGCAATTTTATGTCGGTTCAATTTCTTGCTCATTCTGTTTTTGTGTGCGATAGGATCTCTTTCTGTTGTGAAGGCAAGTTGAATTTTGGTAAAATAATTTTGGCTTAATATGGATTCGAAAAAAATATTGAAAACTTATCTTTATTCCTTCTGCCATTACTCGCAATTTAATATTGTCGTGAGTGGAGTGGTGAATAAAGAGGTCATGCGTATCCCATAATTTGGGATTCTATGCAAGTGCGTTAGATGTCGCTAGGAGAGATAGTGGCAAAATTTGCCAAAGTTGTGCGTTGATTCACGAACTGCTTGTTTGCCCTCATTGTGGTTGATTATTGGCACGGGCGTAGTAGGCTTTATCGCAGCGCATTGCGGTAGTTGAGTGGTGGTACTATAACGCGCTGAGATATCGTTAGATGAGGGTAAACTCAGGTTGTGTGTGTACATGAGTGGGTGACTAGCATGCTCATAGTAGGGACGGTACAGTTAAGTTTCGATCATAGTATGAATCCTTGGCAGAAGCTAAAACTTACACACATCCATTTTGCTTTTGTGATTGTGATCATCGCATCAGAGGGCTGTACCCGCTATTGTTGGTCAATGAGTGCTAGTTGGGCTCCATTGTGACCAAGTATGGGCATATTGTACCTTATCATTAAAAATAAATGGATAGTGTTATTGTGAATGTGGGGACTGGTGAAGTTTTCTTTCCCGTAGTCCATAGTAGTTAGATAGATCATCTGCAATTATAAATTGAATAAGAGTCGTACCTGTTGCCAACGAAGCCCCCCAATGGTTGCATAGAGGTGTGTCTGCACCTGGGGTTTCCAGGGCTTTGTTTGTACCTGGGGTTGCCAAGACTTTCTATGTGCCTGGGGTCATCAGGGCTTTCTCTATGCCTAGGGTTGCCAAGGCTTTGAAGGTGCTTGGAACTACCAGGGCTTATTAGAGTGCCTAGGGCTTCCGGGGCTTAGAGAGTGCCTAGGACTGCCAGGGCTTATTAGAGTGCCCGGGCATGCCGGGGCTTAAAGAGTGCCTAGGACCCCCAGGGCTTATTAGAGTGCCCGAGGCTGCTGGGGCTTATAGAGTGCTTGGGACTGTCAGGGCTTATTAGAGTGCTCGAAACTACTGGGGCTTAAAGAGTGCTTGGGACTTCTAGCGCTTATTAGAGTGACTGGGGCTGCCGGGGCTTAAAGAATGCCTAAGACTGCCAAGGCTTATAAGAGTGCCCGGGGCTGTTGGGGCTTAGAGAGTGTTGAACAAGTTATAGAATTTGAACAAGACATGTTTAAGCAAGCATAGAGAAATTGTTTGAACAAATCATAGTATTCATTCATTTGACTACGGTCACAGTGTGCAGATACATGTAAACTTCATCTTGATCAAAAGGGATGATAGGGAGGATACTTTATCACAATCAAAATCCTATGAAAGTAAATAACTTTATCGCAGAACATGCGAGTGATTAATATATGTATGAATAATGAAGCTCAATAGAGAATCAAGTATAGAGAATCATTGCACATTTATTTACAGAATATGTTCATGTATTGATGGAATTACAAAAATACAGAGTTACTCAAAGTAGGGCTTCAACCAGTAGTTGTTGATGGTTTCATCCTCTTCTTCTATGTCTACAGTTTTTAATACATAGTAACCAAAGTATAGGCTTCTTTAATTAGGTACAACCCTTCCCATGTTGGGGCAAATTTTCCCACAGACTTGCCTTGCCTAACATTAAAAGTTGTCTTTAGTACTTTATCTCCCTCTTTGAAGTTTCTGGGTCTTAGATGTCTGTTGAAGTTGGCAGCTAGGGCTTGTTTGTACTTGCTTTGTTTTTGGGAGGCTACGTCCCTAACCTTGTCAATTACCTCGAGTTTGTCTATAAGTAATTGGTACATGTCCTCTGGCCTGATTTTCTTGCCCATCGCGAAAGCTATCCTGGCGGATATGGCTCTTGTCTCTACTAGGAGAATTGCTTCTTGACCATACACCAAGAAGTAGGGTGTCACCTGTGTACTCTTTCTGATAGAGGTACAATAAGCCCAAAAAGTTTCTGACAACTTGTTTGCCCAATCCTTTTGATTGTCAGCCACTATTTTGCTCAACATCTTGAGTAGAGTTTTATTTGTGGCCTCTGCCTACCCGTTTCCCTATGGGTAGTATGTTGTAGACGTTCCTACTCTTGCACCGTATTTCCCTAGGAGGTCATGGACTTCTTGATTTTTTATGGATAGGCCATTATCTGTCAGTAGTCGCATTGGGACTCCAAATCTGTGGATTATGTTTTGTCTTAGGAAATTTGATACGTTCTCTGCTCAGATTCATCGCAAGGGTATGGCTTCTACTCATTTAGTGAAATAATTCGTAGCTACTATGATGAAGCAATATCCTCTGGAAGGTGGGTGTATCTTGCCAATTAGGTCTACCCCCCAAGTATGAAATGGCCAAGGTGTGATGACTAGGTGGAGGCTGTTGGCAGGTTTATGGATCCTTTTGCCATGGATTTGCCACTTGTGAGATCTACGTACGTGTCATTGGGTATCCTCCATCATGGTTGGCTAATAAAAGCCTAAGTGTAGGATGTGGTTGCATAATGCTAGCTGACCTTGATGGGCCACAGGTTCAGAACTATGGGTTGCCTCTAGTACTTCATCAATCTCGTCACCAGCCAGGCATCGCAAAGGTTTTCCTGCATGTGATTTCCTTTACAGCATTCCATCTTGAAGGTAGAATCGCTTAACTTTAGATAGTAGCTTCCTCCTCAATGTAGTGTCAATGGGCAGTGTGTGCTCCTTCAGGTATTCTATACACCCTTCTCCAGTCCTCTTTACAGACCACGAGATATACCCTACCATCCGCCTGTGGCATGCACTTATCGCATTCCCTTTGCACCTTGGTAGAGTCCCGCTTCATCGCAGGCCAGTAATACCCTAACCTCAGCAATTTTCGGAATAGGGTACTTGTGACATTCCTGCAATTGGCCTCGTGTACTTTGCTCAGCACTGCTTCAGCCTCTGATTTCCCTATACATCTTGTCCTTATGCCATCTGACTCTCTATGGTATAGTACCTCATTCAGGAGCTGAAACTTTGAGATCAGCTTGATGTCTTATGTTCCTATGGTCTAACTTTTCAGCTTCCGGATTATTTTGAATCTCCAATCATCTATTGTTATCTTACACTCCTTTTCTATTTGATCCTTTAGGGTGAAGATTGATTGTTTATCTATTGACTGGATGGTGATCTCTGTTGGCTCCGTGCTAGCTTGCATCTTGGACCCTAAAGTGGCAAGTGCGTCAACAAACCTGTTTTTGGCTCTATTTTAATGTTTGAAACTACATCCATGAACGAATGAGAGATCCATCATATGGATGGTCGAACCCTACAGGAAGGTTGGGCGAAATTTCAAAAAATTTCTCTCTCCCATGTGGGATTCGCATTCCCTATTTTAGAAAACTGCATTTTCAAGGATCAATCTTGAACCCAAACTGAACCGGATCTGAAACCAAAAGGTAGGAGAGGGATATACTTGACACGGAGTAGTAGTAACCTCCAACGAAGGTGTTCACGCCCAAGGAGAATACCAAAGACTGCTCCCACTGAAGATGTCACAGCGTAGGGTGGAGCAAAATCAGCAGGGTGGTTCTTCAGCCAGAGCCGAATTCTTCAGCAAGAATTCAATGGAGGGCAGGTGAGCACGACTTATGATTATCTTTTCTCCCAAAAGATAATATCAAGAACTCTTCTTGATCAATCCTACAGGTGGAGATCGAACTAGCAAAGGCGGCAAGAGCAGGAAAGGGTGGAATTCTGAAGCAGTCGAACTGCAAGGTTTCTTTCTTGTGATTTGCAAACCAGAAGATCTCTCTTGCTTTCTGTGTGTCTTTGGTTCGACCCTTGCTGCTCTATTTATAGCCTTTAAAGAGAGGTTCTCCTAATCCCATTAGGAGTTTCCTAATCCAAATCTTGTATTTGAATCTGTACTCACTTTAAGAGATAAGGATAAACCCTTATCTTATCTGCAGATAAAGATCAGCCATCTTAATCTAATTAGGAGTTTCTTGATCCAAATCCTTATTTGGATCTGGACTCTCTGAGTGGATAGGGATAATCCCTTATTCTATCTGGTGATCTGAATCCCAAAATTGCCATCTTTTAATTAATCACATTAAACTAGTTCGATTTGGGCTTTAAGCCCATTAAGTCCATCTGGTCACTCATCCACCTATCTGCTGCCTAATTGGATATCCTTGTATGGCGTGGCACCCAAACATTGATCTACACATCAGCCACATGAGTTCAGCCCAGCCTCTGTTACAAGGCCTTGCCAAATTCACTATAGGAAGCACTGAACCCCTGAGTCCATCGCCATGGGCTCTTAATGGGCCCAACATTTACATAAAATGGTCATTGGGTCAAGCCACCTTATAAAAACCCAAGGACTGTGGGCAGATGCAAGATTAGCCCATTAGGTATTACCCTTAATGGTTTTACACTTAACCTCTCAGCCCATAATGACTAAACACTACCCGACAAAAGAGGACATCTCCCTCAGCTGCAAGGTACAGTGCTGCACTCTCTACTCAACGGTTGAAATCAACTGCTAGAAATTTTGGTTTCCATCAGTGAGAGTGCATCCCCGATCATTCACTTTGTCCGACAAAGGGGCTGATTCTGTCACTATGATCACCCACTCAAATGAATTCTCGAACTGTCCCAACATACCCAGGTTTTGACCCCCTCTAAGGATCTCACTGATTGGCATATCAATGACAGCCCAATCCAACACCTAGTGAAGGATCATAATCAAGTCTAGGGGTCAGGTGTAACATTCCAGTTTTGCCCATCTATCTCCAAGGTCCAGGGCAATACTGGAATTCTGGTCCAATTCAGGGTTTCAAGAAAACCCACACTACATGCACCTCAGGTCTCACCCTGGTAGCTGAGACAAGCCACCCCAACCAACTTGGCAGCACATCAGTGTCAGCCTTGGCAGGATAAATCTCCCCAGATTTATCCAATGGCTATGAAGATTCTAAACTAACAGGAGTCTCATATGTGTCCAGTTTAAGGGTATTACACAGAAATACACCATAATAACATGAATCAAATATGTACTTTATTCATTTACATTAAATGTCAAAATGTACATCATTCTGATTGGAGCTAAGGGCATACACTATCTAACAGTCCAGGTTGCGGACCAGCTTCTAGATCAGGGTCCAATACGGAAAGATGATCACCTCCTTCACTATTGCGCTTCTGTCAAGCTACCCAATTACTAGTTTAGCATCACCAATCGCCTTTATCTTCTGTGCGTCGGCTTCTATTGCTTTGATCAGGCCAAGGATCAAGGCCTCATATTCGGCTATGTTGTGTGAACAGGGGAATTGGAGTTTGAAAGAAAAGGCAAAGGTTTGTCTGTTAGGTGAGGTTAGGGTTACTCTAGCGCTAGCCGAAGTGCTAGTGCAACTTCCATCGAAGGTCAGGACCCACTCTTTACTTTCATCCAAGGTAATTATGGTCATGTCTCCAAGTATTTCATCTTATATGGGGAAGTCGATACTTGATGGGAAAGCGGCCAATAGGTCCGCCGCTGCCTGGCACTTGGTCGCCCTTGGTTGGGTGTACTCTATCGTGTATTCATTGAGCTGCATCATCCACTTGATGAGTCTACCAGAGAATGGAGGTCTGTCCATGAAGAATTTGATTGGGTTGTTTCGTGCAATAAACCTCACCTTTTGCCCTAGGATGTAGTGTCTAAATTTTTATGTTGCAAAGACCAGTGCTAGACATTGTTGCTCCATGTGGGAATAGTTCTTCACTTCTAGTTTGAGAGTTCTTCTAGCATAATATATTGGGAGTTCCACTCTGTTATCATCCTCCTGCGCCAATAGGCATCCTATAGCTTCTGAACCTGTTGCGATGTATATTCTGAATTCTCATCCTTCTTTGGGAGGTGACATCGTTGGGGCCCTAGCGAGTGTAGCTTTTAGTTGTTCAAATGTGACGGGTCCTTGTGCACTAGCAAGTGCACTAGTCGTTCAAGTAGTAAAGAGATGAGTAGAGTATTGTTCCCACAAGGATTTAGGAAGCAACTAGTAATAGTAAATTGGTTAGCTCTTATCTGATCAACAAAATTTTACAACTTTATTCAAATTCAAAATCCTAAGCTACAATCTACCTAAGAAGCATTGGCTCAAATACATTACATTCAAGATGAAAGAGTAAGTTAAAAAAAAAACAAATTCATGATTCAGCAATCAACCTTCTTAACTCATTCGAATAGGACATGATTTAGCCTTGGTTTAGTGAAACCCCAAGGCAATTAACATCCTTTTTCAAGTGCATGTTCATTCTATGCAAGAATGATGATTCTTATATCTCTACCAAGAATCTAATCATTCATGCATTTAATCAAACACTTCAAGGGCATCAATTCATATTTGAATTGATCGCCAACTGAATTGTGCAAGTTATCTCTAACATTGCATGCAATTTAGTTCTTGAATAACAGATCTGAATTTCTATAGTCTCTCTCAAGCACTCTAAAATTCCAAGAGTTAGATCAAATCGTCCAAGCTGAAATATGAAGGCCTGAATTCTTTCTCAAGTAATTCAGTCCTTACAAATCTCAGATCAAGATTTTTAAGAGATTAATTCGACCAATCTGATCTACAATTCACGCTTTATTCAAAAAACAACAAGATTAGATCTAGTCTATTTGAATGCTTCAATGAACTTGATTACACAATCTGAATTTTACAGCATTTGATTACAACAAGAAGGAATGAAAGAAATGAAGAGAAAATTCATGAATTGAAGTTGAATTCAAACTCAAGAAAACACAAATTAAGTAGAAATAGAACAAATAATCTCTCAATCATGCTTTCCCCCAATTCGAACTCACATTCTTCTCTCTTGATTTCTTGGATCTCTTCATCCCTTCTCCTTCTTGCGCCTAGCTCTTTCTCCTCTCCTCTTCTCTTATCTTCTCTTCAAGAATTTTGAACCCATGGGGAGAGCCTTGACCTCCAGCAATTGAACACTCTCCCCCTTCAAGAGGCCTCCTTAAATAGGCTTTCAAGGAGCCTAGGATGTTGCCACCTCACCCCTCTCTTGAATCTTCTAGAATAGATTGCTCTTCTCTCTTCTTCTTGAAACCTCTAGAAGTTGCCGCCCCTTGCTCCCTTTGGGTTGTACTTTGGGCTGCAACTAAGCTGAGTTTTGAGCATATTTTGGTTGTACTCTAGGGTACTTTTGGGTTGAAAATGGGCTCCTCTTTGCTGGGCCAAATTTAGCTTACTTGTTAGGCTCTCTCTTTGGGTTCCTCCAAAGAGTGTAGCATGGGCTACATGGGCCGATTGCTCTTCCATTGCTCTCTTGGCTAGGCTGCGCTTAATTGATTAAATTTTGGCTCTCTTTTCTTGCTTTATTCCTTCTTTTCCTTGAGTTGGTTTCCCTTGAATTCTTTCTCGAAATCAAGCTAAGATAGGGTGAAATCCAATCAAACCGGCATAAAATTCATACAAAAACTGCTTAAGTTGTAAGTAAACCATGTACTCATCAAAATGTCTGCTAGTGCTCCGGGGTCCATCTAAACTCAACAGACTTCTTGATTAGCTTCATCAGTGGCAGCACTACGTGTGCGAGACCGAGGATGAACCTCCTTAGGTATGAATTTTTTCCTAGGAAGGTTTTTAACTGAGATCCATTGACTCAAGGCGGGAGGTCTAGAATGGCTTTGACATTGCTCTCATTTGGGTGTATCCCTATCTGATCTACTCGGTAGACTAAAAACTTCCCTGACTGTACGCTGAATGCACATTTTAGTGGGTTTAACCTCAACTTGAATTCCTAGCATCAGGTGAAGACCTTCCTTAAAACCTTAAAGTGCTCCTCTTTCTTCCTTGCTTTGACAACTATGTCATCCACCTAACATTCGATTTCTTTATGTATCATATCATGGAAAGTGCTAGTCATCGCTCTCTAGTATGTTGTCCTCGCATTCTTTAGCCCGAAGGGCATCATCTTGTAGTAAAAATTTCCTATCGGTGTCTTGAAGGCTATGTGGGGTGCGTCTACAGGATCCATGAAGATTTGATTATATCTGCTATAGGCATCTAATAAGGAGAAATGTTCATGTCCCGCAGTGGAGTCTATCAGTACCTCCATGTTGGGTAAAGGGAATTCATCCTTTGGACAAGCCTTGTTTAGGTTCCTAAAGTCAACGCAACATCTACGATAAGGTGAAGTTAGTTTTTGGGTAATGTGCTATCACTAAAGGACTAAGCGGGAGGGTACTAACCTTAATTGTTCATTCTTCTTCATTTTTAGGACTACGTTGGCTAGCCACTGAGGGTGTGCTATAGGTTTGATAAAACCTACTTTCAAAAGTCGCTCTACTTCCTCCTTGATCTTCAGGGTTACCTCTGGCTTGAAAATCCACTACGGCTGCTTTACTGGCTAGAATTACGGGTCTATACATAGGGAGTGTCTGACGAGATCTAAGTCTAATCCTGGCATCTGGTCGTATGACCAGGCGAATACATCCTGAAATTTTGCGAGAAAACATGGCTTAGGTTGCTTTCAAGTTCTAGGGTTTTTGTGATAAGGATATCTCCTTACCTTTTAGGAGTGCAATGAGTGTTTCTCTGTCTTCGATTGCTAGTTTGGCGGATATGTATAAAGGTCTTTTGTCAGTTCCATCAGCCGCCAAGTCGATCTCTTCTAGTGGTTCTTCTACTGTGTCGATAGAATTTGTCATGCACCTAGGAGGGGCTTTGACTTCATCGCAGTATTCTAGAGCATCTTCTCTCGACTCCTGTCGTTGTCCATGTTACTATTTGTTCTGAATTTTGGGAATTTTGTGTCTAAGTAGGTTTGTGGTTAAACGTTGTACCTTTGTGTCTAGCTAAATGGCTAGACCATTTTTTAAGGGTGTGACCATAGCGACATCGTTTTGCGATACAGTGAAATGGTACTGGTTGAAACATTACTTAGAGTTATTTGTTAGAGAATTATAGTGACTAGATAAATATGTCATTGATATGGAAAATATTGATGATGGATCATACACTAAGAATGTACCCCCCCCCCCTTTTTTGAAATAGAAGAAAGATATTTACTATCGGTACATGCTGCAATAAAGCTATGCTAGCTAAGATATATTATAACGAAATCATACCTTAGGGATGGCTTTCTTGGTTGCAGGTAGTTCATCATCCTTGTAGTCCTTGATGATAGTGTAGTAGTCCTGCCCATCATTCCCCGCTACTCGGACACATCTGCTCCTCTTTTTGCATTAAGTGGTCGCCGCAGGCTTGTTCTCTGGCGGATGAGGCAACTTTGTTCCTTCGACCTTGGCTATCCACGTCTCGCCGTCATCTGCCAATTCCATGAAGTAGATGGCATCCTGTAAGTGTGTCTCGAACTTGTCGAAGGGGACCCTAGTGGTAGGGATCCTTATCAATCGTCCCTGGTATCTAGCTTTGATGCACTAATGGTATGTCGAGGGGACGAAGGCCAAGTTGTGTATTAATGGGTGCCCCAAGAGGGCATGAAAAGAAGTCCTTCCCGAGATTACCTAGAACTCTTGTCGATTGCTACTTGCAGCTCGATGGATCCTTCAGTGGTGGACAGGTTCCCATTAAAATCCGTTACTTCCAGTGGCATCCCCTTGATATCTTCCTTCTGGATGTTCATCAGCTCTAGCGTATGGATAGAAATGAGATTAACAGATCTTCCCGAGTCAACCATCGATCTTCTCATATCGAAACCCCCTATTTTTACCATGATGTATAGGAGTTTATTATGGTGGGGGTCAGCGGCTAACATGTCCTTTGTTGTGAACTTCATGCTGCTACAATCACGGTTGTAAGGTTGTAACGGGTACCGAAAGATTTTTGCCAATGCTCTGATGGCCTACTTCTGCATTGTCGTGTTGGCCCCTTGCTTGGTGAAGAACTATTGTAGTTCTTCGCTTTGTTCTAATTCTTGTATCAGAGCATCGGACTAATACTAACCGATTGCTCTTACCATGTTAATGCTTCCTCCTTGGGTATGGGCTACGAGGGGGTCAGTTTCCACGCATGCTAGATCCTTTTTAACGAACTAGCCCAGCTTTACCTTCTGTACGAACAACCTTCATAGAGTGAAACAGTCCATCAAATCGTGATGTGGTGTCTGATGGAAGTTGCACCATCTCCCACCGCGCTTGTCTTTTTCTGGGTCTACTCCGGGTGGTAGCGGCGGCAGGCTGATGACTTTGTCCTCGACTAGCTTATTAATTATCATGATTACCTCCTCCCTTGTGCAGGAGAAGAGGGGAGGTATGCTTCTTTTTGCTTGGGCGCTATCACGTTGGTATGGCCCTTGTTTAACTCCTCAGCTATGTCTGGGCTTTCTGTTAACTGTATATGCATCATTTCTGTTGTATAGAGAGGTGTCCTTGACAGTTCGTGTTGTCCTCCTCGCGTACTCCCAAAGTTGGGTAAAGGTTTCGACTTCAATGTTCTCGATGCCGATTTTGAAGGTAGGGCGCATGCCCTCTACGCACTACTCGATGAAGCTCTTTTTGGTGGTGGGCTCGTAAAAGACAGAGTGTGTAAGCTTTTGAAACCTCATAACATAGGCCAGAAGATCTTCCCCCGACCCTTGCTCCGTGTTCTATAGGTTAGCCATTGTTAACTTCCTCTCTAGGGTGAACCACTTTAACAGGAACCTCTTGGCTAGTTCACCCCATGAGTCAATGCTCCCGGGGGTGAGGCTCATGAACCATGTGTATGCCAGGCTAGTTAATGACATTGAGAATTCTTGTACCTTAAGATCCCCATCGAGGGAAAATGCACCGAGGATGTCCTCGAGCTTGCGGATGTGCTCCTGTGGGCTGCCTCTCTAACCATCATATTGTGGCCACTATTGGGGAGGGGTGTACCCGGCAGGGTAAGGCTTGTACAGGATGTGGTAGGAGTAGGGTTTTTGTAGGACAGCCAAGTCCTGGACATATTCTCTTAACTCATATCGGTTGAGAAGGACCTTTACTGCCTGGTCAACATAGGAAAAGGCGTGGAATTGATGGACGTATTAATGGCCCGTCTGGGTTGGGGTCGGGTTGGCCCTGTTGGGCTGCTCGAGAATAGTGGAAGCCAAGTTGGAGGCGTGACGGTTAGGATTGGGATTAGGATTAAGAATGCCGGTAAGAGTGGCGGCGGGTGTTTGTTCAGCTTGGGCCAAATGGCTGAGCAAGATTTGGAGGGCGCTTTGTGTTTCCTCCAGACTTTGCTCAAGTTTCCTGAATCTGCTTTCAAAGAGCACCTCAAACCCGTAGACTTTGTTTAAGAGTATCTCAATGTCAACCTAGATAGGCATCTCTATTTCAGGCTGGTTTTCTACCCCAAGGTAGGTGTTTTCTGGGGCATTGTTCTGCTCTTTAGGGATTGCGGTGAGGTTGATTCTCCTTAATTCTCTATGATCAAAGATGGAACCAAAGATTCTACTATAGGTGGGGTAAGGCTTGGTTAGGGAGTGGTTTCTTTGAAAGACAAAGAGAGGCCTGTGAGTAGGGAAATGAGATTTTTGGGATTAAGGGTGTGAAGATGGGGAATCGGAGAGAGAGGGAGCACTTGGGAGTGCTAGGTGCCAAAAATGTTAAGGATCGGATCCCTTTCAATAAGAAGATAACCTCTATTTATGGGGGGAGATCCCGAGATCCTGAAAGGTAGGCGATAAGGGTATTTACACTGTATCAGGAAAGGGAATATTGGATTAATGTCAATTATTAGGTGCGCTACTGGGGTATCACCACGTGTCTCATGAGGAAATTCTCGAGGATTGACTTTCCTTCTCCTCAAGATTGCTCATTACTCATGTGTGCTACTTCCTTTTGTGCAGTTTAACTTAATTGATGTGGCAATAATGACATCACCGCTTGGCGGGCGCCACATTGCTGACTCCACGTGGTGCTTCATCACGTCTTTTGCCGTCATAGGTTCCACGTTCCTTCGGGTGCACGTGGGCCTCGCCATGGGCTCGGCCTGGGTTTCTCTTGATCTGGGTTACGCGTGGGCTTGTGAGCCATTGGTTTATCACACATCTAGTGGGTGTGGGTTCATCGCATGCTCGAGTAGGCTTGAGGCCATTGGATGGGTTCGATGATGGTTTCCCTTGGTTCAGGAACCGAGTAGGCCCGATGGACTGCGAGTTTATCGTAGTTTTGTGATACGCTTTGTGAGTTCATCACAGGGTTGACGGTGTGTTGCAGGTTCATCGCAACATGGGGATTGACTATGGGTTGTTTGCATGTGTCTTTACGGTATTAATCTTGATGTTTGATGTTCTCTGATGATCTGAACAAACGCTACATACCTACACAAGAATATATGGTCTAGACCGGTTCCACCTAAAATTATTATTTTCTGTTGGGAGGTGTTTTATAAAAGATTAATACCTTGGACTGCTTGCAGAAGAAAAGGCCTTCCTTATGTTTGTCCCCTAACTGGTGTGTACTTTGCAGGGCTAGTGGTGAGGATTGCTCTCACTTACTTGTATCTTGTTCCTTTTCTAGTGCTATTCGGAGTTGGATTTTTCTTTGTTTGGGTGCAAGTGGAATCTGTCCACAAACTTAAGTTAGTTGTTCGATCCTTCCTTTTTTGTGTAGCTTATGAAAAAGGAAAAATGACGTGGAGATGTATTAGAGCAGCCGCCTTGTGGACAATCTGGGAATAAAGGAATGCAAGGGTTTTAATGGAGAAGGAAAGAAGCATTTAGGCTGTTGAGGACTGTATCTTGACTAGGGTCATTCATTAGTTAAGAACAATTGACTTATTTCATACATTCTCCTTTGATGATATTTGGAGAAGTTGGATAGCGGTGGCTAACAGCCATACAAGGAAGGACAAGGAATCTGCAGTGTGGATGCCCCCGCCTAAAGGATAGGCAAAGTTGAACTTTGATGGAAGTAGCCAAGGAAACCCAAGCCTACCAGGGATAGGAGGGGTGTTGAGAGATAAAGAGAGCAACATCTTACAATTGTTTTTAGGCCCCATGGCAATAGGAGACTCCAATAGAGATAAGATGTTAGCGGCAGTACAAGGTATTCAAATTGCAAAACAATTAGGAGTTCAGCACTTCATAGTTGAAGGGAACTCTCAGATTGTTGTGGGATGGCTGACAGACCCAGCTTCAGCTATGTGGCAACATAGAGACCTATTAAGGAAAGTCAACTGGCTCACAAGAAACATGACTGTTACCTCTCTTTGGGTGGGAATATAAGCAAATAACTTAGTGGATGGGTTAGATAAGCAAGGGGCTTCAAGGGAACATTTATTTTGGGCTGCTCTATAATTTTATTTCTGGCTATTTCTGTTTTTTAATTTGATGTAATACTTGCAAGAAGAGGTAACAACTCGTGCCTCCTCTTGGGTCTCCTGTATTGCCTCATATTTCTGGTTTAATAAATTATGTTCATTCATTAAAAAAACAATTTAACAGAACTCGGGTTAGATTGGATCAGGGATGAAAATTTACGGGAGTGATTTTCTGGGTTGTTCATGAATTGGGCCAAACCGAACAAACCGACCAACCCAACCCAACTCGATCTGAGTTGGTCGGTTTTGTTAACTTTCCGGTCAGCCTCGGTTTAAAGACATAAATAAACCAATTGATTGGTTTGGGTCATGGTTTTTGAATTTACAAACAGAGTAAAGCGAACCCAAACGATTATATACAGTGGGATACATAATGTGCTATAGCCGTTTAAAAAAAAGTAAATTCTTTTTCACATGGTATATGTTTTGTAAAGTTCTTTTTCTAAGACATCACAAGACAATGGCATGACCTGCCAAGTTTTGTAGGCCTACAATCCTAGCCCCTACCCTGAGGCCTATTTTTAGGCAAATGCGTACAACTCCTTTCATTGTTTAATTTTGTATCCCTTTTTCATTAGATTTGTATTTTGATATTTGATTAAAATATTCAAATAATTATTTATTATCAAAACAAATGTTAGAAAATCTGTAACAATCATAATGATTTCCCCATTTCTTTTTTATTTTCAATTTTCATGTCATTTTATACAAAACCCCAAGCTACAACCTATAAACAGCAAAAATACAAGAAAAAAGTAGTCTCGGTTCAGTTAAAACCAACCTAACCGAGCATTCGACTGCATTACTTTAAATCGATTTATGTTACTTTTAGGTCGGTTTTGGTTGGCTAATAAGCCAACCCGAGATGTTCAGTTTAGTTGCTAAACTACTATGTAACCAAACCAAACCGACATGTGAACAACCCTAGTGGTTTTGATGGCACCGAGTCACCGACTCCATCAACTTCCGTCCCCAACCTCAAGTCCTCGCTGTAAAAAAAAAAGGAATTGTTCAGATTTACCTAAATGATATCCTAATCGATTGTTTGATGCTACAAATGGGAAATCCATGTGAGTTTGGTGTGTTCCGTTGATATGGATCAAGGACTAGAGTGTGCAAGGGCAAAATAACCGAGTCTAGTTCCTCCTTCCATGCATGAACGGAGTGGCGATAGCTTCAACGGGAACTGAGAAATGGACAGGAGAGGAGAAACAATGCTGAAGACAATGAACCTATCGCTGGATCTAGTAAAAAATGAGAGTCCTACCAACGACTAGAGGTTCACTAAGAGAGAACGGAGAACACCGAGGCTTTGGTTTTCCCATTCGAAGAGTATGAACACAGTAAGCTTTCAAGGGATTAGTAAAAACTAGGAGAAGAAGAAGAAGAAGAAGGGAAAGGAGAGAGAGAGAGAGAGAGTGTGTGTGTGTGTGTGTGACATAGTTGTCAAGGCGACATGGCACCCTTTGAGGCTCGCCTCGCCTAATCGCCTAACAGTTTTCTACTTCCTACTATAAAAAACTTTTTTATTCATTCTTTTTTGAGATTATAATTATAAAATAGACATTATTAGACTAAAATAATCATTTTGTGTGTTTATATACTAATTCTTTTTTATTATTTTCTTATTTATTAGGGTTTAATCAACACAAACATTGCTAAATGCTGTATTGAACCCTCAAAGACTTAAAAAACCTGAACCAATAAGTAAGGAAGAACTAAAAATTTTATCTAATCAGCACATTTTCCTCTTCCACATATTCTTCTTCTACTACTACTACTTCTTCTTCTTCTTCTTCTTCCACTACTACTACTACTACTACTACTACTACCACCAATACTTTTTATTTTCTTCTTTTCCTATAACAAAAATAAGGGTTCAGCCCCTATATTTTTTGAATTTTATTTTCCTTCTTCCTTTTCTTCTCATGAATATGTTGATTTTCTATACTTTAATATGAAATTTATACTTTTCTTATGAAAATCATGAATAATTATTAAAGAAATATGGTTATGGTACCTAGGGAACTACCCTAGGATCTATGTTTTTAACATAAAAAATCCATCACCTAGGCGACTAGGCAACTAGGCGCCCCCTAGTCGCCTAGCCTCGCCTCGGAGCCTTGAAAACTATGGAGTGTGAGGTGGGGGAGAAAGAGAGAAGAGGGAGAATTGGGCACCGCTGGCTTGGGTTTGTGATGAGAAGAAGATGAATAGTGCCTAATTTCCAATTAGGGTGAATGAGATAGCTAGCTTATATTTATTTGGAGGGATAATGAAATTTTTGTAATTTTGGGGGGTCTAAAGGGCATTTTGGTAATTTTGGAAAACCGATTAGACTAGATCCGGGATCAAAATTTATGGAAGTGATTTTGATGGCACCAACTTCATCAACTTTCTTCCCCAACCTCAAATCCTCATTGTAAACAAAAATGAATGTTCCAGATTTACCTAAATGATATCTTGATCGATTGTTTGACGTTGAAAATGGGAAATCCATGTGAGTTTGGTGTGTTCCGCTGATATGGATCAAGGACTAGAGTGTGCAAGGGTGAAACAGTCAAGTCTGATTCCTCCTTCCATGCATGAATGGACTAGCAACAGCTTCAACAGACACTAAGAAATGGATAGGAGAGGGGAAACGACGCTAAAGACGATGAACCTATCGCTAGATCTAGTAAAAATTGAGAGTCCTGCTAATGGCTGGAGATTCACTAGGAGAAGGGAGAAGCTGTTGCTCTAGTTTTCTTGTTCATAGAGGATGAGCAGTAAGTTTTCGAGGGATTAATGAAAACTAGGAGAAGAAGAAGGAGGAGAGGGAGAGAGAGAGGGGGGAGAAAGATAGAAGAAGAAGGAGAGTCGGGCACCACTGGTTTGGGTTTGTGATGAGAAGATGATGAACAGTACCTAATTTCCAATTAGGGCGAATGAGATAGTTAGGTTATATTTTTATAGAGGGATAATGACATTTTCATAATTTTGGGGCTTTTGAAGGGCCTTTTGGTAATTTTGGAAAAATGGGGTCAAATTGGGTCCAGGGCTTCCTTAATGGATGGTTGGGATTTTTTGGGTCAAAGACCATAGGGTTAAGATGGGTCTGACCACAAAGAGGGGTTTTGTGTGTACGAGTTAGTGAGATTGGCCAAAACGAAATCTTTTTAGATTTGTAGGTAAACAGGGGTATTTTTTGTCAAAATTTGGAAGGAGAGGGTTTTCGGATATTTTGAGTTGATTGATGGTGTTGGAGAGGGACAAATTGACCCTAATCAGGTAAATCTGGAAAAGGTTTTGGTTTGGTCAATCTGAAGCCTCGAAACAAAATCTGTATGTGATCGAGGGGCAAACAAGGGCATTTTAGGATGAAATTTTACAAGTGGGTATTTGGTGATGTCTGGGATCTGATAGTGATGTTTGATTGGTTCAAGGGGTCAAGATCGTAGGAATTTGGGTCAACGAGAGGATCTAGAACAGAATCTTAGTTTGATGGAAGGGTAAATGGGGAAACTTGGGGTTAAAACTTTATAGGTGGGTGTTTTGATGTATCTAGAGTTTAATGGTGTGGTTTGATCGGTTTGGATATGTTAAGATCAAGGGAATCTAGGTTTCAAGTAGGCTAATGAAAGGCGTTAGAATGGAACCTTCGCTTGATGAAGAGGTAAATGAAGAGGTTTGAATATATATAGATTAGTAAGCATGCATGTTCTTTGTACCTAGCAATTTTTTTATGATGATAATGGTAAATAATATGTTCCCAACACTTAATACAATTTTTTTTATATTTATATATCTACAAAAACTATTCTTATTTGTTACACTTACTTTTTTTTAACATGACGAAACCCAAATGTTTTCTACAATTTTTTGTAATTTTTATACTTTTGTGTATTTTCATTTCTTTTATTATTATTTAATAATGACATCAAGGGTTGACACAATTGACCCAAAAGGTTGAATTTTGAATTTTTCACTTGCCATCAAAGAGGAAAACAACTCCATTTTTGGGTTGGCTTTAAATTTGTATTTTGTTCTTTGCCACACTTACATTTCTTTAACATGATAATCAATATATGATTCACTGAAAGAACTAGAGCTAATACCCTAATTATAAGACTTAATGAGAGGAATTCGAATGAGGAGAAATGTAGTAGTTCATATTACATTATTCCCTAACAATTAGATAGTGGTCGAATTCAAAAATAGTGGTATTCTTGCCAAGAATAGGATTGAATGAATGTTAATGTGATTAATACCTTAAGTGTAAGATTTAATGAAAGGGATTTTTATGAAGAGAAAAGTGGCCTAGAATATGTGTTAGAGTTAGTCTTAATTGACCCTTCATCCTTGAAATACCCTTGACCTATGGAGGTGAAGAAAATAAAATAAAAGTTTTCTATGAAAATATCTTCGACCTTTGCACAAATTGTGGGTGGAGGGGTCATAAGGCTTTCGAATGCCCAAAACTCCAAAAATCCAAACACAGTGATGGTTGGATTACTATTAGTAGGCAAAGGAACCCAAAGCCCATGAGAGGGCATAACATGGCAAAAAAAAAAACATTTAGTTTTTACAGGTTATGAATACAATAGAGATAAAGGATGGGCCAACAAACAATACAAGTGGAATGTTGCAAAAGGTCAAAGGTTCGACTGTGCAAGAGACTTTTCCAAAGCCAGGTTCATCAATTCGAGTCATGTGACCATTGAACCTCAAAGAAGCTTCACCAACATGCTTTGGGTTCAAAAGAAAAGGAGCAAAGGAAATAGACAAAATGCTTATCACTTTCCAAACCATGGCAAACTCAACATTGAAAGAAGCAATCATCTGAAGGAAAATGACAACCTTAATTCGTACAAAGATAAAAGAAGAAAACGTGGAAGATGAAGATGGCCAAGATCCAATAGAGGAAATTGATGAAGGAGATGATGCTGATGAAGATTTTATGAAAGAAGAGTGGGATGACGAGAATGCCCAAGTGACTGATGAAATCTCAAGAGTTAGGGCTATGTTTGGTTTGAAGGAAAATGTAGGGATACAATCCTCAAAAATCATAGAGGCTGTGGATCGGCATGGAATATTGAAGTTAATGGGTCAAGAGCTATCTAGTTCATTAAAAAAAGAAATAACCTAGTGAAGAATTGAGAGTGTGGAATAAAAGTCAATTTGGAAACCTGTTAAAAAAGAAAAAAATCTTAATGGACAGATTGGATAAAGTTTAAAAAAATATTTATCAGGATATAACTAATGTAGTGCTAGTTAACCTGGAAAGCACTCTTCAAAAACAACTAGATAAAATCCTTGCCTACGAGGAGGATTATTGGGCCCAAAGAGCTTAGATAAACTGGATAAATATGGGAGATAGAAATAATAAATTTTTTCATTCTATGGCCACCATTAGAAGGTATCAAAATAGAATAATGGGTTAAAAAATGTGTTAGACAGTTGTATGAACTTAGCTTCAATCAGAATGATGTACATTATGAGTTTATTGTAAATGAATAAAGTACATATTTGATTCATGTTCCGTGGGTGTGTTTCTGTGTAATCCCCTTAAACAGGACACATAATGAGACTCGTGTTAGTTTAGAATGTTCACAGCCAGTGGGTCGGTCTGGGGAGACCTATCCTGATAAGGCTGACACTGATGTGCCACCAAGTTGGTTGAGGTGGCCTGTCTTAACTGCCAGGGTGAGACCCTAGGCACATGCAGTATAGGATTAATTGAATCTTTGAATCGGACCAGATTTCTAGTATTGCCCTGGACCTTGAAGATTAATGGGCAAAACTGGAAAGTTACACCCGACCCCTAAACTCGATTATGATACTGCACTAGGTGTCAGATTGGGCTGTCTTTGATGTACCAATCAGTGAGATCCTTAGCGGGGGTCAAAACTTGGGTATGTTGGGGCAGTCTGAGAATTCATCTAAGTGGGTGATCATAGTGACAAGATCAGCCCCTTTGTCGGACAAAAGTAATGATCGGGGATGCACTCTCACTTATGGAAACCAAGACTACCGGCAGTCGATTTCAATCATTGAGGTTTGGTTTTGCAAAATATATTTTATTTAAAAGTATATATATATATATATTATATATATATATATTATGGTTTCCAAAATGTTTGCAAAAGGTTTTAATTCCCGGGATCCATATAAGCAGAGAGTGCAACACTGTTCCTTGTAGCCGGAGGAGAGGTTCTCTCTTGTCGGGCAGTGTTTGATCATTATGGGCTGAGAGGTTGAGTGTAAGACCATAGAGGGTAATACCTGATGGGCTAATCTTGCATCTGCCCACAGTCCCTGGGTGTTACAAGGTGGCTTGGCCTAGGGACCACTTAGGGTAAGTGTTGGGCCCATAGAGCTCATATGATGGGTTTCAAGGGGTGCACTGTCCATAACAGTGTATTCGGCCAGGCCTTGTAACAAAGGCTGGGCCGAACCCATGTGGCCGATGTGTAGATCAATGTTTGGGTCCCACGCCATACAAGGAAGCCCAACTAGGCAACAGTTAGGAAGGCTAAGTGAGCACATAACCTTAATGGGCCTAAAGCCCATTTCGAACTGGGCTAATTTAACTAGTTAAATAAGGGGCGAATTCTGGGATTGGATTAGTAGATAGGATAGGGTCTTAACCCTATCTACTCAGAGAGTCCAGACATTTAGATCTAAAAACCTCCTAATGAGATTAGGAGAAAGCTGATCTAATCTGCAGATAAGATAAGGGTTTATCCTTATCACATAAAGGGATGTCTGATCCAAATATGATTTGGATCAGCAACTCCTAATAGGATTAGGAGCTGATCCTTTAAGGTTACAAAAGAAGGAAGGGGCGGCAGCCTTTAGAAGACAAATATGCACATCCTCTTTAGAGCTGAAATCACAGAAGGAAGAATTAAGCAACCCAGCGAAATTCTTTCTTGCCGCCTCCTTCCTGTTGCCGCTTACCCTACCAGTTCGATCTCCAGTTCAGTGGGAGAAATCAAGATTCGATCTTGACATCAGTTCTTTGTGAAGGGACTGATAGGAAGTTGTGCTCGCGTGCCATCCTGCTAATTCTTGCGAAGGATTAGGTTCTAGGAGAGAACACTGCTGATTCTGCTCCAACCTGCACTGCGCCATCTTCAGTGGGAGCAGTCTTTGGATCCTTCCTTGGGCGTGAACACCTTCGTTGGGAGATATTATTTCTCCATAGCAGGTATAATCCTCTTCTACTGCTTTTGTTCAGATCTGGTTCAGTTTATGGTTCAAGATTGATCCTTGAAAATATGATTTTCTAAATAGGGAATGCGATTCCCAGTTGAAGGGAGAGAAATTTTTTGAAATTCGCCCACCTTATTTTGCAAGATCTGGGCATCCATACGATGGATCTCTCATCCCTTCAAAATGAAGATGAAAAATGGATAAAATATTTTTTAGAAATATCAAACTATTTCACTAAAAATATGGAAAGAGATTTAAATCAGAGGGTACTATTAGAATTGATAATTTTATTAGTGATGTTAATGAATGTATCACGAACGAGAAAAATAGGTAAATCATTAGGGAAGTCACAAATACTAAAATAAGGAAAGCTCTTGAATCAATCAAGGACTTGAAAGCTCTCGGCCCTAATGGTCTAAATTCTCTTTTTTATAAAAAATTTTGGCATATTATTGGAGACACTATATGAATGTGGTTAAATCATTCTTTTATAATGAGAAGCTCTATGGGATTATCAATCAAACCTTCATCACCCTAATCCCAAAAAATAAAAATCCATAATAGTAAATGATTACTGGTCAAGTAGTCTATGCAATGTAACTTACAAAATTGTTGTGAAAATCCTACTAAATAGGATTAAGCATCTACTAGACAAAATTATCTCCCCATATCAAAGTGTTTTTGTTCCCAAACATCAAATAAATGAATACATTTTTATAGCCTATAAAATGATCTATTCAATGAGAAAAAAGGGAAGTTAGGGATTATGGCCTACAAAATAGGTATTAGGGCTGTTCACAAACAATGCCAAACCGACCAACCCGGTCCGACCCAACTCGATTTGGCCGGTTTTTCTTCACCACCAGTCGGTTTTGGGTTGTGAAGAGGGGTAAACCGAATTATCGGTTTGGTTTCGGTTTTTCTATGTGAAGATTGAAAACGAACCGAACCAAACTGAGTTAGCTAGTTAGTAGTTACTAGGTAATCCCTAACTAGGAAATCTCTATCCTAGTTTCTTCTTTCTAGTTACTTAGTTACTTATTTTTAACATTAACTTTCTAGTTTCTTCTTTTTAATCTTTAGGATTATTTTTCTTTTTTGAGTAGCAAATTTTACATCAAATAGGAAAGTTTGAATATGGCTATGGGGGGAAAGGACACAATTTTAGTCAACTTTAAAAACCATTTTGGGATTGGCAAGCATTTCAAGCAAAATCTCTACTTCTTTAGACTTGCCAAACTTGGAAAATTTCTCATTTGATACTATGATAGGAGTCTTGGAGAAATGGGGAGTGGACATGTTGGAGACTTGAGCTTCTTGCACTTTTGGAAAGAGTGAAAGAGAGGTTCTCTACTCTCTAAGGTATCCTTTACACCAATAGCAAATAAGATTATAGGAGTCCTAGCCCTTCCTAGACTAGAAATGTATGGTAGTGTATTGGTAGGTTTAAGCTTTATTTTGTGTGGTGCATTGGTAGGTTAAGTTCTATAGGCTGTAGCTGAACCATTCAACCAAATTGGGAGAGATTTTTTTAGCAGCCAAACTGACCTAAACTGACCAGGTTGGTTTTGCTTAATAACAGGTCGGTTTCGGTTTACTCTTTAATTAACCCGACCAGGTCATGGAATGGTTTGTGTGGGTCTTGGAATGTATCAAAATGGTTTTTTATCGGCTTATTATAAATGGGAGCTTAGTGGAGGAATTTAAACCAAACAAGGAGATTAAATAGGGAGACCCCCTGTCTCCTTATATTTTTTGTTCCCTATGCTGAAACTCACTCAAAAAAGCTGGAGAAAGAGGTTAGGGGGAATGAGAATCAAATTGCCTGTAATATTTCCAGAGGAGGACCAAAAATTTCCATTCTGTAGTTTATTGATGATTGTTTCATTTTTGCAAACATTACCAGTCTTAGTTGTTTGAAAATTAATTTCAAAATTTGCAAAAGCATTTGGCAAGTGCCCAAGTTTCGCAAAATCCACTATTCTTTTCTCTAACAATACTCCTCATAAATTTCAAATAATTCTTGCAAGAATTCTGAGAATTCCCTTGGAATCCAACCCAAAATCTTATTTGGGGGCCCTTTTTATCACAAGGAGATGACAAAGAATACCTTTGCAATCATAAAAAAAATGGTCCAAAAACTTACAAATTGGAAAAAATATTCCCTCTCTCTAATTGGGAGGCCAACTCTATTAAATTCCATGACAAACATGATGCCACAATTCATTATGAGTTACTATAAAATACCATCCAATACCATTGAGGATTATGGTTTAACTCAAATGGAAAGGAACCCATCCATATCCAAAAATGGGGATGGATTTGCACCCCCAAAAGATGGGGATGTTTAGGAGTAAGAAAGCTCAATTGGGTAAATGAGGCAAACTTAGCAAAGTTGGGATGGAAGATAATAAATAATCAATAAAACATATGCATCAAAATTATCAAAAGTAAATACCTAAGAAGGGAATATTTCTAGACAGTCAAGAGTAATAATTGTTTCTTGGGCATGGAAAGAGATACTCCATGCTAGAGAGCTTCTAAAGAGGGGCATGCGGTGGATGGTAGACAATGGTCAATCAATTCTGGCATCAACACTAGATAAATGAGAAGACCTTAGCTGAAGAAATAAATCAAGATATTAGTGAAAATGAAAACCTCTTTGTAGTGGATATGATAGACCATGAAAGGAGTTGTTGGAATAAAGAAAAAGATTCTGCAGTGCTCCCTAATCATGTTTGGTAGAAACTTAAGCCAATCTTTATTTCAGCTAACTCAATGGAAGATAAACAAATTTGAGGTTATAACCCCAAAGGAAATTTTACTGTTAAATCAGCTTATATGTTGAAATGCACCTCAATTTTCGGTCAAGGTCAAGATTCAAACTAGTTATTATTTGTTTGGGGTCTAAAATCTTCTCCTAAAATAAAAATGTTCCTTTTTCTTCTTTTAAATGATAGGCTCCCAACCAAAATCCACCTCAGGAATAGGGGATTAAACACATTGATGGTTGTTGTGACTTTTGTGAAAATGAGGAAGACACAAATCACATTTTTAGGAATTGCACTTACACAAAACAAATATGAATGTTAGTTAGCCCAAACTTCAAAGGCCTAAGTGAAAATAATCAATTGATGTTGGACTGGTGGAAGAGAATAGGAAATACTCTAGATAATAGAAAGTCTCTAGTGAGGGAAAACCTAGCCTTCATTCTATGGTGTGTATGGAAAAACAGAAATTGCAAAGACCTTAACAACTTGGAGACCCCCCTCTGGTTATTTTAGACAAGGCTCTCAATTTATTTACAGAGAATAGGGAAGGTCAAAAACAAAACAACAAGGATGAGGGTTTTAAATTATGGAAGTCGATCCTCTAGAGGAATCCAAATTTTGGAACTACCAAAATAAATTTTGATGCATCATTCATCAATGAAGGGAAATGTTGTTGCTTCTATCACCCGGGACCATTATGGTAAAGTGTTGGAGTAAAAAGCATATAAGCTCAGCTACTCTACCATAAATCAAGTAGAAGCATGGGCTGCTTGGGAAGCCCATAACTTAGCCTTGAATTCAAAGAATATCCATCCTATCACCATCGTGGGAGACTCCAAAATTAGTTTTCATGCTTAAAGAGTAAGACTAACCCACCTTGGAGACTAAAAAGCATCATTCAAAGTTGTTTGTAGGTGAAGGACCTGTTCGACAATGGCTTAACATATAGTCACGTGTATCAGGAGGCAAATCAAGTTGTGGATTGGTTGGCTTATGAGACTCATCTTACTACACCAAACACCTTATCTTCCAATTTACCTTTGCACCCTTTGACTTTATTTTTTATTTGTTTTGCTGATTGTCGGGGATGTGCTACCCTCCATCTTGTGTAGCCCCTTATGTATTTATGAAAAGAATGATTGTTTAAATTACATTTATATCCTTATATTTAAGGAGTGACCAAATTCAAAAATTAGAGTATTTTAGTTAAACAAAAGTTTTATACTCTCCCTCCTTACTTATAAATGAATTATGATTTCAATTGATTTTTGATTAGTTGCAAGTTTTTCATGGTTCATAGTTAACATGAGAGTTGGATTCCACTGAAAACCATTAAACTCGAGTAGGGATTCTTGGAGCCAATCTTCCACTCCAATTGTCCTGATTTGCCTATGGGACTGGATCTGCTCCTCACACAGGGCACCTCACACCGACCTCACGGGCACACCCCACCGTACGGGAGATGTTCCTAATACACGGTGGGATGTTCCTATGAGGTCGGTGTGAGGCGCCTTGTGTGAGGAGCAGATCCCAATTCTTTGCCAATTGGCTAGCTCTTTGACAATGCTGGACCGTGGGTGACTCACCCGCCGAGGACGCTCCTGATCCTGAACGAACTAGGAATTTGGAAAGGGAAAATTCCCAATAAGTACCCTGTACTTTAGGCCAAGTGCCAATTTAGTACCTGAACTTTAAAATGCAACAATCAAGTACCCAAACTTTCATTTTGTGACAATTTAGTATCCAACGTTAACTCACCGTCAATTAGAAGACAAAAAGACAAAATTACCTATTAGCTATTTCGAGCAATGCATAAATTCCCAATTGAAATTACGAAAATGACCCCATCAGCTGTTCGCTTGACAAAATTTTGGTTATTTTGCGCACAATTCGGTTATTTTGAGGGAAGTGATGAATTCTTGATCATTATCAAATGTGTCCGACAGTGATAAGTTTTCCTTGTCCATTGAAAGTTATAAAGATCATCATCAATTCCAAGTAAGAAGAGGAGATCATCGTTCTGTTCTATTCCTAAAATTGGTAAAGAAGAAGAAGATGAAGAAGGTCTAGGCGTAGGCATGCTCAGACCCTCTTTCCTCATTTGCAACTGGTGATGATCTTGATCAACAACCTGGGTGATTGAGTCACCGCATGCACCCTTATGAAGCATCTCTTGCTGAGATGCTTCAATTGACGTCCTCTCCCAAATAGCCCTTTGACTGCATGTAGTCCACTCTTCAAACTGGTTCTGCTGGTCTTGTGCATATGATTCTCCACTGTTACAGTTAAATATTCTCAAAACTCTTGGACCAACTAGCTTCTACGTGTTTCCAAAGACTGATCACGATTAGAGACCATATCGGCGGCTTTCTTTTTCTGATCATATTGCTTACCCAGATTATTATTCTTGTGATGGATGATTCCACAGAGCACCCAATGTTCGAACTATGACGATTGGGTATTATTGACAAGGCTGTATTCATGCATGATCCAGCTCGTCTTTGTTGCACATTTGCTACTTTTTTTCTCTCCATTGAATTGATGATAGAACACGAATTTCCTCATCCACCGTGGTTGCCTTCCAAAACCCTCTTCCTTCTCGTGGGTTTTTGTCCACCCGATTTGGCCGTGATCCATTCTCCGACTTCTTTAACCTGTACGTGAAGTAGTTGTATTCTTTGATCTCCCCGCGCATGGAAGAAACTGGGGTTCAACATCATACACGCGTACATGTCCACTTTCATCATAGCATTTGAACTAAGTCTCTTTCCGACAACCTTGTTTCATAAGTAATGATAGATGGTTCTGACTTGGTCGGGAAACCTGTATCCCGTTGGGATTACACCATTGCTAGTAGAATCCACTAATTTTTCTTGTAACAAGGAAAGAAAGTAGAGGAAAAATTAAAAGAGATAAACGCTATCAACTATGGCCTACAGATAAAAGAATGAAGTAGAAAATTCTTGAGTCGATGCTCAAAAGCTTTGATACTGCAACCAGTGATGGTGATACTACATCCATATACTTATATATAGTGGAATTATAAAGTTTACATATTATGCACTTCTTCTTTCTTGTAAACGTTGAAAACACGTCTTCTGAATTTGAAGACTTTTGCATCCAAGTTGGACATGAAAACCAACTCTCGAGCATACACACTGGTTAAGCAATCTAATCGTAAGGAGTTGGGACACTCACTCTGATTCTGGATAGATGCTGAGCAATCTTCTCGAGCTGCACATTCAGAATATCTCTCGCACTATGGGAGATGTTCCAAAAACACGGTGAGATATGAATGTGAGGAGCGCTTTGTGAGGAGATCCCAATTCCTAAAACCACTCCTTTCTTACTCAAAGAGGATAAGATACAACGTTTGCCGTTATGTCACTAATTTTGGTTCTAGTTATTGGGTCGGGACTAAATTTTGTTATTTCCAACCAATTCCAACTCAAGAGCCAAGCTCGTAAGCGAATAACTAATTCGAGCTTCCCTCAAAGTTTGAATTCAATTACGATTTGGTTCCAGCAATGGCATTCACTTGACAAGATTTTGGTTATTTTGCGCACATTTTCTGGTGAAACATTTTGCGCACAATCCTCATATGAAAATGGTTCAGATCAGAACCACCTTTCGTTTCAAATTCCGTCGAAACATTTTCAGATCAAAACTGTGCGCAGTTCTAAAGCTAAACCTTGGTCCCACCATCTCTGATTCCTTCAACAAGATGGCTATAGATGAAGTCTGTGCGCAATGTTGGGGGAGTTGGGGCAGACAGATGTTAGGGGTGAAGCTTACCACCTTTCTTCGTCATTCATCTCCTTTATCGTTTCTTCAACTATGTTTGAAGAGAAAGGGATGGAATGGACATGCTCGGAATGAAGAGAAAGGTCGGAGTTGAGTGAAGTCTCCTCTCCTCTCTCGTTCGTTCAGCCCAGATTGAAGAGAAAAAGGGGATTAAGAAAATAGGAAGAAAAAAGGGTAAAATAGTCTATATATTTTCATAAAGATTAGTTTTAATATTTCAAAAATATTTAATCCGCACCTTATATCACGTGATTCTTCTAATTGACGATAAAGTTCGAGTATTAAATTGACAATCGGCCTACAAATTAGGTACGTATCTACGTATCGGAATTTTCCCATTAAGAAATCCCGTTTGCTCCCGAAAAACAGGTTACCTGCTCGCCTGGCATTGTTCCAACCTGGGTCCACCTCTCAGTTGAAAATTATTTCTTTCCTTCGAAATCCCACTCGCCCAACAAAAGTCCAAACTCTCTTCTCGGTCTTCGCCTTTTCTCTCTCCAGAAGAAAGCTCAAAGCTCCAAAATTCCATTTGAATCGAAGACTGATGACGAGAAGCTAGTCGACAGAACCCCTGATAATATTACAGGTATTACTGCAATTTCATCTCATATTCCTCTTTGGTGTCTTGCTTCTTCGATTTATTTAAAAATTATCTGTTCTCTCCATATCCAGATTTTTTTTTTCCACCTAGGGTTTATCTTCTGTTCCATGGTGGTGATGTTCTTAGCAGTATATTTTTCCTTTTACTATTGATTTTTAAGCTTTTCGTCCTTCTGAATTCTTACCGGATTTGTCTATGTAGCCGAATTTAAGAGTGACCCAGTTGGGTTGGTTTCTGGTAGAACTCGATGGATAACAATAATTGGAGACCTACTCAAGGTGAACCGGCCATGCCCTCCATGCCTACTATGGACAACAGCGATTGGAGGAGCCAGCTACAGCCGGATTCCAGGCAAAGGATCGTAAACAAGATGTAAGCTTTCTAGCTCTGTAGATACATGAACCTCGATGTTTATGAACAAATCCTGTTCCGTTGTTTGTTTTTTATTGTTTTCTTTCATTGTTGCTCATTTTGTTAATTAGGACTAGTTTCCTAAAAAATTACGTGGTTTTTTTCTTAGTGAGCTGAGCTAAATTTCGGAGTTTGATAGTTTAGTGATGTCTCAGTGAACCATGTTCACTTATTCAGCATGGTATTATTATTTTTTTCCTCTGTTTTTGAAGAAAAAAAATATAGCATTTAGGACATACTGGTATCCCATATTATATGCTTATATCATGCTTCTGTATCTAGTTTCTGAAGCTATCAAGCTAAATGCCATTTCTCAAGATTTATATCTTGCCACATTTAATTATATTTCTAATATGGATTTTTTTTATATTATAATTTGTTAAAGCAGATTATTTTGCACATTTTTTATTTGAGAGGGGGGAAGGTTGGTCAATGGGATTTTGATTCCCATTGACCAAGAAACCCATGTTCTTTTTTCCAGATTTATGTGGGGACCAGAGCAAGCTTATTTTCCTAGGTATCACTTATCCGGGTAAGTGATACCCCTATCCTGGGAAAGTTGCTAATACTTGAATGGGATAAAAATGCCCCTTTTAATAATGGATTTTTATGGATAAAATGGTCATTGCATTATTTACCTAAGAAATAAAAGAACATGGGTAAATGCACAAACCCAGGTAAGTCTTTCACGGGAAACACTTACCTGGGTAAGTGCATTTACCTGGGTAAGTAACTTACCAAAAGTGAATGGGGCCATAGGGGATGCTCGTCTTTTCGATTTTGAGAGGGGGGGAAGTTACCAAGAAACCAATGTTCTTTTTTTAGATTTATGTGGGGATTAGGGAAATTTTTTTTTCTTGTGTGATAAGTGATACCCATCTCCTAGGTGGGTAAATAACTTTCCCACCTGGGGGAAAAGTTGCCAACACTTGGATGTGATAAAAATTCCCCTTTTAATAATGGATTTTATGGCTAAAATGGTCATTTTCTTATTTACCTGGGAAATAAAAGAACATGGGTAAATGCACTTACCTACGTACCTGGGTAAGTAACTTACCGAAAATCGAACAGGGCCTTAGGGTGATTCTTGCCACCTAACTCATGCTTTTCTACATGTGGTATGTGTGACTAAGGCGTACTCCTCAAATATAACTGTCTTCTTTTCACCCCTTGTTTGGCTGAGGTATCAGCTAGGCTATTAGTTGACCTTTGAGTCTAAACAAACCTTATACCCGTCTATCTTGCTTCTCTTAAGAAATGTATGTAGAGCCAAGGGCCTGAACAATCATTTAAAAAGTGTCTCACTACCACTTTAAAGCCTCATTCCAGAATAGAGTAGCCCAATCTGAGTCCCTGCAATAAAGCTAAAAGTTCTGCTCTATTGGAGTCACCATGGTCTTTTGGTCCCAAGAAAAAGGTCATAATGTGCCCTTCTTCATTTTCGTAAGATACCTCTAACCAGATGCACCTTGGTTGCCTATGTTGCATTCGTCAAAGTTGAACTTAATGAAGTTAGTAGGTGGGACCAATTAATATGTACAGAATCCCTTGCTGTGGAGGATACTGCAATGCTTTGCCAATCTCTTAAAATGTTATTTGTGGTCATTGAGGAGCTGCTGCCCAAAGGCATGATCCGATGTGCTACCTTAATTGATCTGTTCTCAATTATTGCCTCCATTGTTTGGGTCTTTTGCTTGAAGCTTCTGACACTCTCTTCCTCCCAAATGTTCAAAAGACAAGAGCTCTTGCTCCTATCAGAAGTACCATTCCTATCTTCTTCAAAGGTGAAAAGAAAGAGGCCTTTAAGAGGTTTCCCATCTCTAGAGGTGCCTAGCTACAACCAAAACAAAAAAAAATGAGAGAAGAAAAACTCCCATATTCTAGAAGCATAAGAACATGAAATTAGTAGGTGGTGAGTACTTTCTAATCTTGCGTTGCAGAGGAAGCACATACTAGGTGATAAGATTCAATTAGGCCTTCTCTTCCGTAAAAACTGTATGGTGTTAATCCTCATGTGAAAAAACTTCCAATAGAATGCCCTGACTTTTGGTGGTAGTACTGGTCCTCGCCAAATAGCTTTCACATGGAAGATTGAAGGAGAATGAAGGAGTGGGAAGGACTGTAAAAAAATGAGCATATGAGAACAATCCAAAGGATCCAACAACTCAAATTCTACTACCAGATCTATTCCAGTCTAGAGAAACCTGCTCTAATGTACACATGAATTAAAAGGACAAAACAGATTCAGAGTTTCAGACTCCCTTCAACCTCTCCTAAACCCAAGGCCCCAAACAAGTCCAGAATTGTTGAAGGAAACACGTTCAGTTCAGTGATTTAAAATGTGAAGGCATAATGCACGTCATTCTACTACCTGGAGGTGTGAGGCATAGTTCAGAATCTTCAGATTTCAGAACACAAAAGGTGTAGGCCTTCTAAGCACAAAGAGGTGTAAACCTCCGCAAGAGGAAGATGAAGGAAGGAGAGAAGGAAGAGTTATTGTCTTTCTTGTTTCTTTTTGATGAAAGATGTCTTGTATTTAGAAGAATGAGGATGCTAAAACTAGCTAAAAGCGTGGTTTTGTCAAAAC
This sequence comes from Nelumbo nucifera, assembly GCF_055504915.1. Taxonomy (NCBI): domain Eukaryota; kingdom Viridiplantae; phylum Streptophyta; class Magnoliopsida; order Proteales; family Nelumbonaceae; genus Nelumbo; species Nelumbo nucifera. Next base: position 75,401,478 of record NC_142650.1, on the reverse strand, counting down.
TGAGATGACTGAGAAAGGCTCTTAATTAGGTATATAGACCTAATTAAGGATATGTATGAGGGTGCAACAACTAGTGTTAGAACTTTGGATTTGTTTGGGGCCTTGGGTAGGGGAGTTGAAAGAGAGAGTGGAATTGGGACTGTCAGAAGACGAAGAGGCGTCTTAGGGAGGTAAAGAAGGTGAGGGCTCGAATGAGGTTCGAGTTTCGAAAGACAATGCAGTGAAGAAAGCTGGGGAAACTTCGAAGACACCTCGTTTCAGGCTGGGGGTTTTGAAAGAGAGAAAATTTAATCTGAGCCGAAGAGTTGGGTATGTGTTTCAATATGAAGATCTACGAAAATGGATTGTGCATAAGAACTGGGAGGAGATGGATCAAAGTGGAAGCACAACTGAAGTTCCGGGGAATCACTACGGTGAAGGGAGGATTGAGAAGTTGAGTCTAGTCAGTAAGCAGGTATTATTCTGTGTTTTGGAAAAGGAGAATAGAGGGGAAGTTTGCTCAGAAATTCAGTCAGAGGGAAGGGCGGTGGTTTCTCGGGAAGCGGTGAAGCGAAAAATAAGGGGGGAAGGGGAGGACAAGGAAGAAGTGATAGACAGGGATGGAGAGGAAGGGATTGACATCAAGAGACGTTGTGCTGAGGGTGAGAAAGAGGCTTTGGACAAGGACGACAATTCTGGCTCGGCTTTAGAACATGAGGAGTTCCAGAAGGCAGAAATTGTAGTCAGCAGGATTGGAGTCTATTTAGGTTGGAGAAGACGTGTTCACAAGGAAGGAGACTTTGAATCTTTAGAAGGGGTGAAGAAAGCCAAAGAGGCAAATAAGACTCACTTTGTCCATGTGTCAAAGGTTTTTTCAAGGCTAAAAGACAGATTGATTGGGGCAGGACCTTCCAATAAATATAAAAGAGTTTACAAGAGGAAGAAATTAAAAGTTCTGGAATCAAAAAAGAAGGGTGATGAAAGGAGGGAGGAGGAGGAGCTTCAAGCTGTAGGAGAGGAGGTTATGTCGACCCTAATAAGGGAAGATCTAGAGGTCAGGATGGGGTCCGGGGTTGAGGAGGGAGGAATCAAGCGGATGAGAGTAGTTTAGTTTTGTCTCAACAAATTGATAAAATTAAGGAGGGGAAAAGTGGAGCTTAAGAGTTTGGTGGACAGGGAAGTTATAATTGGCAAGAGTTTGACCAAGGGTGTTAAGATTACACCCGAACCAAATACCACAACAGGAGATTACAAGACACAAAAACTTACAAAAGAAAACAAGGGACCCCCCCCCTCCTTAACACATAACACATAATGTCTAGTCTTCAAGATCAAACGCCTCATCACATCTATCACCATCCTCGTCCCAAATTAAATCCTGTTTCCATCAAAGCTTCTTTTGCTCTCTCTCTCTCTCTCTTCCTTTTTCCCTTTTTCAAATATTTCAAAAGAACACCTATGGGAGACACATTAGGTTTTACAGTTACCATATGTCTTCACCAAGATTCAGCACTTTTCCCTTATTTATTTGCACTGGTCATGGATGGATTGACTAAACATATTGAACATGAGGTTCCATGGTGTATGTTGTTTGCTGATGACATCATTTTAGGGGGTGTTCTGTAGTGTGGATGAGAAATTGGTGGGCGTGGATAGATCCACACCACACCACAGTGCACAACTGTTCTGAGCTGTGGATAGATCCACACCCACGATGGCGTTTGTAGGTGTGGTGTGGACTGGTCCACACCATACTTTTTGATTCCATGTATCTCATATACATTTTATGGGAGATCTACACAATCGGTCATAAATGTCTAATTTTTGCATTTAATATGATAAATAAATTGAAAAAATAGGCATCAATATGTAGGCAACAATTGCATTTTTAAATAGTTAAAAAATATTATTTTAAATATTTAAAAATAAAAAATTAATATTTTAAATATTATTTTATTGATAAAAATATTAAAAAATAATGAAAAAAGAGTTGAGAAGGAGAACCGTTGGACTTGTGCTAGAATTAACATTAAAAATTATTATGTTATTGATAAAATATTAAAAATTATTAAAAGATTAAATAAAATGAGATTAATTGGACCAATGTAACACAAGTGCATTACACTGAAACCTTCTCACAAACTGTCCACACCATAGTGTGGACCATCCACAAGAAAATACTGTGGATGATAAATTGGGGTGTGGCCCGTCCCTATCCATGCTATTTTGTGGACGGGGGCCGTTCGCACATAGCAGAACACCATATCTTACCGTGGATGGGACCAAAATGGTCGCGTTCACGATATATACACACTACTGAACACCACCTTAAAAGATGAAACTAATGAAGGGTTAAATGCAAAATTAAGCTTGTGGACAAATGCCTTAGAAACAAGAGGTTTTGAAGTAAGTAGGACTAAAATAGAATATATAGCTTGTAAATTTAATAATAATGGGAGCACAAATCAGAGTACAATACAATTAGGATTGGATCATTGGAGACCAAGAGATAACTCAATGTGACCTGTTTTGCTACCTTGGTTTGATAATTCATAATAGGGGAGAGATTGAGGAGGATGTTGTCTATAGAATTAGAGCATTATGAGTAAAAAATAGTGGGATGTATCTGGAGTTTTATGTGATAGGTGAATTCTGCTTAGATTAAAAAGAAAATTCTATAAAATAGTTGTAAGGCCAGCTATGCTGTATGGAGCATAGTGTTGGGCAGTCAAGAATCATTTCCAAAAAATGAGTATGGCAGAAATGCATATGCTGAGATGGGTGAATGGAGCAGCTAGAAAGGATAGGATAAAAAATGAACAGCCCGTTTGGCAAGTCTTTTTGAGAAGATCTTCTCGTAGCTTTGACAGTCAATAGACGCATTGAGCTTTTGACATAAGATCTGGACAGCCCGAAGACTGTTTGGCAGACGTGCATCTTTCCGTGTGTCATTTCGGGTCTTTCTGCATGAGATTAAAACGCGGAAGACGTGGGAAGCTTCATTTGGAGCTTCCCGAAATCAGCCCAAAATGGGCTTCCTACATCTTTTCGGCGCCCCGTCTTTTGGCGGCGAGATCTTCCGCATGCCAAACGGGAATAGACTGATTTTTGGTCTTCCTAGCTTGTAAGCAGCCGAAATACCGCGCGGAAAGACGCGCCAAACGGGGCCGAAGTTATTCAAAGGGACCTAGAAGTTGCTCGGTTGCTCCAATAGGTGATAAAATGAAAGAAAGTAGACTTAGATGGTTTGGTCATGTGCATAGAAGACCATCATCAACAACACTCATAAAAAGTAGTGATTTGTTGCAAGTTGAAGGGGCTAGAAGGGCTAGGGGTAGACCAAAAAGAACATGGTTAGAAGTAGTAAGAAATGATTTAAGTGCCAATAATTTAACAGTATTTATGGCCTTAAACAAAGTGGAATGGTGAAACAGGATTCATGTAGCCGACCCCATATAGTTGGGATAAGGCTTGGATGATGATGACAATGATGACATAAACAAGGTGAAAGGACAAGACTGCCCCTAGGACACTACACCGTACAAGTAGGGTACATAAAGAACAGACTTATAGTGACTTTGTAAGTTGATCATATTAAAATAGGAAGTGAATCTTTGAATCACTGAATCCTCCATTTGTTCTTGTAGGAAAAGATTTTTAATTAAAATATTATGATGATTTTAATGGAATATCAGAAAATTTTTTATGGAAAGGTACTAGCCTTATACTTGGGCCCTACAGAGCAAGGTGATTCATTGGCAATAGAATTGTTGGCATTACTTCATGGATTAAAGTTGCAAAAACCTTAATCTTTAACTGAAATAAGTTAATAATTTGCTTAAATGTAAAATTGTCATTTGATTGATGGATGCAAAATACATCCTCAATATAGGACATCTCAAGGTCTAAAGCATCTCCTTATATTTTTGAGGCATGGGCTTCCAAGGTTCTGTCTCGAGGTTTTCCCTTGAGCCTAAGCCTGGCATGCTACATAAAGCACTATAGTAGGGGATAGTTGTGATAGTATTTTTCTTTGGTAAACATGATAGTTGTGATATTATCTTTTTGGTAAACGTGATAGTTGTTATTAGTAAGATGGGGTACATATTCTTTACCAATACTAATATTGAAGTTTCTTGTTTGTAGATTTAAGAAAGCAGTCAGATGAAGACTACATTAGAGAGAATTGCTTTTATTAGGTTTAGATTTTTTTTTTTTTATAGTAGAATTCCACGTAAATTCGCATTTTATTTGGAAGTTTTATTCTGATCTGGCACCTGCATTTGTAACAAGTTTCTCTTAGTTAAACGTATTTGGAATTTATATTTATCATTAATACGTTATACAGGAAACCTGATCATTTACCCGTTATAATTTTACTGTTTAACATGTGTAGAATGGATACTTTTCAAGGAAGCACCTCCAACCCTAGTAATTTACCTGTTATAACTTACTTTTTAATGTGTAGAATGGATACTTTAAAGAAGCACCTCCCAATTTCTGGTCCAGAGGGGTTACAAGAACTAAAAAAGATTGCTGTAAGATTTGAGGAAAAGATTTACACTGCTGCCTCAAGTCAGGTAAGTTAGCTACTGATAGCCTTTTCTCTTGGTAACTAATACTTTGGGTTGCTTCTTCATTTTATATATCTATTTTTGGGTCTAAATTGTAAAAGATTTTATTACAATTGGTTGGAAGGCATGCGATTAGCATTTGGTTGTCATTGTCCATGCCTTATCCCAACTATATGGGGTCAGCTACTTGAATCTTGTTTCACCAATCCGTTCTATTTAAAGCCATATCCACTGTTAAATTATTAGTGCTTAAATCATTTCTTACTACTTCTACCCATGTCCTTTTTGGTCTACCCTTAGCTCTTCTAGCCCCTTCCACTTGCAACATATCACTTCTTCTAACTGGAGCTTTTGGTGGTCTTCTATGCACGTGACCAAAACCATTTTAATCTACTTTCTCTCATTTTATCACTTATTGGAGCTACTCCTAGGTTTTGTATGGATGGCTTCATTTGATCCTATGCTTTCTAGTTTTTTCCACTTATCCATCTTAGCATTTACATTTCTGCCACACTTATTTTCTGAGCATGTGGTATTCTCCTATCACAAAAAGGCCCAGATGCACCCCTCCATTTTGCCCAATTGATATGACCCAGAAATTTGACACGCAGTTCACAGACTTACAACAGCGTTCACACACTCGAATATCAACAAAAGAAGCTAGTATTCATTCAGCAGAAAACATTAACAGTTGGTCGGTTCTTCGAGAGACCGCCGGCTCTCCCAACCACTCACAATATTCTTTACTCAAAGAAAAACATACCGCCGGCTCTCCCAAACACTCACAATATTCTCTACTGATAGCATAACTGACTCCTTCTATAAATGCCCAGCTGGCCTAGTTATAAATGCCCAAAAACTCTTCTTATTCATAACTGACATAGCTATAAATGCCCCAAGACTCTCCTTATTCTCTCCAGCTATAATTGCTCTCATGTGATTAATTGTTCAATTATTTCCTCCCCTTAGCTGATTGTTGACCTTTCCTCTTCCTGGCATTAATTGGGGCCTATCATTACCCGCCGCCCAAAGTCTAACCTTGTCCTCAAGGTTAAAATGAGGAAACTGGTCTCGAAGTAAGTCAAAAGGCTCCCAAGAATCTTCAAAATCAGGCAGGCCCAGCCAATGAATAAGAACTCCCAAACCAGTAGCTCCAGGCATAGTGGATGGACGCACATTGCGTACTGATATGTCCCTGCACAGGCCAAGTAGCAGCATCGCCCAATGCACAGATGGTGTGTCTGCTTTGACACCTCTTGAAGCATGTCTATTTCCTCCAGCTTCGTGTTTCCAACCTTCAGCCTCTCCATGATCATCCACAGCCATCCTGTCCCCTCCCTACATAGTGTGCACTGCCCACAACTTTCATGCTTATAGAAATAAGAGAGCCTTGCAATTGCATCCACAATATCAGTTGACTTGTCCATCACAATTACATGTCCCTAAACTCGTTTGGACAGCCTTGAGTGCATCATAATCCATCAACACATCATCACATATGTGCTTTGGAATCAGTGGAACAGAAGAACCCCCTGGTATCACTGTAAGCAAATTATCCCATCCACCTCTAACTCCTCCACAGTGCCTCTCTATCAGCTCCTTCAATGGAATACTCATCTCCCCTTCAACTGTACAAGGCTTATTCACGTGGCCTGAGACACAGAATAGCTTTGTCCTAGAATTGTTCTTCCTGTCAAAACTAGCAAACCATTCAGGACCACGCCTTAAAATGGTGGGGGAAATAGCCACAGTTTCAACATTTGTAACAGTTGTTGGACATCCATATAGCCCTGCATTAGCTGGAAAAGGAGGCTTCAACCTTGGTTTTCCTTGTTTTCCTTCAAGGCTTTCCAACAACGCCGTCTCTTCTCCACAAATGTAAGCATCAACCCCATAGTGGATATGAACATCAAAATCATATCCAGGTGGAAAACCCCTGTTATGTCCCTCATGTTGTAAGTTACGTATCATAGCATGCAAAGATACCTAAGAAGAACAGAGAGAAGGATCGCCTTGTAATTTCACCCGGACACCTCCCAAATTGAGCTTCATAGACATGTTGCCCCAATTCATCACTGAGTCCCCGAGGGATGCTAACCAAGGAAAACCAAGAATGACATCCGTAGAGCCCAATTTTAAAGGAAAGAAATCAGCAATAACATCCAATTCGGGTAAGTTGAGGCAAACCTGACGGCAGACTCCGGAAGTTCTCACCTCCTCACCATTTCCCATCTGAACTCCAAATTCGTGTGTAGGGGTGCGGGGTAATTTCAATTCTTCCACTAAAGTTTCGGAGATAAAGTTGTGGGATGCACCCGAGTCTACCAATATGACCACCTCACGTGACAAAATGTGTCCACGTGCCTTAAGGGAATTTGCCGCACACAACCCGACAAGAGACGAAACACAAAGCGTGGCTGATTTTGGAGCCGAAGCAATTTCAGTGTCCCCGGAAGTGCAGTCCAAATTAGACGCAAGTTCCTCCACGTCATCTTGAACCCATAAAACCTGAAGTGATTTCTGAGCACAACGATGTCCCGGGCTGTATTTCTTGTCGCAACGGAAGCATAGACCCTTCGCTCGTTTCTATTGCATCTCTTTGTCGGTCATCTTTTTGAAAGCAGGAGGTGGGGCCTTAACAATAGGGGCTGGTGCAGGAGGAGGAAGGATTGCTGCTCGTGTATGTCGGGTGACAGTAGAAGTAGTCACTTGTGAAACCCGTGAGTTAAAGTGGGTTCCAGAGAGGGACGTTGCAGGCCCACAAGGATATGAACTGGATTGATAGGCCCATAAGGCCTGATTCTTTTCCTCAATTTTCTGGGCTGCAACCATTTTTCTAATCAGCCCAACGAGTTCCATCTGTCGGAGTTCGGCCTGGATATCTGGGCGCAACCCATTCACAAAGGCTGCTTCAAGGGCTGATTCTGGTAGGTCACGTAAGGGGGCAGAAAGCACCTCGAAATGGCGACGATATTCCTCGACAGTAGTGGATTGATGTAATGATAGAAGCTGCTCCTGCAAGTTTCCCTCCTGAGTTGATTGGAAACGTTCAAGGAGGAGTTCCTTGAATTCTGCCCAGCTACGAAAGGGTCGCCGACCATCCTCCCAATAATACCATGCCAGTGCATCACCCTCTAAATAGACCACTGCTGCCCGCAGACGTTCCGCCGGAAGCAAGCCATTAATCTCAAAATAGCGCTCCGCGCAAAAAAGCCAGCCGTCTGGATTTTCCCCATCAAAAATAGGCAGCTCCAACTTCCGAGGAAGTGAATCAGAAGTATGTTCCGGGACTGTCATTGAAGGGGACGTTGGGAAAGCTGCACCCTTCCCTTTGTCAGCCGCACGACTTGATGCGGATACAGGAGGAACATTGTCAATTGTAGACAAAGGAGCTGACAAGGACTGTTGCTGCAGCAACAGATCAAAACGCCTTACCAAGTCTTGAACGCCTCCTTCCAGGGATGTGATCTTTGACAGTCCAGCTGTTATCTCATCACGCAAGCCATCCATTTCAGAATGCAGAGAAGTCAAGCGTTCTTCAAAACCCTCCACCTGCGATGCCACTTCCTTAGCTGTCACCATGGCCGAGGAAAGATGTGCTCTGATACCACTGATATGACCCAGAAATTTGACACGCAGTTCACAGACTTACAGCAGCGTTCACACACTCGAACATCAACAAAAGAAACTAGTATTCATTCAGCAGAAAACATTAACAGTTGGTCGGTTCTTCGAGAGACCGCCGTCTCTCCCAAACACTCACAATATTTTTTACTCAAAGAAAAGCATACCGCCGGCTCTCCCAAACACTCACAATATTCTCTACTGATAGCATAATTGACTTCCTCTATAAATGCCCAGCTGGCCTAGTTATAGATGCCCAAAAACTCTTCTTATTCATAACTGACATAGCTATAAATGCCCCAAGACTCTCCTTATTCCCTCCAGCTATAATTGCCCTCATGTGATTAATTGTTCAATTATTTCTCCCCCCTTAGCTGATTGTTGACCTTTCCTCTTCCTGGCATTAATTGGGGCCTATCATTAGTGCTTAAATCATTTCTTACTACTTCTACCCATGTCCTTTTTGGTCTACCCTTAGCTCTTCTAGCCCCTTCCACTTGTAACATATCACTTCTTCTAACTGGAGCTTTTGGTGGTCTTCTATGCACGTGACCAAAACCATTTTAGTCTACTTTCTCTCATTTTATCACTTATTGGAGCTACTCCTAGGTTTTGTATGGATGGCTTCATTTGATCCTATGCTTTCTGCCACACTTATTTTCTGAGCATGTGGTATTCTCCTATCACAAAAAAGCCCAGATGCACCCCTCCATTTTGCCCAACCTGCTCTAATTCTTTGGGTGACACCCTCAATCTCTCTCTTGTTATGACTTATTGAACCAAGGTAGTGAAGGTACTAGAAATGGTCACATTGAGTTATCTCTTGGTCTCCAATCCTAAGTGTATCCTGATTTACACTCCTATTATCACTAAATTTACATGTCATATATTCTGTTTAAGTCTTACTTATTTTAAAACCTTTTGTTTCTAGGGCATTTCTCCATAAGCTTAATTTTGTATTTAGTCATTCATTAGTTTCATCAAATAAAACAATGTCATTTGCAAACAAATTTCTATGCCTACCAGGCACGTCAGCAGATGCTGTCCCAGACTGTTCAAAATAACATTGCACCTGCTGGAGTACAGAACTCTTCTGGTCTTTCATCTGCACATCCATCAGTTTCTGGTCTATCTCAAAAAACCGTGCCAAAAGCTATGTGTCCAGACATAAATCTGATAATGAAGTGCAAGTGGTTGACAAGGAATCTACAAATTAAGGTTTAATGGGTTAATAGGATGGCAATGGCTGATATGCTAGCTAAGCAAGGGGTCAATTGAAACCAAGTCTTTTGGGCTGAATTGTAAAGATTTGTGAAGGGGGAGATAGCATATGCTATTTACCATGTTCCTATGGGTTAGATGTCTTTTTTTGGGGATTCTTCAAAATATTAATTAATGAAATGTTTCTGTTGCCGATTAAAAAAATTCATGGAGACAATAAAATGGAAGGCCATGATACATTTTAATCTATAAATGTGCTTGATTCTTTTCTTCATGAGCTTTTAATTTATTGAATGCAGTATCAAAGGGTTGTAATTTTTTCTGACTTATTTTTTTTTTTAAATTTCAGTCAGATTATCTACGGAAAATATCTCTGAAGATGCTGACAATGGAGTCAAAATCTCAGCCTAATGTTGTGCCTAATTCCTTGCCATCAAACTCTGCTGGTAGCAACCCGAATCCTGTGGATCCAGGTAACTAGAGCATGTTAAATTGCTTTATTAATTGAAAGTTGGTATATTAGAATTATTCATTTGAGATCACTACTTGACATGGATTTCACACATGCTTGTCAATAAGATAAATGCCTAGTTCACCTTTTAATTAATAAGCATTTGGTTGTTTAAGCTCTCGTTCTTGCCATTTTGTCAAGTGAAGAGCTAGCTAAATCTCCTTTTGTTTTGAATCTCATTCTTATAAAAAGATTTACTAAAAATTTGTTTATGCTCTTAATGATAGAATTTTTTTTTGATTGATAAGAAGTAGATTTTCTTGGAATAAATAAATAGAAATTTTCTATTTTTCTTTTTTCTTAACAGAATGATATATGTGTATTTTGTGTTATATCCTTCTGAGTTTTCATTTGACTGAAGTATTTTTTTGTTGGTCTTATATTGAAAATAGCATCTCAAAGTATGCAATCCCAAGTGCGCAACCAAGGGCAGCCACTACCAATTTCCATGCCTAACCAGGCACGACAGCAGATGCTGTCCCAGACTGTTCAAAATAACATTGCACCTGCTGGAGTACAGAACTCTTCTGGTCTTTCATCTGCACATCCATCAGTTTCTGGACTATCTCAAAATACCGTGCCAAATGTTGGTGGACAGAATTCCAACTTGCCAAATATGTCAGGCATTTCACAGAACTCGGTAAGTAATCCACTGGGACAAAGTGTAACTTCCAATATGTTTGCCAATTCACAGAGGCAGATGCAAGGCAGACAGCTTCAGCAACAGGCTATTCCCCAACAGCTCCAGCAGCAGCCTCAAAATCCACAGTATATTTACCACCAGCAGCAGCAGCAATTGCAGCAGCAGTTTTTGAAACAGAAGATTCAGCAGGGAAATTTGCAGCAGCAGCCTCTTATGCAACCACACATCCAACAGCAGCAGCAGCAGCAACAGCAACAGCAGCAGCAGCAGCTGTTGCAGCCAACTCAGCTGCAATCTTCTCAGCAGTCTCTTATGCATATATCATCCAGCCTACCATCAAGCCAGCCCCCTCTTCAGCAGACACAGTCTTCTGTTATTCAATCAACTCCACACTCGTCTCTCCAACAGAATCAGCAACCTTCTATTCAACCATCTACTGCATCAGTGCTTCAGCAACATCCACAGTCAGTTCATAGGCAACAACAACAACCACAACAATCACTACATCAACAGGCTCCTGTTCTTCTTCAACAGCAAACACCAATGTCTCAGCAGACACTGTTATCATCTCAGCAACAACAGCTAATAGGTCAACAAACAAATGCAACAAGCATACAACAGAATCAGCTGGTTGCACAGCAAAACAGTGTCCCAGACATTCAGCAACCACAGCAACAGCAACAGCAACCTCAACCACAACCACCACTGCAGCAGTCACAGCAGCAGCAGCAACAACAACAACAGAGGTTGCTTAGCCAGCAAAGTAATCTGTCTAACATGCAACAGATGGGCTCACAAAGTAATGTTTCTGGACTACAGCAGCAGCAGCAGCAACGGCAACAGCAATTGCTTGCATCCCAATCTAGTGTTTCGAACATTCATCCAAATCAGCACTCAGTCAACATGCTCCAACAGGTCAAGGTTGCAACACAGCAACAAGCAAACCAACAGACGCCAGCTGTGTTGTCATCCCAAGGGCAACAATCACAACCGCAGCCACAGCAGCAGCAAATAATGTCTCATCTTCAACCACAGTCGGGACAAATACAACCACAAATTGGGTTGCAGCAGCAGTCCAATCCATTACAACGAGATATGCAGCAACGGCTTCAAACATCAGGTGCCCTGCTTCAGCCTCAGAATGCAATTGAGCAGCAGAAGCAATTATTCCAATCACAAAGAATGCTTCCAGAGGCTTCATCAAGTATGCTATTACAATTGAATAATGTTCAAGTTATATATTTCTATTGTCATATTGCTCGATCTTCCTAATCCTGCTTTAGATTCTTCATATATATACATCTTTGATTTTATTTCAAACAGTACAATTCCTAGTTGTCAAGGCGCCAAGGCAAACCTAGGCAATAGGTTAGTGCTTAGTTGCCTATGTGTCACCTAAGTGATGGTTATTAAGCAGAATTTATGTTCAGCATGGTTATTAGAAGAACTGAAGAAGGGGACAAGGGGGTGGAGCACCTTTTTGTGTCTCTGAAAAGGTTAAGGAAAAGAAGGGGCTGAGACACTGTTTCTGTCATAGAAAAAGAAGAAATGGAGCTAAGTGGATGTCTATTGTTAAAAGAGGGAGGAGCAAAGATGGAGTTTCTTTTGTTGATTGAAGAATAGAGTCCGCTCAAATATGGAGTCAAATGTTAGAGAATGGAAGTCTAATGGGAGGAGAGAAGATAATGGTCTGTAGGTCTAGGTCATCACCAGATTTGATGACCTAGACATGGTGGGCAATGGCGATGTTTTGGTGAGAAGGAGCAGGGTTTGTGGGTGGATGAATTTGCGAGGAAAATCTTTAGGGAGGTGGAAGGAAAACATTACAGGCGGTGGAATGAGATAGGTTTGTGGAAATTGACAAGGGTAGTTCTATGGAAAAATATGATGAGACTCAGGAGAGATGGAATGTGGTTCGGGAGGAAGTTGATGACCAGGATAGGGAAGAGAAGGCGGGTTGGGACTTTGAGAAAAATGCAGTTCTGGAACTTGAAAGGATAAATAATGGGGCAGGGGTTGTGCAAGGGGAAAAGTGGATACTGGATAGCTAACATGGTCAGAAGATTCAGAAGGCAGAAGTATCCATAGTTTTCAAGGCGCCAAGGCGAGGCTGGGTGTCAGGGGGGCACCTTGTTGCCTAGTCACCTAGGCGGGCGCCTAGGCATCGCCTAGGTGATGGATTTTTTTATATAGAAAACATAGACCCTAGGGTAGTTCCCTAGGTACCATAGCCATATTTCCTTAATAATTATTCATAATTTTCATAAGAAAAGAATAGAGTTCATGTTAAAGTATAAAAAATCAACATATTCATGAGAAGAAAAAAAAGAAGGAAAAGAAAATTTAAAAAATATAGTGGCTGAACCCTTATTTTTGTTATAGTAGTAGTAGTAGTAGTACTGTGGGGTCTGGTAGTGTGGGAAGGAAGTAATTAGTAGTAGGGGATTTCATTAAGGAGAAGAGACTAGATATCTTGATGTTGCAGCAAATTAAGCTGTTGAAAGCAATGCTTTTAAAACCGACCCGAAGGTCGACCTGTTTTTTCCTCCGGGTCGCGGGTCACTAGTTCAATCGGGCAGCTCAGATGGTTCAACCTGTGATGTCATAATTAAAAATTTTAACAAAATGTATTATATATATGTGTATATATACATGAATAATACCTATATAAATATCCAAAAAATGATATGAAATTATAAATAGCCAAAAAAATGTCTGAAATCTCTCAAAATTTATAAAAAATTTACAATAAAGTATATAAAATAGCCAAAAAATGCATAAAAATGCAAAAATTTCAAAAAAGAATTGCCTAATATTGTTTAGTCAGTCTCTTGTAATCTGAACTTGAAGCTCCAAGCCTCCAAGTTCAAGTTCGGGTTTCCACTTTCCAACTTTCAGGTTGCACGTTGCTGCTTAGGAATCACAGAAAATAAAAAAAAAAAGAAAATGTATTAAAGTGAATGAAAAAAAATCGGTTTGCAAACTTCCAGGCTTCCAGCAAGTTAGAAACTAAAGATCTTCCACAAAAGAATCCTAAATCGGAAATGAAATATACAAAAAACTAGAAAAAAATTAAAACACAAAATATAAAATAAACGACTTACCAGGAATCCACGGTTCCACCTCTCTTTGAAGTGTGAATCGCCCAACCCAATACAATTGCTGTTGAGAATCATGCTGAGCGGCTGGAGCATTGGCGTTGCCCAAACTCAACACAAATGTCAAAGAACGAAAAAAATAGATGCAGGGATTAAGAATTGGTGTTGCCGGCGAATGGAGAAGACAAACAACTTTGAACAGGTTCAGGATCTCTCTGTTCTCTTCTCTCGTGCTCTTTCTATTTCACATAAACCCTATAACAAAGAGATAAGATTAGAAGAAATAAAAGGGATAGGGGGTTGGGCTAATTTTGGGACATGAGGGGAATTTTTAATTTTTTAAACCTAAAACTTGGAACAAAATATCTAACTTGACATGATGTCCCCGCTAACTGGGTTGCCCGGTTCGGCGGTTTTCTAACTTCGTAAAAGGTTTTATTAGGGAATATCTGGTTTTGTTCGAATTGGACGTGGAAAATCGATTGGGTGATGGTTTGAACAGTTTAACCGTCCGGGTCAACGACGGGTTGAAAAACTTGATTGAAAGTGGATTCCTAGTGATAAGAAGCATCTGGGTCTTTCATCCATGTGACTGGCTTTATACTCCAGTAGTGAACACAACAGGGGTGTAGTGCTTGTTTGGAACAGTTCCACTTTCAAGTTATTGAACAAGCAGCTAGGTGTTTTCTCCATCATGGTGAAACTTCACTGGCAGAAAATGGGTGTATCCAGTCTGTTATCCACAATGTATGATCCTACTGATTACTCCCTAAAGCCTTTATTATGGGAAGAGCTCAGTGCAGTGAGGTGCAGATGGTCTGATCCCTGGGTTATAGGAGGCAACTTCAATGTAATGCTGAAGATTGAGTATAAACAAGTAGAATAAAGGTATGGAAAATTTATGAGGCTTTTTTTTTTCTTTTACAGTTTTTTTTTGTAAGAATGGTAGTTATTTGGGATTACCCCTGGTCTATACGTCTAATAACCAAGACCCTCCTTTGGTTAGGCTTGACCATTTTAATTTTTACTGAATGGGAAGAGCTTTATCTCCAGTCTCTGCAAGAGGCCCTTCAGAGGGTAATATCTGACCATACTCCATTGTTGCTGGATACTGGGGGTTATCAAAAGGAAACTCCCCTTTTAGACTTGAGCACAAATGGTTAGGCATGGAAGAGTTTCAGGTAAACATTCACAAGTGGTAGTCTGAAGCATGCTTTGAAGGCTCAGCCAACTCTGTTTTCAATATGAAATTACAGTACCTAAAGACCCATATTAAATTATGAGAGATTTCCTTTGGATTGGTTGGAAAGATTCTCATAAATATCTCTGGTAACTGGGATCAGATCTACAAGCGAGTCAATTTTGGAGGCTTGGGAATCAGAAAATTAAAATCTTTTAACTTGGCCCTTCTAGGTAAATGGTTCTGGAGGTTTTTCAGGGAACCCAATGAATTGTGGAGATGAATCATTGCACAAAAATATGTTATTCAGGTTAATGGCTGGGATGCAGCTGATTCAAGTTTCTCTTACGCATATGGGGTTTGGAAAGGGATTTACATAGCTTATCCTCAATTCTTGAAATGAATTAAATATAAGGTTGGGGATGGCACTAGATTGAAATTGTGGAATGATAATTGGTGTTTTGATTTTCCATATAAGGAGGTGTTTCCAGAGTTATTTATGCTGGCCTCTGATAAAGTGGCTTCTGTGGCTGATTGCTTTGTTGCTTCTGGAGATTCTATGGTCTGGGCTCCCTCATTTAGAAGAAATTTCAATGATTGGTAGATTCCTCAGGTTTCAGTGTTGCTGTCTAGGCTGTAAAGCATAATATTAAATTCACAGGTTCCAGATCACCATTATTGGTCTTGGTTCAAATCAGAATCCTTTTCGGTTAAATCTTTTTATAGTGGCTTGGAGCCTGCTTCACTAGTTTCCTTCCCTAATCAAGCTGTTTGGGGTGGGATTGCTCCTTAAAAAGTACAGTTTTTTGTTTGGGTTGCTGCTGAAAAGAAATGCCTTACAAAGGTTTTGTTGATTAGAAAAGGAATGGTGCTGCTTGATACCTGATATGTCTTGTGCGGTAAGGAGGAAGAGACTTCTAATCATTTGTTTATCCACTGTGAGTTCTCTGCTAGAATTTGGTTTCACTTCTTCAAGTTTATTCAGTATTTTACCTATATGCCCAAGTCTGTTGAATCCCTACTCGAAAGCTGGAAAGTGGGAGGAATGTGCAAGAAAGGGTGGATTCTGTGGAATGCTATTCCACTGGCAGTCTTGTGCGCTATTTGGGGGGAAAGAAACAGGAGTCTTTGATCAACAACAGAGCCAGGTAGAAAAGGTGATAAACCTAATTGTAGAAGATATTAGAGGTTGGCTAAATACCTATGTGCTGTTCAAGGAGGATCTTTTGTCTCCTTCTTTTGTGGCAGTAAACTATTTTTTGGTGGCTTTTAAGGGTGTCGATTTGTAGAAAAGTTCTTGTACAGTGGACTGATATACTTGTATATCTCTTCTTTTTGATTAATACAATTTTACTTTATCTCTTAAAAAATAAAAAATAGACCTCTGACCTGCTGACTAGGTCAGATGACTCAGATAGTTCAATTGACTGGGTCACTAGGTTGTTGATCGAATCAATGATTTTTTTTTTTTTAATTTTTTGTTGAAAAGCAGTTCAATAGGGAGATGGACCCGTTACTTATAGAAAAAAGTGAAGTGGACCCGGACCCTGAATTTTGGCCATGTGTTAGGTCAACTGGTTTGACTGTGAGTTGAAAACACTATTTCTTTGTTATTGGAGCTGATGTTCCCACTATTGTTCCTTTTGCAATCAAACAATGGAACATGAAAATTTTTACACCCATTTACCCTTTCTCATCCCATCCCATCCCACCAAAATCTTCTTTTGAATCAAATGCAGTCTTAATGTCCATAAGTAAGAGATCTAAAGAAAGAAATTGGGAAAAAAACTTTGAGCTTCAGATATTTCAAAACCCCTAAGATTTTTTCTTTGACCCAAATCACAAATGACACCTTGCTCTGTAAACAAAACATATTGGAAAACAAGCTTATCTTTTATGATGGAGGTTCATTCCTCTTTAGAAGTATTTCTTAACAAAAAATAAATGTAATTTCTTATTTGTGATTGGCAAAAAAGAAAAAATACTTGGTTTTTTCTTTGGGTTGCTTCTTTCTAATTTTCCATAATGCAGTAGTCAATTGATATTATTTTTCTTCTTCAATTTGTAGCATCAATTGAGTCCACAGCTCAGACAGGACATGCAAATGCAATTGATTTGCAAGAAGAAGTTTATCAAAAGGTGATTCACAGGGATATTTATTTTTTTTTTGCTTTTTTATTATATTGTTCTATTTGTTTCTGATATAGTGAAGATGTTTGAGTAAAAGATTCTTGAGCACACATCATCATCATTGGAATCTAGAAAAAAAAGAACATATAAATGCTATTAATACACAAAAGCCACACTTATTTTATATGATAGTTGAGCCTCCAAGTCTGGATCATATTTTTAAGATGCCAAGGTGAATCTAGGGGGATAGGGGGCACTCTTGTTGCCTAGTTGGGGGAATTTTTTGCATAGAAACCATGAACCCTATGGTAATTCCTGGGTTCCATAGTATAAGTCGCAGGGGTGGAAGTATAAGCTTCGTATTAGAACATATAAAATCAACAAATTTATGAGAAGGAAAAGGTGGTTCAGAAAATATAGGGGCAGAGTCTTTTTTTCTAGGAGAAGGAAAAAAGGGGGTGGAAGGAGAATGATGTTTGTGATGATAAAAATAAAGAAAATGTTGATGGGACAGAATTTTAAGTTCTTGTTTATCGATTCAGATTTTGAAGTCTTTGAGGGTTCAGGACAGCATACACCAATATGTGTGTTGATTGAACACTACAAAATAAGAATGTTGTAAATCTGTTATTATAAGTTGCAGGGGTCCCTAGAGGAAGAGACATATAAACCTTCTCCTGTAATTCTCCATTCAGAAATGCATTATTTACATCCAATTGATAAAGTGGCCAGTCAGAGTGAGCAGCCAAAGATAGAAGAACACTTACAGATGTCATCTTGGCAACAGGTGCAAAGGTCTCCCGATAATCAATCCCATATATCTGTGTATAGCCTTTTGCAACCAATTTAGCCTTGCACCTCTCAATGGTGCCATCAACATGATATTTGATGGTAAAGACCCACTTACAACCAACTGGATCATTCCCTTTAGGCAAATCAACCACTTCCCAAGTGTTATTCTTGTGCAGGGCATCAATTTTGGATCTCATAGCATCCCTCCATTTTGGAATATTAAGAGCTTTTGACACAGACCTAGGAATAGGGTTAGAGGCAACAGAAGAGGGGTAGGCAAAGTATGAAGGAGAAAGCAAACTATAAGAAAGGTGTTTGGAAATTCAATGTGCAGTACATTTCCG
Organism: Nelumbo nucifera; assembly: GCF_055504915.1. NCBI lineage: Eukaryota > Viridiplantae > Streptophyta > Magnoliopsida > Proteales > Nelumbonaceae > Nelumbo > Nelumbo nucifera. Next base: position 75,383,382 of record NC_142650.1, on the reverse strand, counting down.
TTTTCCTTTCCTAACAGCAATGGGAATATCAAGGTCAGGGAAGGATGGCTCCAAAGGGGCTGAAACAGTACCTGTTGTCTCATCTGTAACTGGAAGTGCATGAGGCTCATGTGTTGTAGGGGAAACAACTTGCTCATTTCTGGATCTTTGCCTTTGATACATCCTGGGATTAAAGAGAGGACGAGGAGGTAAAGGGGGAGGAACACTGGGACAGGGAGAGTGGAATGATTGATCCTCCCTTGATTCATTTGAAGAAGAAAGAGACTCAGTAAGAGACTCAACCGGGACAGGAAGAGGAAGAGCAAAGACCCGTGACAAATCCTCCCCCTATGGACAATGTCCATCCATGGAGGAGCCATAAAAGGAAGAAAGCTCATCAAAGGTGACATCCATTGTGACATATCGAGTACCAGTCTTTGGATCAAAGCAACAGTAACCCTTCTGTGTGGGGGAATAACCAAGGAAGATACACTTGTGGGCTTTTGGTTCAAATTTATGTCTTTGGACACTAGGAATATGTACATAGCAAGTGCAGCCAAAGACACGAAGAGGAATAGAGAAAAGGTCATTGTCCGGATGAAGAAGACTGAAAGGAGACTTAAACCCCAAGACCCTGGATGGCATACGGTTTATAAGGTAGGTAGCAGTGAGAACAACATCACCCCAAAACTTTGTAGGAACATGTGAGGCAAACAAGATACTTCTTGCAACTTCAACAATATGCCTATTTTTCCTTTCAGCAACTCCATTCTGTTCTGGGGTCCTAACACAGGAACTTTGATGAATAACCCCCATGCCAGAGAGATAGCAGGATAAGTTCTCAAAATATTCTTTTGCATTTTCAGATCTGAAAATTTTAATCCTGGTATCAAATTGGGTTAGGACACATTCATGGAATTGTCTCACAAGTCTGGGAGCTTCATCACAGGATTTCATCAGGAATATCCAAGTAAACCGAGAAAAATCATCAATGAACAAGATAAAATATTTGTAGCCACCCATAGAGGGTAAGTGGTAAGGCCCCCACACATCAGAGTGCACAATATCAAAAGGAGAAGAAGATCTTTTATTACTTAAAGGATAATTGTTTCTACAATGCTTTGACAACTCACAAGACTCACAATGAAGACTGGACAAACTAATTCCCTTAAACAGTTCAGGGAATAAATGACTCAATGCAGAAAAGGAAAGATGACCCAAATGAAAATGACATAACATAACTCGACTGATAAACTTTGAAGATATAGACCCAAAAGCAACATTTACAGGCTGTTCAGGGCACTATCCCGGAGTATCAAGAAGGTATATTCCATTCGCTTCATGGCCACTCCCAATCACCTTCCGGGACTCCAGATCCTGAAAAACACAGTAGGAAGGAAAGAAGGTTACACAACAGTTTAGTTAGACTACTTACAGATAACAAATTTGTATTTAGTCTAGGTACATGAAGGGCAGAAAGTAGGAACAAGGAATCTGTAGCCTTGATGGTTCCCTTGCCAGAGATAAGAGGCAAGAGAACCATCGGCTAGTGTGATTTTGTCACATCCAGGAAGCAAATCATATGAAACAAACAAGGTAGAAAGGTTGGTCACATGATCAGAAGCACCTGAAATGGTTGCATGATTGGCAGAAGCCCTTATACTTGAATGAGCAAATGCAGAAGAGGCTGAATTTCTTGAAGGGTTGGAAGAAGAAGTCACACCCTCTAGGTGACTGATCATCTTCCCAAACTTCTTATATTCTTCTTTCATGGCTGCTAACTATGCACAAGCAGTCATCTCTTCAGTGTGGTACTTGTCACAATCTGGACCAGCAGCCGCATTAGCACTCCCTACTCTTTTACTATCATGCTTTTTTTGAAACCGAAGAGGAACAAGATCAGGATGTAATTTCCAACACATGTCTTTAGTGTGTTTTGGCCTTTTACAGTACTCACATACAACCTCTTTCTTCTCTGAGCCACTAGAAGTCCCTGCAACTCCTTTGGGTTTCACTCCCATATTAGCAAAGTGATCACTTAGACCAGTCCTTTGAACCTGGACAATTCTTTTGCTCTCTTCATTACTTACCAATGCATATGCTTGTGACAGTGAGACATTCTCCTTGGATAAAATATTCTGTTTTGTAATATCATACTTTGGGTTTAGTCCGGTTAAGAACTCAAACACCTTGTTTCTTTCAACTAGTTTCCTGTAGGTCTCTACATCATTAGTAGTGTCCCAGGTTACAGCTTCTATCAAGTCTATTTCTTGCCACAAAGACTTCAGTGTTGAGAAGTATACAACTAAAGGTTTCTCCCACTGTCTTAAATTCTTCACATCACTTCTCAACTTGTAAGCTCTAGCCACATTTAATTTTTGGGAATAGGTTTCTGCAACACTATCCCAGATTTCCTTTGCTGAATTCATCTACAAATAGTGCTGGCTAATCTGTGGCTGCATTGAGTTCACAAGCCACCCAATAACAGTATAATTCTCTTGCATCCACTTCTCATAAGATGGATCATCTTCTGAGGGAGCCTTCTTGCTCTCGAAGATAAAACCCCACTTTCCTCTACTATAGATATGAATCTTTACCGATTGTGACCATGCCAGATAATTAGTTCCATCCAGCTTGATTGTTGTTACAGTCAGTAAAGAGTCAACAGAAGCTCCCGGAACCTGTCCGAATTCAGCAACATTCTTGTTTTCAATCTTTGAGGAGTTCATCTCTTTAAACACTTCAAAAAGATTTCAGCCACCTTCAAAACAAAAACACCGAATGAGGATGAACAAGGATAGTGTTAAACCTGCCTCAAAGCAGCAGTATCACAAATCTGAGTCACACCCGAAAGCTGTGAGAACCAGAAACAGAAGTAGCACCTTGTTGACTACACGGGACACCAACCAACTTGGTTCAGCCTTCAAGAAATAAAATCAGAAAACCTTCAAACACTGAGCACCCAGTCCAGGCTCCTTTTCTAAACAGAAATTCCAGGTATTGACCAAACAATACCCCAAAAAGAGCAGAGAACAGTCCGTATTGATGAAGAGGCCTTTTTACAAACACAGAGTGGGCAGTAGAGAGGACCACACTGTCAAAAATAAAAACAGCCCAAAGAACAGTCCGTACAGGGGCCCAAAAACAGTTCAAGGGAAACAATAACCAGCAGTACTGATTCCTGAGGTATTTCAACTACTTGACAGTCCAGAAAAAAAATATGAAACCAACCCAAAAATTTCTGGGCTAAACCAGACTAAAAGAACAACCGAATAGCTGTATTGTTTCCAAAGAAACTTTGGACACTTCAATAGTCCAGAACAGTAAAAGCAACCCAGAAACTACTGAGCACAACTTACAATTTCTGATTAAAGCTCTAAATCAGAAACTGACCTGTTTCCTCTGATTCTTCCTGGTCACCGGACCACTCTCCAAGAGATTTGAATCTTGGGCACCTTCTTCAATTTCCAATGACCTCCAAGAATCAGGCGACTCAAGCTGAAGCTTCCAGCCCTAGAACAACTCTCATGTAGTCGGCTGGACAACACCTACATGAGAGCCAAAGCCAAGTTTAGGCCTGCTCTGATACCAAGAAGAAAAATAGTCCTTGTGAATAGAGGACTGTTTAGGATAGATGCAGGAATCAAAAGAAAACAGCAGAAAAATACTTCTTCTAAGAAAGAGGAGATGAAGAAAAAGATGGTGGCAAATAATGGTTTAGAGAGAGAGATTCGAACCTTAATCTCTCCTCTTACACCCTAACACTGTTTTATTAAGTTAAACTTGAATAATTTACAAAGAAGCCCTTAGTTGGGCAAGAAATTAAAAGAACATAACATAGGAAGAATGGGCCCAGAATAAGGCCCGCTACAGAAAAGAATATAAACATATGAAAGGATAGACAACCTATGGGCCATTCGGCCCATCTTCTCTACAAATATCTATGCTCAACTTGAGGGGGAGTGTTGAGATATTGGGCCAGATAACTCCCTAGTTGTCCCTTTCATCATTTGGCCAAAGAAAGGGGAAGAATTATGTGGAGATGCTTAAGAGTGGCAATATTATGGACAATTTGGGAAGAAAGGAACTCAAAATCTTTCTAGAGAAGGAGAGAAGCAAGGAAGATTTAAAGGAGATACTAATAATTAGAGTGGTGCATTGATTGAAGTCCTTGGAAATTGTTATGGTTCAGATCTATACTTGTTTCAATTGTAAACTAATAGAGAAAAGAGTAAAGAAGTAAGAGTGAAGAGAGAAAGAGAAGAAGAAATAGAAGAGAAAGACTGGTTCGAACTAGAGAAGAATACTTTCTCTAGTTGGCCAGGTATGATTTATAGGTTTCTAATTAAAAACACAAAGACAGTTATGCCCCTAATTAATGTGGGACACAACACTTAAACCAGAATATAAAAGACATTACATCACACTCTTAACAGAAAGCAAAATGACTGAACTACCCCTTTACAGCTGCTTCTAACACTTCCCCTCAAGCTGGTGAGTATATGTCATATAGTTCCAGCTTGTTACATATGTAATCCACTCTTCCCCGACTCAACCCTTTGGTGAACAAGTCTGCCCATTGACTTATTGAGCTTACATATACAATACTTATCACTCCACCATGCACCTTTTCTCTCACAAAGTGACAATCAACTTCTATATGATTTATTCTCTCTTGGAAAATTGGATTAGAAGAAATGTGGATTGCAGTTTGGTTGTCACAATACAACTTCATAGGAGTATTAGTTGAGTACCCCATCACCTATAGGAGATTCCCCAATCATACTAGTTCACATGTAGTGTGTCTGTCATGACTCTATATTCAGCTTCAACACTACTTTCCACCACCATTTTTCTTCTTTGCTCTTCCATGTCACCAAATTGCCCCCAAGAAAGGTACTATACTCTATAGTAGACATCTTGTCAGATATGGAACTGGCTTAACTAGCATCTATGCAGCCCTCTATGTCAAGACTTCCTGCACTCTTATATAACAAGCCACAACTTGAAACTTCCTTCAGATGCTGTACGATCCTTAGAGCTGCATCCCAATATGGAACTTGAGGATTTTGCATAAAACGACTTACCACACTAATTGCAAATGAAATATTTGGCCCGAGTAATGGTTAGGTAATTCAACTTATCCTTCATCCTCCTATACCTTCTAGGATCTTCAAACTCCTCACCTGTATCACTACTCAATTTGACATTTGGTTCCATGGGTGTTTCAGCTAGTTTAGCACCCAACAAACCTGTCTCCTCTAACAAATCAAGAACAAACTTCCTCTGGCACAGTCTAATAGCATTCTTAGACCTTGTTACCTTTATCCCCAAAAATTACTTTAACTTACCAAGAATCAAGATCCTTTGTTTGGAAGTGATCATGTAGAAAGGTCTTCAGTCTATCAATCCCCAACCTATCACTGCTGGTAATAACAATGTCATCTACATATACCACCAACAAAATCTTCCGAACACCTGAATCATGGCTAAATACTGAATAATCAACTTGACACTGTCTCATGCCAAATTTTTTTACCACTTCACTGAATCTACCAAACCATGTGCAAGGAGACTGTTTAAGACCATAAATGGCCTTCTTGAGTTTGCACACCTTACCATCATCCCCTTGAGCAACAAACCCTAGTGGTTGCTCCATATAGACATCAAGAAGGTCATTATGTGAAAAGGCATTCTTGATGTTGAGCTAAAACAAAGGCCAATCATACATAGCAGCTAGGGATATCAAAACATGGACTGAACTAATCATAGCAATAGGAGTGAAGGTGTCTGTGTAGTCAATGCCATATAACTGTGAGTAACCTTTTGCAACCAACCGAGCCTTCAATTGCTCTACACTACTATCTGGTAAATATTTAACAGTGTATACCCACTTACAACCTATAACATGCTTACCAGGAGAGAGAGTAGTGAGATCCTAAAATAGCCAAGAAAGGCACACTTAGTATATCATGCATCTAATTTGTCCATACCAGACCCAAGATTATGAACAAAACACATGCATCCAAAAACCTTGGAAGTGAGAGGGAAAGGAGACATGGTAGGGAACAAAACGGAGAAGGGAGAATGACCTTAAAGATAGACATGCGCATCTAATTAATAAGTAAGATGTAAGCACATCACTCCAAAAACGTTTGGGTACATTCATTTGGTGCACAAGGGATTGAGAAATCTCTAATAGATGGTGGTTCTTTTCTCAACCACCCCATTTTGTTGAGGGATGTAAGTACATGAGGTTTGATGGATAATGCCATGTTCCAAATAATGCTAAAACAGTGTAAAAAAATATTTGTGACAATTAACAGAATGAAGAATCTTAATGTGTATCTTAAATTGTGTGTGAATTTTAGCATGAAACTTTTGGAAAATAGAAAACAATTCATTCCTTGTAACACATTGTATGTCACTACTTTATTAGGACCCCAAATGTCTGAATGGACCAAAGAAAAAGGACTTGACATACGACTATCAACCATAGGGCTAAAGGGAACACGATGGATGGTCAAGCCTGCAGTGCCATTGGAGAGGAGAAAGGGACGACTGAAGAGCCGTCGACGAACCACCATCATCAAGATAATACAGTCCACTAGCTTCATGCCTTCCACCAATCTTCATCCCTGTCTTGACACATGAAGAAGGATGAAAGGTGATGGAGCAATTAAGAAAATTGGTCAATTTACTAATAGACATATGGTTAAAAGGGAATTTGGGAACATACAAAATTGAAGACAAGGATACTGAATCTGTGTCCACATTATCAATACCATAGATAGAAGATGTGGAGCCATTAGCAGGAGTAACTGTGTATGATGTAAGAGGATTGGGAAAGAGAAGAAAACACACTTAGAGTTTCAATCATATGATCGAAAACTCTAGAGTCGATAATCTAATGGGAGGGTTTGGATGCCAGACAAGCCATACTTGAATGAGCAAGGGTAGCTATATTTTGTTGAGATATAGCCTAAAGGAACCACTCATACTCATTACGTGGAACACTCATCATCTCTTTCCTGGAAATATCTATAGATGTAGAAGGTGTGTGACCAACTTGCTGAATTTCATCTCTTGTACCACCACCACCACTAGTCATCACATGATTGGCCCAAGGGTGGCCCATGTAGATCATAACAGAAATTGATAGTATATCCCTTCATTACACAGTGCATACACTTCCTCACACCATTACCACGTCCTCTACCACGAGCCCCCCTTGAATCTCAACCCCCAATACGCCCACCACCACGATAGATGCAAAAGTGTTGGCTTTGGAGTAAGGTGTTCAAAGAGCGAGGGATTTGAACATCAAGAAGCTGATTGTTGAGGGAGATTCCAAACTGGTAGTAAGCTAGTTACAAGGAGAGGATTCAATTGGATTAAATGAAAAGAAGAAAGTTAGGTTGTTGACAAGAGATATGGAAATCTCATTCAATGGGATTAGATGTTGTGCTAACTCATTATCTGATGTTTTAGCAAAACAAGGGGTGGGGGGAGAATCTCTTGGGCACTCTTGTAAGGGGAGTAGCTGGGGGAGAGATAAGAGGTTTTATCTCTCATTGACTTACTTGTCTTTTCTCTTGTAATTCGTATATTGTACACTTCTTTCTGTTTCTTTAATGATATGAAATGATGTAGTCATTGATCAATATATAATTCCAATAGTTTGAAGCTTGTATTGCATGATTGGTCCTGGCATATTTTGGCAATCAGCATGAACTTTTGCCAAATTTGTTAGTTTGAATTGTTATTTCCATGTTTCCAGGGGGAAGTTGGTCAATGGGTATCTCTTTCCCATTGACCAACTTTATAGTGTTCGTTTTGCAGTAAGTACTAGGCCCCACAATAAATAGAGCTTCATTTACCTGAGTAAAACTTAACCATCTCCCCGGTGGGTAACTTTCCCACCTGGGGGAAAAGTTTATAAAACATGATGAGACAAGTTTGCCATTTTTAACATTAGCTTTTTATGGGTAAAAAAGGTCATCATATTACCTGGGAATCAAAAGAACATGGGCAAGTAAAGTTACCCAAGTAAGTGTTACCTAGGAAACATTTACCTGGGTAAGTGTACTTACCCGGGTAAGTGTACTTACCCGGGTAAGTGTACTTACCCGGGTAAGTGAGAGATTTGTAAATAGACAGGGCTTAGATGGAATGGACCACAAATAGCCAGGATAAACCTTTGTTGTTTAGTTGATTTGTTATATGACATGAATGTTATATACTAGTCATTTCCTTTATGTATTCATCGATATTTTCTCAGAAAATTTTGAAGGCAAAACTATATATTATGGCAATATTTGATGAAAACATTAACTTTCTTATATATTGTGGCATGCTACATATTTATTTTCATGGAAATTTGAAGACTTTTACCATTTAAAGTTTTACTGGACTACCTTGCAGATAAAGTCTATGAAGGAAATGTACCTACCAGAAATTAATGAGATGTATCAGAAGATTGCTCTCAAATGCCAACAGGTACTTTACCTATTTATTTTCTTATATAAAGCATCATAATATTTCATCATATGGCCTATAACATTAATTCAAACTAAATGTTGTTGATTGGAAAATTGTTTGTGTTCCATGTTTATTGTTACTTTTTATGCTGTGTTTATTGTCTCTCTCTGTTTGCAGAATGATTCTCTTCCACAGCCCCAAAAGTCAGATCATGTTGACAGACTCAGAATGTTCAGGACCATGTTGGAGCGCATTATACAATTCTTGTCGGTGGCCAAAACTACTTGCTTACTTTACAAGGACAAGCTGCCATTGCTTGAAAAGCAAATTGTTGGTGTCCTTAATACTAACAGGCCCAAGAAGCCTGTTCCTTCACAGCTGCAGGGGCAGCAGCAACTTCAGCCACCTGGTGCCCTTTTGCACTCCATTCAGCCACAGCAACAGCAACAGCAGCAGCAGCCACAACCTCAAATTCCTCATCTAAAGCAGCAGCAGCATGACAACCAAATGCACCCCCAAGTGCAACCAATTAACTTACAAAGTTCTGTAACATCAATGCAGCCAACTTCTGTGCCTACTATGCAACATAGTTCCATTCCCCCGGTATCGAATCATTTGGCAGTTACAAATGCACAACCAAATGTAATGACTTCCTTACAGTCTAGTTCTAATTTGGAGCCGGGACAAGGAAATGCACCCAATTCATTGCAGCAAGGTGCTGTGGGATCCTTACAGCAAAGTACCATGAGCACAACCCAGCAGACAAACATTACCACTTTGTCACAAAGTAGTGTTAATACGTTACAGCCCAGTATTGGTTCTCTTCAGCCAAATACTAATATGCTCCAACACCAGCATCTGAAGCAACAACAGGAACAACAGCTGATACAGTCTCAACAACTAAAGCAACAATTTCAACAACGACCAGTACATCAGCAGCTGCTTCAGCAACAGAAGCAACAGATACTACAACAGCAGCAACAGCAGCAGCAGCAGTTCCAGCAGCAGCAGCAGCCACAGCAGCAGGTACACCAACAAAAGCCACAACAAAGTTCGCAGTTGCCAGTACACCAAATGCCACAACTTCATATGAATGAGGTTAATGATTTGAAGGTTAGACAGGGCATGGGTGTTAAACCAGGAATTTTTCAGCAGCATCATTCAGCAAGTCAACGCCCAGCATACCACCAACAACTAAAAGCAGGTGCCTCATTTCCTATTTCTTCTCCTCAACTCCTCCAAGCTGCATCCCCCCAAATTTCTCAGCATTCATCTCCACAGATAGACCAACAAAGTCTGCTCTCATCTCTTACAAAAGCTGGAACACCATTGCAATCTGCAAACTCACCTTTTGTTGTTCCTTCTCCTTCCCCTCCCTTGGCCCCATCTCCAATACCAGGTGACTCCGAAAAACAGACGTCTGCTGTTTCTTCACTCTCAACTGCAGGAAATATTGGACATCCACAAACATCTGTTGCAATAGCTCCAGCTCAGTCTCTTGCAATTGGCACACCAGGGATATCAGCCTCTCCCTTGCTTGCTGAATTTACTGGTCCAGATGGAAATCAGGGTACTGCATCCACAATGATTTCTGGGAAATCCGTTGTGACTGAGCAGCCTTTGGAGCGCTTAATTAAAGTGGTTAGTTTAATTAATCTCCAAACTGGTCTCTATACAATCATATATTAATGACACATCAAGAATCACTATCTTGAAGCTTTTTGGTAACTGAATTGATTGTGTATTACAAATCATAATCCTGTGTTCATTTTCAGGTAAAATCAATGTCAACTAAAGCACTGTGTGCTTCTGTCAGTGACATTGGTTCAGTTGTCTGTATGATTGATAGGATAGCAGGATCAGCACCTGGTAATGGATCTAGAGCAGCAGTTGGTGAGGATTTGGTGGCTATGACCAAGTGCCGTTTGCAAGCAAGGAACTTCATCTCACAAGATGGAAGTTCTGCAACAAAGAAAATGAGGCGTTACACAATTGCTATGCCCTTGAATGCTGTATCATCAGCTGGCAGTGTAAATGACAGTTTCAAGCAGCTGAATGGGCTTGAAACATCTGATTTGGAGTCAACCGCAACTTCCAGGATCAAGAGACCCAGAGTTGAGGTATGTTTATTGCTGTGATGTCTTCTTTAGGACCATTGGTTAAAATGGTCTCTTCATTGTTGCAGTCATCATGATAGAAAATTCAGTATATTATATAATGGGATGACTTCCTTTCTTGTATTATATTGTTAATATGCAATATGACTTATCGTTCCTCTAGTTGATATTTTATTTTTTTTCTCGTTGGTTATGCAACTAGGGAGTTTTTTATCTTTTAATATTGTACACATTGTTGTGCCATAGTAGGGGTGATATAGTAATTGTACTGCTATTCTTATATAATAAATAAAAGATGCAGTAGGCAGTCATGTACCTTATTCCAGTTTCTACTTGAAATGCTTCTTCCTTTTCTTTTTCTCATCACACTTATTCACATGGCTGATGATACTTACTTTTTCATTATCCTTTATTAATGTGTCTTCCTGTTCCTGTCTTAGTAATGAGGGCACTCCCACCAAAAAGCAAAGGAAAAGGGTAAAAAAAAGGAGGCAAGTTGTGAACTTTACCCCTGCCTCTTTAATGGGCTTGGTAAGGGTAAAATTACTAAAATGCCCATTCAAAGCTCGATGGCTGAGAGAAGAAGATTTTCAAAATAACGAAAGTAAGTATGTTAAAGTTCGATGGCTGGACTGAAAGTGAATTTAGAGAAGAGTCTACTGATAGGAGTTGGAGATATAAGTAGGGGGGAGATGAACAGTTTGCAGGGGTGCTGGAATGCAAAGTAGGGGAGCTTCCTTTTATGTATTAGGGCTTCCGGTGGGGTCAAAGAGAGCAGCAATTAGCATTTGGAGGCCACTATTAGAAGGCTAAGTATCTATCTTTGGGTGGGAGAATCACGCTTATAAAGAGTGTCTTGGCTGGTCTACCAACCTATTGTCTTTCCTTGCTAAGAGTTCATAATGAAGTGGCTATGAAGACTGAGAAAATTCAAAGAGACTTTCTATGGGAAGGGGTAGGGGGAGTCAAAAATATCACTTGGTCAAATGGGAAAAGGTGAGGGGAGGATTGGGGCTGAGAAGGGTAAAATTAATAAACAAAGCACTTCTAGGGAAATGGCTGTGGAGGTTTGGGCAGGGAGAGAGAGGGAAGCCTTATAGAGGAGGGTGGTGGTTGGGAAATATGGTGTGATAAGATTCGGGTGGGAATCAAGGGAAGTAAGAAGATCCTATGGGGTGAGTGTTTGGAAAGGAATCATGAGTTCAGAAATTTGGTTAAGTTCAAAGTGGGGGAAGGGTCTAGAGTGAGGTTTTGGGAAGATGAGTGGCTTGAGATAGGGAAGTTAAAGTGAGGTGTGCTCAAGATTATACTTAACAGAACAACAAGTCTCAATAGCCCAATGCTATGAGTGGAGAGGGGAGCAATTGATCTGGAATCCGAAATTCAGAAGAACTTTCTTAGACCAAGAAGTGGAAGAGTGTATTATGCTTCTGGAAAATTAGAAGGGACCAGAATTTCTAGATTTACTGAAGATGGGCTCTGGTGGAAAGAATGTATGGGGTAACCCAGTCCCCCCAAGGGTAGAAGCCTTTGCATGGCTGGTGGCACATGACAGCATCCTCACCTATGATCACCTGAAACCTAGGGGATTACATCTGGCCAGCTAGTGTGATTTATGCAATCAGTAGGAAGAAACAGTACTTCATTTGTTCTTCTCATGCAGCATAGCAAGCTTCATATGGAAATTCTTTTCCTTCCTATTTGGGATGAGTGTCTTCTGACCAGTGGCTACAGTAGAGATCTTCTCCTTGTGGCCAAAGCTCAGAGGCAGTAAGAAAGCCAGGATTATGTGGAGTTCTGTTCCATTTGCAGTATGTTGGTCCATTTGGAAGGAGAGGAACAGAAGAGTTTTCAAGAACAGGTAAAAAAGTATAAAATACTTGGTAGCTACAGTGAGCAATCTAAATCTCAGAATGGGTCCTCAGACTTCCAGATTTTGAACAAGTCTCCAAAGCCAATTTGCTGGAAAATTTCTGGAATACCCTTGACTTACAGCCTTGTAACGAAGAATCCTTTTTTAGTTTTTTTTTTTTCAAATTTAGTGTTTTTTGTTATTATCATGTTTTTGCTGTATTTTCCTCTATTACTTTGTTGTATTATCTGTTTTTCTGTATTTCGTTTTATTTTCCTCTTTTTATTCACTTTTGCCGCATTTATTGTATTTTCTGCAAATTCCTATTTTCTTTTATTATCTTTTTTTTGTTCTATTTTATCATTTTTTTTTTTTGCAAAATGGTCTCAGAAAATGATAGAAGGGCAGCTTGGGGTTTTTTCTAGTTAACTAATGAAATGCTAATGGCAGATGTAAAGTGTTGGAATCTAAACACACAGATGACAGTCAAATGAAAATCTTTTTTTTTTTTAATTTTTCTAGTTAACTAATGGAATGCTAATGGCAGGTGTAAAGTGTTGGAATCTAAACGTTCAGGGTGGCAAAGTATCACCACCCCCAAAGTACAGGCTGGCAATCTGTAATTTACCCTTTTAATTTTTATAAATATATTTTCAGTAATAATTCAATAATTTGATATAATAGGAAAGAAATTGAATGTAGAAGCATATATAAATAGAAACTAGTTTACAATGCTAAATGGTTAATAACTATAAAAAAAATCTAAATGGTTAATATCATTGCCTACTGATTATATGCAACTTTATCAAACATTATTAAATTTGGCATTCATCTCCAGTGCCTAAGAATTTCAACATTTCATGGACTCAGCAAAGAGGGGAAGATTTTTATAGGAATTGACATCATGTATCAAATAAGAAGCTTTCTAGTTTTGTTTTTTCTTCTCTTTTTTTTTATTTGGGGGGGGGGGGGGGGGCAGGGGGAATAGGAGATTTAGAAAAAATACAAACACTATTGGTACTTTGAGATCTCCATATGATGAATATGACCTACGTTATCTAGATATAGCAAGGATATGGCATGGATATGCTCCTGTTTCCACTCTTCATATGCTGTCCTGATTTCTGTTGCTTATTTTCTCTAAATAATGGAGGCAAGTTTTGTCTTCAGTGTTTCTCAATCACCTGATTTGACCTTTATGTGGTATCCTGATTTTCCTCCCTCTCCCCCCACCCCCTACTTTTGTTCCTTTTTTTTATTTTTTTTATTTTAGTAACTTCAGCCTTCAATAAAACACATTTTCATCTCTACCAAGTATACCAACTACCAACATGAAAATATCATATTAAGGGCATGTCTTTTGGTGAATGAGACATTAAGTATGATTTCCAGAAGTTACTCTTGATTGAGTATTTGAGTAACTTAATTTTTTAACATGAATTGTCATGGGTCCAGATGGAAATATTCTTTATCAAGTAAGGTGGTTAGAAGCTTGTTTAGTAGCTCGTATTGTCAATTTTGAGTTGGAAGTGGAGGAAGTTTTGAATTGGGTCTATGCTGAATGGCAACTGAGAAGTTAGAAAGTTAAACACAGGAGAGTGGAATCCATTGGTTGGATCAATAAGCAAAGTGGGTTGTAAAAGCTTGGTTTGGATCAACGGTTTTGGTATTCCACTTCATGCATGGTGCTTATAGACATTCCACTTGTCAAGCTGTCAAAGAAGAGATGGTGAAAGATGGTTTCAATGAAGGGCTGGTGGACAAAGAAAATACAAGCCAGGGTTTGGGGATCAGAAATTCTAGAACAAAACCTATTTAAGAAGTAGAAGGAAGAGGTGAAGAGGTTTCAGAAGAATATTTTCAAGAGAGGGAGTTGGAAATGGATGAAACTCATGTTGTGTAGGGTGAGTTAGATCTGAAAGAGGATATATGGTGTTGTTTTATTTCTACTTTTAGTGCTTGATTCTTTTATTTTAGATCACTTTTGATGTTTTCTAGGTATACCAATTAAGGAAACACACTAAATTATTCCAATTTTTTATATAGAGAATTATCACCTACACAACTCATAGGTAGGGCATGAACGACCTATAGGTGAGTTTAGGAGGGTTAGGATGGGTTTAGGTGAGATTTAGGACAAAGGAGAGTTTGGTTAGGGTAAAAAAAGGTTTAGGGACTTGAATGCACAAATTATAGATTTACCCCAAGATGGTAAAACATTTGAAATAGTAAAGAAAATTGGTTGTAGAGGGTATAGTTTTCAAGGCGCCAAGGTGAGGCTAAGCAACAAGGAGGGTGCTTGGTTGCCAAGGCGGTGGATTTTTTTTAAATAAAAACCATGAATCCTAGGGTAATTCTCTAAGTTACACAGCAACCAGAACCATCTTTCATTAATAGTTATCTATAATTTTCATTGAAAAGTATAAACTTTATATTAAAACATAGAAAATCAACATATTCATGAGAAGAAAAAGAAGAAAGAAAAAAAGTTAGAAAGAAAATTTGTGTTAATTGAACCTTAGCAAATAAGAAAGTTATAAAAAGAAACTAGTATATAAATCCACGAAATGAAGAATTTAGTTTGATAATGTAAATTTTATTATTACAATCACAAAAAATAAAGAATATAAAAATGTTTTGTAGTGTTGTGTACAAAAAAAGCTAGGTGCTTAAATGAGGTGACCCTAGTCATCACCTTAACAACTATGGTAGAGGGTAGGGGTGGATTTGAGCCAAATATTTGGCTATTTGAGCTCGGCCTACCAAAAAACTATGGAGCTCGAGCTCGGCCCACCAAATATCTGGTTTGAGTAGGGGACTTGGGATCAATCTGTGAGCTGTGAACGAGCTCGACAAAGTTCCTCGTTCGCTGGAAGTCCTCTCTAATGGGTTATGACATTGTGGAGAGAGTTGAGAAGATGATGAGTTCGCACTTGAGGGGTTACTTGGTTAAAGAAGAGTGGTGAGAGTAAGTGCTTTGACTGAGAAGACTTTAAAAGAAGCTAAGCAATTGGTCAAAGGGGGTAAAATTGAGGTTGGCTTGGGAAGGAAACTTTTCTCAAATAATTTTGAATTTAGCCCTTTGGGTGTAAGTTGTCCATCTTTTGTTGATATTGTCCAAAAGGGGGCCACTTTGGATCCATTTCCATTGTGGGACCCATCCTAGGCTAAGGTGAACAAGGGGTCGTGTAATGACATGGTTCTATCTGAACCACCAGGTAAATGCTACTTTTTCAAAGGGCTTATGTAACAAGTCAAGTGGTCATGCAACGCAACGCAAGCTTTAGTCTCAAGATGTAAAGTTGGTTGGCCAAGACCTGGACTAGTAAACTATGGGTTGAAGGTTTTAGAAGTTGGGTGTTTTCTTTCTTTTAGAAAGCATGTGAGCAGAGCCCTTTTGCTTCGGTAGACCCTTTGGCTGGTCTATTTTCTTATCTTCAGGGGGGGATCAGTGGGAAGAAAAAGGGAAATTCTCGTTTCAGGACAGGCAGTTTGGCAACACGACTGAGCTTTAGCAATTCAACTAGGAATGACAGACTGTTGATCCCTAAGAGGAATTTCAAATGCATTCATAAGAAGAAGAAGATTAGTATAGCTGTTCAGTCGAAGAGAAAGAGATCTGATGATATTTGGGAATGGGTGGTAACAAAATTCAACTAGGAAAATAGTTAAGTCATTCCTAGACAAGAAAGCTTTTCTTTGAAAGATGGTCCTTATCAAGAAGACAAAGCAATGGAAAGTTTGCCTTTTTCTGTTGATTCGAATGTTGTGGATGTTAACTGTGGCCAAGAAAAAAAAATCTAGGAGATTCTAGTAACATAGGAAGGGGCGGAGCAAGAGCACCTTCAGGTTGTTTGCTTCGGAGAGGTAGGGTTTGCTCTCCCCCTGTCTATGATTGAGGGAGAGACAATGGCAAAAGTTAAAGATTTTAGGAACAAAGTTCACTAGAGCTAGATGAGGTCTCTCTTTTGGATGTTTCTTTGACTTTAGTTTTGAGGTCAGTAATTGCTGAAGAGGATTATTACAAGTGATCAAGTTGGTAAGAATTCTAAGAAGAAAGAGGTTTTTTTTTCTCAGAAGTTCTAGTGGGGAAATTGGGAAAAGATCTTGGTAGGAAGAAGCAGGAAATATGAAAAGATGGGTTGTTGAGATAGTGCTTGTTGAAATCCTTAGGGAATGCCAAGGTCTTCTCGAAGTTGAAAGATGGACCAGTAAGTACAGGCCCAAGTAGCAGATTCAAGAGTGACAGAAGGAAAAAATTGAAAGACAAAACTTGCTTGCTTAGAGACTATTGTTGAGAAAGATCTTTGCAGGGATTGCAGAAATCTTTCTGGCGGCAAGAAAGATCTTTGCAGGGATTGCAGAAATCTTTCTTCTGTGTTTTCAGCTCTGAAGAGGATGTGAGTATATCTTCTATAAAGGCTGCCACCCCCTCCTTATTTGTAGCCCCAAAGGATCAGCTCCTAATCCAATTAGGAGTTGTTGATCCAAATATTTGGATCAAAACATCTCTTCAGGTGATAAAGATAAACCCTTATCTTATCTACAGATTGGATCAACCTTCTCATAATCTTATTAGGAGGTTTCCAGATCCAAATCACATTTAGATCTGGACTCTCTGAGTGGATAGGGTTAAGTCCCTATCCTATCTGCTAATCCATCTCAGAATTCGCCCATATTAACTTATTAAATAAGTCCAGTTCGAAATGGGCTTTAGGCCCATTAAGCTCATGTGCTCATTTAACCTTCCTAACTGCTGCCTAGTTGGGCTTCCTTATATGGCGTGGGAACCAAGCATTGATCTACACATCAGCCACATGGGTTCAGCCCAGCCTTTGTCACAAGGCCTGGCCGAATACACTGCTATGGACAGTGCACCCTTTGAAACCCATCAAATGGGCTCTGTGGGCCCAACACTTACCCTAAGTGGTCCCTGGGCCAAGCCACCTTGTAACACCCAAGGATTGTGGGCAGATGCAAGATTAGCCCATTAGGTATTATCCTCAATGGTCTTACACTTAACCTCTCAGCCCATAATGATCAAACACTACCCGACAAGAGAGGACCTCTCCCTCGACTGTTAGGAACAGTGTTGCACTCTCTACTTATATGGATCCCCGGAATTAAAACCTTCTTACAAACATTTTACAAACCATAATATATATACTCTTATATCTCATATAAAATATATTTTGCAAAACAAATCTCAACGATTGAAATCGGATGCCGGCAGTCTTGGTTTCCATCAGTGAGAGTGCATCCCTGATCATTACCTTTGTCTGACAAAGGGGCCGATTCTATCACTATGATCACCCACTCAGATGAATTTTTAGACTGTCCCAACATACCCAGGTTTTGACCCCCGCTAAGGATCTCACTGATTGGTACATCAAAGACAGCCCAATCTGACACCTAGTGCAGTATCATAATCGAGTCTAGGGGTGGTGTAAATTTCCAGTTTTGCCCATTAATATCCAAGGTTCAGGGCAACACTGGAAATCTGGTCTAGTTCAAAGATTCAATTAATCCTACATTGTATGTGCCTAGGGTCTCACCCTTGCAGCTGAGACAGGCCACCCCAACCGACTTGGTGGCACAACAGTGTCAGCCTTATCAGGATAAGTCTCCCCAGACCGACCCACTGGCTGTGAACATTCTAAACTAACACGAGTCTCATTAGGTGTCCTGTTTAAGGGTATTTCACAGAAACATACCAAAGGAACATGAATCAAATATGCACTTTTATTCATTTACAATAAATTCATAAAGTACATCATTCTGATTGAAGCTAAGGGCATACAAAACTGTCCAACAGTATAAATATTAAGGATGAATGTGAGCCCATATCTCAACTCATGATCTTTGTCTCTGTTTCTCTTCTCTCGCCTACTTTTTCTTTTTCCTACTTATCCATATATTCTATTCTACATCAACCATGTTTTATCTCTTCACTAAGATGTTTATATTTATATTGCATGCTATTGCCCAGGCAATAGGCCTCCAACACACCTGAATGTCTTCATTTTCTTCTTGATTAGCAATGCATCTACATACTTCATATTTTCAAATTAATGGCTAATGAGATATAGTGAACATTGAGACTACTAGAGTTTCATCAAGATTGAATAAAGGAGAGCGCCTTTGTATTAGCTTCCATGAAATGATCCTCCCAATTCCTTAGAAAGTAGAAATCTGTCTAGATATGTTAAGATTTGGAGTATGATGCCTGTTCGGCAACTTGTATTTTTATAGGAGTTAATTACTCATAAAATGTTTCAATTATAAGGTTAGCTACTATTCAGTATAGTTGAGGATTCTGGTAGAACATGTCTAGCACTGGTAACCAGGCGAGTTTGTGACCAAATAGGATCCTATTATCAGAATAGTTATTTTGTTCATCCAGCTATAAAGTTTCCTGTTTATCTTTTTTATGCTATATGGAAGTAATGGGTCTCCTATGCTGCTTTGTTGCAGGCCAACCATGCTCTCTTGGAAGAAATCAGGGAGACAAACCAGCGGTTAATAGATACTGTTGTGGATATTAGTGACGAGGATATTGATCCGACTACAGGGGCAGCTGTGGTTGAAGGTGGTGAGGGTACCATTGTTAAATGCTCCTTCAGTGCTGTGGCTCTCAGTCCAAACTTGAAGTCTCAGTATGCTTCAGCACAGATGGTTGGATTTCTGATTCCTAACCTTTTATCTTAGCATATTTTTACTTCGTTTTGCTCGTATTCATTATGCATTTACCGTTAGTGCAGTCACCGATTCTACCAATACGGTTGCTTGTTCCAACAAATTATCCGAAGTGTTCCCCTATACTATTGGACAGGTTGCCAGTTGAACTGAGGTAAGACAATGAAGAATCCATGCATTGTTTTATTTATGGTTCTCTAAAATTGCATCCAACTCAAGTATGGTGTCCCTCTGAGAGACTGCATTCAACTCAGTATCTTATGTTCTGCTGGTTTTGTTCTTTGAATTCCGTTCACTGGTCAAAGAGGTTTCCTGCACTGCGATCTCAGTGTCCATTGAAGTGGATGCAAAGTTCTTTTGTTGATTGGAACTTTGTCTATTGTCTTCTCATATTTTGGGATTCTTTCTCCTTCATTTAGTGTTCCTCTCCTAAAAGTAATCTTCCAGGGAATGCCTTCTTTCTTTCTAATGTGAAATCTTGGTTTCTGCACGATGCAGCAAAGAGTATGAAGATCTTTCAGTAAAAGCAAAGTCAAGATTTAGCGCATCCCTTCGCAGCCTTTCACAACCAATGTCACTTTGGGAAATGGCAAAGACTTGGGATATTTGTGCTCGTGCAGTAGTTTCTGAATATGCCCAGCAGAGCGGTGGGGGAAGCTTCAGCTCGAGATATGGTACTTGGGAGAACTGTGTCAGTGCCTCTTGACCATCTTGTATCCTTATGATATTGGTTCTGTTGTGTATGGGGCAATGACTTCAGGGAAGCAATATATGAGATTCATGATAGCTGCTCTTGTTGCCATGCACTCAACTAATACCCAAGTGATTGCCTAGGCAGATCTATGGGCTAAAAGGACTATAGCACGGAATTGTAAGCTGTAGAACATGTGACAATAATGTTTCAGATTTGGCTCAAGGGTACACACAAAGATTTGGGTCAATGCCAATGTAATACTTTACACTTTACAGCTTTTGATAGTGCCAGAAATCTTCATTGTAAACTGGGCTAGCATTGGCATTTTATCCGAAACTGCCTTTTGTCAGATTGTATGTTTTTTAATACAATATCTTATCTGGTTTAGCTTGTACTCCGGTTGTACAGTTTCATGTTTTATCTCAAGTCAGACTTATTGATTGTGTTTGTTTGTCATTTTTCTTTTCTCTTTACGGTTTATATTTTTATTTTGTTTTTCTCTTTTTTCTTTGCTGTTTACAGACTGGTGGGTGGTTACTGTCAAACCGGATGACCCAGTTATTAGGGAGATGGGATCGGCTACCCAGAGCACGCTACACAGGCGCCCCACCGCCCATCCCCTCTGTCCATTGGGAATATCTCCCCATTACAAGCATGGGAGATGTTCCCAGTGCACGGAGGGGATCAGCTGTGCGGTGTGCTCTGTGGGCAGCCGATCCGATCACGTTATTAGGTGATGGTTCATATTTTGAGTTATTTTTTATATTTATATGTTTTAGGTTTAAAATTTTTGAAAATTCCAACTATATCCCAGCATTTTTATCTAGGCAATTTTTGCCTTGTTATGTTTTCCTACCTTTGCCTGCCTTTCTCTACCTTTTCCTTCAAATCAGACACAGCCTTAGGGTTTTAGAGTTCAGAGGAAACAGAGGAAAAAGAGGTTCAGCTTGAGGTTTTGAGAACAGTCAGTCTGTCACCGTTCAAGAAGCGATGTAACACCGGTGACTATTGTAGTTAATGCTGGTCAGCTACAATAGGATTAGGGCAATTCACACCCAATCATTTAGGACTTGGGTATGTTTTAGTTTCTAATTTCTAATGATCAAAGTGCAGAATCTCAGGTTGGTTTTTCTTTGATTATCTAATCTCAGGTTGGTTGTGCCGTTGATTTATTCAATGGCACAACCATTCATTCTCAAGTAATCAACGGTACAAGCATTGATTATCTTTTTTTTTTTATTTTTCTCTGATTCTCTTAATTCTTTAATGGCGGCACAATCTTTTGAATTCCAGACATTATTTTGTTCCAATTGATTTATATAAATTTCCTTTGACTCAAAATGTCATTCTTGCCTCTCAATAAAGTGATCGGACAACTCTATTCGGTCAGTTTTGCTTTCTGTTTGGAGGACGATATGTTGTAGATGTAGAGCTTGGACGCCATTGTCCTCTAAGTTTTGTTGTAGGGAAGGGTTTTCTTTCTAAAAGTTTGACATAAAGTGGAAGGAGTACTTTCGGAACAAATAACCATGACCCATGCTTCTAAGCATTTTCAACTCAATTTAATTAGATGGTAATATGGAAGATTGATGAAGTAAATTGGTTGTAATTTGTAAATTATAAGGGGTATTTTAGTAAAATGTGAATTGTAGGTAGGTTTTGTTAATCTGTTAAACTATGAGTGTTTTAGTAAGTGAGCATTCATAATATCACCTCTTTTTGCTCATATGTGATCTTTTGTCTTTATGCCTGTCATCTAGGGGTACAACTTGGGTGGGCCCTAACCCGACCCAATCTGAATTTTTGCATTGTTGGGCCCAAGTTTTTGGGCTGTGGGCTGGACCTGGACCAAAAAATTCAAGCTTAATCTAAATTTGGGTTGGGCTTGGGGTAGCTTGAGCCTAACTTGAGCTCAGCCCAACCCAACCCAAGCAGGCTATATAAAAATATATTTTTCCTAATTATATGTACATATTTATATGTATAAAATATGTATATACATTGATAAATGGAATATGTACATATTTTCAATCAATCCTACTCTTAAAATTGGGTCATAAAGGTCAATAAAAGGATAGTGGAATTACATGTTTTGATGAAAGAGAAATTCAAATTGTATGTGAGAAGGATGTAAGACTCAACAAATTGCATCTTCCCTATCCCTATCCCCTAATTCAACCCAAATTTGAAAAGAGAGAGTGAGTATGAAGATGAAAGTAGGTTTGTGGGTGTTGAGAATTCTAGAACGAGAGAGAGAGAGAGAGAGAGGGACGAAGATTAAATCCCACATGTGTGTTCCTTTCCAATTGTTTCTTTATGTGATTAATTGACATACAAAATGGGTGAGAGGATTCTAAACCCCCATGTTTTGTGAGCATAATGTATATACTCAAATTCAATGATTGCCAATGGGCTATTTTATAAGCTTTCCCTGGACAAACATGGATTCTTGCCTTAATGGTCATAGTTGATGCTTGAGACTTCCAAAGAGTTAAGTACCTCTCTCTCTCTCTCTCTCTCTCTCTCAATCTTATGGGCTGTTATCATGTTAGATCTCTTCAAGTATTGATTTTCGCATGAGATGGTGTAAGATTCGTATGGTTTTTGGACTCAATGCATGATGGATTCAATGGTTTTTGAAGCATGTCCTATGCTGAAATTGCAGGTGCTGAGTGTTCCTTTTTTATCCCAAGATGTGACATATGATTGTGGAAGCATTCCTTATGCTGAAATTTGAAGTTCTATGTTGGTTTTGAATTCATTATATGATGAACATGGTGGATTTTGGGCATTGTTTTCAATGCTGAAATGATATGTTTAATGACGAGTTTGGAACAACATATAAGCATGATGATTTTAGGTTCAAATGTCAATGTTGAAATGTGAATGCCCATGCCAAGAAATAATAAGAATGATGTTTCAGGAAGTTCATCCATGCTGAAATGTTGTTTTTCGCAAGCTTTTAGAATCAATAGTTGAAGGAAAGTATTGCCTTAGGATGAGGCTTTATGCTGAAATATGATATACAAGTTACTTCCAAGAATAATGAACAATTCATGTGAAGGTATTGGGTTGCTTGAGTTTAAATAATGGGGGGTTTTGATAATCATTTAAACTAATGGGGAACAAGTCACATAATTGGAAATCTAAAACTTGAATGTTGGAACTCAAACAAAATGTGTGGGGTAGGAATTGGGAGAGAGATTTAAGGTTTTCTTTAGGTAAGAAAGTAGGCATTGTAATTTAAATTCCACGGCTTAACCTTGAATAAAATTCAAGCAACTAGGGTTTGTTAGCTTTCCAATAAAATTGATTGGGTCTCAGGTGTAACAAGAGAAAATAATTCAGCTTAAGGATAGGAACTTAGATTTTACTTTTTACTAATAAATAATAAAGAATGAACATAAATCAATTCAACTTAAATTAACATAACTCTCCTAAAGATTGATCAAACCTTTAGTTTTATTACTTCAGGAATGATTTGAAGATCTTACAACATTGTTCTTGTAGATTGGTGATACGGAAAAGGGAAGAGAAAAAAAAAAAAAAGAGATTTTAGTTTTGTTCCTTTTAATATCTCCCATTGCATTCTTCATTGCACTCACTATTGGCATACACCATTTGCATTAGAGTTAAGGTCCCATGTGCTATTAAGAGAGGGGCTAGTAGGTAGTAGACCATTTGGACTTTGTTCATCTTGTGTTGCATCAAAAGCCCCCAAACCATAATGGAATTATATCACAATTGTTTCCTTTTATTACACCACAATTAAATAGTTCATTAGAAAGAAGAAATCAAACTTTATTAAACATGATCTAATCATTCCTCGTCCATTAAGAATTATCTATATCCTTTTCGGGGCATGCATTAAAGACTATGATTTACATTCTAAACTGAGTCATAGTCAAGCCAAGTCAATTCCCAAGACTCCATATGAGCTTTGGACTGACAAGAAACTAAGTGTTAGGTACTTTAATGTATAGGATTGTTTGACACATGTCAAAAAGACAAGTATGAAAAAATTGGAATCTAAAACAAGTTGCTACCTATTTGTAGGCTACCCCTAGGAATTCCATTGGATATATCTTTTATGACCCAAGAGAACAAAAAGTATTTGTTAGTCAAAATGCTCACTTTTTTAAAGAGGACTACATCCTAAGCAATCATCATCAAGAGATCATTCTAGATGAGTAGAACTTAGGGGTAGTAGAAAATAACTCACAAGTTCCAAATACCAATACCCAACTTAGAAGATCTACTTAGGTGTCCAAACCTCCTATTCATTTTGGTTATGATCAAGAAAGTTACTTGATGGAAACCATGTATAATGAGGAAGATCCCTTAACTTATATGGAAGTCATGTTAGATATGGACTCCTTGAAGTAGGTAGATGCCATTAAAGCCGAAATAGACTTGATGGATACGAATAAAATCTGAACTCTTGTAGACCTGCCCTTTGGGGTAAAAGCTATCGGTTGCAAATGGATTTACAAGAGGGAGAATGGCCCTGATGAAAATGTTGAGACCTATAAAACTCGACTTGTGGTGAAATGTTACACTCAAAAAGAAGGAATTGATTATGATGAAACCTTATCGCCCGAAGCCATGCTTATTCCATTAGGATAATGTTGTTTATAGCTGCACTCTATAATTATTAAATTTGGCAAATGGATGTCAAAATTGCGTTCTTGAATGGAAATCTTATTAAAAATATGTATATGCAACAACCATAAGGCTTTGTTGCCAAGGGTCAGGAACACATGGTGTGTAAGATCAATAGATTCATATATTAATTAAAGAAAGTTTATAGAAGTTTGAACATCCGATTTAACTCAATAGTCAAACAATTTGATTTTGAGAAAAATCCAAATGAACCCAATGTTTACAAAAAAGATAGTGAGAGACAAGATTGCATTCTTACTTTTATATTTATATGATATTCTACTCATTGGGAATGATGCATGAATGTTAACAACACTGAAAGTATGACTTTTACAACAATTCTTAATAAAAGTTATTCGAGAAGTTTCTTATATCTTGGGACTTTGATTCTATAGGAATAGATCGAAGTAGTTAATTGGATTGTCTCAGTCTACTTACATTGACAAAATAGTAAAAAAAATTCAATATGCAAGATCCAAGAAAGAATTAATTCCTTTTGGACATGGAATCACTTTCTCCAAAAGAATGCCACCTAAGGCCTTTGTTGTAGGGAGCATTATGTATGTTATGTTTTGCACTCAACCTAACATTACTCAGTTCGTTAGTGTAGTAAGTAGATATCAATCCAACATAGGACAATGGCACTTGATAGCTGTGAAGAACATAATAAAATACTTACAAAGAACTAAAGACTGTTGTCTTGTCTTCGGTGGTATTTAACTATAATTGATCAGTTACATAGATGTTGATTTTTAGTTTAACCTAGACGATAGAAAGTCTACAATTAGATATATCTTTATGTTGGGATCATATATTGTTAGTTGGAGAAGTAGCAAATAAGGGTCCACAACAGACTCCAAGATTAAGGCCAAGTAAATTGTCACAAGTGAGATTGCCAAGGAAGTAGTTTGGATGAAGAAATTCGTCTAGAAATTAGGAGTCATACCATCCAATACATCACCCATTTCATTGTTGTGTAACAATATTGGCCATTTATTAGGCCAAAGACAAGATCTCACTCAAATTCAAAACACATTGAAGGGAAATATCACATTATATTGAGACATTTAGATTCAAAATGTAGCATTAGTGAAAAATGTAGCACACTTAACAAACACACTAACACAAAAAGTGTTTAAAGGAAATGTCGATAATATGGGATTGAGGATTATGCCCGATTAGACTTAAGTGAAAGTGAGAGTTGTTAGATAGTAGAAAAATATAGAAAACCCATTAACAAAGCCACTAAAATAAAAAGTGTTTAAAGGGCACATGGATAGTATGGGATTGAGGCTTATACCCAATTAGACGCAAGTGAAAGTAGTTGTTAGATAGTATATGCCCTTAGCTCCAATTAGACTAATATACATAAACATTTATGAGTAATATATGTACATTATTGTTTTATGATCATACTTGGTGTAATTGTGTAGATTACCATTTAGATTGGACACTTATGAGACTCGTGCTACTTTAAGATATTTTCATCCATTTGGATAGATTTGGGGACTTTATCTTAATAAGGTTGACACTGGTGTGCAACTGAATTGGTGGAGCAATTTGTCTCAACTATTAGGGTTAGACCCTAAGCACATCTAATGGGTGTTTGGAAGAAGCACTAAATTCAGACCAATTTCCAATTATGCCTTAGACCTTGGAGATAGATGGGAAAAATTAAAAAATTGTACTTAGCCCCAGACTTGATTATGATACAGCACTAGGTTTTGGATTAAACTACTTTTGATGTGTCAATCAATGAGATCCATTAAGGGTTAAATATTTGGGCACATTGGGGCAATTTAGGAAATTACTTGAGTGGGTGATCATAGTGATATGATCGACCCTTTTTTCAAACAAAGTGAGTATTAGGGTTTACACTCTTTGTTATGGAAACTTAAACCACCAGTTATGGATTTCAACTGTATTTAAAATTTGATTTATAAAATGTATTTATATGTTATATTACTATTTTACAAAAAAAGGTTTGCAAGAGGTTTTAAATTTGGGTCCATCTAAGCAAAGAGTGTGACACTGCATATTGCATTTAGGGAAGAGATCTTTTCCTGTGATTAGTGTTTTGATGATTATGGATTAAGAAATTAAGTGTAAGAGACCATTATAGGGATGATTACCTGATGGGATTAATCTTACATAAGTTCATCATCCTTAGATTTTTATAAGGTGATTGAATTCACCCTAACTTATTTTATAGGTGGGGCTGAACCCCTGTGGACTTATGTGAGACCTTTTGTCCCATGCTAATAGTTGCTTATCTGGCCTATGTCTCCATGCAATGCCTAAGTTAATAAGCTATTAAAGAATATGGGCCTTCCCCATTATTAATGTAATCAGTTAAGTGATCACACGACAATTTAATTTGGATAAAAAATGGGTATGGAACACACATTCTCTTAAGAATATAATGCTTATCTAATTAGAAATAAAGTCCTCATCCAAATTTGATTTGGATTTCCTCCTAATAAGGTACCAAGAGGGGAGGAACAACTCACTCTATTATCTCTATCCTCTGGCTCTCTCCTCTTCTCCTTTACTTCCAAGAAACCCGAGTTTGAACCAGCTGTGGTGAGGATGGAAATCCTTTAACCCTTTGTTGTGTTTTAGGCAAAAACTTAAGATACAACCATGCTTACATTGCTGCAACATATCCAAGACAGTTGGGAGGTTGATTTTGCTGAAAGGGGCATAGTTGAATCAGCTTCGCATTGCAATTGCGCCATCGTTAGTTAGAGGTTGGTTTGGGTCTGATATTGTGTGTGAACCATCACTTTGGGAGCTGCTCTTGTAGACAGTGTATCAGGTATGATCAGAAATTAATTTGGGTTTGAGGTCTTGTTTGGTACAATGCAAGTTTGATTTCGAAATTTAATAGTTCAAATTATGGGAAAATCGGTTTCCTGTTTGGGTTGGAAAAAATTTAAAAATTCGGCCAGCCACTAGATCTGTTTTGTCCATGTTTTTAACCTATCCAACAAAAAATTGGTAATTAGCGCTAGACAAGCCCAATGGGCTAGCAATAAAGTAAATAAGAATGATGGTGCAAAACTTGAAATGGCACTCCAAGAAGGATCTCCTTGCTAATAGGCTAGCAATGAGGAATTGTCGAAAGAGGAAAAAAAGAAGAAAAAGAAAGAAAAAAAGAAAATGGAAAATATCAAGCTAGACTTGTTAATTCTCTAAAGTTAGGGGTAAAGTGGACTTAAGAAGAATCTCCTTGCTAAAGGTAGAATCAATCAAGAGAAATGAATGTTTAAGTAAGTGGAGTGATTAATCATTTGAAGCATGGCAGAATTATCATTGGGACTAGAGATGCTGAATTTTATAATATATTTATAATAATGAAACTTAGAAAGAATATGGAGTTATTGTAAAACCTATAGTAAAACATAGAAATCAGAGAAACACTAAGATAGGTTGTGATTTTATATCTATCCAATCAATTGTATTCTAGGTAGAGGCTAATAAAGAAAAGTTGTTAAACAAGATACCCATCGTATTAAAATTGAAAGTGATCTTAAAATGTATAGTGGGCCATAAAATCTAGATATGCTTTCCTTTGGAAGAAAGCTATAACTGATGACATGGATTCAATAATGTTTAACAAGTGGGTATTAGTACATTTGTCTTCGGGATCAAAATAAATCACGTGTAAATGGATATTTATAAGAAAATACAATACTTATGGATTCGTTTAAACTTTTAAGGCTAAATTGATATCCAAATTAATGGTTCAGTCAAAGAGAAGGCATTAATAATTTTGACACTTATGCACTTATGGATAGAGTAACTTTTATTAGACAATCATAGCACTAGCATTCATTTATCGT
This sequence comes from Nelumbo nucifera, assembly GCF_055504915.1. Lineage (NCBI taxonomy): Eukaryota > Viridiplantae > Streptophyta > Magnoliopsida > Proteales > Nelumbonaceae > Nelumbo > Nelumbo nucifera. Next base: position 75,355,056 of record NC_142650.1, on the reverse strand, counting down.
TTCATTAAATGGATGTTAAAACAACTTTTTTTAAATGGTAACTTAAACAAAGAAGTTTATATTGTACAACTAAAGGCATTAATTTGTCATTCTTGGAAATGAGATGAAAGTTTATAAATTGATTAAATATGGTTTGAAACAAGCACCTAAACAGTGGCATAAGAAATTTGACTCTAGTACTTTAGTTGTTAGATTTAAGCATAATATTGTTGATAGATGCATTTATTCAAAGTTTAATGAAAAGTTATGGTGTGATTGTGGGTCTTTATGTTAATGATATACTTATTGTTGTTACTAATATGATTGGCATTAATGAAACTAAAAACTATTTGTATTCTGTTTTCAAAATAAAAGATCTAGGAAAAATAGTTACTATCTTGGGAATTAAAGGTAAGAAACATAGTATGGGTTATGCATTGAGCCAATCACATTATATTTTAAAAGATACTTGAGAAATTCAAGCATTTAGGATTTAAGGAATATAGCACACCATATGATTCTAGTATAAAATTAGTGAAAATTTCTGATAGAATTGTTCTACAACTTGAATATATTAACGCAACAAAAAAATTAACACATGCTATGCTTTGTACTAGACTTGATATCGCATCAACTGTGTGTAAATTTAATACGTTTATAGGAAATCCTACTACAGAGCATTGAAAAGCAATTGGGAAAGTCCTAGGATACCTTAGAAGGTCCTTGGTACTTCTTTTGTCCTATTGTAATTATCTAGTTATACTAAAAAAGTACACTGGTGCAAATTAAATTACTATAATGGAGATGACAAATTCAACATTGGATGGATCTTCATTCTTGGTGGGAGTGTGATCTCTTGGATGCTGAAAAGAAAAACCTGTATATTTCATTCTACCTTGGAATATGAATTCATAACCTTGGTAGCTACTATAAAAAAAAGCTGGATGGATTTGAAATTTATTGTTAGACCTAAAACTATGGTATAGTCCTATGCCTCAAATTTCCATTTTCTTTGATAGTGAAACAATTCAATCAAAAGCTTATAGTACCTCCTATAATGGCAAGTCTAGACATATAAATTTGAAACATGAATATATTAGGCAATTAATTCAGGATGGAGTTATCACTATAACATATGTGAAGCCAAGTAAAAATTTGGTTGATCCTCTTACCAAGGTATTGCCTAGAGAATAGGTAAGAACAACAATTAAATAGATGTGACTTAAACCCTTTACTTACTTACAAATAATGGCAACTCAACCTAAACTGGAAACCATCTATCTTGGGTTTAATGGGTAACAAGTTACTTTGATGTAATTGATAGCACTAACATTAAGACATCTTTCACTATGACATAAAAGTATTAAAAAATGTTGTTTGTTACAATAAGAGGTTGACTTGAACTTTTGATGAAAATTTTAAATGTATTAAGTGATAAAACTCATAGTGGAATTTCACCTATATGAATATAGAAGTGGTGTTGCTTTTCATTTGAGATAATAGTGTGGGCAAATTTCAAACTCTTGTAAAGACATGACATTATTATTTGTATAAGTATTTCTAATCTAGCTTAAGTGTAATTGGTTTATGGTTTTAACACCAATAAATAAGACAAGACGTTGGGATACTTGTACTAATTGAAGGTTTAAGATGCAAACACCTTTTTGTATGTATAATAATTTTAAGTTAAGAGAGACATATGCAATTAATCAATCAAAGTGGGGGATTATTGGATATAGAGACTTGGTACCATATAATGTACATGCACACATGCATGTGTATGTTGCAATGAACTTCTTTAAAGACACTTTGTTTACACTTCATGCGTGAGCCTATACTAGAAGGTACTTAACAATGAAAAAGTTTAATGCATTTGACTATAGATAAAAAGGTTATAATATGCAATAATTCATCATGAATAATAAACTTATCATGTGGACCCATAGCTTGTATCATTTCAGGATTCTTGAAAAAATATCAAGCATCCCATAAAACAACCAACACTTGTTAAGCTACCTATCAATGCACTCAGTGTTATGGAATTAATATAAATGATGAACCTAATTATAAACTAAGAAGGCTTTCCATTTGTCAAAACATTAGAACCATCTAATGCAATTGAACTTTTTTTTTGATAAATAATAATGTATGTGAGTTTTAGTAGGCCATAGAGTTGAAGAACCAAATGAAATGCACAAGTCTTCCTTATTATGCTACAATGCAACATTTAAGTATCACTAGAATACCTAAAACTTTTTTATGAGAAACTAAAAGAACTAGTTGACATGGTTACCAAGTATCCATGCTGCAAATGAAGTTATCATCTAAAAAAGAAGTTGTAAAAGTATAATCTTGGGTTTATGAATTACCTAAACTAAGTGAAGAGAAACTTCAAAACACTTTCAATTGTGGACTTTGTGGAGCTGGCTTTAAATAGAACAGGTTAGAAAAACAATTCTGGTTGTTGTTGATGCATGCAAGGTGCCTCAAAAGGTATGCTTCTTTTGAGAAGTTCTTTTTAGAATTCCGATTTTCCTTTTCTAAATTGATTTTCTTTTTCCATTTCTAGATTGATGAAGTGTTGGAAGGAGTGGCGAGTCTTAAAGATAAGTCACTTAATTTGATAAGTGGATGGCCAAATTCTCTGATAAGTGGATGGAAAAATTCAAACCAATTAACTCTGATAAGTGGATGGCCAAAAAAACTGACATGAATCTGAACATTATGAAACCTAAAAAGTAGGAAACATAGGGTTTCACATTTACACCTAAGAGTGCTTCACATGCACACATTAAATGAAAGTACACAACAAAGCTAAAACCCTAACCCTAATAAAAAAAAAGATCAACATCAGTGAGTTGAGTTATCAACTATGACAAATTGTCATAGTTGAATTTTTTATTCATATCTCATATTACAAATAAGAAAATGACAAAAAATGGAAAATGTCATCTTCAAAGTTACCATTCCACCTTTTTTCTCTAGTGATGGCAGTAGTATCAAAAGTTGTCTCCTATGCTAAATGGTTCGAAATGGGGTGAAAGCTCTTGTCTACAAGAGTCTTGTCCTATCTTGATCATTGACGACGATTAGAAATGCCGTCTAAGTCCTTTCCGGTAGTTAATGAGAGGGGATTAAATGAGGTGGAAAGTAATAATTAAAATTATATTCCCAACCCTTACAATTAGAGATGGACTAAATATACAAATATGAGAATTTTATTTGCCATTAAAGTCGGCATTAAAACGATAATAAAATGACTTTAATTCCCTTTCTTAAACAAAGAAATAAAGGGTAATTTTAGTCCAAAAACTTTTACTTTTTATTTGTTATACCCTATATAACCGTTTATAAAACTGAGAATTGTAAGTGGTAATCATCAAAATACCCTAATATTTTGTTCAAATTCTACCCTTTTATTTGTTATACTAATTCTACTCTATTAGAGTATATCTTTTGATACATGTGCCACAGACTCGATGAAATTAGACAACTGTTCAAGGCAACTCAAACTTTTGGTCCACATGTTGCTACTGTTAGACAGTGTATGCCCTTAGCTCCAATCAGAATGATGTACATTATGACATTTAATGTAAATGAATAAAGTAGATATTTGATTCATGTTATCATGGTGTGTTTCTGTGTAATACCCTTAAACTAGACATATATGAGACTCATGTTAGTTTAGAATCTTCATAGCCGTTGGATAGATCTGGGGAGATTTATCCTGCCAAGGCTGACACTGATGTGTCGCCAAGTTGATTGGGGTGGCTTGTCTCAGCTGCTATGGTGAGACCTGAGGTACATGTAGTGTGGGTTTTCTTGAAACCCTGAATTAGACCAAAATTTCAGTATTGCCCTGAACCTTGGAGATAGATGGGAAAAACTAGAATGTTATACCTGACCCCTAGACTCGATTATGATACTACATTAGGTGTCGGATTGAACTGTCTTTGATATGCCAATCAGTGAGATCCTTAGAGGGGGTCAAAAACTGGGTATGTTGGGACAGTCCGAGAATTCATCTGAGTGGGTGATCATAGTGACATGATCAGCCCCTTTTTCGGACAAAGTGAATGATCGGGGATGCACTCTCTCTGATGGAAACCTAAACTGCCAGCAGTTGGTTTCAACCGTTGAAATTTGTTTTGCAAAATATATTTATATAGAGATATACATACATATATATATATATTATGGTTTCAAAATGTTTGCAAAATGTTTTAATTCCCGGGATCCATGTGAGTAGAGAGTGCAACACTGTACCTTGCAGCCGAGGGAGAGGTCCTCTCTTGTCGGGCAGTGTTTGATCATTATGGACTAAGAAGTTAAGTGTAAGACCATTGAGGGTAATACCTAATGGGCTAATTTTGCATCTGCCCACAGTCATTGGGTTTTATAAGGTGGCTTGACCCAATGACCACTTAGTGTAAATGTTGGGCCCATTAAGAGCCCATGGTGATGGACTCAGGGGTTCACTGTCTTCTACAGTGAATTCGGCCAGGCCTTGTAATAGAGGTTGGGCTGAACCCATGTGGTTGATGTATAGATCAATGTTTGGGTTCCACACCATACAAGGATAACCAATTGGACAGCAGATTGAGGAACTAGTGAGCACATAGACTTAATGGGCCTAAAGCTCAATTTGAATTGGCTTAATAAGATTAATTAAAAAAGGGCGGTTCTGGGATTTAGATCAGCAGATAGGATAAGGGGTTATCCCTATCCACTCAAAGAGTCTAAATCCAATTAATGATTTGGATCAGGAAACTCTTAATTAGATTAGGAAGGCTGATCTTTATCTGTAGATAAGATAAGGGATTATCCTTATCTTCTAAAGAGAGTCCAAATCCAAATAAAAGATTTGGATTAGGAAACTCCTAATGGGATTAGAAAATCCTCTCTTTAAGGCTATAAATAGAAGAGTAGGGCAAACCGCCAAATAATCTAACAGTCTACTGAATTACAAAAGAGAGACAACACAGTTTGACTACACTATCTTCTTCTCTCCTGCTCTTGCCGCCCTACCAGTTCTATCTCCACCAGTGGGAGTGATCAGAAACAGTTCTTGATATTGCCTTTTGCTAGAAGAGGCAATCTGAAGTCGTGCTCACCAGCCCTCCATCATATTCTTGCTGAAGAATTCGGTTCTTGGTGAAGAACCGTCCTGCTAATTCTGCTTCACCTCACATCGTGTCATCTTCGGTGGAAGCAGTCTTTGGTTTTCTCCTTGGGCGTGAACACCTTCATTTGGGGTTTACTATTACTCCGTATCAGGTATATCCCTCTACTCCCTTTTGGTTTGATATCTGCTTCACCTCACATCGTGTCATCTTCGGTGGAAGCAGTCTTTGGTTTTCTCCTTGGGTGTGAACACCTTTGTTTGGGGTTTACTATTACTCCGTATCAGGTATATCCCTCTACTCCCTTTTGGTTTCATATCTGGTCCGGTTTGGTTTCAAGATTGATCCTTGAAAATGCAGTTTTCTAAAATAAGGAATGTGATTCCCACATGGGAGAGAGAGAAATTTTTGAAATTTTGCCCAACCTTCCTGCAGGGTTCAGCCATCTACTCCCTTTACTAGATGGGTGCCATGTTTTTTCCATCTTCTAATCTTTAACTCCATCTCAATCTTTTGCTCTTCTATTAAGAAAATAACCAAGGCTTGAGTGCATGGAATTTATTAATGTCTTATGAACATAAAATGACACAATTCCACTAAGAAGAGAGAGGGATTCTTCACTCAAGAGTTTTGCCAAATTCCCCTCCTATGAGGCCATGACTATTCTATTTCTTTGTTTTTTTTTATCCTTTTATATATTTCTTCTAAATTTATTCCCTTTTTAATCGCTGTGATGAACCCCCATCTTGATCTATCAAAGTTGGAACCATTTGATGGAAAGAACTATCATAGGTGGTTTGAGAAAATTATGATTTTCCTTGAGAACCATAATCTGGCTTATGTTTTGTTTGAATCTGCGAAATCAAATCAAGAACATGAACCTGATAAGAGTGTTGTTTATCATATATTCAAGAATGATGAAATTTATGTTAGGGGCTAGACTTTGAATTTGTTATCTAATTTACTTTTTGACATATACTATACATATAAGAAGAAATATACCACTGAGGATGTAGGCGTAAAGAAGTATGCTATTGCAAATTTCCTGGACTTTTGGATGGTGGATGACAAATCCATGATGGATCAAGTACATGATTATCAAATAATCATGAAAAAGTTTTAGCAAAAGGGATGCACATTGATGAATCATTCCAAGCTACTGCACTGATTGAAAAATTACCACCATCATAGAAGGACTACAAGAATTAACTAAAACAAAAATAAAAGGAGCTTTCCTTGAAAGATTTAATTGTTAAAATCAGAATTGAAGAAACAAACTGATTGAAAGACAAGGAGGAAAAGATATCCAAGATGTTTTCCAAAGCAACCTTGTAGAGAATGTAAAACCCAAGGAAGTGAAAGAGACTGTTAAGAAGCCAATTAAGAAACAATACCAAAAAAAATCATTTGATTAGAAACCCAAGAAGAAAGAATTTAAGAAATTTGTAGGTGGTACATGTTTTATTCGTGGGAAGACAGGACAATGTGCAGTTGAGTGTCATTTCTACATGACAAAATTGGCAATCTAGAAATATACAAGCAAATCTAACTGAGAATTAGGTGATTGTCGTAGTGGTATTACAATTGAATTTAGTAGCAGATATACGTAATTGGGTAGTGGACACGGGGGAGAAGCCTTCTCTCCTATTATGAACGTGTGAAAGAGGGAGAACACTACAAGAAATTGGGGTTTGGACAACAAAATATTCTGGTGTTTTTTTTTTTTTAATTTTTCATTAGATGTAGCATTCTCCCAACAATTTATACATATCTATCAGTAACGAAACTAAAGACTGAGTCAGCGGTTCATAGAACTATCATTATAAATAAATATTAGATCGGCGATTTTTCACTTTAAGCCAGCGGTTCAATGAACCACCGATTTTAACCTATTCATATTTTCAACCAAGAATCAAAAGGGAGGGAGGGAAAAATGGTGCAACCTTGTGAGGGAGGAAATTTGAGCAGAAATCTCGGAGATTGGTTTTGAGATTTGAAGAATCCAAATGAGAGGGAAAGAGGGAAAAATGCGAGAGAAATGCTACAGGATATAATCTCAAGCAGAAATCTCTGAGTTTCCCCGCCTATTCGTGGTTTTTCATAAAAGGAAAGAAGGGAAATAGGAGAGAGACGCGGATGGAATCTCGAGCTGAAACCACCGAGTTTCCACCTTCCAACAAGTTTAGTCCATTTTGTATTTATCAGCAAGAAAATGACCTTCCTTTTTCTCATTTCTCCAAAGAAGGGTTTGAAAGAAATCATCAAGAAAAAAGAACACAACTCTTTATTCTAGTAATGTTCTTCTTATTCTAGTCATTTTTTTTTTCTTTTCTTTTTATATTTTTTTTGATAGTAGAATAACATGAATGACAACACTTTGGCATGTTGCATCATATATGTTGTAGATTTTCAACAAGTCTAGTGTGTTCTTTGATCAATGATCAGTTATAGAGCTTCCAAATAGCATCAAGGTCTATTAGCAGGTAATTTTTTTCTGAACAAAAGACATTTTTCCACTTGAATAGTGGTGGTTAGTTCAAGTAAAGCATTTTTTGAGGTAATTCATGAGTTGTTTGTCTGTGATGATAGAGATGTGATTAGTGAAAATATAGTGATTAGGGTATTTCTTTTCTTTATTTCATGAGGTAATTCATGAGTTGTTTATGAGGTAGTTGGTGTTTGACCAGAAAATTGCACTTGGAACCATTTGCCATATGGTTGGTTATACCTGAAAGGCCAAAATTAACCAGAAAATTGCACTTTGAACCACTTGTTAGGCCAGCAACAAAACTATTTAAGTGGTTGATCCTATTTGATAGACATTGGCTAGTGATTAGGAATTAAGGCTTTCAGGTATAACCAACTCTTATTGTGTTAGACATAATAAGCCCACTAAATAATATAGTTGTCTCTAAGCATGTTACTTGTGTTTCTTCTTTTGAAGAAAATAGCTTTTTAATTACTGACCCTATAATATATGGTTGGGACAATATCTATCTATTTCCTTATAGGTGGGGTGGGTGTACCTCATATTAGGTCAGATCCAACTAAGTGACAAGTTTAGCATTAGTGCCACCCTTCCATAGTATTATGTGATTATGACATGCTAAATCACCATTGAAACTAAATGATAAATTATGAAAGAAAACATGCTTTTGAAGTAAGATAGTGAACAGTCAGGGGGACAAGATGTCCATAGAATGAGAATCCCTAAAATAAGCATATTGAGATGGATAAGTGGCAAGAGTCAAAAGGTAAGTCAATTTAAAGCAAATCCTAGATTTTTATAAAGTAAGGGGATCACCAAGATATTTGCTCATGACACCATTTAGTGATGAAGAATGTATGGCTGATTTTGGTGAAGGGGCCATTGCTTGGTGCAATTGTAAAATCTGAGGCTGACAAGTGTGTGAGGGTTCAAGTTTGAGGGCATATACTTTGTGTAAAAATAATCAAGTCCATATGGAGACCACCCTTCCCAATAATGGCCCTTCAATGATAGATTTGATGGGGGACAACTTAGAAATAGCTGAACTTTTTTACAAGATCCCAAAAAGCCCAATAACATGGTTAAAGTAGTGGGAAAATTTTGAAGATTTCAAAATATGCATGGAACAAAATGGAAGGAAAATATATTCTTTGATAAACAACAATCATCTCTTACAATCTCTATTAGTTCTTTTTCTCATGATCCTCTTGTCACTTTCCACTATAGGCATTGAAAAGAACCCCATTTTCAAGGAGAGGGAGAAAAGGTTCTTTCCTAGTTCACTTTAACATTTTAGAAACAACAATCGTTTGTTAGAATCTCTCTTGTTGTTTTCTCTAGATTTTGAATTTTAATTTTTTTGTGCTCCAGGTGTTTGTTCTGGTTCAGTTGTTTCTCTTCTCAATTTTTTTTTTTTTGTTTAATTATGTTGAACTCGAGTGAAATCCAAAATCTGATACGTCTGATCAAACTCGAACTCAAATTTATTTCTTATGCACCAGATCGAAGTTCAGATCAAATTCGATTGGGAGGTTTTCATTATTGAATCAAACTCAAATATGTGTACATCCGATCCGAGTTCGATACGACTATACGCCTAGCTACAATTGTAATGAGATATTTTTTTTGAATGTTGTTAATGAATCAATGAAAGCTAGTAGTTTTACTTATATTGCTGAGTCTATTGATTTATGGCATGGTAGATTAAGACATGTGAATGTTGTTTTATTGAAAGAATGGAGAAACTTGGACTAATATCCAATTTGTTAAATGTTGATTTTGAAAAATGTGAAACTTGTGTGGAAGCAAGATCAGTTAAAAGAGAATCTGAATTGTTGGAATTAATCCATATTGATTTAGGTGATTTTAGAAACACAATGAGTAGAGGATGAAAACATTATTATATCACCTTTGTAGATGACTACTCTAGGTACACTAGAGTTTATTTATTGAGAACCAAAGATGAAGTGATGAAACATTTATTAAATATAAAATAGAAGTAGAAAAATCAGTTAAACAAAAAACTAAAACGAATAAGATATGATAGAAGTAGGGAATATGAGAATACATTGTTTCTTAAATATTATGGAGAAAATGGAATAATACATAAAACAATAGCCCCCTATACACCTGAACCAAATGGAATAGTTGAAAGAAAAAAAGAACACTTAGGTTGTGTTTGGTTTGAAGGAAAATGTAGGGAAAGGAAGGCCTACCTTACGGAAATGTTAAATGCAATGTTAATAAGTTCAGGACTACCTTAACATGTGGGGGGAAGCTATTTTGTCCACTTGTCATATATTAAATAAAATTTCCTCTAAAAAATCAGAGAAAACATCTTATGAATTATGGAAATGACATACACTTAATCTGAAATATTTGAAAATGTAGGGTGTCTAGCTAAAGTGGTATTCTTGAACCCAAAAGGGGGAAACTAGGACCGAAAACTAGTGATTGTGTATTTATTGAATATGCTGAAAATAGTACAACATATAGGTTCCTAGTTTTACAAACATAAAATAATATATTAGAGCCAAACACTATAGTTGAATCTAGAGATGCATAATTTTTTGAAAATGTGTTTCTAATTAAACAAAGAAATATAGAAAGAATAAGAGAAGTTGGCCAAATAAGTGAGAAAATTAGTAAGATAAATGAGAAAGGTAATGAACAAGAACTTAAAAAAGTAAGAGATCTATAAAAGAAACAAATTCAGGGGATGATTTCATTATTTATTTGGTGGAGGGTGATCTTAAAACATATCAAGAGGTTATAATGTCAATAGATTTATCCTTTTGGTGAGTAGCTATTGGTAGTAAACTAGAGTCAATTATGACTCTCCATACTTGGGAATTGGTTGACCTACTGATAGGAACTAAAACTATTGGTTGTAAGTGGATATTTAGGAAAAAAACTAAAACCTGATAGAACCATAGACAAATTTAAGGCAAGGCTGGTAGGAAAGGATACAAACAAAAAGAGAGTGTAAACTACTTTGATACCTACTCTCCAGTAACAAAAATAACAACTATTAGGGTTCTAATTTCCATAGCATCTATATACAAATTAATTATACATGTTAAATGGATGTAAAAACCACCTTCCCTAATGGGAATTTACAAGAAGAAATATATATGGATCAACATGAGGGATTTAGAGCTCTGGGACATGAAAATAAAGTCTATAAACTAGTTAAGTCATTGTATGAACTTAAACAAGCCCCTAAATGGTGGAATGAAAAATTTAATAGTGTTCTAATAAATAATGGGTTTGTAGTAAATGATGTAGATAGTTGTGTATTGTAGACATGTGAATTTTTAAGCCAAATAAATGGGCTTAATTTACATGATAGCCCCTAAATAATATGGGTCTCCATGGGCCCAAGGCCCAAGTCTACATAAATATGTCTTGATGGCCTAAGGATCCAAGTGTATCAAGCCCAATCTGACCCATATCCTATTGTAATAGGGTGGTCTCATTGGTAAGACCACTAACTCCTACATAATGGTGCATGTATGAGAGTTAGCTCTAACTCATAATCCATCTCACATGGGATTGGTTAGCAAAGTGGGCTGAGGTGGCAGCCCTGATCCTTGGTTATAAATAGCCTTGCTTAGGAAGAGAAAATGCTTTTTTCTCTTTTCTTTCAACAATCACATTGCAAGAAGCCCTCAGACACCAATACTGAATATTGCAAGCAACCAAAAGCTCCTGCAAACTCTAGTAATTGCAAGATCAAGAGAGAAGAAAGAAGGGAAAAGTTTCTTCATTCTCAACAACACACTTGGATTCAAACTCTCCCAAGAAGATCAAGCCACCACAAAAGGTCCCTTCTTAGAGAAGCATCATTTACAACCAATCAAGCACGAAGCCCAGAGTGAAGAAATTTACATCAAATTTTCCAAAGCACCAAAATCAAGGAAATCTACATCAACACTTCAAGAAGTACGAGAAACAGGCCAACGACTCTCGTCTTCACCGAATCCGACTGTTAATTAGAGGTTGCTCACATCATCGAGCAGAAATCAAAGAGAGTTCATTCCCTTGTTTGTTTTCTTTATTACAAATTTATTTTTGTAATTTGCCTCTATACTTTGTGTTAATTGAAATACACGAAATTTGTATCAGCATGTATATAATAAGAATTTAAGAGTAATAATTTGCTTTTATGTAGATGACATATTGATTTTGGGTATGAATTTATATGCTATTAAAAATACAAAGAAATTCCTCTCATCTAACGTTGATATGAAAGATATGGGAAAAGCAAATGTGATCTTAGGAATAAAAAATTAATAAAACTCTTGAGGGTTTGGCATTGACACAATCTCATTATATTAAAAGAATGTTAGAGAAATTTAATTGATCTGATTGTCTGCTTGTAAGAACACCCTATGATTCTAGTGTTAAATTAAAGAAAAATAATGGTGATGTTGTTTTTCAACATGAACATGCTAGAACCATAGGTTGTTATATATTTTTAATGCACTATACATGTTCGGAAATTGCATTTTTCATTAGAAAAGTAAGTAGATATACCCATAATCCTAACATGGACATTGGAATGCCTTAATTAGAGTTTTAAGGTACCAAAAAGGTACCATTGACTTTGGATTGCATTTTAATGGATATCCAACTATGTTAGAAGGTTATTGTGATGCAAATTGAATCTCAGATTCAGATGATACCAAATCCACTAGTGGTACGTATTTACCTCAAGTGGTGGATCCATTTCATGGAAGTCCAAATAAACCTATATTGCACGATCAGCAATGGAATATGAGTTCATTACCTTAGAACAAGCTAGTATGGAGGCCCAATGGCTTCATAATTTATTGGTTGACTTACCTTTGTGGACAAAAATAGTATTTACAAAGGGAAGAGTTGACATATTCAGCTAAGACACGACATAGTAAAAAGATTAATAAGTGATGGTGTGGTCATATTTGAATTTGTGAGGTCGGAGAAAAATTTACCATATCCTCTGACTAAAGAATTGACTAGAAAGTTACTCTTAGATACATTCAGGGGGATGGGTTTAAAGCCCATAAATTAAATGAGAAGTGGCGGCACCAAACCTCTGTGATTGGAGATCCCATGAACAAAATTCATGGATCATAACAAGTCAATGGAAGTTTTCTAGAGCACTATCATAATATGTTGAGGGTGTCCATCCCTATGGTGTAGATGGTGTTAAGTACAACATAAGGAAGTTGAGTAATTTACTCTTAATGAATTCATAGCCCTTATGGGTGGTATTGATAGTTGCAGTACACACTTGATGAATTTACTTATATGAGTGTGGAGGTGGGGCTGCCTCCTATGAAAATAAGGGTTTATTCTTTAGAACGCTTATGAAAATCTAGGTATGGGTGCATGGCCAAAATGTACCAAACCGTAAGAACTAGTTTTTATAGAGGGTAAAGTGTGTGCTATAAGTGCATTTGGGTTACACTTAAAGAATTTAGTTTAAGACTTAGTTTCACTAAATTTCAATAGCACATGCCTTATAAACACTAGGTGTCAATTCAAGTCCACAAGACATCACCACTAATTCATTTTGCTTCTCGTCATGTAAGGGATTGTAAGTACATTTTTCTTGGATTTGTGTAATTCAAATTAAATGCTATTTGCTTTTTGTCCTTTGTCTCTTTTTTGTTTTGTTTGCTAATGGAGTGGCTTGAGTCCCACATAGACTAGGAAGAGCACTCTCTTGGGTTTGTGCACTTGGACCACAACACACGCACGCACGCATCGGGTCGGGTCAGACCAAGCCAAGCTAAGCTAACACACGCACGTGCATCCACCGCACTGTGTCATGCCATGTTGTGTTGTGCTCAGCCATGCACGTAAGTCTAGGCCCTTGTCCTATCTTTATTTTTTTATTTTCTATTTTGGCATTAAGCTTACTTAATGGCTAAGATAGTTATGGTTTTGGTGCACTGAATTTTAGGCATTTTCTTCTTCATGTTTTTCTCTCTTCCACACTATTTTTCCACTCTGTTAAATCGTATTGGGCATATGTAACAATCTGGTTCAATACTGTGGGATGTGAGTGCACACAACACCAATGCTGAGAGCTATTGTATTCTAGAGGATGACCGCCGAAAACCTTCTACACCAACGGGAATACTCCAAGAAGCGATGAAATCAGTTTTAAGGAGAGCAAACACTTGTCGTGACTTAGCTATTATTGATAAGTTCATCATTCACTTATTATCAATTGGTACATATATTTTCATGTAGTTCAGATTTGGTTTGTTTGGAATTTGGTATTATCACTGTTACAGCCATATTACATTCTTATTTTCCAACACATATCCTATGGAATCCAGTTCCAATTTTTTGTCTCAAGCAAACCCAAAAGGAAATAGATTATTTCAATTCCAATTCCAAGGGACTCCAATTTGAATCTGATGGTACCCTAAACCAAAATTTAGACTCAACTTATTTGTGCCTCCATAAATTTGCATCATTGAAAATGAAATTTCACTGCAAACAAATGGAACCTTTATAATAAATATATTTGTATGCATTTTTATCTTTTTTCGGCCTATTTTATTAATTTAGCTATAATTATTACCCAAAATATGTAATTATTTGGCTGAATTTCAATATCTTAACTAATTTTTTTCAGCCCAAAAATTGGTAATTTTGATCTCATAATTTTCTCAAATCCAAATGGTAATCCCTTTTTTTAGGCCAAAAGGCATAGCCAACCAACAAGAGAGCATCCTTGTTGAAGTATTAATGAGATAAGATAGACTAAGGACTATACAGTGAAGTTAAAGGACTTAAAACAAGAAGGAAGAAAATAAGGATGATGAAAACAATATCCATTTATCCAAATTTGAATTTGAAATCCGATTGGTGGTCTTAATTTGATTTATTTGTTTATAATCCTAACCAAATGTGTTGGAATCCTCTATCATTTTCAATTTAAGTGGTGTTCGGTAAGTGTAGTGAACCTACAAGATTGTGGGTTTCAAAACACACCACACCACTTTAATGTGTTTTTCTATGGTGTGGTATTATTTAAAATCCACTATCTTATGGTGTAGACTACACCACACCCCAAAATATTGACCACATCATTATCTCGTGGTCATAACCATACCACATGCCCTTATCCCTATCTAGTACTTTGCATGTATATTAATTCATAGGGAAAATTTCACTTTAATACCTTGAACTTTGGAGGTTGTATCAAGTTAGTACCCGAACTTTTAAACGTGTTGTTATAATACCCAAACTTTCAAAAAGTGCCAAATTGGTCCCCGTCCGTTAATGGATATTAATGGATAAGTGGAATGACACAAATACCCCTTCGGTGTGAAGAAGAGAGAGAGTATTTTTCAAAATGATGATAGTGTCCATTCATAAACCCTTATTCGCTCAAACAGTGAATCACTGTTCACTGAAATCGTCTGTGTACTGTTTGAAGTTGCAGCATTTGCCACCCGCGGGTTTGCCTGTTTCGGTGGATGATATGCCAAGAGAGGACCTCTTGGCAGAGCGGTTGGAAGTGCTTGTGGTGGTGGGAAGGTAATTCCATGTTACTTTCTGATGAAGGTGTGTTGCAGAAATGGACCCCATCATTACCCAGCGCGAGTAATGGATAGATGCGGAGATGGCCTCTCAGATTTATTAGCACTGGACGGTGTAGATTGAAGAGACGACAGACGAGAATGCATTGACAGAAGATGAAAACGGAAATGGAGATGGAGGCAGAGGTGAAAACGGAAATGGAGACGGAGACGGTAGCAATCTGCTTCCTATTTTTGAAAATTTTTATGAATTGGGTTTTATTTTGAAAATTTGAGGAATAATGGAGGGAAAATTCGACACTTTTGGGTTTTTCTATTAGAACTTAACAATGATGTCAATTGTCAGAAACAATAGGGGTAATCTAAGACAATATGTAAATAGTAACGGTAGAGTTAGTCAATTAACTAAACCATAAGGGTAGTTTAAGAATTTTTTCCTTTTTTAATTTGATCCCTCTCTAAATGTGAGGGAACAAAATGTAATTTGAACTACTACATTTCCCCCATTCAATGCCCTCTCATTAAGTCTTATATACAAAACTAAATAAATTTTGTAAAAAACATTTAGGCATATATCTAATATTTTATATTAATAAACCACATTAAAAAAATAAGTGTGATGGAATAATTGCTTTTATTAATGAAAGAAATAAAATATAAATTTAAAACCAACCCAAAAATGGAGTTGTTTTCATATTTGGTGGCAAGTCAACAATTCAACCTTTTGGGTCAAATGTGTCAATCCTTGCTGTCATAATTAAATAATAATAATAATTAAAAAAATGAAAATACACAAAAGTATAAAAAATATGAAAAAATGTAGAAAACATTTTGGCACATATCTAATATCATATATTCATCTTATTAAACAAAAATAAGTGTAACAAGAAAGAATAATTTTTATGGACATACAAATACAAAAAAATATGCACAAATATTTGAAAACATATTATATATTATCACCAACATAAAAGATTGTCATGTGCAAAGTGTGTGCACAGTTACTAGTAATGTATAAATGACACTTATAGTTTTTGAGTGAGGAAGGACCTATTTATGTCAAGTGGAGCCATCTAACATGGTATATTTAAATAATTTTGGAAACCACAATGTATATTTAAGTAGTTTGGTAAAAAAAAACTCAGTCTATTTAAGTAATTGGTGAAAAAAGCAGTAAATGTAAAAACATTTTACGTTTTTTCATCCAATATGATGGATGATCAGCATTGGTTCGTAGAAGATGAACTCTAAATTTGCAAAGAGCTTTGGTTGTGGATATTTTCTTATGCTTTTAGAGTTTTGTTTAAAATATGAAAAACCACTTAACAGCTCTTTGTAGAATTGTACTTAGGGGTGAGCAAATGAGTAGGTTCTACCTGGAATCAAATGGAACCGACCTTGAACCAGCCTTGAACAGACCCTACCCAATCTATTATAGGGTAGGGTTTGGTTCTAAATTCTTGGAACCAACCCCCACCCTAGGGCTGGTTCCAAGGTTAGGGGTTTACCCTACCCGAACCGACACGATGAATTGACCTTGATGGAACCAACCTTGTTGGAACTTGCCTTGGAACCGTACTTGCTTTGAAATAAATCCTAAAATACTTTTTGGGGATGTGAAGGTTTGATTCCAAGCATTCATGGTTACAAAGGCCATGGTCTCACTTGACCATTGAATTACTTAAGTGATTTGATTATTTGTTTTCATTTTAATATTTGAATGTATACAATAAGTAGTGTAAAAGGTAATATTTACAAAATTTAAATTTAATTTAAAAGTTTTTAACCATATAATGATAATTTACATATGAAGTTATCTAATTTAATCAATAAAGATAATATAAGTTTTAACCTATATATTATATTTATTAAAAATCAAAGTTTCTAAAGAACATGCTTTCTTTTCTTTTTCTTTTTTTTTTTTGTAAAAGGAGAGAGTAAAGAAAGTATAGGTTTCATGGATAGACCTTGGATCTGACCTCAGAACCACTAAGGCCAAAATCGACCCTGGAATCAACCTTTACAGGTAGTTTCCAGTTCTAAAAACCTGGAACCGACCCCTACAAGGTATGTTCCAGGTAAGGAAAGGGAAAGGTAGGAAAACTTATACAAACCAAACACCACCTTAAGGAAAATTTGTTATGGCAATAGGATAGAATGAGACTTGTGTGGTGGAATATATATCTCAAGCTCATTTCTGCTACCCACAAAGACACAAACATCTTTTCTTTAAGGAGATTTTCTTATGGCTATAGGGTAGAATGGAACTTGTGTGGTGGAGCATATCTCTCAAGCTTATATCTGCTATCCACAAGTACAAACCCACACTACTCAAATAAACAATCACACATTAAAAATATCTCCCATACTTTTATATTGTTATTCAAAAGGGAAATGTTCCTAATGTGTGGCTGCAATGTCTTATGGATGACGGATTTGGATTGAGATTCTATCTTAAAATAACACTTGGAAGGTTATACTAATTGAATGCAATGCTTATGTAGCAAGCTATGAAATGAATGACAATATAGACGGAATGAGCTCCCCAATATGGTGCGCCCCACAACCCAATCCTCTCCATGAATTAGGAACAGGTCCCCATGATAGGAATTGGAGATGTTCCCAATGCACCGGGGAGATGGTTGTGGGGAGCTCATCGGATCTCTCAATGATAATGCCTACCCCATGCCAATCATTAAGGTTACATTTGTTTTGAAGGAAATGGTAGGGAAAGGAAGGGAAAGTAGGGAAATCTAGACAAGGTTTGTAAAGGTTTTTTTATCTTTCCCTTTCTTTCCTTACTTTTTCCTTCAAATCAAACACAGCACAAGGGGGTGTTCAACAATATGGTTAATTTTATTTTCAAAATCTAAATGACAACCAATATTTTAAAAACCGATTTGGAGGCCAAACCGTTTTTTGCCTCCAGGTTGCGGGTCACCAGTTCGACCATCCAGGTCGAATGGGCCAAGTGTGTGTATAAATATATATTTTATCAATAAATAATGTATAATTATATTTTACATGTAATATATGCATTATTTTATATTTAATTTAATTTTTAATATTTATTTACAAAAATTTTAAACATTACAATTTAAGACAAAAAGGGTTTTCTTTTACATGAAAATAGCAAGGCATGAAACCTTGAGATGCATCAATCTTAATTCTAAAAAAAATCACTCCAATCAAACATCCAAATACAAAGTTGTGGCCTCCAAAAATTTCTATTCATATTTAATATACTCATCAACAAACTGGTCGAACTGGACAATTTTTAATGTCACTAAAACCGAACTCAAAATCATCACTTGATAATGGTTGGTTCAAATGGTTCAACCGTTCGCATCAATGGCAGGTTGAATGATGACAATTGGCATATATATATATATATGCCACCGATTTTTGGGTCAATGGTTCAACCGTTCGATTTGAATGGACAATCCATTCTAACAATAAAAATTACAGAATCGTTCTAGCCACTAGTTTATGTGTTGACAGTTCGTTGACCAATTTAATGGTTTTCGGCCAGGGATCAGGATTGGGGTAAAACGGAATTGGTTGCCTAGATGGTTAATTCAAAAATTAAAAAAAAATGACGGTTCGATCGTCCGATTCGAATGGATGGCCCATTCTGACAACAAAAATTATAGGCAAAAATTGAGTGTCTGAGGTCCATTAAGCAGTATCATACGTGTTATGTCATTTGAGCGTGTGACTCATACGACTTGAAAACGGAACTGTTTTGGCCACCGGTTTTCGGGTCGACGGTTCGATTATCCGGTTCGAATGGATGACCCCTTCTGACAAAAAAAAATGAAAAAATAATAAAAAATGGCCAAAAACCATTGAACGGATCAACGGGTCGGCGGTTCGACCGCCCAACTCAATGGGTCATTGATCGATTCAACGGTTTTTGGCCATGGACCGGGATTGGGATAAAACTGAACCAGTTGCCTAGATGGTTCCCAATTAAAAAAAAAAAACGACCAAAAACCAATGAACGGGTCAATGGGTCGACGGTTCCACTGCCCAAGTCAATGGGTCATTGACCGATTCAATGGTTTTTGGCCAGGGACCGGGGTTGGGGTAAAATGGAACCGGTTGCCTAGACAATTCTCAGGCTGAAATGTTCGTTTATCCGGGTCAACTACGGTTCGAAAACCATGGTTTTTTATGCTTTTGGATTTTCACTATTCAAAGTTTTCTTCTACTGTGGGATTTATTCGAGCGTGTATGGTGTGTTCCTTTCTTTCATTTTTTGCTTTTGTTTTTTTGTTTTTTTTTTTTCATGTTTGATCTTCTTCCTTAAGATGCTCCAAAACGGTCTAGGGTTTACCACCATTTTATTTCTTCCCTTTTGTTTTTTTTTTGTGTTTTCTTGTGCAATATTTTTTTTTCTTACAAGACAATCTGCTTTGTCTCTTTCTTTGATTGCATGTATGTTTAGTTCCATCTCAAACGAAACTTTGGACTCGATTTTCTGATTTTTCCCTTGGTTTTTCCAATTTGGTGAATTTACCGCCATTTTTTTGTGTTTATGGTCACTTTGGATATATCTTTCAAGGCTTTGAAATCCCTTGTAATGTCCACCCTTCCCATGACTATGACTATAAAGTTATTTTGTTTAATTATTAATATCTAGAAAAAATGACCGGAAATGGAACCGTTCTAGCCACCGGTTTCCAGGTTGACAGTTCAAACGGATGGCCTGTTCTGACAACAAAAATTAAAAAAAAAAAAGAAAAAATAATTAAAAATAAAAAATAGCTAAAAATTGTTGAACGAGTTGATGGTTCGACTGCTTGGGCCAACAGGTCGTTGCCTAATTCAATGATTTTTTGCCAGGGACCGAATTTGGGGTAAAACAGAACCAATTGCTTTGACGATTCTCAATGTGAAAGAAAAAACAGTTATGAAGTAGAACTTAGACCTATCATTGTATAATCGTATTTTTTATATGAGATGCATTAATAAAGCAATATTTAAAAAATGAATACATGATGATCTCCTTTAAATCTTTATATAAATTTCGAAACTTAAATAGTTATAATAGTAAGTTTCTTATTAAAAAAGCACTTAATATAACAAATAACAATGTTACAATTCCATTTCTCTAGGCCCTCCGCTAGTTTATACAATTATGGCGTTTACGTTATTTGAATTGATGTGGGAAAGATATGGTATGGTATGCGAAGACAAACGATTCCAATCTCGGTACCTCATGTTATTAACGCGTGTTCAACACGTGTCCAAAATTCCAATATAAATATAAATAAATAAATAAATAAATAAATAAACAAAAGGGATTTTTGGACTGCACTCCAATAAAACCCGCCAGGCAACCGCTTTTTAAAGATTGCAGATGAGTTCGGTAGCTTTCTTTATTCGTTTTCATAATTCCTCTGCTTCTCTTCTCTGTATTTTTTGAATTAGGGTTTTGCTTCGACGGTTCGATAAGGATGGCAGACGAGGGTTTAGTTGGTGGGGTTCACGATTCCGAGGGAGTTCAGAACAGTGTTGAGATTGAGAGCCTCGGTCGATTTGCTGTCGATGAATACAACAAGAAACAGGTGATATTGTGTTTGATTCTTTGGTGTACATTTCTTTGGGTTTTTCTTTTTGAATCTTGTCTCGTGATTTTCTATTGTGGGTGTTTTTTTTTTTTGTGAAAATTGTGTATATGTGTTTTTTTTGTTTTTGTTTTTTTTTTTTATTTCATTGAATCTTTGGGGGCAGAATGCGTTGCTGGAGTTTGGGAGGGTGGTGGAGGCGAAGGAGCAATTGGTTGCTGGTACCCTGCACCATCTGACTCTGGAGGTGACCGAGGCTGGTATGAAGAAACTCTACGAGGCCAAAGTGTGGGTCAAGCCATGGTTGAACTTCAAGGAGTTGCAGGAATTCACGCCAGTTAGTGATGACCCCAGGTTCACCTCGTCGGATCTCGGTGCCAAACAAGGTGACTATTCTTGAACTCTTGTCTTTTGCATGTTTTACAATTGATTGTACTAGTGCAGCTACATTTAGTTGTTAAAAGATTATGACCAGCGAGTCCATCTTGTGCTTGGAAAATTTGTAAATAACAGTCTATTATCTCGGGGACAACTATCCATGTGATGTCTTGTTATGTGTGACACTGACAAGTCTTTTCTTTTCTTCTTTTTTTGATCAATGGCTTCAAATTTTATTAATAGTCATAAAAAGCAAAGGGAAGTACATATGGGCAAATTCTCTTTTGGAGACAAGACGTCTTATCTCCTTTGAAATTCTCTTTTGGAAGGAAGTGCTCGCCACTACCTTCCACTTCGTGATAATATCATCTACTGAAAAAAACCGATAGAGTTCTTGTTCCCCTTTCATGACGTTATGGTTCAATTTGATTTTGATTCCTTGACTCCTAAAACCACATATCCATAAGTTACACAAAAGAAGAAAAGAAACCACCAACCATCAAGTTAAAGACATTTAGAATAACTGAGCTTCATTACCTCAGCACAAGGCAAGATGGGACTTGTTAGAAAGAGGCAGAATTACGTGGAGAAGCCTTAGCACTGCAGCCACTTGGACAATATGGGAGGAGAGAAATGCAAGAATATTTACAGAAAAAAAGTAGGGAAGCTCTAATTGAATGGCTATGCATAATCATTAGGACGGCTCATTGGCTAAAATCTTTGGAGAACTCAGTTCTTTTTCAGTAGATGATGATACTATCAAGGAATCAAAATACACACACCCATTAATACTGTACAGTACAGTACAGTGCAATCCAGATTCAATTGGTCTCCCTGGCCAGGTATCCTCAACTTAAATCCATCCTAGCTGCCCCTTCCCTGGCCAAAGCATCTTTGAGAGTATTGGCTGATCTTGCAATTCAGGGGGTGTTCTGTACAGTGGATATTCTGTGGCTTTCTTGGTTCAAAAATACACCACACCCATTAAGAATTGGATGGTTTTGAAACACAAAATATTGCAATTTCTCTTCCACATCAAAATTTCATGGATCAGTCCATACCACAGTAAATTGGATGGTTATTATATTTAATGTAATATTGTATTTAAGACTTTGCTAACAATACATATTGTATTTAAAACTTTGCTAACAATACATACAGCAGCACAGGTTTGGTTCAAACCATGTTATTTCAACCACAGCACAGTGGAGCCAAGTATATTTAAGCACACGACACCTTATAGAGACTACACTAAAGAATTTGTCCATCATGGTTTGTAAAGAAACCCCAATTTCCAATACTTACCCTTGGGTTTTCTGGAGAGCCACCACCAAAGTTAAACTTCATTCTTCCTTCATCAGGTCCAAGCATGTAAGATCGGTCTCCTTGGTTGGAATGAAACAACAACCTGCTGCCATCCCCTTAAAATTGAGTCAATTAAGATACCCCTAAAATGGCCTTTCTTGAGCAGGATCTGTTCTTTAGGTTCATACCTCTATAAGAGCCTAAGTCTAGTGGATGTATCAGGACTGCAATCAGATCATGATTAATAGTTGGGGTCCCATGATGCCAATAGTAGAGAATCATTCTCAATCATTCTGATCTAATATTACTGATCGATAAAAAATGTCGTTATTTTCTCCATTGCATCTTATAAACACTCCTCCAACCCTAACAATGTAGGGTTTCCAAATTGCAACCTTCAAAATTCATCTTGATTATATTTTGTGTAGCTGGTTGCCTGCTATATTGGGTTCCTAGTAAGTTGAGGTGGTGTTGGCAATAGAATGCCAGCATCTTATGATACCATTAGTTGTGTAGTGCAAAAATATGCAAGGGTTTTACCCAATGTGCCACTCACATCATATAATAGTCTCAAATTCTCAATTAATGCTTACTTAGATTGTCTCTTATCCTTATAGGTTCTTGCATTTCATTCTTCCCAATTTGACTAAAGTATTTCTTCCCTAGTGTAATTCCATAAGATTTTTTCCCATAGATTACATGAATAAGCTACTCAAGTCCTGGGAATTCACTTGTATCCATATGTTGGAAGAAAAAATTCCAAATGCCAGAAACAAGTGGACAGAATATTGGTACATGTATGTGGGGAGAAAAACACCAACTAGGTCTTTTTTTTATTGAGGATGCTCAGATGTATTAATTTTCACTTGAAAATTTTCCCAACAAAAAGCTCTAATCTTGGGTGTGACTAGTCCATGTAGTCCAACAAGGGGAAAAATAAAATAAAGAAAGAAAGAGAGAAGAAAAGAGAAAAGGAAAGAAGAAGGGAAGAGGAGGAAGAAGGGGGAAGAAGTGTTCTATTCCAAAAGTTGTAACTAGTGGCACCTAAGTTGGTATTTATACTTAGGGTGACAACTTATAATAAGAGAAGTTCCCAATCAAGGCTACCAACCTTTGATAATAAGAGAAGTCAAGACCACAATATTTTTTTGGTCCCTTTTGACAAATCGAGTATGGTCAGACTGGTATTACTTGAACTCAATTTGTTGAAGAGCCAAGTGAAGTTTGCTGAACTAGGCCCTAGGGCTTTGCTTCAAACCATACAAGGATTTTTTTTAGTTTGCAAACTTTCCCTTCACACCCTTGTGCTACAAACCTAGGAGGCTGAATCACATATACTTCTTTTTCTAGGTACCCGTTCAAGAAAACATTTTTAATATCCAGTTGGTGAAGTTCCTAGTCAAAGTTAACAGCCACAGATAACATGATCTGAATAGTGTTCATTTTAGCAACTAGGGCAAATGTTTCTGCATAGTCAACCCCTTAAACCTGTGTATACCCTTTTGCAACTAGCTTGGCCTTATACCTGTCAACTATCCCATCTACCTTGTGCTTTACGGTGAATACCCACTTACATCCCACTGGCTCTTTGCCTTCAAGAAGATTCATCAACTCCCAGGTGTTGTTTTTGTGTAGAGCACAATCTATTTGGGTATAAATAAGGCTTTTGTAACACTTTTGGGATGGAAGCACAATCAATGGCAGCCAGAAAAGCACGAAATGAGGGTGAGGTGTTTTTATAAGACAAGAAATGGGCAATAGAGTGTTTAATAGTATACGATCTAACACCCTTTCTATGAGCAATTGGGACATCAAGATCATTCGTAGAATCATCGATAGCAATAAGTTCAGTAACATCAAGGGGAACAAGGATACCTAAATCTGCCTCCAAGGAGTTAGATGGTGCCAGATGTATAGTTTCTGGCTGCTCCACACCCTTTGAACTTGGTTTCCCCTTATGAAGCCTCAAGAAAACACGAAATGGAGAAGAGTTAGGAATAAAAGGGAGAGAAACCTGAGGAACTTGCGTCTCCTCGTCCACACTATTCTCCCCCTAAGGAGAAGCTGGAAAGAAAGGTTTAGACCAAAAAAATGACACATCCATCGATACAAATTACTTATGTATGATAGGATTAAAGCATTTGTAGCCCTTCTGGGAGGATGGATAATCCAAAAAAATACATGGAATAGACTTGGGATAACTTACCCTAGTTTGGAGACAAATCATGAACAAAGCATTTATAGCCAAACACATGTAAAGGAATAGAAAACAGAGGAGATTGACGGAAGAGGAGCTGATGTGGGGCCTTGTATTGTAAGAGTCATGATGGCATGGAATTGATAACATAATCCACAATCATCACAACATCAACCTAGAATTGTTTGGGAACATTCATGTGTAACATCATACTACGGGCAATTTCAAGAAGATGTCGGTTCTTCCTTTTAGCAAAACCATTCTGTTGTGGTGTTCTAGCACAAGAGCTTCTATGAAAAGATCCATGAGATGTAAAAAATTCAACTAAGTCATGATGAAAGTATTCTTTCACATTATATTATTGGAAAATTTGAACTTCAACATGGAATTGAGTAAAAACCATGCGGTGAAAATCTTTCACAATTCTGGGTACCTCTTCTCTAGAATGCATAGGATATATCTAAGTGTATCTGGAATAATCATCAATGAAGCTGATAAAGTACTTGTATCTGCCCTCAATGGGTATGTTCACTGGGCCCCAAACATCAGAAAACACAATATGGGAAGGCAAAACAAATCTTTTATTACTTGAAGGAAAATTTTTTCTACAATGCTTGTTCAATTGACATGTTTGACATTGCAGTCCAGTGATAGGCACATACTTAAATAGTTTAGTAGACTAACTCATAAGACTCACAGGAGCTGATGTCGTAGGACTAGCTTTATTCTCCAAAATGTAGAGGCCATCAACCAATCGTCCTCGAGGCCAAATCCTAAAAACACAAGAACATGAAAAAAATGTTACACAACAGTTTAGAGATTGAGTAGTACTACTAATGGACAACAAGTTAATAGGAAATTTGGAACATGAAAGGCATCGGGCAAAACAAGTCCTTTTAGAAGGGATATAGATCCTTGACCAGTAATAATGTAGAAGGACCCATCAGCTAGTCTCACTTTGCCCCTACCGGAGAGAAGGGTGTAGGTCCAAAATAAATTTGACTTGCCAATCATATGATTTGATGCACCTGAGTTAATGATCCAAGGGGAATTTGGAACAAAGGTAGACACATGAAATGTAGAAGCATTTTTACCTGATGTAAAAGCAAAGGAGGTAAAGGGGGTAGGAGCTGATCTATCCATTTGTCCAAGGTTCCTACCATACAATTCTAGGTCTAAAGGAGTTAATGATGTCTTCCTTAGGGTCAAAACCAATAGAATGCTCTTAGGAAGTACCGGTAGTCAAATTATTTGATTGAGAATCTTGTGTAGCTAGATTTGCGGAGGTAAATTTCTTCTGAGTAGGATTCTTTGAAATATCTTGAGTTTTGGCTGACAACTTGGGCTTCCTAACTAACTCCCAACAGGTCTCTTGGGTGTGTCTAGGCCTTTAGCAATGAGAGCACCACAGTTTATCCTTGTCATCATTTTTCCTTAATTCTCCTTTTTTATTCTAGTGTTACCCCCTTCTTGAAGCTAGAGCAGCTGGTTGCTCCCCCTCAGAAACATTCATTAGATTTCTTCTACTCTCTTCAGATTGAACCAAGGCATATGCCTCCTGTGCAAAGGGAAGTTCACTACTTCCTAATATCTGCACCCGAAGTGGTTCATAAACTAGATTCAGCCCCAACATGAGAGCAAACACTCATAGGAAGAGAAGTTTTTTCTAGGCTTTAGCATCCTCATCATTCTTTTTATGGTCCAGCTCCTTCCATACAGAGGTAAGGGCTGAATAGTACGCAGATAGGCTACTATCTCCTTGCTTACAAGTAGATGATTTTGCTTGGAGCTGGTAAGTCTTAGCATAATGCCTCTGTTCTGAGTAGGTTGCCTTGGCCTGTTACTTAATCTCACAAGCTGTATCAGCCTATGTGAAGTTTTTCTTTACATGAGGCAGCATGGAACTCAAAAGCCATGACATATAACCATGCTGTTTTCTTGGTCCCATCTATCATGTTCAGCCATACAAGATTTTGGTTCTTTAATCTACCATTTATATGTAACCAGCTTTCCCCCTAGTCCTGACAAATAGTTTAATTCCTTTGGATCATTCCAGGTAATTTAGTCCATCAAAGGGGGTTATAGTCAGAAAAATTCATGCTGTCCATCCCTCCATTAAGGTTTCCTTGAGAGGAAGTAATACCAGAGTTTACTGAATCTTCAGTAATCATTAGACCCAATGTTTGACTGCTAATTTCTCCAAGAAAAGACTGAGAAAAAGTTCTGTACTTCTACACCACTGTTACTAGTACAAATAATGGTTTAATCAACCACACAAACAGTGAACAACACACCAAACAAGGAGGACAGCAGTACTTCCACCAACTATGACTTAAAAGGCTTCAAAAAACAAGTTCAGCAGAACTATAGGTCTGTTAACCCTATCTGAATAGACATCAGCTTATAGAAAGGGGACAACCAGCCCCTATAACTCCAAACTGTGACATTCACAGCTATCACACACTTAGACATGAATGTAACAGTACATACCTGGAGTACAGTGGTGATTCCATGACCCACAGTCCATAAAAGATAGGTTCAAACCCTAAAGAATGCTGCTCACTGCATTCAGCTGTCACCACAATACCACAGAACCTCTTCTTGGTGCAACGACCAAGAAAGAAAAAGGAAAAGGAATAGACTGAAAGGCTAGGTCAGTCTGAAGGAGTTTTTTTTTCTTTTTCTTCCAATTGAAAAATCAGTTTCAGATGAGGAACACGATCTGAGAAAGAAAGGGGAAAAATCAGTTTCAATGCTCTGATACCATGTAGTCCAGCAAGGGGAAAAATAAAATAAAGAAAGAAAGAGAGAGAAGAAAATAGAGAAGAAAAGAAGGGAAGAGGAGGAAGGGAAGAAGTGTTCTATTCCGAAAGTTGTAGTTAGCGGCACCCAAGTGGGTATTTATACTTAGGGCGGCAGCTTATAACAGATAAGGGAAAAGATAGAAATACCCCTATGCTAGTAACATAACATATTACAATAGTCCACTCCATGCAACCATAATTGGAAAAGGAGATTTAGGATTGAAGTGCATGAAGAAGCCCAAGAGAAAAGACCTGATTTGAAGAGGTCTTTTGTCACTGTAAAAAAGGTTCTAAGGAAAGTTATTTAAGGAATCAAAAGACTCTACACAAGACCATGATCCAAATTCCCAAACAGATAAAGCAATGAGAAACAAAAGACTCTTAATTGTTTGTCAAAGAAAACAGATTATGGAAATGATCTTTCAGTGGCTTGTTACCTCACCATGAATCCAACCAGAATTTGGTCCTACACCAGAAAAGGTTTCATATGAATGTGCTGGATAAAGATTGAATAATAACAAATAAAACTCTCCAGGATGGAGCATGAATTGTTCTGGAAAATACACTTGCACCCCAGTCATTGGTCATGGTATGCCACTTTTTGTTAGGCTCCAATGCGAAACATCACAACCATTTACCTAGGAAGGAAAGGTTCCTAATCAGCTAACCCTCCTTTACATTTACTTTTACATACAATTTCCCATTTGATGAGGACAATAAAGTGAACCCTCCTTGTAGTCCCAGCTTCCCATGGAAAATGTCTCATTGATCCTTAAGAGTTTCTTAGCCACAAAAAGCAGACATTTTTAACACATGAAGATAGTAGACAAATAAATTGACAAGGGTGAAATTGATCAAAGTTCTGTTCCCCTTCTAGTGATTACAACTAAGGAAGAAGAGAATGACTTAAATAGGAGCCATTACTTGGTGTAATGGTAAAATCTTGGGCTGGCAAGCATGAGAACGAGGGTTTGAGTCTGATAGTGGCCAATTTGTGCAAAAAAAGAAAAAATGAAAAACAAAAATACCAAAGGTTAGGACTTAGGTATGATAGACTATTTATAAGTTGTTTCTTATGCAGCCTAGCCACATAATTTGCTTGTTATATGTTTTTTTATAGGAAAAATCTATGATGCCCAGAAGACATGAAATTGGAAGAGCTTTGACCAATCAAAACCCCCTTGAATTTTGATGAATACCCACTTAATTGATTACTAATATCATGATACCAGTTGATTGTTTATAATCTTTTCCAGGATCATATCATTCTGATATCATAGTCAAACCCTTATTTATACTTTTTAAAGGGTAAAGGCTTAAACCTCCCCTGGTATTTCACATAAATACTGAAACATCCCCTCACATTTCAAATTGCACTTAAGACCTCCCCTGAGAATTTATAAACCGTTGTCTCTAATGTAGAAAGAAAAATGACTAATATACCCTATGTTAAATTTGGGATTAAATTGATTTGTAATTAATTTAGCAAGAAAACCCATTATATTCAACCTTATAACAATGAAAACTTGACCACCAATGGAGCTGCATCCATCCACTAATCCACCTATTTGCTTTTTGTAAATTCATTAAAAATAATCTTAAAGCAGAAATCTAATGCAAAAGGGTACATTTCATTATCACATTTTTTGTTATATTTACAAAAAAAAAAAAAAGAATTTGTGAAAACTACAAAGAAACAGTTTATTTTTTCAAAGATCCTTTGTTCAAGGTTTCTTTTTGTTGGTGAGGAAAGGTTTGTGTCCATGTAAGACACAATCAACTAAAGCAAAAAGGTAATAAAGTGCATCATTGGGCTTTTAAAATAGTTTTTATCTTTGTTAATTGTTGTTTTATTATTTTTGGGTGTGTTAGAGCTAGCCGAATAAGGGTAGATTAGTCATTTTATTTCTGTTAAGTTATGTGCTTATGTGGCAGTTTTAATAGAGACTTCCTGTCCCATACTTAAGTGGGGGCTGTTTAGTCTTTGTACTACTAATTAGAGGCTAATCCATATTAAGGGTTGACTGATAGGGTTTAGTCTATCAAGTTTGACTGTTCTCTTCATCTTCTTCTTCTTCTTCTTCTTCTTCTTCTCTTCTCCTGGTTCGAACTACTGTAGCTACAGAACAAACATGGTATCAGAGCAGGACATTGCTCTCTAAATCTCCTCACAGATTCGTGACCTGCTCCTTTTTGTTCGTGACCTCATTTTTTTTTCTTGTTTCTGGGCTGAAAAAAAAATGGACAACACAGATTCGACCTAGGTCTGAGAACACCTTAGTCCTTCTTCCTCTGCGCAGAACTTGACTGTTTTTCAAGAAAGAAAAAAAAAAAAGAAAAAACAACTTCAGAAGTGGATGGTCGATTGAAGCTCTTCATCGAAGGTTGGTTACCTATTTTTTTTTGTGTGTGCTGTTGGTATTTCTGGGTTGAAAGCCTTCAAAATCTGCGGGGACTGATCAGAACGTAGAGAGTTAGGTTGTTTGTAGCCTTGGTTCTTGGAAAAAGGTCCAAGAACAGGCTGTGTTTACAGTGGCCGAATGGTGTAAGTGTATGTTTGACCCTTTTATGTTGGTCTGTAGTTGTTTTGAAGCCTTTGTTGGTCACAAGTGACCTGAATTGAATGACAGGTTACTGCAGTGGCAATAGTTGATGTTTTCTTTAGACTTGTAGTGCCCTCTGAAAATGTCAAACAGATCTGTACCATGTGTGACAGCTATGGTTGTGTGGTGGTGCTTGTGATGCTCAATCTCTCTTGAACATCTTCAAGAGGGCTTGTATGCAGTCAATGAGTTGTTGAATTAATGTCAGTGTGGTTCATGATTTTGTGAAATCAGTAGTGGTGTGAACAAGAACAAAAGTTTGTGTACCTATCAACTGTGTTTGGGGACTGTTGTAGTGTCTGGAACATCAAACTCCTGACAGCAGTACTTAGTTGGTGACCGGGAATTCAGATTAGAAGTAGCATTGGAAGAGCATCATTGCAGCAATTGGAGATGGTCGTAGTGATCAGAAACCTAGTGTGGTAATTCCCTCTAACTATCTGGGTGTGCAGATGACTTCAATTAAACTTAATGGTGAGAACTATGTACCATGGGCCAAGTCAGTGGAAGTTTTTCTCAAGGCAAAGAGGAAAGTGAAGCATGTGAAGGAAGATAAACCACCTGCTGACTCTTCAGGGTTCGATGACTGGGATCAGGAAGATGCTCAAATCATGACATGGTTATGGAATAGTATGGAACCCAAAATAAGTGCCAACTTTATGTTCTTAGATACAACTAAGGACATATAGGAACATGACAAGAAGCTTTATTCTGGGCAAGATAATACTACAAGGGTATATCAGCTCTATTAAGAGTATTTCGATCTGTAGCAAGGGAAAACCCTAGAAGAGTACTATTGCCAGTATGAAGAACCTCATAAATGAACTCAATGTCTATCATCCCCTCACTCCAGATGTTAAGGTTCAGCAACAATAGAGGGAACAACTAGATGTCACTAGGTTCTTAGTGGGGTTGAAATCAGAATATGAACTAGTTAGGGCCCAAATATTAGGGAGCTCTACTCTTCCTACACTTGAGGAAGTGTTTGCACGGCTTCGTAGGATTTCTTTGGGACCTATAGAGAATCCCACACAGTCTGACAGATCAGTATTTGTGATAGCCAGAGGAGGTGGACGTGGTACTAAAGGGGGAGGACATGTCTCCCGAGGAGGTCGTGGTGGTTCCGTATTTGGCCGTGGTGGTGGTCGTGACTCAGGGGGAGGCCGTGGTAAAGGAAAAAGTAACTCTACAAGGAAGTGTACCCATTGTGGCAGGGACGGACATTCGGTGAATTTCTGTTATGATCTCCATGGCCCTCCTACATGGGCCAATCATGCAGTAGCTGGTGGGGTTGATGTCAGTGATAACCAACAGGCAGATCTAACTCCTTCCACATCTACATCTGTTTCTGGGAAGGAGATGGTGAGTGTACTGCATGATGAGTATGAGAGGTTTCTCTAGACTACTTCACAGCATACTACTGCCACCCTTGCCCACTTAGGTATAGCTTGTCTGTCATCCAAACCCTCTCACTGGATTATTGACTCTAGAGCCTCTGATCGCATGACCGGGACTCTAGGTGTGTTCTCTTCCCTCTCTGAAACTTCCACATCTCAAACTGTTACCCTTGCCAACGGTTCCTCTTCTCCCATCTGTGGTGTTAGTAATGTTGACACGGCTTCTCTTTCTTTATCATCTGTTCTATATGTCCCTAAGTTTTCATTCAATCTTATGTCTGTTAGTAAATTAACCAAGACTCTTAATTGCTCTATTACATTTTTCCCTTCCTTTTGTGTTTTTCAGGATCTCAAGACGGGGAAGAAGATTGGTGGGGGGCATGAGGCTGGTGGGTTGTATTACCTTAACGGTGGTGGATCATCAGTTGCACTTCAGACTTCACTCACTCCTCTACAATGGCATTGTCGACTAGGACATCCATCTCTCAAGGCACTCAAGATATTGGTTTCGTCTTTGAGTCATTTGTTGTCTTTACAGTGTGAGTCGTGTCAGTATGGGAAACATCGTCGTGTTCCCTTTAGTCCTAGAGTTGAAATTCGTATGTTGAGTCCTTTTGCTTTGGTTCATTCAGATGTTTGGGGCCCGATTAAAATAGAGCTTATAATGGTTACAAGTATTTTGTCACTTTTATTGATGATTGTTCAAGGATGACATGGATTTATTTAATTAAAGAAAGGAGTGAATTATTTTCCATTTTTCAAAAATTTCATGCTGAAATACGTATACAATTTGGTGTTCCAATCAAAGTTTTTCATTCAGATAACGGTCCTGAATACTTTCTTACTTCCTTTCAACAGTATTTAGAACAACATGGCATCATTCATCAAACTTCATGTGCATCCACTCCTCAACAAAATGGGGTGGCTGAACGAAAGAACCGTCATCTCCTTGAAACTGCTCGGTCTATTCTTCATCATATGAGTGTTCCTAAACGATTTTGGAGTGATGTTGTACTTACTGCGTTTTCCCTTATTAATCGGATGCCCTCCTTCATTCTTCATGGTCGGTCTCCCTTCTCTATTTTGTTCCCCACCTTGTCTCCCTTTCCATTAACACCTCGTATCTTTGGCTGTGTGTGCTTTGTTCACAATTTGAGTCTTGGAATAGACAAGCTGGGTGCATGCTCTATTAAGTGTGTCTTTCTTGGCTACTCTCAGACTCAAAAAGGGTACAAGTGTTACAATCCCATTACTCGGAAGTGCTATGTCTGTCCTAATGTCACATTTTCTGAGTCTGTCCCCTTCTTCTTGGGACCTGAAGTATCCGTGTCTCCACCCTTGCTTCCTCTTCCTCTTCCAGTCAGTGATTCCATTCTGGGTGTTCCAGTTGGGGTTGACCCTTCACCTCCTCCAGTGCAGATCCCTACTGAACGACCACCAATCCGACACGTGTATACTCATCGACAGACACCGGCTCCTCCTCCAGCTTCTACCTTGTCTGGGGATCCTGTTGTTGCTCCTGTCCCTGAACCTTCAGGACTTGATCTTCCCATTGCTTTATGAAAAGGTAAACGTAGTTGTACCCTCCATCTCATTTCCAATTTTGTTTCAGTCTCTCGCCTTTCTGCTTCACATTGCCAGTTTGTTTCACTATTGTCATCTATTTCTATACCTAAGAATGTCCGAGAGGCTCTTAGCTCACCTGGGTGGCGGCAGGCAATGGAGGAGGAACTCTCTGCTCTTCAGCATACTCACACGTGGGAGCTCACTACTCTTTCACCTGGTAAGCATGTTGTGGGTTGTAAATGAGTGTATACTGTTAAATACTTGCCAGATGGTAGTGTGGAGCGTCTGAAGGCCAGACTTGTTACTAAAGGTTATTAACAGTTGTATGGGGTTTGTATGGGGTGGACTATATGGAGACCTTCTCACTAGTGGCTAAGATTGGCTCTGTCCGTGTCTTAATTTCCCTGGCAGTTATGTATGATTGGCCCTTGTTTCAACTTGACATTAAAAATGCCTTCCTTCATGGTGACTTTATGGAGGAGGTATACATGGAGCAACCACTTGCTCAGGGGGAGGATGGTAAGGTCTGCAGACTGAAAAAGGCAATATATGGGTTGAAACAATCGCCTCGTGCTTGGTTTGGGAAGTTTAGTGAAGTGGTGAAGAATTTTGGAATGAAACAATGCCAGGTTGACCACTCGGTGGTCAGCTATGATTCAGAAGCCGGAAAGATTTTATTAGTGGTCTATGTGGATGATATTGTCATAACTGGTAGTGACAAATTGGGGATCGATAAACTAAAGGTCTTTCTGCAAAATCATTTTCAAACAAAAGACCTTGGGACATTGAAGTATTTCTTGGGTATAGAAGTTGCTAGATCAAGACAAGGTGTAAACCTGTGCCAAAGAAAATATGTTCTTGATTTGTTGGATGAAACAGGACTATTAGGTGCAAAACCGGCTGAAACTCCCATGGAGCCAAATGCTAAGTTGAACAGTGATATAGGGGAAATATTTGATGATCCTAGAAGGTATAGACGGCTAATGGGGAAGCTGAACTATTTGACTATCACGAGACCAGACATTTCCTTTGCAGTCAGTGTGGTGAGCCAATTTATGCAGAACCCTCGGATACCTCATTGGGATGCAGTTCTTAGAATTGTAAGGTACCTGAAGGGAGCTCCAGGCCATGGGTTATTGTACAAACTAGGAGGAAAACTTGAAGTAATTGGGTATACAGATGCAGATTGGGCAGGATCTGTGTCTGATAGAAGATCTACTATAGGTTACTACACATTTCTTGGAGGAAATCTTGTGACATGGAAGAGTAAGAAGCAGACGGTTGTGGCAAGGAGCAGTGCTGAAGCCAGATACAGAGCCATGGCACACACTACATGTGAATTAGTATGGCTGAGGAATCTCCTACAAAAAATCGGGTTCTCCATGGATAGACCTATGAAATTGTACTGTGACAATCAAGCTGCACTCCACATCTCATCCAACCCTGTTTTTCATGAGAGAACAAGGCACATAGAGATTGATTGCCATTTTGTGAGGGAGAAGGTCCTTATTGGAGAGATAAGCACAGAACATGTGGGCTCGGGTGATCAATGGGCAGATTTGTTTAAAAGGCTTAAAGCATAGGGAGAGTGAACTGTATATGTAACAAGCTGGGATTATATGACATATATTCTCCAGCTTGAGGGGGAGTGTTAGAGCTAGCCGAATAAGGGTAGATTAGTCATTTTATTTCTGTTCAGTTATGTGCTTATGTGGCAGTTTTAATAGACTTCCTGTCATACTTAAGTGGGGGCAGTTTAGTCTTTGTACTACTAATTAGAGGCTAATCCATATTAAGGGTCGACTGATAGGGTTCAGTCTATCAAGTTCGAACGTTCTCTTCATCTTCTTCTTCTTCTTCTCTTCTCCTGGTTCAAACTACTGTAGCTACAGAACAAATAGGGTGCATGTAAAATAACTATAGAAACATATTCCAAAAACTGTAGGAAAATGACATTTTTCTGATTTTCTATTGGGAAAGCTTAAACTGCTTGTTTCAGTGGAAATATTGATCATTCAAATATATGACACATTACCAGAAATGTCACTTATTTTATGATTAATTGCTTGGATATATTGTGACAATTATGGACATGATGAAAAACTGTGAAATGTACAAAATATACAATGATATTTTATGTAATGATAAAAGAATTGTAGATACACCATTTTAATTACTAGGGACAGGGCCATGTGCATTGTGTGTGACAATGTCAAATAATAATAATTTGAAAGACTGTAGATACACCCATAGTTATCAAGGCGACAAGGTGCCCTTGGAGGCTCGCATTGCCTAATCGCCAAGATGTTTTGTACTTTCTATTATAAAATACTTTTTTATTCTTTATTTTTAGAGATTATAATTATAAAATAGACATTATTAAACTAAAATATCCATTTTGTGTGCTTATATACTAATTTCATTTTATTATTTTCTTATTTCCTAGGTTTAATCAACACAAACATTGCTAAATTCTGTATTGAACCCTCAAAGACTTCAAAACCTGAACAAATAAGTAAGGTTAAAATTTTGTCTAATCAACACATTTCCTTCTTCTTCTTCTTCTTCTTCTTCTTCTTCTTCTTCTTCTTCTTTTCTTTCTTCTTTTTCTTCTCATGAATATGTTGATTTTTTATGCTTTAACATGAAATCATTTTCTTATGAAAATTATGAATAATTATTAAGGAAATATAGTTATGTTACCTAGGGAACTCCCTAGGATCTATGTTTTTTGCATAAAAAAAAAGAATCCATCACTTAGGCGACCTCCCCTGTCAATTAGCCTCGCCTTGGCGCCTTGAAAACTATGGGTACACCGTTGCATGTGACAATTCTTGAATTTATCTCCCTTCCCCTCCCCTAAGCCACCTAAATATTCAATTAATTACTTTAGGGAGAGTCTGTAGCAATCTTCCTCTGTTGATGAGACACTTAAAACTCCACTCATTTAATAGACCTATTAGTGTCCTTGGGCAGCACCAGCTGAACTTGAAAATTTGACTGAAATGACCATAAATTCCATTAATGTATAGGCAATGTACAAACAAGTGATCTCCTGTCTTGCATAAATCAAGAATCTAACCCAAATTACCCGTCACACTAAGACTATTAAAGCTAGAATCAATTTCCTTTTCCTGGGGTAGCTCAGATATTAATGTGTTTGTAGTCCTTTTCTAATTTGCTTCTAACCAAAATGATTAATGTGGCCGAAAAAGACAACTTTTCTGTTCACCATTATTTATTTATAGAATTTAGAAAATTTAAATATTCACGTGGACATGATAAATAGGTTTTACCATTCAGAATATCTAGTTATAAAAGTTACTCTATGAAGAAACTTATCAACTTCAGAAAACATATTTGTATAACTTCAGATGCTATATATTTTAGTTTAAATGGCATGGTTTCAAACGATCCTATGGTTTTACCTAGGCCCCATTTTACCAACCCCTTACAAGTTTCTTCCCTCCTAGGATAATACAATCCCCTATGTGCACCCTGCCTAGCTAGTACATCTGCTGGGTCATTTGCCAACTTGTCGACCATTGTAGAACATGTATATTTCTTCATTATTCAGGTTTTTTCCAAGTTAAACATGACATCATGAAAAGTAGAAATATAATTCTTTTTCTATTTAATTTCATTAAGAAATGCCTCATTTTCCTTTACATGCAATGAAATACAGCCTATATGTAGTATGCTTGTTTCTGTGCCTGTTCACATTCGTTGAGCATACATGATTTCCTTCTTTTGGAAGGGAAATTGTATCTGTTTTATTTGTATGTAACTCTATACGTCTTTAACTTGTATAGTTGAAACAGATATTATGCTTCCTGAGACCATAAATTTCTTTCTTTAATTTTTGATAATTGCATGTTCAAATACTTTGCAAGTACAATAGTAATGTTCACATGGGATTGCTTCCTATGAAAAATTTGACTACCTTCAACATTCCAATTTCCAAAGCCTTCCTAAGCCACCAATGCCCAAATTTACTAGTAACTACATTTGAGGGTGGTCAGATTTAGGGAAATTTGGCTGAGATTTTCTAGTGGTAATTGTTGGCCGATTGTGTAAATCAGATGGCCATGGACCAGGATGGCGAACACTGCCAGCACATGATCCTGTAGTCCAAGATGCAGCAGATCATGCTGTGAAGACTATCCAGCAGAGGTCAAACTCGCTGGCCCCATATCAACTGCTGGAGGTCCTTCATGCAAAAGCCGAGGTCGCATCTCCTGCTCTTTTAGTTCCTCCCTATCAGTAGAAGTTTAGTCTATCATTTGCTCTTCTCCTGGAAGTATAAGTTCATTTTATACTATGCTTGTTGATCAATACCCATTCTTTCATTTGGGTGTTCATGTAGGTGATTGAAGAAGTTGCCAAGCTCAATTTGCTTCTCAAGGTCCAAAGGGGAAGCAGGGAAGAGAAATTTAAGGTTGAATTACAGAAGACTATTGAAGGTACCTTTCATTTAAATCAAATGGAGCTAGATCCCTCCTAACTTGGGCAACTAGCCTAGTATGCTAGTACGTGTGGATTAACAACCAACTGCTTGTCTACTTTCTGACTCTTTAGATCTGGGAAACAAATAACTATGTACTAGTGCAATAATCTTTACATGTTATAAAAATATAATATATTGGAGATAAATATGATGCTTTCATCTTCCTTCCGAAATTATAAAATCGATATATATTAGGCCATACATTTAGACCATGGTCATGTTTTGCACCTTACTTTATGAGAGAATGGCAAGTAATGTGGGAGCCAGATTACGATCAGTGGTTTATGAATCACTGCTTTAAACCTGACCTGAATCATAACACCTAATTCCTTTATTGTTCAATTCAAAGCCAATTTGAATTCCAAAATTTTTACTTTGCATTTTAGTATTAGGTATGTTCTAATTACAGGATCCCTTCATTATTAATCTGGCCCTAAATCCTTATTTCTTAGGGTAAAGCTGTCTTACTATTAAATTGGTTTTGAAATTTAATGCATTTTTCTTAGGTAAAGAGTTTTCACTATTGCCTTTCTTTAGGTGAAACTCCATTATTAATTTGGCCTTAAAGCCTTGTAGTTTTCTTTAGGTGAAACTGCTTCACTGTCAATTTGGCTTTAAAACTGTATGCCTTTCTTTAAGTGAAGTTACTTCACTATCAAATTGGCCTTGAAACTAAGTGCCTTTCCTCATGTGAATTCACTTAATTATTGGTCTAGCCTGAAAAACTTTTAACCTTTTCCTTAACTCCCTTTTGATTATATAAATGTATCCTGAATCAATTTGTTTGAATCCTCCCAGAAACTTGACAGTTGCCCAAAACTTTATTCCTTTCAAAACTTTTAATTCATTTTTTTTTTTTTTTGATCGGAGGGCTATTTAGTTCCTTTTGGAACTGGTACTTTTACTAGTTGGTAATCATGGATTGTATATCCTGTACAATTAGGATCACCACATCATCAAGATGATGTCCAAAGGTTCTAAGCTCTTACTATCACCATCCTTACCTTATTGCAAGCAAAATCTAATTGGAAGAGTAAGTGAACGTCACGCACATGTAAGGGTAAAAAGAACTTCACGGGATTTGAAATAATAGACTTGACACAAAATGGAACACTGGCAACCAAGCTTTAAAATAAAGGGAAATTGTCCAAAACCCACCATAATTTTTCAAAACGTTCAAAATTCACCATGTCAGTGACATAACAGTAATTTAACTATGGGCATCGTTAATTTATTATTTTACCCTTTTTCCACCGCTGAAATCTTTTTTTTCTATTTTCATAGTTTAATGCCAGCATTATTTCCCTTTCTTTCTCACTCAGACTCCGCCCTCTTTCTTTAGAGAAGCTTCAATCCGGCCACTCCGATTAACACTACCATCACCACCACCACCGTCATATCTCCAAACAGGGGAATTCTCTTTTTTGCTTTTCTTGTGGTGTGGGGACTCTGCTAAAAGTCGTCTACTCTCATTCTCAGTCTCATACACACAGATAGAGTTCATCTTCTTTTCCTAAGGGAGAGGAAGGAGGAAAGAACCTTAGAGGAAACACCCGAAGCTGGAAAGAAGATGGTTAAAGATAAGATTGAGAGAAAGAGAGAGCGTAGCTTCGTGTAGCAACAGCTAGCCAAGGCATACCCAAATAAAGTGTAGGTTTTCAACCATGTGCTTTCAACCACTCAAACCCCGGCCAAGACGGAGATGGGAATTTCATGGAGTAGGCACAGCAAGTGCACAGCGAGTTCTTTGTTTGAACCTTGAGCCCCGCCACCACAGTACCGACGGGCGGAGATTCCTTAGACAATTGTACTTTTAGCCAAATAATCAGCCATATCCATGGTGTATTCACATCGTTGTTAGCTTCAATCTTTTTAGACTTTTAGAAACCATTCCTTAGACAATTTTCCTCAAAGCTCAGTTTGGAAGGAGTATAAATGCAATTAAATATATAGAGTGCAAAACTATGTATTTTGTATTATTTGTAGTTGTACTCCTTCCAAACTGAGCCCAACAATCAATGTAAAACTCGACTTGCGATGAGTATTACATCAATTTTCGAGGGTTATTTATGTTTCATCCAAACAGTTATAAAACCGGATCGAAGTGTAAAAGAACATCAGTTTGATATTTACGCCACAACCAAAGGCAGCTTGCTTTGATATCTGGTGTTCTCCAATATTCTTTTGAGTTCCCTATTCGCTAATTCAACTTGGCCACTGGTTTGAGGGTGATATGGGGTTGCTAATTTATGTGTAACACTATATTTTCGCATCAGCCGCTCAAATTGGGTGTTGTAGAAATGAGTTTCCCTATCACTAATTATAGCTCAAGGTGTGTCGAATCGGGTGAATAGCTTTTTAAGAAAGTGTACTACCCTCCTAGAGTTATTTGTGGGTAAAGCCATGGCTTCCACCCATTTGGATATATAATCAACAGTAACTATGATGTATTTGTTACCAAAAGAATTCGGGAAGGGTCCAATACATAAAAAAATTCACAAATTAAGATATTAGTGAGGGGCATTTCATTCAATCAGGAGATATTACCTGTTCTCTGGCATTGGTCACATGCGGACACGTACCTGTGAGCATCCTTGAACAAAGTTGGCCAATAGAAACCTGATTGCAAAACCTTGGCTGCAGTGCAGTTGGCTCCGAAGTGGCCTCCTGCTTCTCTATCATGGCAGTACCGGAGCACCGACTCCATCTCTTCCTCGGGGACACACCTCCTTATGATCTGATCTGCACATAGTTTGTACAAAAATGGATCCTTCCACAAATAGTGTTTCACATCAGAGAAGAATTTCTTCCTCTTCTGATATGAAAGATGAGGAAGGATAACATGTTTAGTTAGATAATTTGCAAAATCAGCATACCAAGGTGATGCATCTACCTGAATGGAGTAGAGTTGTTCATCCGGAAACTCCTCTCGAATGGTGTTGATTGTCTTCTCTTCTAAATCCGCATTCTCTAACTGGGTAAGATGATCAGTAGCTAGGTTCTCGGTACCTTTCTTGTCACGAATCTCAACATCAAACTCTTGCAGCAATAGGATCCACCTAATCAGCCTCGGTTTTGCATCCTTCTTTGCGAGTAGTTCCTTTTCTATTGTGGTGTAATTCTATTGAGCTCCATTCAAGGTTCTGCTAGCATAATAGATCAGTTGAAAATGTTTGTTCATTCTTTGTCCTAGAACAACTTCCACTGCTGAATCACTCGCATCACACATCAGCTCAAAAGGAAGTGTCCAATCCGATGATATAATGATCAGGGCATTGATCAGCTTGTCCTTTAGGATGTTGAACGCTTGTAGGCATTCGTTTGTGAACTCGAAGGGCACATCTTTCTGAAGAAAAGTGGACAATGGCTTAGCTATCTTGGAAAAATCCTTGATAAATCTTCTATAGAACCCAACATGTCCCAAGAAGCTTCTCACAGATCGGACGGATGTTGGTGGTGGCAACTTCTCAATTGTCTCCACCTTGGCTCTGTCAACTTCAATACCTCTCTGTGAAATCTTATGCCCAAGAACAATGCCTTCTTGCACCATGAAATGGCACTTCTCCCAATTCAGCACTAGATGTGTGTCCTTGTACCGCTTTAGTACCTTCTCCAGATTATTCAAACATACATCAAATGAAGAACCAAAGACTGAGAAATCGTCCATGAAGACCTTCATAAACTTCTCAACCATATCAGAAAATATTGCCATCATACACCTCTAAAAAGTTGTTGGAGCATTGCATAACCCGAATGGCATCCTCCTATAGGAAAAGGTACCATAGGGGCAAGTGAAGGTGGTCTTCTCCTAATCTTCCAGTGAAATTGGAATTTGATTATAACCTGAATACCCATCCAAGAAACAATAATACTCATGTCCGGCCAGCCTCTCTAGCATTTGGTCAATGAAAGGGAGAGGGAAATGATCATTGCATGTGGCTTCATTCAATTTTCTGTAATCAATGCACACTCGCCACCCGGTGATGGTCCTAGTCGGTATGAGTTCATTCCTTGCATTCGGTACTACGGTCATGCCACCTTTTTTTGCCACTACTTGCACGGGGCTCACCCATGAGCTGTTTGAGATAGGATAAATGATACTAGGCATCTAGCAGCTTGATAACTTCAGCCTTCACCACCTCTTTCATATTCGGGTTCAGGCATCTTTGGGGCTGAACCGAGGGCTTGATTCCATCTTCCATCAGAATTCTGTGCGTGCATATAGATGGGTTGATGCCCTTAATGTCGGCTACCTTCCAAGCCAAAGTTGTCTTTTGTTCCCGTAACACTCTCAACAGTTTTTCTTTTTGTAATTGGGTAAAGGCTGTTGATATGATCACCGGTAGGGCTGACGGTGCCTCTAAGAAAGCATACTCCAAATGTGGTGAGAGTTGCTTCAGCTCAAGGGTGGGTGGCTCTTGGGTTGAAGGCTTGCTTTTTGGCATTGGTGATCTGTCCAAGCTCTCCAACTTGAGGAATCATTTCCCTTGAAACTGTGGATTGCCATTCAGGTATGCTGTCATGCTTTGAATCTCTTCATTTTCTCCCATTGTAGCTTCTCCATCTTGTATGCATAGCTCAAGGGGATCAGCCAACCTGCAAACCTGAAAGCAATCATCAACCGCATAATCAATAACATCAATCATGTAACAAGAATCATCACTAGAAGGTGCATGTTTCATAGCATCAAACATTTTAAAAATTATTTCCTCATCTTGAATCCTAAGGCTGAGTTCCCTTGTTGGACATCAATCATTGCCTTCCCCGTAACTAGGAAAGGTCTCCCTAGGATAAGAGGGACATCAACATCATCTTACATGTCTAACACAACGAAGTCAACTAGAAAGATGAACTTATCAACTTTAACAAGTACATCTTCTATGATTCCCCTATGATGCTTAATGGATCTATCAGCTAATTGCAATGCAACTCTAGTGGGTTGGGGTTCACCCAATCCCAATTTATTGAAAACCGAATATGGCATCAAGTTTATGCTAGCTCCTAAATCACAAAATGCCTTATCAATTTTCAAACTGCCTATAGTGCAAGGGACAGTGAAACTCCCAAGATCTTTTAGTTTCTGAGGCAACTTATTGAGGAGGATTGCCGAGCATTCTTCATTTAGTGCAACTGTAGCCACATCTCCCAGTTTCCTTTTGTTTGCCAATATCTCTTTCAAGAACTTTGCATAATGTGGCATCTGGGCTAAAGCATCAGCAAAAGGGATATTAATATGTAAAGTCTTAAACATTTCAAGAAACTTATTGAATTCATTTTCCAATTTGTGTTGCTTTAACCTATTCGGAAATGGTACTTGCAGCTGTTGGCTTTTTTCTTTCTTTGGATCAGCTTGCTCTTCCTCCTTCTTTTCGGTTTCAAGGGTTGCATCCACCTTGTCTTCAACCCTTGCTTTCTTCTCCACTTCTTGCAGCTCCTTACCACTCATTAAAGTGATAGCCTGCACTTGCTCTCTTGGATTCACTTCGGTATTGCTGGGTAGAATGCCTGGTACTCCATCTAATATCATTTGTGCCAATTGCCCGACTTGATTCTCCAAGTTCTTGATTGATGCTTCTTGGTTGTAAAATCTTGTTTCTGCACTTGCTATGAACTTGGTCATCAGCTCCTCTAGGTTTGTTTTCTTTTCCGGCTGATTGAAGTTTTGGGGGAAGGGTTTCACCACATTTTGATTTGGCCAAGACTAATTTGGGTGGTTCCTCCATCTGGGGTTAAAGGCACGAGGGTACTGATTGTCTTGTTGCCATTGCAAGTTACCAACAAAGTCTACCTTCTCGGGGGACTACACAAACTGATTTCC
Organism: Nelumbo nucifera; assembly: GCF_055504915.1. NCBI lineage: Eukaryota > Viridiplantae > Streptophyta > Magnoliopsida > Proteales > Nelumbonaceae > Nelumbo > Nelumbo nucifera. The sequence goes on along the minus strand of NC_142650.1, from coordinate 75,311,771 downwards.
AACAAGACATTCAGTGCTGATATGACCTCCCCCACACCATTCACAAGTCACGGTCTAAACATGCATGGCCGCTATCTGCATCTCATCTATCTTCTTGCTGAGTGCATTGTTTTGTGCAGATAGGGCTGTATAGGTGTCCACATTGTGAAGTCCGAACTGTCTCCTAACTTGTGCTCTCTCGGAATGCCATTGGTAATTGTTTGCAGCCGTCTCCTCTATGAGTGCATGGGCAACTTCAGGGGTTCTGTTATTGATGGAACCCCCAGTTGCAGCATCCATAATGGTCTTGTTGGCTTCGGTTAGCCCATTATAGAAGGTTTGGACTTGCAGCCATACGGGAATCCATGATGAGGGACCTTCCTCAACAGCTCCTTGTAATGCTCCCATGACTCATACAATGACTATCCATTCTGCTGAAAGAAAGTGGTGATGTCATTCCTCATCTTTGTTATTTAGAACGAAGGAAAATACTTGGAGAGGAATCGGCTAAACATTTCATCCCATGTTGCTATAGATCTAGCCGGCAAAGAATTCAGCCAAGTCTTGTTTTTGTCCTTCAATGAGAATGGGAACAACCTGAGCCTCACCGCATCATCACTAACCCCATTGTACTTGAATGTATCACAAATTTCCAAGAAGTTGGCGATGTGAGTGTTCAGATCTTCATGAGCCATGCCGCAGAACTGAACAGTGTTTTGTATCATCTGAATGATGGCTGGTTTGATCTCAAAGTTGTTGGCAACTATAGCTGGTCTCACAATGCTTGAAGCAGCCCCGGTGAGGGTTGGTTTGGCATAGTCCATCATGGTTCTTGGTTCGGCCATCTCTTCAATTTTAGCTCTCACTTGCCTAAAAGCTCTAAGGCGGCTACGGAGAGTTCTTTCAATCTCAGGATCGTAGGTGATGCTCTCTGTTTCACTTCTGCGTGTCATAAACTATACAAGTCAAAGTCATAAAGAGGCTAATATACACATATCAGAAAAGCAATCTACCAAACCAAGAAAACTGAATATTACCGAGAAAAGAAAGAAAATCAAACAAAGACAATGAGCAAGAAGAAAGGAAACTACTTATCAGCAGTGGAGGCTAATATACACAGATCAGAAACATAATATACAAAATTAAAATCAGATTAACAATGGCTAATGGTTCCTAATATTGTTGTAATAAAATCCCCTGCAACGGCGCCAAAAACATGATGCGTATTGCTTACACTAGCAAGTGCACTAGTCGATCAAGTATAAAGTAATGAATAGAGTATCGTTCCCACGAGGATTTATCCAATAACTAATAGTAATAAATCAATCAATTGTTATCTGATAAACCGAATTCTTAACTTAATCAAAATCTGAATTCCTAACTAGCAAAATATCCTAATCAATTCGGATCAAACCACCTTCATGTAGAGAGAAACAAGGCTGTATAAGAACACTAATAGATTCGGTCCAACAATTAATTCACGAAGTTATTCAATTGAATTGGGATTCAGCCATGTTTTGGTGAAACCCTAATGGCATGAGCAGCCTCTCTCGAGCACAACTCATCCTACCCATGGGTGACAATTCTTATATTTCTATCAAGAATTTAATCCCCATGGATGCATTAAGAGCAAGCAATTTGAAGGGCATCAATTCAGATTTGAATGGACACCAACCAAATCACACAAATTATCTCTAAGATGTGTCAGATTCGGTTCTTGATTAGTAGATCCGATTACCTAAATTCTTTCTCAAGCAATTCAGACAATCCAAGAATCAAGAACAATTCGGCCAAGACTGTTCTAACAATTAAAACCCTAACCAAGAAATATCCTGAATGAATCTAATCAATCAAATAACCCTAGAGAACTAATTACAAATCTGAAACATCATCAATCATGGTTCGAATTCTAGCAAGAAAGAGAAATTAATTGACAAAATTGCATGAAATCCTAGCTAAATTCGGTTACCAATTGCACAGAACCAAAGAAGAAGACAACCTAGAATTATGCTTCAATCTTCACTTTCTTGGATGTGATCCTCCTCTAATTCGCATTCAGCAACCGTCTTCTTCCTCTAGATCTTCTCTTTTCTCCTTTCTCACGCCTCTCTTCTCTCCTTTCTCCTTTTGGGGGTTCGAACCCTTTTCTCTTCACTTTCTTGGACATGATCCTGCTCCAATTCGCATCCAACAACCTTCTTCTTCCTCTAGATCTTCTCTTTTCTCCTTTCTCGCGCCTCTCTTCTCTCCTTTCTCCTTTTGGGGGTTCAAACCCTTTTCTCCCCTTTCTTTTCACCTTTTATACTTTTCTCTTCAGCCCTCTTTCTTCTAAAAGGTAGCCACCTTTAGGACCCCTTGGGCTGCAACTTGGGCTGCACTTGGGCCTTCCACTTGGTGGGACAAAAGGTCTCCCTTGGATGAGTCTCGGCTGGGCTCTCTTCTTGGTGTCCCCCATGGGGCTTTGCTTCTTTATGGATCGAAAGTGCCCTCCTTGTGACTCTCGGTTGGGCCTGTCTTCTAAATGGGCCGAATTGCTTCCACATTTTCCCTCTCAACATGGTTTTATGCTATCTTCCCCCTAAGCCGGTCCACACTCTTGAATTCCTGAAATCATTCTCAATTAAGGTGAAAAATCATGCAAATTATCATCAAAATCATGCACAAAATAATAGAAATGCTGTGTACCTTGTGCACACATCAATTGCTAAGTCTATAAAGGTAGAGAATCATCTAAAGAACCTTAGGAATCTCTTCGAAAGGCTCTGGAAATTCCACCTTAGGTTAAATCCCCAGACATGCATATTTAGGGCATCATCAGGCAAGCTGTTGTGATTTACTATTAGTCGAAAGGGGATTGAGATTGACTATGCTAAGGTCTAAGAAATTGTTAAGATGCCTCCTTCCCAAACAGAAAAGGAAATTAGAAGCTTTTGGGAAGATTACAATATATCTGAAGATTCATCACGCAACTTACACCAATATGTGAACCAATTTTCAAGTTGCTAAGGAAGAATACCCCAGTGAAATGGAATGAAGACTATTAAGAAGCATTTGACAAAATTAAGGAGTACTTGACCAATCAACCAGTATTAGCTCCCCCTAGGCCTGGGGAACCCTTGCTTATGTATTTGTCAGTACAGGAATATTTCATTGGATGCATACTAGAGCAGCATGATGAGACGGGTAAAAAGGACAGAGCCATTTATTACTTAAGTAAAAGATTTTGTGACTATGAGACAAGGTACGCTATGCAAGAAAAAACATGTCTAGCCCTCGTTTAGTCCTGTCAAAAGCTACGTCATTACTTATTAGCTCATTCGGTGTTGCTCATTTCTAGAATAGACCCCATCAAGCATTTGTTCGAGTGATTTGCAATTACAAGTCGAGTCTCCCATTGGACCATGCTCATTTCTGAATATGATATCAAGTATGTGACACAAAAGGCAATCAAAGGGTAGGCCATTGCAAATTATTTAGCTAATAACCCCACCTTGGAATATGAGGCAATCCCAACAAATTTCCCATTTTGGAAATACAAGTGGGGCAAAGGTGGAAGGCATACTTTGATGAAGCATCAAACCAAAGTTGATGAGGAGCGAGAATGATCCTTGTGGACCCTCAAGGCTGTTAGACAGTTTTGTATGCCCTTAGCTTCAATCAGAATGATGTACTTTATGAGTTTATTGTAAATGAATAAAGATACATATTTGATTCATGTTCCCTTGGTATGTTTCCGTGTAATACCCTTAAACTGGACACTTAATGAGACTCGTGTTAGTTTAGAATGTTCACAGCCAGTGGGTCGGTCTGGGGAGACCTATCCTGACAAGGCTGACACTGTGGTGCCACCAAGTCGGTTGGGGTGGCCTGTCTCAGCTGCCAGGGTGAGACCCTAGGCACATACAGTGTAGGATTAATTGAATCTTTGAACTGGACCAGATTTCCAGTATTGCCCTGGACCTTGGAGATTGATGGGCAAAACTGGAAAGTTACACCCGACCCCTAGACTCGATTATGATACTGCACTAGGTATCGGATTGGGCTATCTTTGATGTACCAATCAGTGAGATCCTTAGCGGGGGTCAAAACTTGGGTATGTTGGGACAGTCCGAGAATTCATCTGAGTGGGTGATCATAGTGACAGGATCAGCCCCTTTGTCGGACAAAGGTAATGATCGGGGATGCACTCTCACTGATGGAAACCAAGACTGCCGGCAGCCGATTTCAACGGTTGAGATTTGTTTTGCAAAATATATTTTATATAAGATATAAAAGTATATATATGGTTTCTAAATTGTTTGCAAGAAGGTTTTAATTCCCGGGATCCATATGAGTGGAGAGTGCAACACTGTTCCTTGTAGCCGAGGGAGAGGTCCTCTCTTGTCGGGCAGTGTATGATCATTATGGGCTGAGAGGTTAAGTGTAAGACCATTGAGGATAACACCTGATGGGCTAATCTTGCATCTACCCACAGTCCCTGGGTGTTACAAGGTGGCTTGGCCCAGGGACCACTTAGTGTAAGTGTTGGGCCCATAGAGCCCATTTGATGGGTTTCAGGGGTACACTGTCTTCAGTAGTGCATTCGGCCAGGCCCTGTAACAAAGGCTGGGCTGAACCCATGTGGCTGATGTGTAGATCAATGCTTGGGTCCCACGCCGTACAAGGAAGCCCAACTGGGCAGCAGTTTGGAAGGCCTTTTTGAGTACATAAGCTTAATGGGCCTAAAGCCCATTTCGAACTGGGCTGCTTATTTAGTTAATAAAGGGGCGAAATCTGAAGTGGATCAGCTAATAGGATTGGGCTTAGACCCTATCCACTTAGAGAGTCCAAGATCTAAATAAGATTTAGATCTGGAAACCTCCTAATCAGATTAGGAGATGGCTGATCTGATCTCCAGATAAGATAAGGATTATCCCTTATCACTTAAAGGGACTTCTAAACCAAATATGATTTGGATTAGCAACTCCTAATCTGATTAGGAGCTGATCTCTTTAAGACTATAAAAGAAGAAGGGGGCGGCAGCCTTTAGAGACACAATACACACAGATCATCAAGTTTCTTTGGTGCTGAAATCTAGAAGAGAGAATTCTGCTCCCTGCAAATACTCTCTTGCCGCCTCCCTGTTCTTGCCGCCCTGCTTTCCAGTTCGATCTCCACTTGTGGGAGAAGTCAAGATTGGATCTTAACATCAGTCCTTTGAGAAAGGATTGAAAGGAAGTTGTGCTCACGTGCCATCTTGCTGATTCTTGCAAAGGACAGAGTTCTTGGAGAAGAACACTGCTGATTCTGCTCCACCTGCACTGCGCCATCTTCAGTGGGAGCAGTCTTTGGATCCTTCCTTGGGCGTGAACACCTTCGTTGGGAGATATTACTTCTCAGTATCAGGTATAATCCTTCCCACTTCTTTTTGGTTCAGATCTGGTTCAGTTTATGGTTCAGAATTGATCCTTGAAAATATGATTTTCTAAATGGGGAATACGATTCCCAGTTGAAGGGAGAGAAAAATTTTTGAAATTCGCCCCTTATTCCGCAATCTTTTGGGCGTCCATAGGATGGATCTCTCATTCCCTTCAAAGGCACCTACTTTCCTTTATCTATTTACTTGGACTTTCTCAACACCAATAATACATGTGAATGGGAAGCATGCATAAGATTAGTCCAAATGGGACTAGACTGGGGCATCGATGAATTGGGAATTTATGGGGACTCTTTCTTGGTCATTAGTTAAGCCAAGGGTGATTAGGAAGTACAGGATGAGCGACTAGCATTGTATTATAACTGTCTCAAGGAGTTGATCAAAAAGTTTAAGTGCATCTCCTTCAATTACCTACCTAGAGATGACAACCGCTTTGCGAATGCTTTAGCCTCCCTTGGATCAGCCATGTGTTTACCTCCTGACATGGCGATAGAACCAATTGATTTAAGTTGGGATAATGAGCCCACCTACATGAGCAACATATTAGCAATCACAATAGAAGATGAAGAGTCAGATGGTAAACTTGGTTGAGATGTTTAGATGAACTAGGCCAAGGTGTAGATCTTGAGATGTTTAGATCAAAAGGAGTAGATCCCAAGCTGAGAAGAACTATAACTAGGCCAGTAAGGCATTTCATTATAACAGAAGGGGTATTGTATCGAAAGTCACCCGGATTAACTTGGTTGAGATTTTTAGATGAAGAAGAAGCACAAAGAAAGATGGAGGAGGTACATGGTGGCATATGTGGCCCTCACATGAATGAACATATGTTGGCCAAAAAATTGCTCCAAATGGGATTTTATTGGATCACAATGGATGAGGATTGTTGTCAACATGTGCAAAAATGTTATGCTTGTCAAGTCTTTAATCGAAAGATAAATGCACCACCCTCAAAGCTATATTGTTTCACCACACCTTGGCCTTTTTCAGTATGGGCATTTGACATGGTCGGTCCACTGCAACCTGCAACAAATGGGCATAAGTTCATCTTGGTCGCCATTGTTTATTTCACTAAGTGGGTAAAAGCAATGTCCATAGACCGCATAACAATGACCAAAATAGTTCAATTTATCAAGAGAAGCATTGTTGCTTGATATAGAGCACCTTGCAATATCATCTCAGATAATAGAAAAATTTTCATTGCAAACGAAGACACAACCCTCTACAATCATTTCAAGATTAAGCAGTTGTGTTCATCCCCTTATCGACCTCAAATGAATGGAGTAGTAGAGGTTGCAAACAAGAACATTGAAAAAATTCTTAAGAAGATGTCTCTTACCTACAAGTTTTGGCAGGACATGTTACCATATGCTCTTTTGGCTTACCGCATGTCAATCAGGACATCAACTGGGGCAACGCCATATTCTTTGGTGTATGGCATGGAGGCAGTCCTACCAACAGAAGTTGAAGTATCATCTTTGTGTGTGATATTATGGTTAGAGATCCCAAAGACAGGTTGGGTCCAAGAACGTTCTAGGCATTTGGCGTTCTTAGATGAAGCATGACTGAAAGCTATGGCCCATACTTGAGCCTATCAAAAGCGAACAGCCCTGAGACGCGTAGCCAGGTGAATTACCACTCAAAAGAGTCATTCCAAATCAGCCAGAAATAAGAGGCAAGTTCACTCCCACCTATGAAGGCCCTTACATTGTTAAAAAGAGGTTATATATCTAGAGCCAGTAAACTTAGATCAAGTGAAAAGGTACTATGCTAAATTGTAATCCATTCCATGTATCAAGTGAAAAAGTATTGAACAAAGTTAGCCTTGACCTCGCCCCTCTTCTAAGGTTATGCACCCGCAACATTCTTCCAAAATAAATAATAATAATAATAAAAATCCAAAAAAATCAAATGTCATCATCAAAGATCAAATTTATCAAATTCATAAAAAATTCAAATAATCAAATATCAAAATTATTAAAATCATCAAATATCAAAATCAAATCATCACATATCAAATATCAAAATATTAAATGTCAAATTCATTAAATGTCAAGTCAAAATCAAATCATAAAATATCAAACTCGTCAAATATCAAATACCAAATCATCAAATTCATCAAATATGAAAGTTATCAAATCATCAAAAATCAAATCAAAATCAATATCAAATCATCAAATATCAAATATCAAATTCATCAAATATAAAAATTGTCAAATATCAAATTCATCAAATATCAAAATTATCAAATCATCAAACAATCAAATATCGAAAAATCAAAATCAAATCATCAAACATCAAACTCATCAAATATCAAAATCATATTATCAAATTCATAAAATATCAAAATTATCAAATCAAAATCAAATCACCAAATATAAAACACATCAAACTCATCAAATATCAAATATCAAAATCAAATAATCAAATTTATCAAATATCAAAATTATCAAATCACCAAATAATCAAATATCGAAAAATCAAATCAAATCATCAAATATCGAAGAAATCAAACTCATCAAATGTCAAATATCAATAGTAAAAATCAAATCATCAAATATCAAATTTATCAAATTTATCAAACTCATCAAATATCGAATCAAAATCATATCATCAAATATCAAAGTCATCAAATTCATCAAATATCAAAATTATCAAGTTCATCAAACCCTCAAATACCAAACTTATCAAATATCAAAAGTCAAAATCAAATCATGAAATATAAAAGATATCAAACTCATCAAAAATCAAATATCAAAAAAATCAAAGTCAAATCATCAAATATCAACATTAACAAACTCATCTAAGTTATAAAATAACAAAAATAAAAAGTCAAAATTGAATCATCAAAATATCAAATCCATATCGAATCATCAAATGTCAAAGTTATGAAGTTCGAAATTATCAAATCAAATTCATCAAATATCAAAGTTATCAAATTCATCAAATAACAAACCTCAAAATTATCAAAATAAGGTCATTGAATATAAAAAGCAAAAGTTATCAAAATTATCAAATATCAAAAATCAAATTTATCAAATTAAATTAATCTAATTGTCAAATTAAATAAAATCATCAAATATCCAAGTTACCAAAAATCAAGAATAAGCCTCATCAAATATCAAAATTCGTTAGATGACAAAATTCAAAATCAGGTTTCCCAAAGTCACAAGTATTCAAATCGTTAATTTCAAAATTATCAAATCTAGTTAGAAAAGATAAAAATTATTAAAAATGAAGAGAAAATGTAGAAGAAAAATAAAGAATTAGGATATCCAAAATCTAAGTCAATCTAATCATCAAGTGAAATCAAATCATTAAACAACCAAACCAAATCAATGTATTAGGTATAAAAAATATAATCCATCACTAGAAAAGCTTAAGATAAGGCTGAAACTAAAATCAAGTCAATTGATCAAAGTTGCCAATAAGAAACAAGAACAAAAAAAAGAACAAAAGAATTAATGACTTCTTTTAGAATAACACCACTTTATTGTTTGCATGATAGTTGCATTTGCCTATTAAGGCCTGGATTAGGGGTAGATTCAAGTCGAATCGAGCCGAATAGTATGAGGCTCAAACATGGCTCGCCAAGGTTATATACGGCTCGAGCTCAAGCTCGGTTCAAGCTAGAACATTGAGCTTGCTCAACTCAAGTCAAAAACTCATAAGCTCGAGCTCGGCTCGGCTCAAGCTCAATTTGAGAAAAAATGTTTTATAAAAATAAAAAATCATATCACAAAAAATATTTTTTATTTGATATTTAAAAATTAAGAATTATGAGATTTTTATTATATATATATATATATATATTATTTTTATAATTTTATTATATATATACATATATTCGAGCTCGGCTCACGAGGCTCTATTAGGCTCGAGCACAGCTCGTTTATAAATCGAGCCTATAAATTGGGCTTGAGCTCGGCTCAAAGCTTGATTGAAACCGAGCTAAGCCGAGGTTTTCACGAGCTGAGCTCAAGTAGCTCATGAAGAGCTTGGCTTGTGGCCACCCCTACATGGGATGCTACTACGCCTTCCAAGCAAGGGTATTACACCATATCAACTTTGACCTTAACCAAAATTCCAGCAGCAAAATTTCCTACCCTAACCACTTGTCCCTTACAAAAACCTCTAGGTGCTTCTTTTTCTTTGTTGTTCAACAGCTCGCTACTACCAACAAAGAGGGCAGTTGTTAGCACCCGATTTTTGCTCGGTCCCTTCTTTGATCCATCTCCTACATTATGGATGCCTGATCGAACCACGACAATCGCTTTAAAACATGCCAAAACCCTAAGAAACCTAATTTTAGCCCAAATGCCTATAAATCCACTGTTAAATCTACACGATTCCCTCTCGGTAGTCTTGACTATTTCACATCACCATACTTGATCCTTGATTAAACTCTATCACATGAAACAAAATCCTTAAAAAACTAATCACAAAAAATTTCAATCATAAATTCCTAGATTTAGCCAATCATCCATCTGAAATTTCATTTCGATGCATATAACACTACAACGCTCCTCGAACCTAAAACCCATGATCTGCACATACCTAACATGATCAAACCCTTCCAACAGCCTCATAAGCCCAATCTATACCTACCCACCAAATTTTATATAAAATTCCCTTGTTTGACCTAACATGAAGCCTTGATTCTATATTGATGAATCTTATTAATCAAAAGCTCACCTGTCACGAATCTCCATCATCTAAGCCCTATTTGATCAATCAGTCCTCGCCACCATGTTCAAAGACCCAAAAAACCCAGCACGTCAAATTTCGCATCCTAATTCACCCATTTGACCTTTAAACTAGGAATACACCATTTCGATGCACCAAATTGAATCGCCACATCAGCTGTCTCATCCTAGGATTTTAAGAGGGTAGGGACTGATGTCAACTCCTTTCTTGACCCCATTAAAACACCTGGAACAATGAATTTGGGCCTAATGGGCTTAAAAAAGTTGAAAATACAAAACAGCTTAAGCTTGAGGAGGAGGGCAGTTTCCCAACTTCTGTAATACACCCATTATGCTTGAAATCCCAAAGTCTTTGAAGCCAAGCTCAAGCCTCATCCCCTGTTTTCCAAACTTAACACCAGAAACGCTTAGCCCAGCTTCGTGCCTTGCTCAATTTTTGTTTGAAATCCTTTTAACTGCAAGAAAGTTTGTTTCAAGGTCATATACGAGAGGTAAGCCTCTCATTCCACTGCCTCTCAACTTTTAGTTTAGTTCAGATTGCTTAAAGTCATAAAACCTTGGGAAACTTGCATTCCCAGCTTCCTCTAGATTGAGAAAAAGAGGTAGAGAGGTGAGGGTCTTAGGAAAACTAGTACCTAAGACCCGATAGCATCACCTCAAATCAATTCTAGATGAAGTTGAGAATGTTTTCGCCAGATTTCAAGAGCTTTTGAGCAATCATGTTAATTTGTACTTCGCTAGAATTTGAGCCTGAATTACTCCCATAATGGGCTACTATAGCAGCTTGGAGAGAGGGGTGCCTAACACCTTCCCTCTCCCAATCTTTGGGATCCAAAACCTTTTGGTTTAGTGCCTTTCTCATGTAGGACGAAGTTATTATCAAAAAGCTAAAGTTGAACTTTCAAGTTTGAAAATAAGGGCCCATTTCCTCTGAAAAATTGGTGGCAACTCCATCTTTTTGAGCCAGCCACGAGCTTCCCAGAGCTCACAATGGGTAAACAGGGGAGATTTGAATTGGAATTTAACTAGGTAATACTTCCAAGGGTCCTGGATAGGCTGGCAGGGCTTTATTCCCTTAGGTATTGGGACCAAGGGAATCCAAAGTACAAGGTTTTAAGATAATGGGAAGGTTCAAAATGGAATTTTTGTTTGATAAAGGGGTAAATGAGCGAGTTTTGAATTGAAATTTGGTGGATAGGTATTTTGGGATGTCAAGAGTTTTATGTCTATGTCTAATAGGTTCAAGTATGTTAAGATCCTGGTAGTCTAAGTTGTGAGTGTTTCGATTAATGAAAAGGCTCAAAACGAAACCTTTTGGGTTGATTATGGGAATCTATGGGTAGGCATTTTGGAATGTTTAAAGTTTAATGATAGTGTCTGATGGATTCAGGCATGTTAAGATTATCGGAATCTAGACTACAAGTGTTTTAACCAATATAGAATGGAATCTTTATGTAATGGAGAGATAAATTGGGGAATTTTGAGTTAAAATTTTGTAGGTAAGTATTTTGGAATGTTTGGAATTTAAAGAAGAAGACAAATTTTCAATCAGACATAGGTCAAATAGGAGATCTAAGGGCTAGAAGGATCTTCCATTATATTGGGTTGGCCAATGTAGGTTATCAGAATGAAATCTTGAATTGTTTTTGGATCAAACTTGGAATTTAGTTGTGAAAATTTGCAGGTTGTCTAAGTAAGGAATTTTGGGCTTAGTGGTAGAGACTAATGTGATCAATGAGATGGGATTGTATAGCTTTAGGATTTAAAGCGATCGGTTAATCAAAATTAATAAAATTAAAATCTTTAATTGATGGATGATGGAAATTTTGAGTTTAGGGTTGAGATTTGATCTAAACGGGTAGGGGTGGCAACAAGTCGAGCTTTTAATGAGCTCCTCGAGCTTGGGTCATGAAAAGCTTGGCTCAGCTCGGTTTTAACCGTTCATCGAGCCAAGCTCAAGCCCAATTCACTGGCTCGATTATGAAACAAGCCAAGCTCGAGCCTACTAGAGCTTAGTTCGTAAGGCTCGCGAGTCAGCTCGTATATATATATAATTATAGAAAATAATATATATAATAAAAATATTATAATTCTTAATTTTTTAAATATCAAAGAAAAATATTTTTATATATAATTTTTTATTTTTAAAAAATATTTTTTCTCAAAATCGAGCTCGAGCTTGCGAATTTTTTACTCAAGTCGAGCTCGAGCTCAAGGTTCTGGCTTGAAGGAGCCTTGTAGAACAGTCTCAAGTCGAGCTTAAGCCTCATACTATTTGGCTCGGCTCAGCTCGAGTCCACCCCTATAAATGGGTATTTTGGGGTTCTCTATCAAATGATTGGGTCCAATTTAGTGGACATGGTGTGAGTGGGGATTTGTTAAACCTATTAGATTAGGGTCAAACAAATTCAACGGTTGATTTTAAGGATTCTAGGTTGAAACTTGAGCTCTTAGAGTTATTTTGTGTTTTAGATAGATTAAAATGTTCTAATAGGGTGTTTGGAGTATGTACTTGGGGTTCAAGCAAACCCTATATCTAGAATTCTATCCAAAGGTGACTAAGCCAAGGTTCAAAATATCAATAAGGTCGATACATCAGTTGGGTGTATCATCCTGTATTGACCTATGCCTTTTATTTTTTTTTATTTTTTCAAAATAGTTCAATGGTGTCAATTTAAGGCCCACCTACCCCTTGAACTAGGTCAAACCCCAAAATATCCAATATAGGGGCATATCGGGAAGTCATTAATATGATACATATCGGCCAATACATCCCGATATGTTTGATATTTTGAACCTTGGATTAGGTCTTGATCCAAATTAGATTTGGATTACGATTTAATCATACTAACATAATGGAGCTCCATATCCATATTCAATCCATATCATATGATAACTTAAGTTGTCATGTGACTTCATTAACTAGTCTTGTAATGGGCTTAGGCCCATTTCCTTTAGCATTTGCATACATAGACATTGCAAGGCTTTTTAGGCCCGAATAATATATGACATGGAACCCACAAAGGTCTCATACAAGTCCATATGGATTCAGTCCATGTCAGAAAAGAAACATGCCAAATTCACTTTACAATTTCAATAAACCCTTGAGCCAATCAAGTTGGGCTCAGTTTGGGCCCAACACTTAAGTCTAAATGACCCTTGGTTTTAGCCATCCTATGAATCCTAAGGATAATGTACTGATGTAAGATAAAAGCCCAATAATTTGGGCCCAAAACTTAAGTACAAGTGACCCTTGATTTCAACCACCCTATGAAACCCAAGGATAATGGACTGATGTAAGATAAAAGCCCATCAAGTTATTATCCCTATAATGGTTTCTTTCCCTTAACCTCTCAACCCCTAAATGATCAAAATATTGTGCACAAGGAAGGACCTTTTCCTTAACTACAAAATCTAGTGCCATACCCTCTGCTTAGATGGATCCTGGGATTAAAACATTTTACAAACCTTTTTCAAAAAAATAATATAATATAAGCATAAATACACTTTTCTAAATTGATTCCAAATACAGTTCAAATTCACTACCAACAATTTTAAATTTCCATTAGAGAGAGTTTAAACCTTAATATTCACTTTGTCTAACAAAGGGATTGGTCTTATCACTATGATCACCCACTCAGGTAATATCCCAAATTGCTCCAACATACCTAGGTATTTAACCCTAGTTGGATCTTACTAAATGACATATCGAAAGCAGCTCAATCCAAGGCCTACGTAATATCATAATCAAGTTTGGGGTTAAGTGCGACTTTCCAATTTTTCCCATCTATCTCAAAGGTCCATGGAATAACTGGAAATTGGTTTAGATTCAGTGCTTCTCATAAACACCCACTAACTATGCTTGGGGTTTAACCTTAGTAGTTGAGAGAAGTTGTTCCGCCAATTCAGCAACACACCAATGTCAATGTCAACCTTGTCAAGATAGACTTTCCAAGAGTATCTAATGATTAAGAATATTCTAAACTAACACTAGTTTTATAAGTGTCTAGTTAAAGGAGTAATTGATAGAAATATACCAATTTGATTATAAAAGAATAATGTATTGATATTATTAATACATAAAAGTTAGTTTACATCAATCCTATTGGAGTTAAGGACAAGGACTATCTAATAGCTCTCACTTGCACTTAGGTCCAATCAGGCACAAGCCTTAGTCTCATACTGTCAACATGTTCCTTGAACACTTTGTGTTAGTGGCTTAGTCAATGAATCTTCCACATTATTTTCTAATGCTACCTCCTGAATCTATATGTCTCATCTACCAATAATCTCCTTGAATACTTTGACTTCAAGTGGGCTCTCGACTTCTTAGCTTAAGTAATGGTTTTAGTATTGTCATACAATAATGGAATGGGTGACATGTTGAAAGATACAACTCCTAACTTTTGGATGAATATCTTCATCCAAACTACTTCCTTGGCAGAATCACTTGTAACAATGTACTTAGCATCAATTATGGAATCTGTTATGGACTATTTTTTGCTACTTCTCCAACTAACAGCATAGGATTCCAACATAAAGATGTGTCCAAATATACATTTTCTATCATCTAAATTTAATTGGGTTGGATTGATATTTTCTTAGGTATTTTAGTATGTTCTTCACAATTGTCAAGTGTTCTTGTCCTAAGTTGGATCGATATCTACTTACAACACTAACGACCTGAACAGTGTAAGGTCGAGTGCACAACATAACATTCACGATACTCGCTACTGTCAAGGGTCTTAGGTGACATTCTTTTGAAGAGAGTGATTCCATGTTTTAAAAAAATGAACCCTTTCTTAGAATCTTACATGTTGAATCTCTTGACTGTCTTGTCAATTGCTTCAATTTATCTCTATAGAGTCGAAGTACCAAGATATAAGAAGATTCTATAAGATTTTTCATAGAGAATTGCCATGAAAGTCATACCTTCACTTTTGATAACATTCTTATATCATTTCCAATTAGCAGAATGTCATCAACAAATAGTTCTAAGAATGCAACCTTGTCTCCCACTGTCTTTCCATAAGCACAAGGTTCATCCAGATTTTACTCAAAGTTAAATTGTTTGAAATTTGAGTCAAATTGGAAGATTCAACGTCTTGAAGTTAAATTGTTTCTTGCTAGTCCAAAGCACATATGGCGTGTCAGGAACCGATTTGGTTGAAACCTGATTTAGCATGTAAATTGCAGTCTCTAATGTATATCCCCGAAAAGATATGGGTAACTCTGAGTAGATGAGGATTAATCAGACCATTTATTTATGGTATAGAAGGAGGAGGTAGTTGTGATATAATCCTGTTGTCCCTTAAGTATTCCCTAAATTTGTTAGAGAGATATTAACTACCTCAATCTGATCAAAGTGCTTTGATTTGTCTCCCTAACTATTTCTCAACTTTATGTATGAATTCCTTAAACTTTTTAAATGATTCAAGCTTATGTTTCATTAGGTACATGTATCCATACCGAGAATAATCATCGATAAAGGTTATAAAATATGAATGTGAATTACATATCCGAACATTTAGGGGGCCACATACATCTATATGTATGAGGTCAAGTGTACTTATTCTTCTTTCAAGTATACTAGAAAATGGCATTTTAGTCATCTTGCCTTGTAGGCAAGGTTCACAAGTTAGCAAATTTTTTACTATACAAAAATCCAAAGGAACATCCTATACCAATCTTGTGATATGATCTATGTTTATATAGCCAAGTTAGTAATGTCACAAGTAGGTAAGATTAAAGGTTTCTCATGTTCTTTTCATGGGGATGTGTTTTGAAGTTGTTGTGGTCACATTCATTTCTAGAGAATTATAGAGTACATGAAGACCATTCTTAAGTTCTCCATAAGCAAGGAATTTGTCATTCATCTTAATTGTAATCTTATTACTAAATAAACTAAAATAACCATCCATACAAAACTTAGAAATAGAAATCAAATCTATTACAGCTATTGCATACATACCCATGTAAAGCACAACCTCATCATAAATCAGCTTTCTACTTTCCTTAAACCCCTACAAGGTATTGCATTCATGAGTAAATCCCTAGAGTCAATACACCTGGAGGCAGAAGTAACCAACATATTGGTCTCTGTGACTTGAGTTTCAAAATTACCTTCTTTCTTCTTTTTAAGGGATTTCATATATTGATGACAATTCCTCTTCCAGTGCCTAGTCTTCTCATAGAAGTGACACTCATTTGATGATTTATCTCCCTAATGCTTCTTGAGTTTCCATCCTTCTTTTGAGGCATCTTCTTTCCTTTATGTTTCTTTTAACTAGATTTGCCTCCTTCAATAAGCATGACTACTGATTTGTCCTTCTTAATTAGTTTTTGATTTGTTGTAACATATTATCGAGCTCTTGCAAGGTAGATTTTATCTTGTTCATGTTGTAGTTGAGGATAAACTGATTGAAGTAGGTGGGCAAGGAGTTAAGAATGGCATCAAACAATAAATAAATAAGAAAGAAAATAATAACAAAAATGAATGATGAAGAAAAAGGAAAAAGGAGAAGGAAGAAGAGAGAGAAAATTAAAATATATAGGATGCGAGACCCAAATAGTGTGATAATATAAAAGATTAAAGTCTAAAAAAAAGAGAAAATAAAATAATAAATAAAAAACTAAAGCCAAATAAAAAATAAATAGAGTAAAGCACAAAAATGATAATAATAAAAACATGGACTCTCAAAAAATACAATAAGTTATAAAATAAAAATCAAATCAAATAATCAAAATAAAAATGAAAGAAAATGACAAAATTCTAAAATGAGAGGAAAGAATAAACAAAAGACTAAAGGAGATTCTCCATAATACCATAAACAACAATAAATTTTTAAGCAAATTAGAATAAGTACTAAGTGAAAATCTCAAAAAAATAGACAAAGTCATAAAATAAATAAAAAATAATAAAAAGTAAAAATATAATGAATGAAACATAGTAAAAATAATAAAAATCAAATAAAAAGGAAGATAAGGACAAGAAAATGAAGTAACAAAAAATAATAGAAAAGAAAAAAAAACAAGAAAATTATAATTGGAAAAGAAGAAAAGGAGGAGGATAATGGAGAAAGGTAATGTAAATGGGTTAAATAAAAAAAATAACAAAATAATACAAATTCCCCTCTATATGCTTTGATTATGGTTGCAAGTTTAGGGGTAAGTGTAATCTTTATGGATTCTTGAATGAAGCATGTATGCTAACTTTTATTGATTGGTTGTGTTCTTACTTAAAGTGGGAATTGAAAAAGAATAAACTGCTTAATCGAATCGAGTTTTTTCCTCAGTTTTTTGGTGTGTTTTGAAAATGTTCCCCTGATTTCTATGATTTTCACGATAGAGGTCCACCTTGTTTATATTGTATTGCATTCTACATTCCTCCAGCTTAGTTGGTTATAGAGGCATTAGTGGCTTTTCTATCCATAGACCAATCCTGAGCCGCTTTTCTAAATTGCTCCTCCTTACCACCTCTAATTAATCCATTTCCTTTATAATACAATTAGAACCTAATAATCAACATCCATCGCATTCATCTCTTTAACTCTCACCTTTCCATTATTATCCTAGGACTCTTTAATTAGATGGTCGGCTCATAGCAACCTACACTCCTCGTAGGTGGCCTGTCCACTCCTAGCCCCATGCATTTCTTTGTTTGCCTAGGTTTTCACCACATCTGGTTTCGAACTAGGGGCAAACTAGTTTTGTCGTTGTTTTCTCAATGTTTTGTTGGCATTGCATGGTTTTTACATAAAATGTTTCATTTTGCATCATCCTGTCTTAGTTGCCTTAAAGTAAACTTCCCACTACATGGCTGCTAGCTTATTTTCTCACTCCCTTCAGTTGGCCAAATGATTAAAAAAAATAAAACAAATGTTATATTAATAAGAGAAAGTCCATGATTAAAAAGAATAAAAAGAAAAAAAGAAAAGAAAAATGGAATTGCCAATCACCTTTCTAAATTAGAGGAGTTCCTTTAAGACCATGACATCTAGTTCCAAAAGAGTTAAGGCATCGGATTTAAAGAATATCATGCTATTAAGAATAGAGAATCCTAGAGAATCATACATTGGGACAAAAGATTAGCATTGGTCTTTAGCAAGCACAGTGACTCCACTCTGCATAATACCCATCTACGAAGATGTAGCCAAGTTAAAGAATGATTTAGAAGAGTTAAGGCACATTCAGCTTCCCCTGCACCAAATTTCAATGAGTTGTGCATATACCCAGGGTTGCAACTGCCAAAATGGGATCAAAGTTCCAAATTCTGTGAAGTACAATGAAAAAAGTTGTCTCAAGATGCATCTGAGCACATACTATGGAGCGATATTTCAGCTTGGTGTAGATGAGAATATCCTCATTTAGCTTTTCCAAGGGAGTTTAGAGGGTGAAGCACTAACATGTTTTGCATCACTTGAAGCAGATAAGAAGACTTGGAATCAAGTGGCCATAACCTTTTTAGAACAGTTTGATTACAGCATATATTTGACTCCGACAAGAGAGACAATAGAAAGCATGCAAAAAGTGTTCGAAGAAAGTTTTGCTGAATACGCATAACAATGAAAATCCATTGCTACTTAGTTGAAGACTCTCATCCCTTCGAAAGAAATGATCAAGTTGTTTGTGAAGACCTTAGAACCACCATTCTCTACATTGATGAAATATTAGGATTTCAAGGATTTCAAGAGAATAACCATTGTCGGGAAGAGAATTAAGCATGGCTCTCGATTAAAAAGCCACTGCCCAACTACAAGCCCTCCACCATCACATGAAGTGAATGAAGTACAAGCCATTATAGGTAATTATCAATGAGTTGACCTTTGGGTTGTAAGCATCATATGAAAGGGATGGCAAGATCCATCGTATGGATGCCAAAACTGTTGCGGAATGGGTGGGCGAATTTCAAAAATTTCCTACCTTCCTTCCAACTGGAAATCGCATTCCCTGATTTTAGAATCGTATTCAATGATCCTACTTGAACCAAACCAGACCAAATTTGAACCAAAAGAGAAGGGAGTGATTACACCTGATCTAGAGAAATAATATCTCCCAAAGTTGGTGTTCACGCCCAAAAAAGACACCAAGATCTGCTCCTGCTGAAGATGACACAGCAACTGCGGAACAGAACCAGCAGAGTGCATCCTACGCACTGAATCCTTCACAAGAATCCTCTGGAAACAATGAGCACCGATCTGAATCAGCTTTTCAGCAAAGACTGATATCAAGAACTCTTTCTTGATCTTTCCCTTACAAAGAAACCGAACTGGTGGTGGTTGGCGGCGGCTGATGGAGAAGAGAACTAGAGAAGAAAGTGGCGAACTGCTTTTCTCCTCTAGGGTTTTTGAGATCTAATCTTCAGAATGCAGGTGTGTTCTCTGCGAATTCCCTTGGGTACGAATTCTTGTAATTCAAATAGGGTTTCCTCCACTTGCTTAATGATTAAGAAAACCTCCTAATCATATCAGGAATTGCCCATATCCAAATCTGTATTTGGATTAGGACTCTTCTTAATCTTATCTGCAGATTATATAAGCTTTTGGGCTCATCCTAATCTCAGATCCGCCTCCTTTTAGTGATTGATCAAATCAGCCCAGTTCAAAATGGGCTTTAGGCCCATTAGGTAATAAGTGCTCAATAGTCTTCCAAACTGCTGCCCAGTTGGGCTTCTTTGTATGGCATGGGACTCAAGCATTGATCTACACACCAGCCACATGGGTTCGGCCCAGCCTCTGTTACAAGGCCTATCCGAATTCACTGGAAAGCCCAGTGAACCCCTTGAGCCCATCACATGGACCCTATGGGCCCAACACTTACACTAAGTGGTCCCTGGGCCAAGCCATCTTATAAAAACCCAGGGACTGTGGGGAGATGCAAGATTATTCATCAGGTATTATCCTAAATGGCCTTACACTTAACCTCTCAGCCCATAATGATCAAGCATTGCCCGACAAGAGAGGACCTCTCCCTCGGCTGCAAAGAACAGTGCTGCACTCTCTACTCATATGGATCCCAGGAATTAAAACCATTTGCAAACAATTTGAAACCATATATATCTATATATCATATATATAAATTTTGCAAAACAAAATTCCAACGATTGAAATCAACTGTTGGCAGTTTGGTTTCCATCAGAGAGAGTGCATCCCCGATCATTACCTTTGTCCAACAAAGGGGTTGATTCCATCACTATGATCACCCATTTAGATGAATTCTCAGGCTGTCTCAACATACCTAGGTTTTGACCCCTGCTAAGGATCTCACTGATTGGCATATCAAAGATAGCCTGATCCGACACCTAATGCAATACCATAATCGGGTCTAGGGGTCAGGTGTAACTTTCTAGTTTTGCCCATCAATCTCCAAGGTCCAGGGCAATACTGGAAATCTGGTCCAGTTCAAGGGTTCAAATAATCCTACATTGCGTGTGCCTTGGGTCTCACCCTGGCGACTGAGACAAGCCACCCCAACAGTTGGCAGCACACCAATGTCAGCCTTGGCAGGATAAATCTCCCCAGACATATCCAACAGTTGTGAACATTTAAAACCAACACAAGACTCATTAAATGTCCAGTTTTAGGGTCTTACACAGAAATATATCATATAACATGAATCAAACATGTACTTTATTTATTTACATTAAACATCAAAAGTACATCATAACTGATTGAAGCTAAGGGCATACAAAAACTGTCCAACATCCTACTTCTCCTTTCCAATTAGATATGAAGGTTAAGAGAAAGCTTACTCCACTCCCGATGCCACTTTCTCAGTTACCTCCTCAGTTAGCACAAGAAGGATGTTTGGTTCTGCTTCAGCCAAAGTCAATTCCAAATCCACTTCCTTGAGGGTTTAGATTGAGCACATTCTATGATTATCATCAAATGCTAGGGCAACCTACTGATCAATGTGCTTTGCTTCGGCTTGCAATACAAAATCTTATCGATAGTGGAATCTTTAAACCTTAGCAACATACCGCGAGTTTTGATCATTTGGTTTTTTGTTCCTTTTTTTTCTCTTACTTATAGTTGAAGTTGTAAATAGTTCAAACTACAATCGGTATGATCCCTCACGAGGGGTACGTAGGCATCCTGGGTAGTGGCACTTGGATTCAACCCAGATATTAAAATAAAAATGAGGTCTCATAATCAAGTGAAATGGTGATTAATCATCCTTTCATTAATCTAATCTTTCAGTTTTAGACTTCCTCGTACCTCTTGAACAGCCTCGGGTTACCTCCCTAATAGGTTCTACCCTACCTCAGTCATCATTCATTGCACCATTTTCTTGCATTTCTTACACACCACCAATGGCACACATATGTGTACATTTTTCCCTTTTTTTCTCATGCATATGTTATTTGTTGTTTGAAGTTCAATGCTCGTATAAGATGAAAGGGGGAAGAAAAAGAATATAAGAAAAGTAAAAACATAATGAGGTTAATCTGAAGGTTCTGGCTAATTCGTGAACAAACCACTTCATCCACACGGCTTCCTTGGCAGCTTCACTTGCGGCAATGTACTCGGCTTCGGTTGTGGAGTCTGCCATGGACCCCTGTTTGCTGCTTTTCCAGCAAACAGCACACGATCTTATTGTGAAAACAAACCCAGATGTAGACTTTTTATCATCTGAATCCGATTGGAAATCGACATCAATATACCCCATAATTTGTAGTGAAGTACCAACGAATACCAGACAAAACTCTTTTGTTTTTCGAAGGTATTTCAGTATGTTCTTCACAACAGTCCAATGCTCCTGCCCTGGGTTGGCCTGGAACCTGCTTACAACACTCACCGCCTGAGCAATGTCAGGGCGAGTGCACAGCAAGGCATACATGATGCTCTCTACGGCTGAGGCATAGGGAACGTCTCTCATGCCCTCAATCTCCTTAGAAGTCTTAGGAGACATCTTCTTGGAGAGAGTGACTCCGTGCCTGAAAGGAACGTTTCCTTTCTTGGAGTTCTCCATGTTGTACCATTTGACAATTTTGTCAATGTAAGCAGCCTGGGATAATCTAATTATCCGCTTTGACTTATCTCTATAGAGTCGAAGACCCAGTATATAGGAAGCTATTCCAAGATCTTTCATGGAGAACTGCTGTGAAAACAACACCTTGACCGAAGTCAACATTCCTACATCATTCTCAATGAGTAGAATATCATCCACATACAACACCAAGAAGGTGACCATATCCCCACTAGACTTCCTATAAACACAGGGCTCATCCGGATTCTGCTCAAAGTCAAACAATTTGACGGCAGAGTCAAAACGGATGTTCCAACTCCTAGAAGCTTGCTTAAGTCCATATATGGATCTATTAAGTTTACACACCATGTGTTCTTGACCAGCAGCAATGAAGCCTTGCGGCTGCTGCATGTAGATATCTTTAGTAAGATCTCCATTCAGGAACGCGGTTTTGACATCCATTTGCCAAATCTCGTAGTCATGGTATGCTGCTACAGCTAAAAGAATCCTAATGGATTTAAGCATGGCCACGGGTGAAAAGGTTTCCTCATAGTCGATGCCTTCTTTCTAAGTATACCCTTTCGCCACCAAACAGGCTTTGTAGGTCTCAATCTTGCCATCGGGGCCCTTCTTCCTCTTATAGATCCATTTGCAACCAATTTCTTTTACCCGAAAGGCGGGTCTACTAGAGTCTAGACTCCATTGGCCTCCATTGAGTCCATCTCAGCTCTCATGGCCTCCACCCACTTATGGGAATCTATGTCCAACATAGCTTCCGCGTAAGTCACGGCATCCTTCTCACTAGTCAAGGCTTCCACCAGGTAACTATCCTGGTCATAACCATAACGGACTGGTGGCATGGATACCTGGGTGGATCATCTAGGTTGGTCACTACCTGGAACCTGCGGGACATCTCCCACTGGTCCTGAGCTCTCCTCATCAAGAACTATTTCCTGACGATGAGTGTCCAAGATATAATCTGTCTCTAAGAACAGGGCATTTCGACTGCAGAACACTTTCTACTCACTTGGGTCATAGAAAAGATAACCCATTGAATCGTTTGGGTAGCCTACAAATAGGCAACGACTGGTCTTGGATTCCAACTTGTCTGCACTCGTTCTTTTAACGTGCGCAGGACAACCCCAAATCTTCAAGTGTTTGACACTTAGTTTCTTTTCGGTCCACAGTTCGTATGGAGTTTTCAGAACCGATTTGGTTGGAACCCAATTCAGCACGTAAATTACGGTCTCTAATGCATATCCCCAAAAGGATGTGGGCAATTTCCGAGCATTTGAGAAGTGACCGGACCATGTCTAACAATGTCTTAATCCACCTCTCTAAAACACCGTTAAGCTGGGGAGTTGTAGGAGGAGCCAACTGTGAGATAATCCCATTGGCCTTCAAGTAGTCCATGAATTCGTCAGAGAGATACTCGCCACCTCGATCTGATCGAAGGGCCTTAATTTCTCTCCCTAACTGTTTCTCGACCTCTTGTCTGAACTCATTGATCTTTTCAAAGGATTCAGATTTATGTCTCATTAGGTACACGTAACAATATCGTGAGAAATCATCGGTAAAGGTGATGAAATACACGTATTGGTTGCGGGTCCTAACACTCAGGGGACCACATATATCACTATGTATAAGGTCAAGTGTGCCTATACATCTTTCAGGGTTACCGTTAAATGGCTGCTTTATCATCTTGCCTCTAAGGCAAGGGTCACAAGTGGGAAGGTTTTCTATGGTTAGAAAACCCTAAGGACCATCCTTTACCAATCTTGTGATTTGGTCAATACCGATGTGGCCAAGTCGGTAATGCCACAGGCACATGGAACTGACTATGTCACGAGTCATTTTCTTGGGGATTTCGACCGATGTAGTTTCGGTTAAGTTAGTTTCTAGAGAATGATGTAGAACATAGAGACCGTTCTCCAGTTCCCCGCATCCATCCACACACAGTTTACAAACTGAAATCAAATTTCTTCTTAGATTTTGTACATAAAGATAGTCTTTCAGTACAAGAATCCCTTCTCTAAAATTTAATTCTACGGTTTCCATTGTCGTAGCTGCAACACTTGCAGAAGTCCCCAGGTAAAGTGTCACATCTCCTTCACTTAGCCTTCTACTTACTTTGAACCCCTACAGTGAGTTACACGCATGAGTTGAAGCCCCGGAGTCAACACACCAGGACACAAAAGTTACTAATAAATTAGTTTCCATGACACAAGTTTCGAAAGTACCTTTCTTAGATTCCAGGTAGGCAGGACAATTCCCCTTTCAGTGGTCGACCTGCTTGCAGAAGTGACAAGCATCGGATGCCTTGTCTTTCTTTTGTTTCTTAGATTTGGTGGCCTTCTTTTGGGGTTTTCTCTTTGCCTTCCTCTTCTTGCTAGACTTGCCACCTTCAACAAGCATGGTTATCGGCTCATCCTTCCTTATTAATTCCTCAGCTCTTTGCAACATATTGCTGAGCTCTTGGACGCTGACATTCAGCTTGTTCATATTATAATTCATAATGAACGGGTTGAAGGACGGAGGCAGAGAGTTGAGAATAGCATCGATCTGTGTGACCAGATCTAGCCCGAAACCAAGGGCCTCTAACTCGTTTATGTAGCCCATCATCCGAAGACAATGGTCATGCACTTACTGCCCCTTAGTCATTTGCGCGGTCATGAACTGTTTATAGACCTTCTGTCGAGTAGAACGATTCTACTCTTCGTATATAGTCTTCAGACTATCCAATATGTCTTTAGCAAGTTCGATCAGATCGAACTGCCTCTGTATCGGATTATCCAAAGAGGCTATGATATAGCAGCGGGCCAGGGAGTTTTTATCCTCCCATTCTTGGTATTCTCTCCTTCGAGAATTAGAAGCCCTGTCCCCCGGACGATCCGAAGTAGGATTTTTAGCCACCTTATCCAGTTTTTCTGAAGCCAGGACCAGCATAAGGTTTTTGTACCAGTCGACATAATTGGGTCCCTTAAGCTTGTTGTCGTCAAGTAACTTAGCAAATTGTTTGTTTTCCATTTTCTGCTAAAACAACAAAACGTTAGTCCACAACCTTAGTTTGATTCATGTTACCTACATAGATATGGATTTTAATCTATGTTCCATTACCATTTGTTCATCTCTGAGATTTCCCTCCTATCTCAGTGACAGAGACGGCGAAATGTCTCTGGAAATGTGGGAAATCACATAGGGTGCGTGGAGCCAACTGTTTCAGCTGCATAACCCCACCACCTTTCTATGTCGGATCAAATCCACTCATCGTATGAGTTTCCCTTTGGCCTTTGTCAGACATGGTTCAGAGCCGTTTTCAGGTAAACCTTTTTGTCTTCATTTTAACCTCACCTAATTACATTTCATCCTATAATAAAGTCCTCCTTAATTACCCAAGTGCGTAACCTATAGTATTGAAAGACAAGAAGAGCTTTTTCATCTGTGGTATGAGAGTGTTAAATCGAGAAAAAGAATAAGAGTACAAGAGCATAGTCTTTAGTGAAGCACTATAAATCGATTCAAGCATCTGATACCCATTATAGTTTAAGTTTCTTGAGCCTTCTAACCTTTGTTTTAGAACCCTTGTCCTAAGTCATGTTTTGTCTTAGCCAAAAGTCCTTCTCGATCCTTGAGGAATTGGTAATTAGCACTTGACAAACTTAAGGGGCTGGCAAGGAAGGATTTGATAAACAAAAAAAGAGAGCAAGAAAGAGAAAAGAGAGGAAAGGAAAGAAGAAATCAAGCCTAGTGATTCTTTAAAACTATGGGCAAAGTGGTCTAAAAGAAGAACTTCATCGTTAAAAGCATCATGCAATAGTCGATTGAATATCAAAAGAAAGTGAAGTGGTGAATCGTTTGAAGTGTGACAGAACTACCACTTAACACAAATTGAGCACATTCACTTTATCCTTCATTTGAAGTTTTCCATACATACCCATTTTTGGAGAGATCAGAAGCTTTACTTCCTTAAATTAAGCAACCAATCCCTTTATACTACGTCATCTTTTATTGATCCAAACTGGGGTAACCCCCTTCTAATGGGTGTTTCTCGATGTGAATCTTTGATTGACAATCATTGCATATCCAATGTTGATGTCTTTGAGATTTAAAATATGTTGATCATTACTTTTCAAGAAATGAGTGGTTGCTTTTATCTCTTATTTAAGTCTGGCAAAAATTCCCAATGGAAGGATATTTTTTGAATATCCATTACTTTGAATCATCGGAATGTGGTACTTTGCATATCATCTTTATTGTATTTGGATTTTTAATCATACTTCATTTTGTTTACAAAAAAAATATACATCATGTTTTCTTAATTCATTGATCAATTAAAATTTCTAGTTGAAAGTCACCCATCATATGAATAATTGTGTTAATTAGATCTTTTTTTTAAATCATCTAACTTTCAGATAGTCATATCATTCTCCTGCCCTATGGCATAGAAATCATTGTTTAATCATGATAATCATATTTTGTTTTAAAGTTTATTACAACATTAAAGTCCATAACACCAAAGTCCCTCGTGGCAAAATATCAGTGTTTTGTTCATAATTGCATCATGGTATAGCATGATTTTTATTGATTTGCATCATTGTATAGCATATCTTAGATATAGAAACCATAAATGATTTAAAGATTCATTAGTACTTTACTTTAATTAGTGTTCCAATTCAACAAATTAAAAATCATTAATCTCTTGTATAAATTATTTCATTTTAAAGTCCATTGTAACACAAAGTCCCTCGTGCCCTATGGCATAGAAAATCCCTCGTGGTAGCAAAGTCCATTACAGCATTAAAATCTTTCATTGAACCAAAGTCCTTCGCAGCAAAATATTAATGTTTGTGAATAAATGCATCATGGAAAAGCATAGTTTTTGTTGATTTGCTTCATGGTATAATGCATCCAAGGTACATAAATTGTTATTGTTCTTGTTAAAGATCATTAACTCTTCATCAGGTTTCAATTAAAAATCATTCATCTAAGTTAAATATATTTCAAAGTCCTTTACAGCATCAAAATTCCTTGTGACACTAAAGTTTGTTATGGCATTAAAGTCCTCTATGGCATCAAAGTCCCCCGCGAAAAAATATCAATGTTTTTGTAGATAGTTGCATCATGGCATATCATTTTTTTTTCTTCACAACATTACGCATCCTAGATACAAAAATCATTAATGTTTCAATTTAAGATCATTACCTCACCGAGCTTAAGAGTGGTTTTAATTAAAACATCAATGATTTATCATTTGAATTAAATTTGTTTCAAAGTCCCTCACATCATCAAAGTTTCTTGTGGCATTAAAGTTCGTTACAGCATTAAAGTCCATTATGGCACAAAAGTCCCTTGCAACAAAATATCAATGTTCTATGGAAATTGCATAATGGCATAGCATTTTCTTTGCGACATAGCGCATCATAGATATAAAAATCATTACTGTTTCAAATAAAGATCATTACCTCATCAAGTTTCAGTCAAAAATCATTCATCTGAACTAAATTTATTTTAAAATCCCTTTATGGCATCAAAGTCCTTCATGGCACAAAAGTCCCTCGTCGCGAAATATCAATATTTTATAGATAATTGCATCACGGCATAATGCATGTTAAACATGAAAACCATTTATTTCAATTATAAATCATTAAATTTTTATTTTAATTGTATCTATTTTAACATTCGTTGCAACATCAAAGCATTTCATGACATTAAAGTCTCTCGTGGCCAAGATATCAGCATTTGATTGCTCATTTCCTAGCATACTATAGATTGTTATTCACAATACACTATAACGCACATTAGACATGAAAATCATTTATTTCAATTAAAAATCATTAACTTCTCATTTGAATTATATATGCTTGAAAGCCTATTACGGCACTAAAGTCCCTTATGGCAAAGAAATTAATATTGTCTTACATTATGACATATGCTTCTTGTTGATTTATCGACATATAATGAATTATTGATTGTACTATGGCATAACACACATTTTAACGTCATTGTTTCTTTTTATTTCCAATTATAGCACAACATATCATTAAAAAAACATTGACAATGAAAATCTTGATGGTGCGTCCTCACTCATCTTTAAGTGTGTGGGAACATGTCCAAAAATCTTACAACCTTTGATGATTTTACTATTATCTTAAAATTCCCCATCATCCTCTAAAGAGCATAGATGAGAATAGTAACTTATGAAATCATGTTAATCATTCATTAGAATCTTAATGACATTACTACACACTTGAAAGCATAACAATTTGCAATCTCATTAGATTGTTCGAGTTTTTTGCTAAAGGTTTCGAGCATAGACTACTCTTGCCTAACAAAAGGGTACATCTCACCTAACAAAAGAACAATTGCGATATATTAACTACTGGACATCTATTAAGTTTTCAAAATGTTTCATTAAAGCTTTCAAAATGTTTTCTAAAGAATATCTATGTTTATGTTTGTGACTGTGCTTTGTAATAAACTTAAATATCTTTTTTAATTTGCTTTCAATGATGTGTTTTGCTTGCATTTAATATTTTCCTTTATGATAAATGTACCGTAATACGGTAAGGTTTTTGATACATAGGAGATGTCATTTTGCCAAAAGTAATTGGTTTTCACTTGATAGGATTAATATTGATAAAAATAGGAATAAATATATAAATAGGATTTCATAAGAAAATAGGAAACAAAAATAAATGAATGAGTAACGCATCAAATAAATAATAAAAACAATAACAAGTACTTCTTACTGACTTGTTCTTGTGTTTTGCATTTTGATACTAGTATGTTTTGATTATGTAAATATTAATGTTTTGTGTTCATGCTTGCCTGAGAATATCATGTAGGCCTCACCTATTGGATTTGGGAGAGGGGTGCCTAACCCCTTCCCTCTTCCATCAGAGTCTTACCTGCACAGGTTTAGCCTGTGCCTTGGGTTTGGAGTCACTAATAAACCAAAAATGCTTTTCAATGAAAATTCCAAAGATCCCATCACCTCCACTTTTATAATTGATGGGTGGTGACTCCATTTCAAGAAGGCATCGATACGATAATATTGATCAATACGAGCCAATACGTAACAAAATTTTGATCCTAAGGTAGAAGACAATGAACAATGTCTTCTTTTGAAGGGTAGTTTTGACATTTTCAATAGATAACTAACGGTTGGTTAACGACAGGAACCAACTTGACACTTTTTAAAAGTTTAGGTACTACAATGACGCGTTTGAAAGTTCGGGTACTAACTTGGCACTACCCCCAAAGTTCAGGGCACTAAAGTGAAATTTTCCCTTAATATAAATAACAAACAATAAGAAGAAGCACATTGTATCATCATGAAACAAAAAATTGACTATATGCCAAGAAATTAATAAAAATCACGTTATGACATGATGTAAATTAAAATAAGGAATAGACACCTAGAAAAGAAATGTTATGCTATGTTAGACCATGATGCAATCGAATATTCATTATATGTTAAGAAATCAACAAAAATCATGTTATATTATGATACAATTTAAAATAAAGCACGAATATTGAGGAAAAACACTTTATGTCGTGACGCAACCCGAAGCTAAACAAGGGAAGAAATACAAGTACAATATGACATGAGGAACTCTTTCCTTTGTTAATCGTTCATTTATTTGCTAATTAATTAACTTGTCGCATTCAATAAGATAAGCACAATATTATTTTCTTTTCAAGCTTCTCCTCCTTTTAATCACTTTCATTCATTTTCTATAATATTGCCATTTTTCATTATTTTGTTACCATTAGTTTCATCTTTTCTTCATGGATTATATATATTTTTCTTTCTTTCTCTTTTTTTTTGTTTTTATGTTTAACTTTTTTATTTAGCCATTTTGTATTAAGAACCACTTTTGATTCAGTCAACTCCTTCAAGTCTTAAAGTTATGTTTGTGCATTTGATTTGGATGACATATGGCAATGTTCAGGTGTTTTGTTTTACAACACATTTTTTTTTGTGAAGTTAGAGTGAGAGGATAAATGCATAGAAAGCGTTAAGAAATGAGAAACACTTATAATATGAGAAAAGGGATACAATTATTCAAGATGAGATAGAAGTTTAGGGTGATTCCATAAACAAGCTCTCTAAGCTAAGCAACTCGAGTCGAATTTGCTTGGTCTTATACTTTCGACCAATGCCTGAGTATTGAAGATTTTTTCATAGAAACAAACATGGTCTTCTTCCACTCATTTTTTTAACCCTTTTTTCTCTCGATGCTTTGGGACAAGGTTTTCACTAAGTTTGGGTATCGCCTAATTGTTGCACATTGGAGCCATTTTTTGTTTTCATCCAAGTTGGCAAATTTTGATTTTCAATGACCTGATGTTTTCAGATGAGGTTCCCTTTCAGGTTTCCACCCCACCCTTTCAGGCCATGCTCTCTTTCTTTTAATCCTTTTTTCCCCTAGCACCTTGTGACAAGGTTTTCGCCAAGTTTGGGTATCACTTAATTATTGCACCATAAAGCCATTTCTAGTTTTCATCTAGGCTAACAAATTTTGATTTTACAATGGATTGATGTTTTACTCGAGGTGTCCTTTCGGGTTTTGACCTCACCCTTTCGATCTATGCTTTATTTTAGAATTTCTCTCAAATCTCATCATTTCCATGGGAAAAGGGGAGTTCTTTTAATTTTTTTCTATAGTACATGCAATATATCCTCTTGATCAATTGCCTCTTGCCGAGACGACCCCAAACTCTATTCACTACTTAAGTTGGAGCCAATAGACCTCAAAGACAAAAACAAAGAATACAAAGACATATTAGCTTACCAAGGATCAACTATACTATGGACTTGAAATCACCAGACGAGGACGAGGACTAGCTAAACTCCATAAGGCACTCTTGCTCTAATGACAAATGAAAATCACCCACCCCCCGCCTTATATAGAGGTAGCCAAAACAAGTACATCGAGACCGATCAATGGTCCAGATCAAGTCTCGCACTTTGTACATGTGTGTGAGCTCAAGAAGATGAAACAATGTGACCCTTATTTTGTATATTCAAATTTCCAAATTTGAATTCTTTTCCCATGTGGTCCATCATCATTGCCTCAAACTAGACCAGATCATGAGTCAAGTAGTTTGACCAAGGCTAGAACTTACCGCCGAACTACGTAGCTGAGCACATCAGGAGATTGTCCTTTGAATGGTTGTCGAGCACTTCACTACTCAACTGCAAAATTAGGGGTTGGTGATGGGGTCGTATCCCAACTTAACCAAACCACCACGTGGAAGCAAACCTCGGATGGAGTGAGGCACATGGCTAATGATGAACCCTCCACAATCTCCCATGGTTGAGGAGCACGGAACTGCACTCGGGTGAAGGACACCCTAGTGCATGCCACATGTCCCGAAAGCGAGGAGCACCACAACACTCCCCTTAAGTATTTAAGGGCAAACCACACTCAAGGTATTTTTCTTGTTTAACACTCTTGGTATTCTAGCTCTCTTGCCCTTCTTTCTCTCCTATTATTTAGCTCTACTCGACTATGATTAACTCATCTTTAGTAGCTCAGCCTAATTGACCTCCCCTTTCTTGCTTACTAACTTAAGCATCAGAGCATTCCTCCCTAGGAACTACCTCGAGGCCTTTGACTTTGGTTTTTCCAGGTCATCAAACTCATCACCTTCTCTAGTGCAGATCATCCACTTAGCTTGTCCAGCTCGACGGAACTTTTATCTACTATATTCGTCCACCTCAACTCAGACAACATCAATACAAATGAGCTCTTATGCGTTCAAAAAATGGAATCTAGTGAGCTCTTTTGTTTAGGAAATGACATATGAGCATGTGAAACTCGTGCCAACCAAACCCTATTTTTATCTCATTGTGCAATAACATTGCCCTCTCACTTCAACCCCCTCTCTTTATTCATGTTAACTCCTTCTCCCCCCCCCCCCCCCCCCCCCCCCCCCCCCTTTATCAATCCCATTCAACCTCTCTTTATAACATCACATTAACTTCCACTATCTCTATCTTCTCCAATCTCCATTCTCTCTCTCTCTCTCTGATTGTTATAATGACTATTACATCATGCCAACTTTCTCTTTCTCTCTCTCTATTCTCCAATTTTTATTCTCTTTTTGTCTCTCTATTCTCCAATTTTTATTCTCTCTCTAATCAATAGTGAATTCAGTTCGGTTAATTAATTTAAATTATAACTAACATAATTAATTAAGTTAAAACAATAATTTCAAGAACTCCTATCATGATAACCTTTTATTCTCTCCCTCTCTTGTCCCCCATAAGTGTATGATGAAAACCTATCCATTTAATAACAATTAATTAATTAATATTTCTTTAACATAAATAATTATATTTTCTAATATTATGTACTCAAGTAAACTTAGATTAATTAATTAATTAATTTATAATTTTGTTTTTATACTTTTTATTATTATATTGTACTTTTAATATTATACTAATTACATTCCTTAAAATATTTTTAATTTCATTTTTTATGATTTTACTATTTTTTTAATCAAAATGAAGAGGAGAGAGAGGAGTTATGTGGGATGTGGTGTCATAATTAGAGGGGAAAGAGAGGGAGAAGATGAAAGAAAGGGGGTTGTGTTGGGTCCGATGTTAAGGGAGAGAGAGGAGGGCTATGTGGGACCTAGTAGGGCCCAGGATTTGAAGAGAGGAGTTATGTGGGACTAGACCTATTCATGGGCCAAGCTGCACTTTGCCTCTATAAACATAAAATTACCAAGCCCAAGCTCAAGCCTAGCTTGACTATCAGGCCTAGATCTTGAGCCTGCCTATATAAAGCCCGAAGCCCGTGTCCCAGCCCAAAGCCTGTATATGCGCTTGAATGCTTCCTAAGAAATAATGTCAGTCGAGCTCCCTGAGTCGACAAGGATTCTCTTCACTTTGAAGTCGTTTATCAGTAACTTTACCACCAGGGCATCGTCGTGTGTATATTGTATTCCGCGTGTGTCATCTTCTATGAAGTATATCACTTATTCTCTTCTGGGTCGCTTCGATGGGTGGTCATTGTCATCTTCAAGTTCTCTAACCGAGTTCTTCCCAGCCAAGGTAGTACATCCCGCTACTATGGACCCTCCAGTGATCATGTTGATAAACCCCCCCGGATAGGCCGCTCTTATTGTTGGTTTCGGGGAGCTGGGTGTCTATCTTGTTCCCTGCTCGTCCGAGGTGCCTCCCTGCGTTGCTCGATAGGTCGGCCTTCTTCTTCTCTTTTTATGAACTATTTGAGGTACCCATGTCAAATTAGTTCCTCAATTTCGTTCTTTAGGTTCCAATAGTTCTCAGTATCATGACCTACGTCACGGTGGAAGTGGCAGTACTTATTAAGATTTTTGTTAGAGGGGTCGTCCTTCATCATGGGCGACCACTTTACATACTATGCCAACTTTATTTGCATTAGTATTTCTCCCCTTTTTGCATTCAGGGGGTATATGTTTTAGTGTACTAGGGCTATTCACAAATAAATCCAAACCGACCAACTTGGCCTGACCCAACCCGAGTTGGCCAGTTTTTCTTCACTACCGATCAGTTTCGGGTTGCAAAGATGAACAAACTGATAATTCGGTTCGGTTTCAGTACCTGAAACCGAAATGAACTGAACCAAGTTATATGAAAAAATATATATTCTAAAAAAATATATGTTAAATATAGATATTTTAGTTTTAAATAATAAATATATATCTGAAAAAATATATTCTAAAATATATTAGATATATATATTTCTAGAAATTAGAAAATATAGACTTTGATATAATTGTATATATGTTTTGGTTTTAAATATATATTTCTAGAAAATATATTCTGAAATATTATATATAATATTAGCACTTTGACTTCATGTGCATTTGCAAGCTTGGAGTTGGTTGAAACCCAAACCGACCCAAATTGACTCAAACCAATCAGGTCAGTTTTACTTAATAGAGGGTTGGTTTCTATTTGGTCTATAGGTAACCCGACCAGGTCGGGTCAGTTGAAAAAACACTACTAAACTGACCCAACCCGACCCGTGAGCAACCCTATAGTGTACAAAGGTGGGGTTCTAGATCTCCGACCTGAACCTGAACCTTGCTGAGGAGACTTGCTTTTTCTTCTGGGCAAGTTGCTTCGCCATCCTCTTGGTGACCGACTTATCTTTGGAGACTTGCTTCTCCGCTTCAACTTGCTGCTTCCTGCTTCCTCTTCAGCTTGCTTCCTTTTTTCAAACAACTCTAATCGCGATACCGTGGCTTCTTGACCGACTTCTCTTTGGAGACTTGCTTCTTTGTTTCAACTTGCTGCTTCCTGCTTCCTCTTCAGCTTGCTTCCTTTTTTCAAACAACTCTAATCGCGATTCCATGGCTTCTTCTACTTTTATGAATTTGTCTACCACTGCGAGGAATTTCTCCATAGTGGCCAGAGGATTTAGTTCTATCTCCCAGCATAGGTCGGGGTGACGTACGTCGTTCTTGGCTGCGGTGAGATGCATTGTTGGGTCCAAGTCTAGGATTTGCAAGCGTTCCATGTTAAATCTTTTAATGTATTCCCAAGAGTGTTTCGTTAGGTCTCCGCATGACACTTAGCAAGCAAGTTGCAGATTTTGAATGTCTCTTACTAGTTTCCAAGTGGGTGATAACCAAGCTAGCGAGCTGGTTTTAGTTCTTTATGGAGCCAGGGGCCAACCCTGAGTACCACAGCCAAGCTTCATCTTAGAGAGTTGTAGGGAAGGCGATGCACATACTTGCATCATTGGCTCTATGGAGCAACATCAAGGTCTGAAAAGCTGTTAGCGTGATCAACTGGGTCTGTCGAGTCTCAAAGCTCGATGCTTTGAAGCTCTTTGGCCTCGGGGCCTTGAGGATTTTTGGAGCAAGAGGTGACTCTCGAGTTATAATGCGCTCGAATGAGACGCCTACTTGGCTGGTTGCCTTCCTTTCTTCCTTCATGTCCATCACACTCCCAGTTGGAGCGAGCTGACTTTTTATTAAGGTGCAATAAGCACATCTTCGATGCCTTCTTTTGGAGCCTTTGGAGGATCTGGCAGCCTCTGTTTTGAGGGAGCAATAGCTCAACTTTCCATCGGAAGATGGTTCTGCTTCTAGTTGGGGATTGCATTGTCAGCCGGAGGCTGGTTGTTGATTGGTTCAAGAACCTGGTTGGAGACTTGGTTGGGTACCTAACTAGGAATCCGAGCTAGGGCCTGATTTTGGTTGTTGCTCTAGTTCAACCCGGCATTTTGTTATTGTTGTAGCCGGGGTGGTTGTACCTGTTGGTTCTGCTAGTGGGGCTACTGGTGTTGCAGTTGTTGTTGTCCCTCCCCCATCATGGTGGTAAACTTGTTCTCCCAAAATCTGAGCTGGTCGTTCATCCCCCGCACGCATTGCACCAAGTCATAGAACTGGTGCGAATCGACCCCAGCAGGAGTCAGGTTCAGAGGGACATCTATTTGTCTAATGGTCACTAAGGGCACTTCCAGGATCATCCCAAGCTGCCTAGTAATTTGGTTGTTGTTGTTGGAGGGGTAGTTGCTTGAGGATGCCATTGGTATTAAGATTTTGTGAATAAAATGATGAGATCTTAGCTTTTTGTATCAGTTTCCCACAGACGACGCCAATTGATGTAGCGCGATCTGGCTGTTCTCACATGTTAGGTGACTCGAACACTAACTCAGATGATTACCTTGTCAAGGTCGAGTTGTGCTAGGCCAAGCTGTTTTGTTCTCCAAGAGAGGTAGAGTTAGAGTGCTTGGGCTATTTTTACCTAGGGCGAGCACTCTAATGCTTAAGTTAGAGAGTTGTTTAGAGAATTCTTTAGAAGACAAGAGAGTTTGAGAGCTTAATGGCACATACCTTCACTGGTCAGAGTGAGGACTTTATATAGGTGTGAGTATGTCTATGTACATGGGCCCACATGATCCCAAGCCAACTTGATCTCAACTTTTAGGGATGCAAACACACATCTATGTACATGGGCCCACATGATCCTAAGCCAACTTGATCCCAACTTCTAGGAATGAAAACAAATCAGATTGGATTCAAATTAGGGTATATTCGAATCCAATTTAAAATTTTAAAATAATTAATAAATTATTAAAAGAAAAATAAAATATAAAAATTTAAATAAAGAAAAACAAAAAATACAATATCTTTTCAACTATTTGTGAGTGGGGAGGTAAAACTACATGCAAGGGTCTCCTTGAAAGACGAAGGAAGACTAAAGGCTAAGGGTAGGCTAAAGGCTTGGGCGAATAGAATGTCAAAATGATGTTCTCGTTATGATTTGGACCCTTATTTATAGGGAGAGATCTCGAGGTCCTGAAAGGAAGGAATTAAAAGTGTTTGATTCCCACTAGGAAAGGGAATCTTGGATTCGGTGTCAGTTGTCGGGGAACACCGCTATGGTTTTGCCACATGTCTTATGAGATATCTCAGGGACGAGGTTTCCTTTCATCTGAGGATTCTCATAATACACATGTGCTACTTCCTTTTGCAAGTCTCTTAGACTGACATGGTGTAGGTGACATCAATACTTATCTCACATCTTTTTCTAATCCTACTGGACATTTTGTCATGCACTTTATTAATGGAGCGCGTGTTTCTTTACTCGCTGTGACTTGCGATGGTCCTGGACTCACCGTTGTTTTGCGATGAGTTTGAGCTTAATGCAGGTTCATGATAGTTTTGAGTTCATCGAAGGTCTACGATGGATCTGAGCTCATTGCAACCTCACGATGGCCTTATGTTCATCGCAGGTTCGCGATGGCTCCGAGTTTGCTTTCTTTATTACGGTTCTAGGTCTATTACGGGCCTGTGGTGGTCTTGAGCTCATCGCAAGCTTGTTTTTGGGTTTTGAGTTTATTGCAAGTCTTTGCGGGTGTGAGTTGAGTCATGAATTCGCCATAGGTGTTTTTGTGGTGTCGGTTTAGCACCTTCTATGTCTCTATAGTCATGGAAATCAATATATACCTACACTATTTTTGTCATATATATGCATATTTTTTATAAAAAACTTAAATAATATAACAAATTTACAAAAACGCAATATAAATAACATATTTATAAATAAATAAATGATATATATTATTGGATCCTCCCACATCGAATAAGGAATGGGGGGTGATCTAAAATCGATTTTTTTTATTGGATCCCGATGCTGCGTGATCCGGGCACTCCTAGCTAGCGGAAACCTGGCTCCCAGCTGGTGATGGACGGTACCTGAGGCGAAGGGGAA
Organism: Nelumbo nucifera; assembly: GCF_055504915.1. Taxonomy (NCBI): domain Eukaryota; kingdom Viridiplantae; phylum Streptophyta; class Magnoliopsida; order Proteales; family Nelumbonaceae; genus Nelumbo; species Nelumbo nucifera. The sequence goes on along the minus strand of NC_142650.1, from coordinate 75,274,477 downwards.
GGTGAAGAATTCTCGAGGAGCTCGCCCAGCGGGAACACTCCGATGCTTAAGTTAGAACTCTAAGAAAATTGAAGAATACAAAACAAAGAGCTGAGAGTGCAGATGGCACAAGTTCAATGGCTCTTCTCTTCGAGGGTCGGGGTCTTTAAATATTGAAGATTTCTCAAATCAGGCATAACTGCCTCTGCCACAACCGTTATTGCCAGAGCCAAAGTGGCGGATGTGGGCAGCCATTGCAGGGTATGGACCTGTCAGGCGTGACGGGTTGCCACAGGCAGCTGCGGAGCCCGAGGTTGCCACTGAGGCCGCTCATGCAGCGGCTAAAGCTTCCGTTGAGCCCATTCGCACAGCCGAGACGGCCATTTCCAGCTCAAGGAGTCAAGAGATGGAGCCCAGAGCATCCTGATTCCTCAGTGCAGACTTCGAAAGAGCAAGGGGGCTGTCTATGCCAAAGAGGTCTCCGTTTGGGCCAACCTCACTCCTGCTCAACTCGAAGCCCGGGTTGCAACCCACACAATGGTGGTAAGTTATAAAGACCCTTCTCTCTCTTCTCTTTTATAACCGCCCCCTTTTTTTGTACATCTCTTCGGTGCTAACCAATCCTCTCTGGTCAAGTGAACTCCGTCGTGCATGCCTTGACCCTTTAGTCCAAGAGGCATCTGAACCGGGCTCTAGCTGCCGAGGACTCGGCTTGCACAGTCCACACCGATTTGAGGGCAGATCGCGACCAAATCTATCGGCTGGAGAGTGATGCTTCAACTTAGAAGAATGTCATCGAGGCGCTGATGGCGGAGAAGGAGGAGCTGGCACACGAGAGGGATGAGCTGAAGACGAGGAGAACACCCTCCAGGCAGGCAAGGGGGCTTTAGAGCTCAAGGTGAAAGGCCTTAAGGAGGATAAAGGGGTCCTGAAGCACGAGGTGGAGTTCTTCAAGGCCGATATTGAGGAGAAAACTGAGATCTTCAACCAGGCCATAGAGGAGACCAAGGTAAAGGCCACCCTAGACTATGTCAGATCGAACAAGTTTGATGTCGTGCTGATGGAGGCCTATCGTAAGGGCTTTAAGCTTAGTAGGTGGTTTATAAGGCACACATACCCCGAGCTCGACACGAGCGCCATCACCACTTCGCGGATCACGGACGAGATAGCCCGCTAGGCCATAGAGGACCCGGATTCTGAAGAGGAGAGCGGCGATGAAGAGGCAAATGCCACCGACCTGGCAGAAGCTCCTGAGGAGGTCCTGAGTAAAGATGACGAGACCCCCAAATAGTTTGTGTAGTCCTTGTACCTTGAGCCTATGATCTCAGTTTTAGTTTATTTTCTTTTTTACCGAGCTCGTTGTATGGAACTCTCAATCAATGAATTTTGCCTTTTTGCTAAGTACTGCGCACTTTATACTTTTGCTAGAGTGACTGCTTTATCTGAACTATTGAGTGTCCGAAGTAGGGTTTTTCATCTGTCGCCTCCCCGAACTGTCTCCTAGTACCTTGTAGGGGTGGTTTTTATAACGTACACTGAGGTGAGCGACATAGTAAGGCATATGCCTGAACTGTCTTCCAGTACTTGACTTGCTGGCTATCCCTAACGGGTCCAACCCGTTGTATGCCGAGGTGGGCTAAGCGTCGTAGGGTCCATACTTGAGTTGCTTGCGTCCTTGGCATACTATGCACTGCAGTGCCGAGGCCCTTGGTTAACTCGGCATTTTAACCCTTTGGCTGGGGTTAGTCACTCCCTCCTAGAGTCTACCCATGCCGAAGAGGTGACTGGGTCCTATAGTGCCGAGGTCGTCGTTAGCTCGGCATTTTGGCCCTTAGGCTCTAGGAGCGACTACGGTCCACCCCCTCCTGGAGTTTGCCCATGTCGAAGAGGCGACTGGGTCCTATAGTGCCAAGGTCATCGTTAGCTCGGCATTTTGGCCCTTGGGCTCAGAGAGCGACTTGTAGTTTACTCATCTCGATGATCATGGGTAATATTGCCTTAAGTTGACAATGTTTCATGCCCGAGGTACTTGTTTCCCTTCTAGGGTTTTGAGCTCGTATGTACCTTCCCTGAGCACCCGCTTTACAAGGTAGGGTCCTTCCCAATTAGGCCCGAGCTTACCAGTGCCGGGCTCAGGCACCATAACTTTACGAAAGAACCAGGTCTCCAACGCGGAAGTTCCGCTTTTTGACCTTGGCGTTATAGTACCGAGCTACTCTTTGCTGGTAGGCCACGGTCCTGATATATGCGAGGTCCCGTACCTCATCAAGTAGGTTGAGGTTGGTGTGTAGCTCGTCTTCATTTGCCTTGTCCTCATATGCTTCTAGTTGTAGCATGGAGACCTTGATCTCGGCTGGGATGACTGCTTCGGTGCCGAAAGTGAGATTGAAGGGAGTCTCGCCTGTTGCGGTCTTTACTGTGGTCCGATAAGCCCATAATATGCTGGGAAGCTCATCTGCCCATAGTCCTTTAGCTCGGTCTAGGCGTGCCTTTAGCCCGTAGAGGATAGCTCTGTTTGTGACTTCCACTTGACCGTTTGCTTGAGGGTGTGCCACCGAGGTGAAGTTTTGTTGAATTCTCATGTCTTGACACCAGTTATGAAATTTGATATCCTCGAACTGTTTACCGTTGTCAGAGATCAGTACCCGAGGTAGTCCGAAACGACACACTATGATCTTCCAGAAGAAGTTCTGCACATTCTGAGTTGTGATTGTTGTGAGGGGTTCAGCCTCAACCCACTTAGTGAAATAATCGACTACTACCACTAGGAATCTTCTTTGCCCTGTTGTTGGTGGGAATGGCATGAGTATGTCGATCCCCCACTGTGCGAATGGCCACGGGCTAGTAAGGTACTTTAGGTCGGCAATCGGCTGGTAGTGGATGTTGGCGTGCTTCTGGCACTTGTCGCATCTTTTGACGAGCTCGGTTGCGTCTGCCTTCATCGTTGGCCAGTAGTACCCCTGTCGCAATGTTTTCTGGGCGAGGGCCCTGCCCCCCAAGTGTCCGCCGCACAGACCCTCATGAGTATCACAGAGGACGAACTCGGCCTCAAAGGGTCACAAGCAGCACAGATAGGGGAGTGTGTAGGATCTTCTGTACAGCCGCTCGTATATCATTACGTATTTGGCTGCCTGACGCTCTACCATTCTGGCGGCATTACGATCTGTAGGGAGGGTTCCGTGTAACAGGAAGCTAGCGAGCAGATCGATCCAGCTCGGCTCTGCTTGAACGACGAGAGCGACCTCCTTTGCCCCCCCAAGAATGCTAGGCCGAAGTAAGTTCTCTATATACACGGTTCTCATGGTGTTATCACTAGTGCTGGCTAACCGGGATAGGGCATCGGCCTCAGCGTTCTCTGATCTCGAGATCCGCTGGATGAAGTGTGACTGAAAGTTGAGCAGAGCTCCTCTTACTTTGGCTAAGTAAGCTATCATGGTTGGCTCGCAAGCTTCATACTCACCCGTAACATGGTTGACCACGAATTGAGAATCACTGCAGATGACAATGTGCTTGGCTTTCACCTCATTTGCTAGATTCAGCCTGGCTAGTAACGCCTCGTACTCTGCTTCGTTGTTGGATGTCGCGAACTCGAAGCGTAGTGCATACTCCAATTTAACACCGCTCGACCCATACATAACGATCCCAGCTTCGTTGCCTTCCTGGTTTGACGAGCCATCTACGTGAAGGATCCATGGCTCCTCATCCCACTTCACGCTTGGTCTAACTAGGAGAGATGTCACGCTGGTTGCTACTTCACAGTGCTCGAGCTCAACCGGCCTGGGAACCTCGGGCTCGCCCAAGCTGGGGGCCTCGTGTTCGACCGACCTGGGGACTTCAGAGCTAAAGGTGCATTCTGCGACAAAATCTGCCAAGGCTTGGGCCTTGATAACAGTTCGCGGCTTGTACAGGAGCTCATACTCGCTGAGCTCGACGGCCCACTTCGTTAACCTTCCGGAGACCTCGAGCTTGAGCAGGACTTGCCTTAGAGGTTTGTTGGTAAGGACGACGATGGTGTGGGCTTGGAAGTACGAATGGAGCTTTCGAGCTGCAATGACCAGTGCATAGGCTAGCTTTTCTATCTCTGGGTACCTCGTCTCTGCTCCCTGCAACACTTTACTAACATAGTAGGCGGGTCGTTGGAACCGATCTACTTCTCTTATTAATACCGAGCTGACCACCTCGTCACTTGCCGAGAGGTACAGCTCTAAAACATCACCCTCTTCAGGTCGGGTTAAGACAGGGATGCTGGCGAGGTACTTTTTGAGCTCATCGAATGCGAGCTGACATTCTTCAATCCATTTGAAGCCTTTGCTTTTTATTGCCTTAAAGAAAGGCAGGCAACGGTCTGCCGACTTGGACATGAAACGGCTCAAAGCGGCTAAATGGTCGTTCAACTTCTGAACCTCTTTCAATTTCCGGGGTGGTTTCATTTCTAGGGTAGCCTTAAGTTTGTCCGAGTTGGCCTCAATGCTGCGCCGGTTAATGATGTACCCTAGGAATTTACCCAAGGTGACACCGAAGACACTTATTCGGGTTCAAATCCATGTTAAACTTACGCAGAATTTCAAAAACCGAATGCAAATCTTATATTAAATCATGTGAAAATTGGGTTTTGACGACCATGTCGTCTACATAACATTCTATTTTCCTACCAATCAGTGGCTCAAATAATTTATTTACAAGTCTCTGAAAGGTTGCCCCAGCATTTTTCAACCCAAAGGGCATGACCTTGTAATAGTACAGGCCGAGCTCGGCTATGAAGGCAGTATTTTCTTTGTTAGCTGGATCCATCCTGATCTAGTTGTAGCCCGAATAGGCATCTAAGAAGCTCAACAACTCATGCCCTGAGGTCGCGTCCACCAGACGGTCGATCCTGGGGAGTGGGAAGCAGTCCTTTGGACAAGCTCGGTTCAGGTCGGTGTAATCAACGCATATGCGCCATTTACCGTTAGCCTTTTTTAACAGAACGGGGTTGGCCACCTAGCTCATGTAATGGACTTCCCTGATAAAGTCGGCTATGAGGAGCTTCCTGACCTCCTCGTCGACTGCCCTCCATCGCTTTGGGGATAAGTTGCGCTTCTTCTGTCTAATGGGCCTAACTACAAAATCAGTATTCAGCTTGTGAGTCATAATGCTAGGGTCTATGCCGGGCATCTCTGTCGCGGACCATGCAAAAACTTCTAAATTTTTGAGTAAAAAACTTACTAGTTGGGATCGTAGAGTTTCCTCAATAGAAGCGCCGATCTGAAGTGTCCGAGCTGGGTCCTCTGTTGATGCCGGGATGGAGACAGTCTCTTCTGTGGGTACAGCTCGTTCCTCGCATTGCTCCGTAGGTCGTTCCAGCTCGAGGTCATCGGCCACCTTAGCTTTCCCTTTGAGGGCGGCGATGTAGCACTTGCGAGACTCAAGCTGGTCACCCCGCGCTATCCCGATTCCGAAGTCTGTGGGGAACTTCATTGCCAGATAGTAAGTGGAAACCACAGCACGTAGGGCATGGGTGACCGGCCGACCTACTATGGCATTGTACAGGGAGGGGGTTGCGACCACTAAGAAGTCGTGGTTGAGCCTCACTATGCTAGGCCAAGTGCCGACTTCCACAGGTACTGTAATCATTCCCAGGGGCCTGACTTCCTCTCCGCTAAAGCCTACCAGGGGAGTATTTGCGGGCTTCAGGTTACTTTCTTGGAGCTAGAGCTGGTTGAATGCTGCTTTGAAAAGGATATCCGTCGAGCTGCCTGAGTCGACGAGGACATGCCTGACTTCAAAGTCGTTAATCTTTATCTTTCTGACGAGCGCGTCATCATGGGGGTAGTGGATCCTGTGTGTGTCGTCCTTTGTGAAGAAGATCGAGTCTTCCATCCTTGGCTGCTTCGGGGGATTCTGCTCTTCCCTAGCGGCCTCGCGAGCTGATGCCCGAGCTGCTGCCGAAGTGCAGCCCGCGACAATTGAACCTCGAATGATCACGTGGATAGTCCCCCGAACTGGTCTCTCTTCTGGGGGCTACCTCTGCGGTTGCTCTGCCTGCCTGCTGGGTTCAGGAGCGTCTTTACTCTGCTCCCCCTGCCGACCTGCTTTATTATTATTATTATTCTGTACAAAATTCCTTAGGTATCCACGATGGATGAGCTCCTATATCTCATTGCGAAGGTTTTTACAGTTTTTGGTACTATGATCGTGGTCTTTATGGAAATTACAATACAAATTTTTATTCCTTGCATTAGGGTTTGCCTTCAACCGAGGTGGCCACTTCACATATGGGGCATCCTTGATGGCCATAAGGATCTCGGCCCGCTTCACGTTCAGGGGCGTGTTGTTTGCCCTTTCTGCTGCCGGAGCTCGGAAAGGCTATCCTGGCCTTGCCCCCCGAGCTTGGTCCTTCTTCTTCTTATTATCGCCTTGGGTTGAGGGCTTTATCTCCCTTTTTCTTTTCTCAAGGGCCTATTCACCTTTCTAGTTGATCTTCTCCTTCGTCCCTATAAACTGATCCACGAGCTTAAGGAACTCGGTCATAGTCTTGGGCTGATTAACAACCACATCCCACTTGAATTCTTTATGGGTGATACCTCGCTTGGCCGCAATGAGCCGAACTGTGGGGTTCAAGTCGAGTATTTGCAAACAAGCGTCGTTGAATCGCTTGATATAACTTTGGATGAACTCCCCTTCCTTCTAGACTATGCCAAGGAGGCTCTCTTGAGCTCTTGGGCATCTCTTGTTGGTGACAAAGTGGGAAACAAAGACTTGCACGAACTGCGCCAAGCTCCTTATAGATCCGGGCGCAAGGTTTTGGTACCATGTACAGGCTACCCCTTTGAAGGTGGTGGAGAAAGCTACGCACATACAGGATTCATTGGCCCTTGCCAGGTGCATTTGGGACTGGAAGGCGTCCACATGGTTGTTCGAGTCAAAGGATTCGTCATATTTATCTAATGGGGGAAGCTTGAAATCCTTTGGCATAGGAACAGCAAGAAGTTCTGGCGATAGAGGAGAAGAAAATGAAAGAAGTGGGGTAACTTTTACTTCACCCGAGCTTACCTCTTCCTTACCCTGGAGCTCCGGCAGATCGTGAGTGGGAGCTCGGCGAGCTTGGCGGCGTCTCCGTTGCTTCCTTATTGGCTCAACGTTGATGCTGTTGGCTTCTGTATTACCGAGCTCGATGGGCCCAGGGAGGGGCTCAGACTGCTGTTGGTAGCTGTGAACTGAGGGGCCTTGCCTCAAGTCTGTGGCCAGCACCTTGAACTGGTTTTCCGCAAGTGAGAGCTAGAACTACGAATGCTGAGGCGACGCGGGCCTAACTGGCTGGGAGGCCCCCGACCTAACTGCAGGCTGCAAGGCAGGGGTAGCTGGTCTCTCTTTTCTGCCACGATGCCGAGGTCTCTCCTCGGCGAGAAGGAAGTTCGTTCCGGCGGCGGGGCTTAGTTTGCTGCGTGGCCGGATGCCGAGGAGGGAGTGGCTGCTGGGCCTGAGGCAGTGGGGGAAATTGCTATTGATACTGATACTGGGAAACTTGGTGCAACACTTGCTGCTGATAAAGTTGAAGCTATTGAAACTATTGCATTTGAGCTTGCATAACTCGCATGCACTGCATCAGGTCCTCAAGTTGGCTTTGGCTGGCCACCGGAGGGATGACGGAGGGTTCAGCGAAGGTTGTTCCAATCATAGGGGGAAGTGGAACGTTCACAGGTGCCACTGTTTGAGGCACATTCAGACTGGGAACTCCGTCTGCAGAGAGGGGGACGGTGAATTATCCGATGCAGACAGTGGAAAGTTGGGGTTGTTCCTCAGAGGTGTTTCGGTTTGCACCTCGTCCGACATTGCTGGAAGAAGCCATGAATGCTGGATTTTTGAGAGGGAGTTGTGGAGATTAGAGGAAGGCTTTTTGAAGTGTTCCCATAGACGGCGCCAAATGATGTTGCACGATCCGGGCACTCCTAACTGGCGGAAACCTGGCTCCCAGCTGGTGACGGACGGTACCTGACGCGAAGGAGAAGGTGAAGAATTCCCGAGGAGCTCGCCCGGCGGGAACACTCCGATGCTTAAGTTAGAACTCTGAGAAAACCGAAGAATACAAAACAAAGAAGTGAGAGTGCAGATGGCACAACTTCAATACCTCTTCTCTTCAAGGGTTGAGGTCTTTTTATATTGAAGATCTCTCAAATCAAGCATAACTGCCTCTGCCACAGCCGTTATTGCCAGAGCCGAGGTTGCGGATGTGGGCAGCTGTTGCAGGGTACGGACCTGTCAGGCGCAACCTCCAGATTCGGCATGTACTATTGTTAGGTAGATCTTTTCTGTAGGTTGCTGAGCTACTTTGCGCCGAGCTGCCTTGGTCCGAGCTACCTTGGTCCGAGCTACCCTACACTGGGGTGCTGGGGTAGCCGAGGTGCGAGTGCTTGAGGCGAGCCTTAGGCAAGTACGGGCAGGAGCGTCAGTGGGGCTATCCCGAAGTGTCCCCACTTCGGGATACTTCCCGTAGATCGGGGTGTTCCCTTCTCAGGAAGGAAGAGTTTGGGGCTCACTAGGAGGAGCTCGGGAGTCCTCCTCCCTTGGGGAGAATTCGGAGTATGCTAGATGTTTATTCTTGGCGAGCTGCTACGTCTGCCGAGTTGTATTGCTGGGTTCCGGCGAGTTCAATACGCCGAGTTATGGCCAGGCTGCCACGCTAAGCTGTCACTTATGCCAGGTTGTACCCACGTGTCCCCGTGCTACGAGGTCGGGCCAAATCACCCTCCATCAGATCCTATTATCCTACCGACTTGAAGATCCAAAATAGAGATATCCGAATTCAACAAAACAAGATTGAACTTTGAATCATCCGACCCATTTGCACCCCTACCAACTTCTAGACCTGGTTGGGTTAGATTGACATCAACCCGGCCCGATTTGCACCCCTAAAGAACCGATCCGTGTTTTATTTGCCGATGAATTCGAAACGCCCGGTATTTAACAGCCTTTTATACGGAGACTTTCCCATTTGGTTCGGACTCGAGTGCCGGCCGATCTCTATTTAGGTAAATCGACGGACTCCAAATCTCCAATTAATTCGCCCAAAATGTTCATTTCGCGCACAGAAAATAGAGAAAATGACAATAAATAAAATTATAAAAAATAAAAAGTAAAAATAAAAAAAAAGAAAAAGAAAAAGAAAAAAAGGGAAACAAGGAACGAGAGATCGAGAGAGCGAGCAGACGACGAGAACACAACACCCGTTCTGTTATTTTCCCTTGCTCGCTTGCTTACCCCAAAATTTTAATCTCGCAACCAAAACCCTAATTTTGTCTGCTTTCCGTTTCACCCTTCCAATCTTCATTTCCAGGTTTCGGTTCCGGATCGCCATTGAAGAAGGACCGCCCGATCGGCTTCTCTTCGCCAGGTTAGTTTCTCTAATTTCTCTTCGGAGTCTGGTTGCTGGTTTGCTCTCAGTTGTTTCTACCTTTTCGTTCTTTTATTTGATTTTGTGTTTCATGTTTGGGTTTTCTGGTATGCTTCGTGGTCTGTGGTGGATCGGCTTGGGATTTTGGTTTTTTGACCGTTGGGGTTTCGTGATTCGATTGGTAATGTGGTTTTCTTGTTTCTGGATTTTGATCTCTGGTTCGTTTGGGCATTATGAGTGAGGGAAGATGTTATTGAGATCTTTGGTATCGTGCGTGGCAGTTGAGTTAGGGTTCAGTTTTGATGCAGTAGGACGAAGTTTGAAGATTCCAGATTAGGTTTTCTTTTCGATTTTTTTTGGGATGTGAACGTGATCTGAATTTTTGGACGGTAGTAGTGTTCCTGAGATTGTAGAATTTTAAGAAATATACTCATTTTTTTTTATTTTTTTCTCATTTGGGAAATCTAGTTCTGAGTTGTTGGATGGACTGAATCTGGAATGATATTCAATGCGGATAATGATTAGCCTGCAGAGTTTACGTTTGTTTTCCAATATATGTTTGCACTTAACTGTTGTTTGGGGGCTTGGTTATTTTCCACTCCCTGGAGTTGGTCGTTTGGTTAGATGGAGAACATATAGTTCTGTGATCCTCTCACATTTTTGTACATTGTTCGATGATTAATCTATGCAACGGCGAGCACCAGGAAATAAAACTATAGAAGTACTTGAAACTAAAATGAGTTCTACAGGAATTTATACTTCATCTTGGTTAATCTGGTGCCACGCATACATTTTTTTTCTTATGTGTGCATTTTTTATTTATCCAATGCTGCAGTTTACTGCCAAAGGTACCAGCTGGCTTGTTGGTAAGGTCTCTAGCTGGTCGTAGCAGAGACATAGAATCAAATCCCACCCTCACCAGGGTTGTGGGGGGTCTTGGGTTTGTGGAAGGGTCTCCCCCATTGTGTAGCCCATTTGCTTACCAAAAAAGGTTTACTGCCAATCTGCCATGTATGGTATACCCATTAGTGGAGAACAGTTGAGTTTTTATTCTCTTCTTTATTTGCTTTGATCACTATGGTAGTTAACTTGTGGTGGATTGATAGTTTTATTAGCTTGACTAGCATGGTTTAAAATGTCCCTAATTTCCCTAATATTTCCATGACATATTTCCATTTCCATGGGTAGCAACATAAAATTTTATTGGAATCGACATTTCCCCAATGGACACTACCAGACCTACGTGGAGTGCAAGAGATAGTATCAATGACATATTTCCATTTTCACTTCCATGGGTAGCAACCTGTAATTTTACTAGAATTGGCATATTCCTTTTGAACACTACCAGTACTATGTGGAGTACAAGAGATAGTATTATAACATAAGTTGGTCACAATATTGTAGATATGTGAAGTAACAAGTTATTGTCCACCTAACTTACATGATTACAACTTTGAGCTAGTTCAATATTCATTTCAAACATGAAGCTAAATAATAGTTTTTGTTTCTGATGTAGATTTGATCTGTTACAACCATTTCATTTTCTATGAGTTTAAATTTTGCTTTAACTAATTCTATCAGGAAGTTCTAAAGCTTAAGGTTTACAAGGCAATTTCAGAATGTATTCTTTTGTCTATAACCTTAGTTTCTTAGTTTTGTTTAATAACTTGGAACAAGATAATAATTTAAAAAGGTGTGCCTATGGTTCCTTTGTCATTTCATAAAATACCATTCTATATTTTGCATATTTTACAATGTTTCCACCATGTCTATAATTTTTACAATATTTCCATCCGATATTTGGATGACTGACATTTCCAGACATTGACATTTTAAAGTTTAAATCTTGAGCCTGAGGCAATATCTCAATTCGGGAAATCTGCAATTACTCTAGCTTATCCATTAAAACTGCAACAAATAACATTTGCTTTTGTTTTTGACATTGTTGAAATAATTTTTTTTCATCATCATCTAAGCCTAATCCCATCTATATGGTGTTGTACATGAGTCTTGTTTCACCATTCCGTTCTGTTTAGCGCTATATTTATTGTTGTAGAAATTTGTTACTTGCCAAAAAAAAAATCCTAGAAACTTTGTGTCTTTAAAGATACTATTAAGGAGTTGCAGTATGAAGGTATTCTTGTTCTGACATGGCTGTACACAAAATTTTTAAATGATATGTTTCTGATAAGTTCGGGCAGACTAAAAAGAACATAGTGGAAGTAGTAAGGAATGATTGAAGTTCTCATTATTTAAAAGTGGATATGATACTAAAGAGAATGGAGTGGTGAAACAGGATTCATGCAGCCAACCCCAAAAGCTTACATGAAGATAATGTTTATGATCAGTTTATGCTGTCCATTTTGGAGTTGTCATCCACATGGTGTGTAAGGTTTTGTCTGAAAAGGAGAGCACAATTTGTTGCAATAGGGGGTTGATGTCCCTTTCCATAAACAATGTTCTTTCTTGCATTATTTCTTTTGTAACACCATTATTGATACTGGGTTCTTAGAGAAGTTTGATTTAAATTCCTTGCTGAGAGGCATTAACCAATTGGAAAGTAAAAATTCAGTCACTTTTGATGGGGCATATTTATTTGATTAAGATCTAGAAAGATATATCTGTGAGTGAGTCCCACAGTTCTTTAAAAGATTTTCTATTTTGGAAGAGTCAATAGCATGAAAGCACTAGCATGCAGTGTTGTGTGGTGTACATTGTTTCATTGCATGCAATGTTGGGTAGATGGTGTACATTGCATGTGGTGTTGTGTGGCCTCTCCAAAGTGTTTTAAAAGCACAAGGTGCAAAAAAGTGCAAAGGCGAGGCACATGCCTGTTTGAAGTAAGGTGCAAAATTTAAAGAAAAATAAAAAATGCAGAAAGGTAAAAATTCAAAGCGAATTAAGAAAATACTGAGAAATAGTATTAATTAAAAAATTTCAAACTTTAATTTTAAACTAAATGTTTTAAAACACCTATTAGCTCAAATTTAAATGTATAAACATAACGTATAAAACATATTCAAAGTGAAAACTGCAAAAATAAAATAAAAAAATAGCATACAAAACATATTCAAGTATGCCAAACTTTTAGTTTCTTTATATCTTTCTCAGTTGCATTATTTCAAATGGTTAGTGTCATGTTACATCTTTCATTCCTAATTCTACAACACAAAATGTCTTTATACAAAACCCCTTGAGGCAAGCTCAAACAAATCCACGTTAGGGTGTTAAATTCTTAATCCATAAAAATGATTTTATTATTTTAATTATCTTTTAAAAATATCTTTTATTAGGATGGATCAATGGACAACATTAACAAATAGGGGGTTCTTAAGAAACACCAAACAACTCAAAAGGATAAAAAAACACATGCCTGGTCTGAGGTGCAAGGTGCATCAGACACATGTCTAGGCACACTAGGCATGTGCCTTTTGAAAGTGGTATTCCTAGGGTCTAGGTGAGGCACATACCTTAAAATGCACCTTTCCTGTGTGCCTACGTGTGCTTTTTAAATCACTACCTCTCCCAAAAGGACAATGTGCTCATGTTGGGCACACATTGAAGTTCTACACTCCGTGGTTTCTTAAGGACACTTCTATGTAACATTTCCTTTTAATCTCCTAGCTTATTTGACATAAATAGCAGCTAATGTATAAGATTTATGCTATTTTTTTATATCAAACATTACTTGGTTAAAAGGGCAATTTTTTTTGCAGGTATATAATGTTAGAATTCATAAAATATGAATTATTTTAATAGTATATACTTTTCCATGATGTTCCATGAATCCATGTTTTCTCATCTTGATAAGACCAAGAGCTGCGACAAACCAAGGCCTGTGCATGGGAATAGCCAACCTACCTACCAAGTTTACAAAAAAAGGGAGAAGTCACGTTAGCAAGAATGTAGTCCAAGTGGCTGACTGTTAGAACAGAATAACAGTCCTACAACAAGCTGTAACATCTTGTAACAGACTGCAACTGTAAACAACTTACCTGTCTATAAAAACCCAAAGAAGAAATAAAGAGCCATGGAATTCCATTTGAACAAATCTCTCTCTGCCTCTGAATCCCCTTTTCTTCCCCTATCCCTGTTTCCCTTCAGTTTCCTCTTCCCTCACGATGTTGGTTCACTCTACGAACCCTGAGTTAGGTAGCACCTAACAGATTGGTATCAGAGCATGACCAATATGCGATCTACAGCCCTGGAGGCCCGGGTTGATCAGGTGGAAGTTGAGCTCCACCGAGTTTCAGGCGAGATGCTAGGTATCAAGGATACTTTAACAGAAATCTTGCAAAGGAAGCAATCGAAGAAGTAGCTCCATCTTGGAGAGAAACACCAAACCGAGCTTCCCAATTTTCTCAGGCGGAGACCCCATCCCATGGGTATGTTGGGCGGAAAGATTTTTTGAATATAACGAGACATCGGACCAAATAGGGTGGCATTGGCAGCAATGCATTTGGACTGAGATGCCATCCTTTGGTATCAATGGTACTGTTGAGGACATCCTTGTATTTCATGGCTCGACTTCACGGATGCTCTGTGCATCCGATTTGGGGCTTCCGGTTATGAAGATTTTGACGAGAGTCTTGCGAAGATAAAACAATTGGAAGTGTTTGTGATTACCAATTGGTGTTTGAACGTCTATCATTGAGAGTCCAAGGGTGGCCAAAGAAGGCTCTGGTCGGAGCTTTTGTGGGAGGACTCAAGGAAGAAATCCAGTTGGAGGTTAAGGCGATGCACCCAGCAACGGTAATGGCCGCGACAACCCTAGCCCGCACCCAAGAAGAAAAGATAGCTTGAGCCCGACGTCTAAACAGGCCCTGGAAACAAACGAACAAATCATTTACTGCACCAAGATCAGAAGGGATGAGGTTCGTTAAAGACAACAACATATTAGGCAAACCACTAGGTAACTTAGGCCCGAGTCCCGTAATTCCATTCAAGAAATTAATGTGGGCAGAAATGCAAAATCGTCGAGACAAAGGTCTCTGCTACAACTGTGAAGAAAAGTTTGTCCCCGGTAATAGATGCAAAACTCAACAAGCCTTCTTGTTACACATTGAGGAGGAAGGGGAGGATCAGCAACCGGAAGAAGGATCGTCAATTGAAGAACACTGGGTCGAGACTATACAACTAGAAATATCGCTACAGGCCTTGACATGGTTCTCATCACCCCAAACCATGAGGGTGACGGGTTTAGTTCGGGGTCGCTAGGTGTCTATCCTAATTGACAGTGGTAGCACTTTAAACTTTGTAACCGCTGTGGTAGTTAGACGATTAGGATTGCCAGTTCAGCCCACAACCTCATTTAAGGTCCATGTGGCAAATGGGACCTCACTCCAATGCGATGGAATTTGCACAGACACTGGGTTACGCATCCAAGATCAACAATTTCAGGTTGATTTGTATCCACTAGAGTTAAGTGGGGCTGACATTGTATTGGGAATTCAATGGTTGCAGCAACTTGGGCCTGTTCTCTGCGACTGGGCCTGTTTGTCTTTGGATTTCATGATAGAAGGGACTAGAGTACATTTGCAAGGCCACTTAGCTAGCCGAGCCAGCCCAATAAGCTTGGCATCCATGTTGAAACAAGCATGATACACAAATCAGCTCATCATTTGGGGATCAAGTCATATAGGCCCAGGATACAACAACTCAAGCTGAATACAACCAGCAGCTCCACAACATCCTCCATCAATATGTTGCAGTTTTCAAGGAGCCAACGACCTACCTCCAACAAGGGATCATGACCATAGAATCCCACTATTGCCGGATGCGCCTCCTACTAATGGTCATGTACATTATCTAGGCCATGTGGTGGAAGACGAAAGGGTCTCAGCAGATCCAGACAAGATAGCTGTCGTCCAACAGTGGCCAACGCCACGTAACACCAAGGAACTCCGGGCATTCCTAGGACTCACAGGGTACTACTGACGCTTCATTAAAAGCTATGGCATAATTGCAGCCCCATTGATAGCCTTCTAAAGAAGGACTCATTCAGCTGGGACAACAAAACCCAAGTAGCATTTGAAGCCTTAAGAGCAGCGGTGTCATCCCCACCAGCTCTAGTCTTACTGGATTTCAACAAACCATTTGTGGTTGAGTGCAATGCATCGGGACTGGGCGTGGGAGCAGTGCTGATGCAAGATGGTCAGCCCCTTGCCTTCTTCAGTAAGGCATCATCCATCACACAAAACCACTCTTCAGTCTACAAAGGAATTGATGGCAGTTGTATTAGCAGTCAGCATTGGCCCTCCTACCTGCTAGGCCGTAAGTTTGTAATTAAGACTGATCACCAAACTCTGAAA
Source organism: Nelumbo nucifera (assembly GCF_055504915.1). Taxonomy (NCBI): domain Eukaryota; kingdom Viridiplantae; phylum Streptophyta; class Magnoliopsida; order Proteales; family Nelumbonaceae; genus Nelumbo; species Nelumbo nucifera. The sequence goes on along the minus strand of NC_142650.1, from coordinate 75,258,817 downwards.
TTCCTATTGGAACAACGGGTCCTTTCTCCAGATCAGCAGCGGTTGGTCTCAAAGTTAATGGGCTTTGATTACACTATTGAATACAAACCGGGAGCAACAAATAGGGTTGCGGATGCGTTGTCACATCAACCCAAACATGGAGTGGGGAGCATACTCCAATTGTAGGTGTTCCAACAACCCACGACAGCACTGTGGGACCAACTAAGGGAGGCAGTCGGCAGTGATAAGGAAAGGAACTCCAAGCAATAAAGACACAATTGTTGCAGCAAACAGGGGACAAACCGGGGTATTCTATCCAAGGGTCAGTACTGTACTATAAAGGTAGAATGGTGTTACCAGCGGACTCAGCACTTTTGGACCAACTCATAAATTACTTCCATGCGACACCGATGGGTAGACACTTGGGAGTCCTACGCACATATAAGAGATGTCGTCCCAATTTTATTGGAAGGGTATGCTAAAATCCACAAGGAAATACATATCTACATGCCAGGTATGTCAACAATGCAAGTATGAGGCCCAATTCCCAGCTGGCCTGCTAAAACCATTACCCATACCCAACCAAGTTTGGGAAGATATCTCTATGGATTTTATAACAGGGCTACCGACCTCTGCCGGTAAATCAGTTATATTAGTAGTGGTTGATTGCCTTGCAAAATACAGCCACTTCTTAGCACTGTCACATCCATTTATTGCAGTTACAGTAGCTAACACTTTTGTGCGGGAAATAGCTCGGCTCCATGGGTTCTCAAAGTCTATTGTTTCTGACAGAGATCCAGTCTTCATCAGCCTCTTTTGGAAAGAACTTTTTCGCCTCCAAGGTGTACAGCTCAGCAAATCCACAAGCTACCATCCACAGTCAGATAGGCAAACGGAGGTGGTCAATCGTTGCTTAGAAACATATCTACGATGTTTCATCGGAACAAAGCCGAGACAATGGTTCAGCTGGCTGCATTGGGCTGAATGGTGGTACAACACTACCTATCAAATATCGGCTGGGATGATCCCTTTAAGGGCATTATTTGGTCGTGATCCACCCGCACTGATTCCCTATGAAAGGGGCTCCACAGCAGTAGCTTCACTAGAAGAACACCTGCTAAATTGAAACAGCATTCTATAGGAACTTAAACAGAACCTACTCCGGGCCCAACAATGGAAGAAACAATCATATGATAAACACCATAGGGAAGCACACTATCAAGTTGGTGATATGGTTTACTTGAAATTGCTTCTCTACAAATTGCTTTCTGTACAAAAACAGAGATGGAACAAACTGGCACCTTGCTACATTGGACCCTTCAAGATCTTGGAGAAAATTGGACCTCTTGCATACAGATTGGATCTCCCACCAAATGTGCACCCAGTCTTCCATGTCTCAGTTCTCAAAAAATGCCTGAAACCAGTGGCTATAACTCAACCACATCTTCCAAAATTCTCAAGTGACATGAACCTAGAAACAGAGCCGGTGCGTATCACTAATTTCAGATGGGTCAAAAAAGGCTCCCACATTGTTCCAGAAGCCTTAGTTGTATGGTCACAACTACCGGAAGAGGATGCCACATGGGAACCCTATCTACAACTGCAACACCAGTTCCCCCATATTGACCTTGAGGGCAAGGTCCAGCTTAACCTGGGGGGTATTGATAAGACCAAGAGCTGCGGAAAACTAGGGTCTGTGCACGGGAATAGCCAGCCTGCCTACCAAGTTTACAAAAAAAGGGAGAAGCCATGTCAGCAAGAATGTAGTCCAAGTGGCTGACTGTTAGAACAGAATAACAGTCCAACAAGCTGTAACCATCTTGTAACAGACTGCAACTGTAAACAACTTACCTGTCTATAAAAACCCGAAGAAGAAATAAAGAGCCATGGAATTCCATCTGAACAAATCTCTCTCTCTCTCTCTCCCTCCCTCTGAATCCCCTTTTCTTCCCCTCTCTCTGTTTCCCTTCAGTTTCCTCTTCCCTCACGAGCTTGGTTCACTCTACGAACCCTGAGTTAGGCAGCACCCAACACATCTTGATAAGCTAGACTCTTGGACATGCATTGGATTTCAATTCCTGTGTCTGTCTCCATGCAACACTGATTACATGCAGAACTCTTACCTGTGTGTTGTCTTGCTACAGTGGGAATAATGATTCTAGATTGACATTTGAGGCAGCTGACTGAAATCAAATAGATGGTAGCTGTGATTGTAGGGTGTATACAAACTGTAAGCACATTTAGTTTCGGCATTGTTTCTTATTATAGGACTTTGCTTATGGTTGGAGTTCTAGCTGTAAGGTGTCTAAGAGAACAGAATGTGTATAAAAAGGGAAGTAAAAAGGATAGAGTGCATATGACTGTGTTTTCTTGCTGTAGTGGGAAATAATGATTGTAGACAAACATTTGGGGGAGCTGATGGAGTGAAATCAAATAGATGATAGTTGCCACTGTAGGGAGTGGACAAACTCTATGCACATCTTGTTTTAGCATTGTTTCCTATGATAGGATTTTGATTATGGTTTGAATGCTAACTGTAAGGTGTCTAAGAGAACATGAAGTATATAAGAAGGGTAGGGAAAGGGCAGAGTGCATATGACTGTATATTTTCATTGTACAGAACCTTAGTATACATGGGTTTTAATTTCCTGTATCTTTTGCCATTCTAATGAAATGTACCCTTACAATTTTTGGAAAAAGAGAATTAAAGAGTTGCACAATAAACAGGATAAATTGCTGAGTTTTGTTATTGGCATCTGATCACTTTGGAAAGGGGTGGGGGGACTTTTACATTGTACCCCCTACTCAGCTGAGAGGAGAGGGAGGGAGAAGCAAGGTTTTTGTTGTGGGCACTGGAATTGGGTTCAATAAATTTTAGTTTCAATGTGATTTCTCAATATGCATTTTATTTTACTATAGGTATAGTATCACCTCAAGTGATCACGTGAGATCTTGAAGGTTTAAAATGTTCATGAATTTCCTAATATTTCCATGACATTTCTATTTCCATGGGTACCAACATGAAGTTTTACTGGAATCGACGTATTCCCCTGTAAACACTATTAGCACTATGTTGAGTACAAGATATGGTATTATAACCTGAATTGGTGACAATATTGTAGATGTGTGGAGTATCAATGTTATTGCCCATTTAATGGAGATTTTTGAATAAAAAAGGTGAAGATCTATATATTGTTATTGATTAAAAAGGATCTAAGTTTGTTGGTGTCATTGTGTAGGGAAATGGCATTTCAACCTGTAATCTACAAATTTTAAAGGATTAAGCCTTATTGGCAATTTGGCATATATGTGTATTGGGCAATAAATATTTAAGTTTCTGTTTCATTCATGTCAGGCATATCCTACCATTGTTAGTCATGGGGGTAACAAGCAAAGAAACAGTTCTAATGGATATGCATGCGGTTTGCTATTCCTGTTCTTATGGACAAGTGTTTGTCTTGCAATGTTATAAATTGCCTTTTGTTCTTATTTGAAGGAAGCCCTTCTATTATCATAGTTGGGCAATAAACCCCCTTGCTAGTGCCTCCCAAGTTCCTTGATATATATATATATATATAACCTTAGAAAGTCAATATATAAGTCGAATAATTGTGAGATTAATCTGTTTCTGTTGATAGTTTCACATTTGGTACGTATTGTATGATTATAACATCTCATTATGTTATATAGCTTTCATTTCTTATCTGAAGCTCTGTGGCATGCATGCAAATCTTTATTAACAAAGTTCTTGTCCATTATGTTAACCTTGGGAAGTTATTACTTGATTGTGTGATTTTAATCCTTTGATATATATTCCGAGGAATTAAACGTTTTATCTTTGTGACATTTCAGGGATTCTTCTGCTTTCGGAAACCAGTGAAATGTCTCCAGCCTCCAGATCCAAATCTAAGGACAAGTCCTCTGCAAAAGCTGCCAAGGAGCAGCCAAAGGCTTTATCCAAGCCTTCTACAGCTTCTACTACAGGGAATGGCATTCCAGCAAGTGCATACAATCCACTTTCAGGAACATTCCATTCCCTTGAGACAGCACCAGTTGTCTCTTCTCCACCTCCCCACAGTAATGGTCGGTTCCGAAATATAGATGAGACAGATGATCATTCTGGGAGCTCTCTTGGGACTGGGGCAGAATATGATTCTGTGTCAAATAATGATAGTTGCTCTGGTGAATCAGAAGATCAACAAAAAGAAAAGATAAATAGTACTGTCCGGCAGGAAACGATACCTGGTGCAGACAATGATAAACGGGAGAAGATCCGACAGAAGAATGAGAGGAAGCACCAGCGCCAAAGGGAGAGGAGGGCCCAGGAGTTGCATGAGCGGTGCAGTGGCTATCTCATGTCCAGAAAACTAGAAGCACTTGCCCAGCAGCTTGTGGCTATGGGATTCTCTTCTGAGCGAGCAACAATGGCTCTTATATTGAATGAAGGCAAGGTAGAGGAATCAGTTGCATGGTTATTTGAGGGAGGTGAAGAAGCAGCTCAATATAAGGATTCAAACCTTGATGGTGGGGGTAACTTGAAAATTGATATTGCTGAAGAGCTTGCTCGGATTGCAGAGATGGAGATAAGGTTCAAGTGCTCAAAGCAGGAGGTTGAAAGAGTTGTCGTAGCATGTGAAGGTGATTTGGAGAAAGCAGCAGAAACCTTGAAGCCACAGAAACAGCATCCACCTACTGCTCTGCCGAAGCCAGAAGAAACTGGAGATCCTCCAGTGGTCAGTAGTGGTAAGGTTGCAGTTTCTGTCACCCACAATCCAATGAGACAGGGAGCGAAGCCCACTATTCCTGTTACAATACAACAGAGAAGGGATGAAAAAGATTTCAACTATACAAAGGCAACAGCTACAATGGTGGCAGTGTCTCCTGAATCTGGAAACAAGAACTTGCAGTCTTTGAGGAGGATCCAGCCAAAATCAGAGTGGGTAAGGCCGCAAGTGGCTGCACCAGCAGAGAAGAGGTGGCCAACTGTGGGGTCAAGCCCTTCTGTTTCATATTCTTTGGCATCTTCTATCCAAGTTGCACCTCCACCAACAAAGACCGAAACTCGGTATGTTGTTGTTGGAGGTGAAGTTAAGAACCTTCAAACGGGAGTAGTGAGAGAACCAGTGATCATGATGCAGCGCCCACAAACAACTAATGCAAAGCAGAACTCAGCCACAAGTATCAATGCGCCCCCTACTGTGAGTACCAGATGGTATCCTAACAGTATTGCAGGTATGGAAATGATGAAGCCATGCGGTAGTTTACCGTATATTCCACCAACAAGCCTGAGTTCGAGCAATATGAGCTCACAACAGTTCTACCAACCTCAGTATCAACCTTTTGCATCCAGTCCCATGGAGTCCACAACAAATGGCTGGGGTGGTTCTTGGAGCAGCACAGGGAATTCATCATCTCTTTCTGTGCCATCCTCTCTGGGGCTTTTCTCTGGGTGGGGCTCAACAGGTGCATCAGGTTCAAATTCACCAGTTGATTGGAATACCGGGGACTCTATGCCACAATGTGACTACACCAACATAGACTGGACATTGGAGTCAACATCTTCAAGACCAAATGGGCTGTGGTTGGGGCTTGCTTCATTTGTGAAAAACAGTCGGATGTATGACTCATGGTCGTCAGCAACTTCTGCAGCTGCAATGCCTGCAATGAGGTCAGCAACTTCAAGTGGTGTTTGCATCACGGGATTGCAGGATGGAGTGGTGGCGACAGATACATCATCTTCTGCAGGTTCTCACGAGTGGACATCACCATTTGCAGGGAAGGATCTTTTTAGTCTACCCAGGGAGTTTGTTACTTCCCCTTCTCTGTAGGACGGGGAAGGACTTTGAAAGATAGAAAAAAAAGGATAAAAGGACAGATAAAAGAGGTTGGATTTGCTGCTGTTGATTCTATGCCGTGTTGATGGTTGTTGCTGCTTAAAAAAGTGTAAAGAATTTAGTTCCTGGGTGATATTTGGTTTCCTTTCTATTTCTTTTATTTTTCTTGCTTAAGCATTTCATTAATGGTTCAACTTCAACATCACTCCGCTTGCTATTCCCTTTCCCTTCCTGAACAGAATTACGACCGAAAATATGGGAAGGAGTGGCAATAGCAAAAAGAATAGGGCATTGGCATCATGCTTGATTCATCATTCTAGTTAAAATATGTTTAGGAATTAGGACTTGGATATCAGGGAAGGCATGGTAGTATACCACACATATCTCCACTTTCAATTAATGATCTATCTACTCTCAACTTACAGCACATGTCGAGGTTCAAAATTTGGAAACGCATACGCAATTTGCAAGGCTACTTTGTGTTTTCATTTGCGTGTGGTGTAAATTCATCTGTGCTGGTACACATAACAACACATGCATGGGAGTGCAAATTCTGCTTCACCTTGCCTTTAGGTTCACTTCATTAGTTTTTGGCTTTGTATTTTGCAAACAATGTTGATGTCAGTCTTGGTGCTGTGTTTGGTTTGAAAGAAAAATAGGGAAAGGGAAATGCTTTGTGCAAGGTTTAGTGGTATTTATATGAGTCATGAGGTACCTGATATAGGGCGTATTTTATTCATTTCCACAGTGATGTGCACGTGGCATGGTGGTATGATTTGCAGATTTCGTGCATAATGCAGGTTGGAGAGCTAATGGGACCTTGTGAAAAGGGAGTTTCTTTTTCTTACCCGTCTTTACATCTATCAGGGAGGAAAAAAGATAAGATTGGATTAATTAATTCGAGGATACTAGGGGTCCAATTGAGCCGGGTTAAGTGGAATTGGGATTTTCTGCCAACAAAATACGTTTCAACCCTCTACCAACATTATCTTACACCGTACATTTCAACTTGAGATTAGGATTCACCATAAAAGTGGGACTTGCCATGTATGAGATGATGTTTGTATAGGGTTAGAATGTGTTTTGTTGGTAGGTGATCTGATCTTGATTAATTGGGGTTGAGGTCAACTGTCCCTAATCCAACCCGAGTTGTTGAACCCCAACCCTATCAACCTGAAACTTTGGGCTGGGTTTGGGTTAGCCTCAGATGTGTATCAAGAGTTCTATTAAATAAAATATTATTATTATTATTATTTTGCATAACCATTTGTCACTGCAAATGTCAAATGACTATTTAGACTAATGATGACTGAAATTCCATGTTGTATCGATACCTTGAACCTTGGAAGTAGCTTATATATATCTCTTCATTGATTCATAGGAGAATGAATAGAAGAGCATTACAAGTTATTTTTTCCTAGAGAGGTGATATGGCCAGAAAGAAGCGACCAGTAAGAACACGCCAGGTGGCCCATGCCAAAAGGATAAATGGAGATTTATCAGAGCTGCTGACCACGACGAACCACCCAGTAATGGCTTCACTTCAGCAGGCCGTTGACCATACATCAGTCAAATAACGATTGGGTAGTTTCCAGTGTGGATATTGGAACGACCAAAGTGGCCAATCACTCCACACCCTTCACCAAGGTAGAGTCTCTCTCTCTGGAATCTCTCTCCTTATTCTCAACACTCATTGCCTTTTATTCACCTTGGCATACCTCATTTATTCACTGAGCTATTCACCTGCTATGCATTCCACCTCTGCACTGACTTGATCGTCAAAAGATCCTCTTCAGAGACCAAACAAAGTTTGTAAAGATTTTCCTACCTTTTCCATTTTCCGGCATTTTCTTTCAAACCAAACATAGTCTTAAAGTCTCTGACAAGGTTGTTAATGGGCTGGATCTGGGTTGGGACATGGTGTTTCCAGCTCCTAACCAATTATTAACAGGGACTAAATCATAGACCCAGAACTATCCTAATTAATGGTTAGGTTTATCAAGTCTAGAGCGACAGATCCAATTATAAGGAAAATTACATTTATTTATTTAAATAATAATATAACCTTAATAAAAATGATGATAAAATACTAAGGATCCATTTGGTTTTGAGGAATAGGTTTCTGGAATCAGAATTGGAATGACCCATTACGATTCCTACCATTTATTTGGTAGGAATTGGATTCCGATTCCCATTGTTGCGCCTCCTAGGGAATGGGGTTTCCATTCCAGAGTCTATCAAAAAGTAAAGAACTCATGACGAAATGCTCCATAAACCCTAATATTAATAAACTATTAACAAGACATTAGTAAAATAGTAATAAAATAATAGTACTATAATAACAAACAAAGATATTAATTGTTAAATGTAATAATAATAAGTTATAAATAAAATATCAATAAATTAAAAAAATGAAAATATTAGTTATTAAATAATAATAATAATAATAATAAAGTACAAATAAGATATTAATATAATATAATTAAAGTAACAATAACATAATAATATATTACTTATTTAATAATAATAAATTATTAATAAATATAGTGATAAATAAAATATTCATAAATTAATTTATAATAACAAAGTACTGATAAAATAATAATTATATAGTCATAAAATATTAATAAAGTAATAATGATATAATAAGTAGACTAATACAAATTTGAACATTTCTAGTTGATTCCGATTCCAACTCTGAATGAACCAAAGAACAACAATCAGAATTCAATACCATTCTTGATTGGACTAAACATGCATTAGGAATAGGCGATTCCGATTCCGGTTCCAGAGGATTTTGATTCCAATTTCGATTCTGGCCTTGTCTGCAAACCAAACGGACCCTAAATTTTTTATATGTTAATAAATTAAATATTAAACTAATATTATCTTATATTACCTATCAAGTTTACCATCTAAAACATAAAATCTGATAAAATTAAGAAAATATTATATATTTAATAAAATAACCAATTTTGAGTCTAAATTGGGTTAGAACGGGCAAGAACTAGAATAAACCCAATTATTAGTTGAGACAAAATCATGGAACCAGAACTAACATAACCAGTTTGGGCAGTCGAGCAGAATTAACCCATTGACAGACCTAGTCTCTAGTGCTATTTAGTGATCACAAGTTAGCTGAGTTTGGAAAGAATTCTAAATCACTCCATGTTAAGAGACCGAGCATCAACAACCGGTGTTGTCTGTGGAAACCTAAACAAAAATCCTATTCCACTACCCAAGACGAAACCTACATAGAACTACACTCAGAGAGAATCTTGTAACTCTTAGCATGCCTCTTTTGGAAGGACACCTCAGAATTAACTCCAGCCTATTAGGTAGTCTTTTAACATGCTCTAGAGACAAGTCTAGGACATCATTGCCATGATGAGGAATGTTGCACCCCTTCCAAATGACAACAACCAAGGGTAGGAGAGGAAGGCTAGTGGAACTGATTTGCTAGCCCACCATTCTGACCACCAAGCTTGGCATTCTGCCATCCAAGCACCGCCTAGAATTCGTTTGAATGAACAACCCTTCAAGTTGATTATATCCAGTCATTCCAAGGCTGAATCGAGCTAGGTTATTGACAGGTTCACCTAATCCCCAAAATTGAGTGCATGACCAAGATAGGTAGATTTGGAAAATGATAGCCAGGCTTGTTGTAATCGAGGTGGAGTGAAGCAAGAATGTAGATCTTGAAGTCTCTAGAGAGCCACCATTCACCTTGGACATCATGGAGGAGCCTCTCCCACCAAAAATCAAAATGCCCAGTTTTGGGGATTCGATTAACTAGTTCGAGAGATTTAAGGCCCTCATGCTCCTACATGGAGCTTCTAAAGTGAACATGTGCCAAGTTTTTCGAGCGACCTTGAAAGAGGCAACTTGGTTGTGGTATTTAAGGCTTCAACCTCAATCCATTAGTTTTTGGGAGCAATTCAACAAACAATTTGTTGGGCACTTCATTAGCAATAGGAGACACTGAAGAGCCTCAACAAGCTTACTCATCATCAAGTAGAATTCGAACGAGCCCCTCCAAGAAAAGTACATTAATGCCGAAAATTCCATAGCTAGTACGCAGTACGGCAAGGAGCAAACTGACAAATAGCACAAAAAGTACTTTCCCCTCTACACGAGAGTCCAAATCTTAGTGCAGATTTAGGACAAGGATTACATCCATTGGTCTGAGAAGATAGGTTAAATATGAACAAGAGGGACTGAAGAAAGTATTGTCAATTCCATTGACACCATGACCACGACATTGAAGACCACCAGAGCCTAACAACTATGTCTTAGACAAATGCCGTCTAGCCTAGCAAAATCTCAGAAATTTCTTTCAGACATTTATTCTTCTTTTTTTTTTTTTTTTTTTAATTTTGAGTGCAAAGCTATAGTATAGAAAAACTGAAAAACCGTAATATAGGCACAGCCGGTTGCATCAGTTCAGTTCAAAAAATACCCATGGTTCGGTTAACCATGAGCAGCCCTAATATTGATTAAATAGATTTGCTGACTTCATCCCAACAGTCTTAATGCTTTGATAGATACATAGATATAAGAGGGTGCGCCTTGATTTCTCCATTGCAACTTGGGCGACCGGGGTTCAAATCTTTGAGACCTCTCTGTATGTGCAGGGGTAAGGCTGCACACATCTGTCCCTCCCTAGACCCCACATTGGCAGGAGCCTTGTGTACTTCTCTACCCTTCTATAGATATAGATATAACTTGTTGCGGGAAACCAGATTAGGTTTTCGATTTTATCAGACAGACTTTATGGTATTATTGTGATCCTTCTTACTCAAAGACATTGGATACAAACTACAATCGAGGTCTTGCACCAAAATTGCAAGTAGTGAATTACAAACTCCAAATTGTAATCTATTTGGGAGGATTTCTTGTGATAAGTTGCATTCTCGACTGGCAAATCCAATGGATGGCTTGGTATACACATTCTGAAATGTTTTTTCTTCCCTTTTTTTATATTTAATGAAGCATTTGAAATTCAACCGATCAGCTGAAGCTGATTGTATAACTCAACTGACTCAACTCAACTCATCTTTTAGACCACAAGAGGTGAAAAGGGAAAATGTGCATAACCAAACAAATTCTCATAACTTTTCCTGAATTTCTTTTTCCGTCAATTGTTTCCTCGAGTTAAAAAAAGCTTTCATGCAATTGAAACTTACAACAATAGATAGAACCTTCAATTTTTGTAATCATGGATTTCCCAAGTTCTTGAGTATTTCTGAGAGAATAACATACCCTGCTCCTCCAATTACGATAGATAGGGTGAATCTTCCTCCAGGGACAAGTAAAGGTAGCTTTGGAGGCTGGGTTGAATCATTGAACCTATCTGACCATGCCATGGCAGCAGGAAGAATTCCGAACAAGACCAAAACTATGAATTGGAAAGAGCCCCATATCAGATACAAGCTCAGAAATAAAGTAACTTCACATGTAAAAGACACTGTTGAGTAAGGGGGGTAGGTAACAACAAGGGCAGCTAACAGCAAAAATTTATAATAAATCTCCTAAGTCTCTCTATTTTGATAAATCAGGCAGTAGGCACAACTTTGTCTGAACTTCTTAGAAAATTACTGTTACTAAGCATCTAAAAAGTGCTGCAAAGGGGGGTAGGTCCCTATAAAAGGATAAGGTTGAAGTCCATAAGCATATAGATTAGAATATGAGAAAGAACTTGACAAATTGTGAGTTAACAGAAAATATAGGCCTTAGGGCCTAAGCAGAATGGAAAGGCAAAGCCAGGTTCATGCAGGCTCCAGATTAGTTTGGGATAAGGAATTATTGAATTGACTTGAGAATGTCGCTTTTCAAAAGCCATAATACAAACAGCAGCAACAACAAATAAATAAAACAAGGATCTGTCAGAAAAATGGCTTACCTCCATATGTCCCTGCAAAATCCAATGCTTTGAAAAATATCTCTGGGTCAAGCAGTGACAGAACTAGTGGCGGAAATAAAGTCAACAAGTAAGGGAGAGGCTTGCTCTGGCCACTTGGCAGTTTTAACACTAGAGATTCACCAAAATGACAAGGTAAAGAGTAAAATTCAAGAAGGGGAATGCATTTCAGTAGAACTAAGAAACCAAAAGAATGCAAGAATGATTGAGATTTGTGACATAAATGCATGGTTATGTATAATTATTTGTATTTTGTTCAGATGTGATTTCAGATGCACTTGCATGACCCAAATTATGTTCTGTAAGAATGCTTAGCTTCTATTCCTGTAATTAATGGGGATTTTATCACTGCATCCCTTTCTAAAATTTTGTCCTTTAGGATAGCCCAAGGTTTAAAAAGCCACATTAGTGAAGCACCAGAAAGAACATGAATACAAGATTGGGTTCCATTGGTGAAACCATAGGATGATAGCAAATATGATCTATAATCTTGATTTTATAATCCCTGAGGATAAGTCAGTTGGTCATGTATGCGGTTAGGATAGAGAATATGAAAGTAGAGAAGAATAATAAATAATTTTGTAGTCTTGATTGGATAGTACTTCTGGATAAGTCTGTTGGTCATGTATTTGTAGGATACAGGACATGGTAATGGAGAAGAATAATAAAAAATTACATTATTCCAAAGCACATAAATATTACTTTTTTCCCTTAAAAAAAGGAATGAGGCCCACTCACAATCGGCTAGGAAGTCGGAAAGACCCAAAACAAATCCAATATATGATGTTGCAATCGCAAGAAATGAGAAAACCTCAATAATTGGCTGCAAAAAATGAAAATTCAAATTTACCAGACTTTCCCTATCAATTTACACTCTTCTCTTATCCTGTTTAAACTTCCAATAAAGAGATTTAAGAATGACCATTGAACAACTTACTCCAACAATCCCATTGCCAGACCGCAACAGTTCTAATGGGTCCGTGATCTTGTAGCTATCTGAACCCAGATTTGAAATGGTTCCAAGAATTACAGCATCCCAAAAAAGAAAGAGAAGAAGAGGAATAGCTGTTCCTAGAACAATGGCGGTCCTGCAAAAGTTAAAAGAGTCAATAATATCCATGGAACTAAAGACTACAGAAATGCAATCAATTGATTAGTAACCTCTAACTATATAAAAGCATACAAGAAGTTTATAAAAGGAACTTTCTTCAAGGCATTGATTTAGAATATTAAACCATATTATGTGGGGCACCTTTGAGTCAGATGTATGCCAATATCATGCAATTCAATATGTTAACAGTCTTTATTAGTCATTATTTACAGCTTGTTTTATTGTTTGCTTTTTATTCAAGTTGTTGATCCCACCTGCAATAATCTGAAATAAAGAACAAAGAAAAGAAAAACAGAAAAGAAGAAGATGGAAGAGAGAAAAGTAATTGAGGAAGAATATGGAAGAAAGGGAAGGAAGAAGAAAGTAATTGAGGAAGAAAAGTTTCCATCAATGTATTCTCCCCCTGAATATGAATGGAGAATACACACTCGTGATTAAAACCAAAACTGTACCATATAATGAAACACCCTAAATGTTGGGAACACTTCTAACTTGTGGCGAAGAAAGTATATTCACATGTATTTGGCACAATCATCAATAAACAATACAAAGTGTTTGATTCAAGTTGAGAAGTGATGGATGCAGTCCAGACATCACTATGTATAAGCTGAAAGGGAGAGGTAGCAAGTTCAAACATGTGAGGTAAAGAACTGCAATTCTTAAACAACAGGAAACACAAGATGTATCAAAGGTTTGCAATGAAGGAACTTTATTCTTAATCAAACTTGAATCAAACAAAAACTTTAATTTCTCAGCATGTATATAACCAAAATGTTTATTCCGTAAGTCCCAAACATATTTTTGTGACTCAGAAAGGAACTAGAAGTAGAGGAACTAAAATAAGCGAATGATGTTGCAGTTTGAGACTTCTCGAACTCCAATGCAAACAGACAGTCCAACTTGTGCCCCCTTCCCTTTCACCTTCCTAGTGTTCCGGTCCCGAATCAAGTATCCATCATGGGAAAAGGTGAGAATGCTACCTTCATCAACTAATTGGCCACCAGAAATGAGATGTGTAGTGAGGTTAGGAACAAGAAAGGCCTTGTTAAGAGGGAATGACGCAGTGGAAGAAATCTTAAGAGATAGACATTGCTACCGGTGATGTTTAACTTTTCACCATTAGTAGTAAAAATATGTTTGTGATGGGTTTTAGTAAGATTACTTGGTTAGCTAGGGTAGGCTCCTATCATATGGTTGATCCAAACATGAGAAGGAGAAGAACAACAACCGGAGAACTCATTAGATAATCCAATAGCAGAAAGGGGAGAAGAAATAGTAGATGTTACTAGCTCTCGAATGTTTTCCTCAACCATAGATGCCAGAGAATCACCTTTAACAAAAGAATCACCACTAGTAGAAGATTTCTTACTCCCATGTGCTGTAAAAGCAGTGTCAATCCCATAGGTTAATCCATCAACTTTCACAAGAATAATATCAACTCTATCAGAGGTTATTTCAACAAAGAAACAACAGTCCAAGCACAAAAATATTAGAGAAAACCATTAAACCGACTGACTCAATCAATCTATAACCACAAATCGACTGATTCAATCAATCTATAACCCTAGATCTTTTGTTTCCCTGGGGCTTTCTTGCTTCCCATTAAAGTGTTTCAGATTTCAGATTGATATTTAAGGGTTTTTTATCCCTTCTTGGATTCAGACGGTCTTGAAACATGCCTTTTTTGGATTGTCAACATCGAGTTCTTGGTTGCTGAAGTTGTTTGTGGTATTTTTTGATGTTCCTTGACTTCCTCTGTTGTTGGAATGCTTCTCTATCCCCAGATCTAACAACAGTCCACTTTGGTCCAAGGGGATAGAGAAGCATTCCAACAACAAAGGAAGTCAAGGGACATAAAAAAATACCACAAACAACTTCAGCAACCAAGAACTCGATGTTGACAATAAAAAAAAGGCATGTTTCAAGACCGTCAAATCCAAGAAGGGATCAAAAACCCTTAAATATCAATCTGAAATCTGAAACACTTTAATGGGAAGCAAGAAAGCCCCAGGGAAACAAAAGATCTAGGGTTATAGATTGATTGAATCAGTCGATTGAGCGAAATCTGTGATTTACCAACCTATCAGGTATTTTTTCTAGGAAAAATGAGGTACCTTGTGCTGATAGAAACAACCTTAAGAAAAACTCCAAACCAGACCCCCAAGTGTAGCGGTTGAAAATCCTTGAAAGAACCCTTTAATTTGGAGAGAAAACCCTAGATTGCAGGCTAGTGTAAAAGACATGAAGCCTAAAGGTGTTGCAGTCCAAAAAAGGAAAGTGAACACTCCTTCAAAAAATTTACCAAATCAGATGCTGTTTGTAGGGTGAATAGATCAGGTCTAGGCGACACTAGATCTGAAGGTTGGCCTCGATCCAAGATCTCCCAAGAGAGATCTATTAAAATCTCTCCTGCTAGTTGCACAAAGTAGACTGGACAGCATTTAGGGTTGATCGAAACAGCTCTAATCTCTTTCACATAACAGAGAGGGAAGTAAATCCTAATAGGAAGATAGGATTACTACTTTCAGTGAGGATCAAGAGAAGATAAAATAGATCAGAGAGCAACCTGCTCTGATACTATGTCAACACTCTTGGCTGAATAGAGAAGATAACACGAATAATCTTAGGGGTGTCTAGAATAGTCGACCTCAACTTCAAAGGGCCTCTTATATATTGAAAGATATGTACAATTATGAGAATGCCCCATATAGGGCTGAAAGAGAAAAAAGAATAAAGAATACAAGTAATGTGCAACAGGGACTATAGTAGTAAGATATAAGTTAGAATCTCCACACTCCCACTCAAATTGTTGCATGGACATAAGCATTAGTTTGCTTATAAGAAAGATGTTTTGAGCTTTAGTCATAGCCATGGTGAGCATATCAGCAATATGCATGTCCAAGGATACATGGGGAAGCAATATAGATTCAGTACTGAAAAGATGTCAGATAAAGTAGTACTCCACCTCGATGTGCTTAGTCCTCTCATGGAAGACAAGGCTAGATGCAATCTTGATAGCACTTATATTATTTGTATAGAGAAGAATAATAGTAGGAAGCTGAGTACCAGGATCCATAAAGGGATACACATAGACTTAAGGTGTAGATTATGAGGAGACATTCTCTCCTGTAGTCCTGTTGCCAAAATGCTATCAGTCCCTGTACTTTTGTCCTTGGCAGTTCAGTATGATTGACCATTGCTTCAGTTGATGTAAAAAGTTCCTTCTTAAATGGTGATCTTAGTAATAAAGTGTATATGGCGGTAACTCCAGGGTTTTATAGTGGGGAGCACAATGATAAAGTAAGCAAAATTAAGAAGTCTTTATATGGCTTAAAGAAGTCCCTTCATGCTTGGTTTGATTGGTTCAAAAAAGCATTACAAAGGATCGGTTTTAGTAGCCTCAATCTGACCACACATTATTTATGAAGAAGATGGGTTAGTTGATTACTACTCTTATTGTCTATGTTGATGACATTGTGGTGATATGTAGTGATATAGATGGTATTGCACATCTTAAGATATTTTTAGCTTCTGACTTTGAGATTAAAGACCTAGGTGAGTTGAGATATTTCCTAGGTATTGAGGTAGCAGGACCAAGCATGATATTACATTTCCTACGGGAAGTATGTGTTGGACTTTGTTCAAGGAAACAGGAAAACTTCGAGTGAAACTTGCAGATATACCTAATTATAAGTTGTGTGCTACTAAGGGGGAGCAAGGGATCGTTCCATGTACCAATGACTTCTAGGGAGGTTGCTCTACCTATGCATGAGTCGACCAAACATTTCTTATGCATTTAGTGTGGTCAATATATGCATGGTCCTCATTCATTACATTTGGCTGTAGTAAATTGTATTCTTGCTTATCTAAACAAGAACCCAGGCATAGGTATTTTGTACAAGAAGCATGATCATATGAATGTGGAGATTTATACGGATGCCAACCAGGTTGGGTCCCTAGATGATAGAAGATCTACATTAGGTTACTGTACCTTAGTTGGGTGAAAGTATCAAACCATGGCACATATGTTATCTGAGGCTTTATGGTTTAAGTCCTTGTTGGAAGTGTTGGGTGTTGTAATTCAGTTGCCTTTGCTGCTATACTGTGACAATAAGCCTGCAATTAACATTGTTCATGACCCAATAAATCATGACTGAACCAAACATATAGATGTGGATTTACACTTCATAAATGAGAAGGTTGTTCTTGGTGATGCTTGTATTCCCTTTGTGAAAACTGATCAACAATGGGCAGACATTTTCATGAAGGGGTTTCTAAGACAGCTCTTTAGTTTAACTCTTGGCAATCTGGGCATGATTGACATCTATGCTCAGCTTGAAGGGGATTGTACAGAGAAGTGAGTTTTATGAGCCTGTTATGTTTCTTTTACCTATTAAGCCAACTTATGAGACATTATAACTACTGCCACCCATGTAGGGGCAATCTTTGTAATTTCTCCCTTCATTACATTAAAGTATAAAAGATGGGAGTCGCTAGGAGGAACCCCGCGATCCCTTAATTTTTCTCTTCTCTCTTTTTGTCCTCAAATGAATTACTTTAGAAGTAAATCTGATAAGAAGCTTGATTAAAGAAGTAAAAAGTGAGAAAGGAAGAAGAAAAGAACAGAATGGAAGAAGGAGATGGAGAAGAAGAAGAGGGTTGAGGGTTCGATTAATCACCTCTCTACCCTCACTAATCCTTTTATTAATCTTCACTAATGTGGTTAATTACAAATCAGCCCTTAAGTGGGGCATCCAGCTAAGCATAAACTTAAAATAACTTAAAAGAAGTTAACAGGTCCATTAGCATACAAAATAAATAACCTACTACTGAAACATAAAATAGACACTAGAGCCCATTTGGCCTAGTCTCTCTACATTCCCCCTCAAGCTGAGCATGGATGTCAACATAGTTTCAAGGCGTCTAGGCGATTTTGGGCAACACTAGGGCGCCTAGTTGCCTAGGCGATAAAAATTTTATAATATAAAAAACTGACTTTTGGCTAGTTTCCTAGATTTATATACCATTCAGCATGTATGCTAATTGAAAGAATAGCAATTCTCTTTATTAAGAACATTAAATTTCCTCTAAAAATGTGGCAAATCATCACATCTAAAAGATAAAAATCTTACATATATTAATTTCATTATTTTAAAAAATAATACTACTATAAAAAGTACTTAATAGAGCAAATTCATATTAATTAGCAACTAAATAAGGTTATTAGCTTTATATGATAAATATTCAAGATGGAAAGTAAAATAGAAAAAAAAACAAGGATGGAGTTTCTGTTTTATTTAATTAGAGAGAGATAATAGAAAAAAATAACTTTATTATTCTATTCTTTCTTTCCTCTTTCTTTTCTTTTTTTCTTTCTTTTTCTATTCTCAAAACCCTTTGATCTTTTAAATTTCAATAGTAAAACATTAAAACAAAGTATAATTGATATATATAGCATATAATAAAATGTATTAACACATACATTAATAAGATACAACAATATAAATGATATTATAAAAGGTGTCCGCCTTGTCATTTTTGTTGCCTAGGCGGGTGCCTAGTTGCCTAGAAGGGTGCCTAGTTGCTAAAAATCAAGGCGTTTGGGCGAGGTGCCCAGCCAAGGGTGCCTAGTCACCTAGGTGATGCCTAGGCAGGTGCCTAGGCAATGCCTTGACAACTATGGATGTCAATCATGCCCAACTTGCTTATATAGTGTGTCATCTTCCCTTTTGAAACACCTTTGGTAAAGACATTAGTCAACTGCTCTTCTGAAGAAATAAATGGCAAGCAAACCTCTCCTGAAGCAATTCTTTACCGTATAAAATGTCTATCAACCTCTATGTGCTTAGTGCTGTCATGTTGAACAGGATTATGTGCAATGATGATAGCAGCCTGGTTGTCACAATAGAGCATCATTAGCTTTTCATAGTCAACACCCAACTCTTCCAGAAGTGATCTCAGCCACAGTAATTCCGACACTGCATGTGCCATTGCCTTGTATTCTGCTTCAATTGAGAATCTAGCTACTATAGATTGTTTCTTATTCCTCCATGAGACAATGTTCCCTACCACTAAAGCACAATATCCTAAGGTGGATCTCCTATCATCAATACATCTAGCCCAATCAGCATCAGTGCATGCTTCCAACTTCGTGTCCATGTTTGGAAAACAAAATACCTTTCCTTGGAATGCCTTTCAAATAACACACAACTCTTTTTGCAATAGCTAAATATGTGTCTCTGGGAGAATGCATAAACTGGCTAACACTCATGGCATAGGAAATATCCGGCCGAGTCATGCAGAGATATAACAACTTCCCAAGTAGTCTTTGAAACACTCCCCTATCAGGCAACAATTCACCATCAGTGGCAAAGAGCTTATGATTGGGATCTATAGGGGTGGAAGCTGGTATAGCACCAAGTTTACCAGTCTCTGCAAGGAGGTCAAGAACATACTTGTGTTGAGAAATGAAGATACCATCCTTGGATCTAGCAACTTCAATTCCTAAGAAATATCTGAGATCCTTCGAATCCTTGATTTCAAATTCAGAGTTAAGAAATCTTTTGAGCTTAATCACTTCCTAGGTGTCATTACCCATGACCATAATGTCATCAACATAAACAATCAGAAAAGCACCAAAGAGTTATTTTCAGAAATAAAGTATGGTCAGATTGGGTTTGTGTGTAACCAAAAGATACAAGAGCAGTTCTGAATCTCTCAAACTAGGCTCGAGGAGACTGCTTGAGACCATAAATAGATTTCTGTAGTTTATACACCTTCCCTTGCATTTCCTTTCCATACACCCCTAGAGGCAAAGACATATAGACCTCTTCATGGAGCTCTCCATTCAAAAAGGCATTTTTAACATCAAACTAGTGAAGGGGCCAATCAAAGGTAGCAGCTAGAGACAACAAAACTCAAACTGAAGTCATCTTGGTCACAAGAGCAAAGGTCTCTAGGTAGTCGAAACCATACATCTGAGTGTAGCCTTTAGCAACCAATCGAGCCTTAAACCTCTCAATAGTGCCATCAGAATGGTACTTAATAGTGAACACTGATTTACAACCCATTGGTTCCTTCCCTTCAGGAAAATCCACAATATCCCAGGTATGGTACTTATGCAAAGCATCAAGTTCGGTCATCATAGCATCCCTCCATTCAGGTTTGGACAGAGCTTCTGGTATAGACCTAAGACTCACATGGGTAGAAACAAAGGCAAGAAAAGAGTAATAGGTAGGGGATAGAAGGTTGTAGGACAAGTGTTTGGAGATACAATGTGTTGTACACTTCCACTATCCTTTTCGAAGGGCAATAGGAAGGTCAAGGTCTGGGAAGGTAGGTAGGTCAGAGGAGGGTTGACCTGTTACCTCAGTAGTGATGGAAGGTGCAAGAGGTTTTGCGGAAGGAGTGGAAACAACTTGCCCATGCCTGAATCTTTGCCGTTGTTACCACCTTTAGAGCACAAGATGTGAAGGAAATGTAGGAGGATGAGTTGGAGGGGGAGCAGGAACATGTGGTCGAGACATAGTGGAAGGGGAGGCACCAAAAGAAGATGACTCAATAGGGGACTCAAAAGGAACTGGATGAGGAATAGTTGGAGACTTAGCAAATGGCTCCTCAAGATGATCCCCCTTAGGAGAAATACCAAAATAAGGAATGAACTCAACAAATGTGACATCCCTAGAGAGAAAGAAGGTGCCACGAGCTAGATCAAAACAACAATATCCCTTTTGTGTGAAGGCATATCTCAGAAAGACACACTTATGTGCCTTAGGCTCAAATTTGTGTCTCTGATGATTATGAACATATACATAGCAAGTGCACTCAAAGACTCGAAGAGGAAGAGAAAAGAGATTTCCATCCGAAAAGAGAAGGCTAAACGAGGTTTTGAAGCCCAGAACCTGAGAAGGCATACGGTTAATCAAGAAGGTGGTAGTAAGGACAACATCCCCCCAAAATTTAATAGGAACATGAGATGCAAAAAGGAGGCATCAAGCAACCTCAACCACATGGTTGTTCTTCCTTTCTGCCACTCCATTCTGTTATGGAGTGTAGGAACAAGAATTCTGATGAATAACCCCAAAGGTCTCAAAGTAGGATGAAAGGTTCTTCTCAAAATATTCCTTAGCATTATCAGATTGGAATATTTTGATCTGTGTATTAAACTCAGTAAGGATAAGCTTGTGAAAAATTTGCACAATAGTTGGTACTTCATCCCGGGATCTCATGAAAGAGGATAAAATACTTGTAACCCCTCATAGTAGGCAAATGATATGGACCCCACACATCAAAGTGCACAATATGAAAAAGAGAAATGGATCTTTTATTACTTACTGAATAAGAGTGTCTACAATGCTTTGCAAGTTCACATGACTCACAATGAAGAATCGATAAAGACACCCTTAAACATATCGGGAAACAAATGACTGAAGGCTGAAAAAGGTAAATGACCAAACCACAAATGACATGACATGACTCTATCAATAGACTTTGACACAACAGACTCCAAAGCTACTCCATTGGGTGGTCCAAGACACCTATCAGGTGTGTCCAGCAAGTATATTCCATTCGTCTCATGGCCACTCCCAATCGTCCTCTGAGATTTTAGGTCCTGAAAAACACAATGGGTAGGAAAAAAAGGTTATACTATAGTTCATGGATTTAGTCATGCTACTAATAGATAAAAGATTGGTATTAAGCTTTGGGGACATGAAGAACAGAGGATAAAACAAGTGTGTCAGAGGCTTTGATATCTCCTTTGCCAGAGATGGGAGCAAGAGACCCATCAGCAAGAGATAGCTTCTCTCTACCAGAGGAGATGATAGGAACAAAAGAGGTTAGGCAAACTTGTCATATGGTCTGATGCACTAGAATCAATAGTCCAAGGGATTTTATGATTACCTGAAAGAAAAGCATGATTTGCAGAAGCACGAGTACCTGAGTGAGCAAACGCAGATGATGAAGTGCTGCCAGAAGTGTAGGATGCTGTTACAGTGGTACCTAAGTGATTCAGTAACCTCCCATACTCCTCAAACTCTGCCTTTACTGCTGCCAACTACTCTATAGATAACGTTTCTTCACTCTCCTTGTTCCCTCCTTCAGGTATTGTGGCAACATTAGCATTCTTAGGATTTCTTGTTTGTAGATTCTTCTTAAAATTGCTGCTATTGCTGTTATTGTTGTTATTCCGAAACCTATCCGTGAGAAGATCAGGATGGAGTTTCCAACAAGTGCCCTTAGTATGCTTTGGTTTCTTGTAGTATTCACATATCACTTCTTTCTTCTTGGTCGGACCTTTCGACTTTATTCTAGCATGTGCAAAATGTTCTGTAGGTGAACTTTGTAATTTCACCTCTATCGTCTACTCACTTCACTTCTTACCATAGCATATGCCTAAGCAAGAGTGACCTCATCCTTTGCCAAAATATTCTGTCTATAGTTGTCAAGGCAACACCTAAGCGACTAGGCGGTTTTTGAAGGTTGCCTCGCCCAAACGCCAGATGTTTTGTGCACTAGGTGCCTGGGCGGGTGCCTACATACAAGGCAGGCGCCTAATGTATCTAAAATATATTTTTTTAAATTTATTAGTTTAATATTCATTGGTTGTTGTATTCTTTTAAAATAAGCCTTGTTACACTATATCAGTTTAGTATTAAGACAACTATAGAATAGTATATACAACTAAACTAAGACAAGGGTTTACAAGGGTTTTGGTTTGACTAGAGAGGGAGGAGAACCGAACAGGCGAACTCTGCAAGCTCGAGTAGCCCAGCTCCATCGCAGTCGCATTCGCACCTTAGTTCGAGCATGCACTTCTTCTTCTTCTTCTTCTTCAGATTTTAGAGTTTTAGCATTTTTTACTTCTTTTTGAAAAATAGAGGCTCTGGCAGTCCTCCCTTTCTTCTTCTTCTTCTTCTTCTTCTTCTTCTGCTTCTTCTTCTTCTCTCTCTTCTCATATATCAATTCAGTCAAAAAAACAGGGGCTCCGCCCCTATACTCCTTAGTCCTCCCTTTCTTCTTCCACCCACCCCATGAGTAGTGTCCTCCCTTTCACACTTGAAGTCTTGAATCATCTCAGTTTTTAATCTCTTCTCTAATCTCTTCTTTAATTCTTCTTCTTCTCATTCAAATTTTTTATGACTGATTTTTTTTATGGCTGATTCAGTGATTGTATGGCTGAATTGAATCAAATGTTTTTTTTATGGCTGAATTACATGTCTGAAAAGCATATATAAAGTAAAAACTCAATAAAACAAGCATTTTAAAATTCCAACGCCTATGCGCCCTGTGGTCGCCTAGCCTCGCCTAGGCACCTTTTAAACTATGATTCTATCTGGTAATGTCGAACTCAAGGTTGAGTCTTGTAAGAAACTCAAACACCCAGTTTCGTTCCACTAGTTTCCTAGAAGTTTTTGCATCATTAGTACTCTCCCAAACAACTGTCTTCATAACATCAATTTCCTGCCATAGTCATTTCAGCATGGAATAGTAGATCGCTACACTCTTCTCCCCCTGTCTCATATTTTTCACAACACTTTTCAGCTTATAGACTCTTGCCACATTCAACTTTTGTGAATATGTTTCTGTAACCCTATGTTTACTTATATGGGGTTGCATAGAGTTAACCAACCATCCAATAGCAGTGTAGTTCTCCTGCATCCATTTCTCATATGTAGGGCCTGACTCTGCGATTGTGCCCAAGCTAGACAATTGGTGCCATCTAGCTTGATTGTGGTCACTCCAGTAAAAAAGGAATCTATCGGGCCAACCTCAAATACCAGCATCTACTTCGATTCACTTCCGAAATGCTCCATTGATAAATGAAAATCAAAAAACCAGTTTTTTTTTTTTTCAGTCTATATAAACTTATCTGAGGTCAATACAGTACCTCGAGACTTGAAAACTAGGGTTTTGCTGCACCTGGCTGTCAGGGAGGAAGAGAGAAGAGGTAGCCGCTCCTAGCAAATCTTCCAAACCACCTACAAGTCTCATATGCACACTTCTAGAGATCAAACTAAACCTCCCAAGTCCTAAGTGCCACACCCAAATCTTCTCCTTGACCTGTAACTTGAAAGATCTCTAGTCGGCTAGAGTTTTGGGCAGAAAATTACAGCTCCACTTCTTGGCAGTTTTCGGCCAGATTCTAACTCTTCAAACCCTCTACCAACTAGGCAAAAATATTCTCTGATCTATCAAGAATTTATCTCTCCATACACACTCCTAATCGAAGGGTGTATGGGAAAAGAGAAAAGAAAAAAGAGGGAAAACCTGCTCTGATACCAAGAAGTAAATCTGACTTCTAAATCTGATGAGAACTTGATTAAAGAGGTAAAACGTGAGAAAGGAAGAAGAAAAGAGCAGAATAGAAGAAGGGGATAGAGAAGAAGAAGAGGGTTCGATTAATCACCTCTCTCCCCTCACTAATCCTTTTATTAATCTTCATTAATGTGGTTAATTACAAATCAGCCCTTAAGTGGGGGGTCCAGCGATAAAATTAAAATAACTTAAAAGAAGTTAACAAGCCCATTAGCATACAAAATAAATAACCTACTACTAAAACATAAAATAGACACTAGGGCCCATTTGTCCCAGTCTCTCTACAACTTTATTCGAGTCAAAAGTAGAATGATAAGAGAGTTATGCAGTCGGAATGCCATCAAGAGTAATGTGCTGCCTTGCCCAATTCATTATATGAAGAGATGATTCCCTTTCTGATGTCGTGGACAGTAAGGCAATCAGCACCGTTATATCCAGTTATCCCAGGTGATAAAATATCACACTTACTAACAGAACTCACCAAATATATATACTTTATTGAGCTACAAAATCCAAGTGACGTGTATGACGATAAAATTTGTCACCTTACTTTTGACAGATCCCCTTCAAGATTCGTGCAAAGAACAGGCACTACGTTCTGCAATAGACGGAATATTCAAATGATGTCAATCTTGAATCTCGAAATCTTGATGAAAAGTAGGGCAGTTACCTGGTAAACAAATGAGAGTACAATTATGGGTATACTTGATGGGACAGCTTCAAAGTTGCCTTGCAGAAGTGTGTTCCATTGCAGGTTCCCACTGGTCACTCCCTAAGGAAAGAAACTTTGTTCTATTTACTTTTACTACAAATGGCATAACTTCCCACAAGAAGACACAAATTAAGACATAATTCTGATAGCATCCAACTGGGGATGACTAATGTTTTGTATAATCCTACTATAATATGTTGTTCATGCTAAAACAAATGCCATGCATTATGAGAGGTGGCAAGATTAACTGCTTAACAGATGAATGAAATGCCTAAAAGGATGATCAGCTTTTCTGCTAGAGAAAACAATTCTCAATTTGTAGGTGTTAGTGGTGAAAAGAATAAAGATATTAGGTGGAAAGGTAGTTTTGCCTCGTTACATATTAGTTAAGTAGGGGTAATTCAATATGTAATTCCACCCCTAGAGGTTGGGACAAATTTCTCCCCACCAATTTCTCCTTTTTCTTCTCTTATTTTTGTTTTTTATTATGTATTTTAGGTGCAGGGATATTTCTGTAATTTTTCTTATTCTCAGGGACTTCCTTGTAACTTTTATATTTATTAATATAACATCCTGTTGTCTTCTTTTCTTCTCTTCTCTTCTATTTCTTCTCTTCTCATGAGGTATCTGTGAGAGATTACATGGTATCAGAGCATAATCTGTCATAGAAAACCATTTTTTTTCTTCTCATCTTCTACAGCAATCTGGTTTCTTAAAGGGTGCAGCTCTGTAATCTTCTTGGACTGATTGGCTATCATCTCTTCAGTGTTTTCCTTTTCTTTTTCTGGTCATAGGACCAGTTGTCTCTTGTTTGTGGGTGGTGTTTCACCTTTCAGCACATGTAGGAAGGTTTTGTGACCTTCGAAGGAAGAGTTTTTTGGGTGTTTTCCATGTCAAAAGTGTTTGATAACTGTGTGAAGACCAGCAGTAGTCAACCAAGTTTATTTAGTAAACAAGTTTGAAATCTGGTAAGTTTGTTGCCCTTGAACTGTTTGAAAAAATGTTTCCTTGGTGTTAGAAGCCTCCTGAGTTGTTTGTGTGGATGTTTGAGCTTCGGTTTAGCTCTTTTTTTTTTTTTTATCTTTTATTCATCTGTTGGTGTGTTTCCTAGAAATGTATCAGTTGTGTGACCAGTTTCGGGACCTAATGGTGTGATGTAAACAATTTGTTCAGCCATTTGAACTGGTAGTTCAATCACATCTAATCCTCTTGGAGGACAAAGTAGTGCTAATAGCAGCATGGAGAATGTTACTTTCCCAGTTTCCATCATCCTTCTTGATGGTTTAAATTACTTGGAGTGGTCTAAAAGTATAAAAATCTTTGTTGGAGCCAAGGGAAAGTTGGGGTATCTAACTGGGAAGACCAAGAGACATACTACAGAGGGAGCTGGCTGTGATAAGTGGGAACGAGAGAACTATTTAATCATGTCCTGGCTTGTTTCTTCCATTCGGTGCATTTTGCTAGAATCTCTCACATCTATGTGGAAGGAGTTGGACCACTATAGGACTATTGACTGGAAAAACAATGATGATGCTTCTGCTTATAGAAAATTACTTTCTCAAGAAAGAGTATTTGCTTTTTTGGCAGGTCTGAATTCCATTTGTGAACCTCTTCGAGTTCAAATTTTGGGCAGCAAGGAACCATCAGGTCTTGAAGAAGTCTTTGCTTTGGTTCAGTCTGAGGAAATTAGGAGGACAGCTATCAATCCTCCTGAGGGGGAGCAGGTTGCTTTCCTAAGGGTGAAAACAAGAGAGGTGATATGCAAAAAAGAAGTAATTTTGGTAAGGATAAATTATGGTGTACCCACTGTAGAAGGTCTCAACACACTAAGGATTTTTGTTGGGATTCACATGGAAAACCTAAAAAGTTCCAAGAGAAGTAAAGTAAGAAACCTAATGCAGCCAATACTGTTTCAACTACACCAAATCAAGGGATCCAACAACAGCCAAGTAAGGGTAGCTCCTCCACTGTTCAATCTACGGGCTCTACACCTAGGGAAGGTCTTTTGAGTACCATACGTAATCGATTTGAGCAGTTTGGGCATGTTCTCAGACAGTTGGAAGAAACTTCCCTTACTCCCTCCACTTCTTATGCAGCAAACTCAGGTACTCATGCCAATGGTTTTCATGTTTCAACCATTTCTTCTTAATCTCTTCTTATCATGTTTTGTCTGGAAAAGATAAAGTAAAGCTTGTTGATGGCTCTTTCTCTTCTATTTCTAGATAGGGAGTTGTCTCCCTTCCTGTTGGTTTAAACTTTCCTTCCTAATTCTTCTGTGTTTCAGGATTTGACTTTGAGGAGGATGATTGGTAGGGAACGTATGACAGATGGACTCCACATTTTGGATTCAGTGGCGTCTGCTTCTTCTACAAGCACCAATTTATTGAGTCAATCGAGTCTACAAAAGAGTAGTAATAAAGATGAGATGTATCTCTGGCATTGTCATCTTGGTCATTTATCCTTTGCTTCCATAAGATGTTTGTTTTCTGAATTGTTCTAGTCAATACAAATGCATTAACTTCTGAGGAAATCTCCTCTTCCACCCCGCAATCCCCCCCCCCCTGAAGAGGATTCTGGGAAGGTTCAAAGTGTAGAGAACACTGATGTGGACCCTACTGCTGTGGTCCCCACTGTGTTCGTATGGCAGCATACTTTTGTTAGTTATGTCAGTGTTAGTTGGTAGTTATTATAACTTGTTATTTCAGCTTTATTATTAGTTTATTTGCCATGTAAGCAATAAGGACAATTCAGCCCTTTTACAATTAGTCAACATATATAAATATTAAGAGTGGGTCGGCAGATCAACTGATCAACCTTCTCTCTCTTTTCAAAATCTCTGTGTGCTTCTTCTCTCTTCTCCCTCTCTTCTTCTTCTCTTCTGAAATTTCTTCTTTCTTTTTCTTTTGAATTCAAGACTGATTGTAGTCTTGATCGACTACTTGGTATCAGAGCCGATCTAGGAGCTCTTATGTTAGTCTTGATCTCCTAGGTTTAGAAGTTTTTCAACAAAGAAGGAGGATCGGCTGATTCTTGGAGGTTACTAGTAGTGTGCGGCTACTACTAAGAAGATTGTAGAAGGCTGGGAGAGTTCCAGTAGTCAGGAAAAATCAGAAAAGGCTTCGGATCCTCAAGATTAGGGTTTTGCATCAGACAGAAGGTGGCAGCCAGAGATTTTCTTTCATGAAGTAAGTTTTTTCTTGAGAATAACCTTGGAAAAATCATCCTGGTCTATTCTGAGAGGTGCGGCTGGAAAATCTGTGTTTTTTCCTCAAGGGTTTTGAGAGAAAACCCTAAATTTCAGAACTGTTGTTGGTTTCAGATCAGATTTTTAAACTGGTTTCGTATAGAATTCTGTTTTCTTTGTTCTTTGGAAGACCTAGGCCGGCTGTTATCAGTTGTTTGGGTGCTGTTTTCTATTACAGTGGTTTAAAAGGTTTTTTATTATTAATTATTGACCAAGAATGGAGTTCAAGAATCAGGGGGAAGGTGTTTTTGGGACTAGCAATGTTGGTAACATGTCTGAAAATGCATTTCAGATTACAACTGTGAAGTTTGATGGATCAAATTACTTAGAATGGGCTCAATCGACTATGATGGCCATTGGGGGTAGAGGAAAACTCAGCTACTTGTTGGGAGATGTGAAAGAACCAACTAAGGAGGACCAAACTTATACCAAATGGGTTTAGGAGAACTATTTGGTTATGACATAGAAAGCAAGTTGAAACTAATAGACTCATAGAGTTTTTGAATTCCTAGATGCAACAGACTCATAGAAAGCAAGTTGAAACTAATAGAGTTATTGAATTCCTAGATGCAACAGACTCATAGAAAGCAAGTTGAAACTAATAGAGTTTTTGAATTCCTAGCTGGCTTGAATCCTGACTATGATATCGTGAGACAACAAATACTAACAAGGGACAGTGCGACCTTATCTCAAGCCTACTCCTTAGTGCAAAGTGAAGAGACTAGGAGAAAGGTTATGATGCAGCATCAGCCCTTCCAACCAGCCTTGGCAGCAGTTAAACCTAAGTCTAGGGGTGATACGGAGAGGGATATAAAGAAGGAAGATAAGCGGGATCTAGTGTGTGAACATTGCAAGAAACCTAAGCATACTAAAGACATGTTGGAAGTTGCACCCTCATCTAGTCCCAGCAAAACTGAGGAACAAAAGGGGTAATGCTCATATGGCTGTTAATACTGACTCTACATCTTCATCGAGAACAAAAGGCACGCCTCTAGACACCCTAGCTGCTGTCCAGGCTGCCCTAACTCAGTTGGAAAAGGAAGTTGGGAATTCAGCTCAATCATCTCAGCCACCATCAGCTCCTCCCACATCAGCCTTTGCTCATTCAGGTACTCGGGCCTCAGCTTACCATGCTTCAGTTCTAGGTAACACTAAACATTGTTGGGTAATAAACTCAGGTGCATCTGACCATATGACTAGCTTGCCATCACTGTTCTCTACCTATCACTTATCTTCTGGTAGAGATAAAGTGTTCATTGCTGATGGTTCCCTTGTTCCCATTTCTGGCAAGGGAGACTTCAAGTTGTCTAATACCATTTCCTTATCTTCAGTTCTGCATGTTCCTAAGCTTAATACTAACTTGCTTTCAGTCAGTAGTATTACAAATCATCAGAATTGTTCAGTAACTTTTTTCCCTGACCGATGTGCTTTTTAGGACTTGGAGACAAGGAAGGTGATTGGGATTGGCCGTGAGATGAATGGGATCTATCTTCTTGGAGAGAGTTCTCATTGGGAAGATCGTGAAGATAGGAAGTCTTTTGTTTCTCAATCTCTTAGTCAGGTTATGCTTTGGCATAATCGGTTGGGTCATTTATCCTTTCGGTCTTTGAAGAGTTTGTTTCCAAATTTGTTCAAGTCTGTTCAGATGTCCATTTTGAGATGTGAGAGTTGTGAGCTTGCAAAGCATTGTAGAACATCTTATTCCTTGAGTAATAAAAGTAGTAATTCTTTTGATATTGTGCATACCGACGTTTGGGGCCCGTATCACATTACTTCTATGGGGGGATACAGATATTTCTTGTTGTTTGTTGATGATTATACCCGTTTTTCTTGGGTTTACCTTATGCGTTCTTGAGATGAGGTTCCTGCTTTGACCCAAATCTTTCATCAGATGATTTTAACCCAGTTTGGGGTCAAAATCAAAATCTTCAGATCCGATAATGTAAAAGAATACTTTACCAACCCATTAGCCTCTTATTTGCTTGATCATAAGATTATTCACCAGAGTACTTGTCCTTATACACCACAACAGAATGGGGTTGCTGAGAGGAAGAATAGGCACATATTGGAGGTGGCTAGAAGCATTATGTTTAACTCCAATGTGCCTATTTGTTTCTGAGGAGATGCTATTCTTACAGTAGTGTATCTCATTAATCAAATTCCTTCACGGGTTCTTGACATGAAGCCTCCATTTACCCTTCTATACCCCGATAAAGAATTGTTTACTGTTCCCCTTAAAACCTTTGGTTGCACTTGCTTTGTTCAGATTCTTGGACCTCATCGTTCCAAATTTGATCCTAAGGCCTCCAAATGTATTTTTCTCGGTTATACACAAACTCAAAAGGGTTATTGCTGCTATGAACCTACTTCAGGGAGGAGATTTGTCTCGATGGATGTTACTTTCTTTGAGGAGGTACCCTATTACCCTAGGGTTTCTCCTCAGGGGTAGAGTAGTGAGAGTGGGGTTAACTCATCAGAAGTTCCTTTACCTGTTCCATTGAGTGATGGGGGATGTAATGGGGAGGGTTGTCAGAGGTGTTAGGATTTCAGAGTCTATCACAGGCGGTGGAGGCAGGTTGATTTCGGTCATCAGCAATCCAGGCCAGCCCCAGTTCCTTCTGCGAATCCAGATCCAGGTCCCACTGAGATACCTTCCACTGTTGCTACTTTACCTCCTTTGGATGACCTTGACCTCCCCATTGTAGTCCGTAAAGGCAAACGGTGTTGCACCACATTTCGGCTTTATTATTAGTTTATTTGCCATGTAAGCAATAAGGGCAATTTAGCCCTTTTACAATTAGTCAACATATATAAATATTAAGAGTGGGTCGGCAGATCAACTGATCAACCCTCTCTCTCTTTTCAAAATCTCTTCGTGTGCTTCTTTTCTCTTCTCCCTCTCTTCTTCTCTTCTGAAATTTCTTCTTTCTTTTTCTTTTGAATTCAAGACTGATTGTAGTCTTGATCGACTACTCAAAGAAAGACTGTGACTCACAAAAGGTAACATCTTTGGTGATGAATTTCTCCCTGTATACAAATCAAAGCAATTGTATCCCTTTTGTGTGGGTGAATAACACAAGAAAACCCCCTGAATTGCCCTTGGATCAAATTTGGTTCTTTTAGGATCCTTAACGTGAACAAAACAGACACAACCAAAGACTTTTTGTTGGCAAAAAAAGAGGTTTCAATCCAAATATCCTGGATGGTGTCCTATTAATCAAATATGATGGAGTAAGTACTACATAAGACCAATACTTCTTGGAAACCTTGTGTTGAAACAATAAAGCACGGGCTTTCTCCATGAGATGTTTGTTTTTCCTCTCTGCTACCCCATTCTGTTCTAGGGTGTAACTACAAGAGGATTTGTGTGAAGTTCCATCATCTTCAAAGAATGTGTTCAAGGTGTTATTTAAGTATTTAGTTGCATTGTCCAACCTGAATTGTTTAACTTTCTTTCCAAACTGAGTTGCAACCATCTTACAAAATATCCTAGTGATTCTAAGAACTTCCTCACATTCTTTCATAAGATAAACCCATGTACACCTCAAGAAGTGATCAATGAAACTAATAAAATAGCGATAGCAATCCATAGAAACATTGGGTGAAGGACCCCACACATTAGAGTGAACTCAAAGAAGGTAGTAACATTACTAATAGAACTCAAATGGTTTGCCTTACAATGTTTTGCCAACTAGCACACATCACAAAATAGACTTCCAATAGACACATTTTGAAAGAATTCTACTAATAAAACTTTCAACAATGGAAAAGACATGACTTAATCTAGCATGGAAAGTGAAAAGGACTGTGCTTGGTTCCTTGTTACTGCTACTACTAGTAGAAGCCTTCAAAGCAGAGTTTGTATTATCATCAAGGTAGTAAAGGCCACCAGCTTCATGACCACTCCAAATCATTTTCCTCGTCATCTGGTCCTGGAAAACACAATGAGTGGGAAAAAAAGGTTACACCACAATCTAGGGTTTTGGTTATTTTTTGAGTCTGAAAGTAAATTAGTGGTGAAATCTATAAGATGTAGGGCGGATTTGAGAAGAATTCCCTTTGCTAGCTGAATGCCCCCTGTTGAGCAAGAGCAAGTGAAGAGAGGAGAGGAGAAGAGAGAAGAGAGATGAGTCGAGTGACTGAAAGCCCTCCAGAACAGGGGGGTCGAAAGAATGATTTTATAATTTATACTAGTACAGTCGAACAATATAAACAGAGGAGAAATTACAACAGTACCCTTATGGTACTAAATCTGAATACATAAACAACTGACAACACTCCCCCTCAAGTTGGAGCATAGATATCAATCATGCCCAACTTGTCACAAAGATCATGATGTCTGGAAAGGTTTAAACCCTTTGTAAAGATGTTTGCAAGCTGGTTCTCAGAAGTGACATAGGGGGTACACACTTCGCCTGTGATAACTTTCTCTCTGATAAAATGTTTGTCAACTTCGATGTGCTTTGTTCTATCATGTAGCACCGGATTGGCAGCAATGCTTATAGCTGCTTTGTTATCACAAAATAGAGTTATAGGTTTGGTCACTAGGAAACCCAACTCCCCCAACAAATTCTTTATCCACATGCCTTCAGCAACCCTGTGGGCCATAGCACGATATTCAACTTCAGCACTGGATCTAGCTACCACATTTTGCTTTTTACTCCTCCATGTAACAAGGTTCCCTCCTATAAAGGTGCAGTAGCCACTGGTAGACTTTCTGTCACTTTGGGATCCAGCCCAATCTGCATCTGTATAAACTTCAACTTTCAAATGTCCGTGCTTTTGAAACAACAAACCAGTACCCGGATACTTCTTTAGATATCGGAGGATTCTCTCTACTGCTTCAAGATAAGAAGACCTAGGAGTATGCATGAACTGACTGAGGACACCAACAGCATATATGTCTGGGCGAGTCATAGAAAGGTATAACAATCTCCCTACAAGTCTCTGAAACTGTTTCACATCCTTGAGCGATTCACCGCAGTTGTCAGCTTTATGGTTGGGGTCAATGGGAGAGTCAACTGGCTTCACCCCCATCTTTCCAGTGTCCTGAAGTAAATCTAGGAAGTATTTCCTTTGAGAAATGAAGATACCCTTCTTTGATCGGGCAACTTCAATTCCAAGGAAGTATCTGGCAGGTCCTAGATCCTTCACTTCAAACTGAGTGGCAAGAAAAAGTTTCAATTTCTGAATTTCATCCTCCCAATCACCAGTAACAATTATGGCATCCACATATACAATTAGAGCAGCAATTTTACCTTCTCCTTTTTTCACAAACAGTGTGTGATCTGATTGACATTGCCTGTATCATTTCTACTGAACTACCACATGGAATCTGCGGAACCAAGCTCTTGGTGATTGTTTCAGCCCGTATAAGGACTTCTTCAACTTGCACACTTTCTGTTCATTGCCTTGGGCTAGAAAACCAGGAGGTTTAATCATGTACACTTCCTCTTCAAGGTCACCATTCAAGAATGCATTCTTGATGTCCAGCTGGTGTAAAACCCAATCCAGATTAGCCGCAAGAGAGAAAAGGACTCTAATGGAATTCATCTTGGCAACGGGGGCAAAAGTTTCTACATAATCAACTCCATACACTTGAGTAAATACCTTTGCCACTAAGCGAGCTTTATACCTTTCCATTGTTCCATCAGCCTTATGCTTGACTGTGAACACCCATTTACATCCAACTGGAACCTTTCCCTTAGGAAGATCAACAAGTTCCCATGTGCCATTTTTGTGAAGGGCATTAATTTCTTCCCTCATGGCATTTGTCCATTCAGGAACTGAAAGAGCTTCTGCCACATTCTTAGGGATAGGGACACTGTCAATAGAGGTAAGGAAGGCACGGAATGAGGATGAAATGTTCTCATAGGAGACAAAGTTGGAAATGGGATGTTTAGTGGTGCACAATCTAACACCCTTCCTATGAGCAATAGAACGGTCAAGATCATTAGCAGTAGAGGAATCATTTTCAATAGATTCAAGGACATCATTGGGAGCCAAAATACCTGAGTGAGTATGATCCTCCCCCGAGGAGTCTGGTGGCACTGGAGGTACAGCTTCCGGATTCTCTACAACTCTTGAATTTGGTTGGCCTTTGCGACGACGAGAAAAAACACGAAAAGGTGGAGGGTTAGGGAGAGAGGGAAGCTGAACCAGTTTCTCCTCATGCCTACACTCCCCTTGAGGAGAAACAGGATAGAAAGGCTCATCTTCAAAGAAAGAAACATCCATGGAGACATAGAATTTACGAGAAACAGGATCAAAACAACGGTATCCCTTTTGAGTGAAGGAGTAACCAAGAAATATGCAAGGGATAGCACGAGAATCCAATTTCCCACGGGTGGGAGACAGATTTTGGACAAAACACCGGCAACCAAAGACACGAGGAGGAATAGAAAGAAGGGGAGCCTTAGGAAAGAGAAGTTGATGTGGGGTTTTGTACTCTAACCGACGAGAGGGCATACGGTTTATAAGGTAAGTGGAACAAAAAACAGCTTCAAGCCAAAACCGTTTGGGAACATTCATATGAAGTAGTAAACCTCGAGCCACTTCAAGGAGATGTCGGTTCTTCCGTTCGGCACACCATTTTGTTGTGGTGTGCGGGCACAAGAGCTACGGTGAAGGGAACCATGCGAAGCAAAAAATTCCGTGAGGTCACTATGAAAAAATTCTTTTGCATTGTCTGATTGGAAAATTTGGATTTCAGTTTGAAATTGAGTGAAGACCATCCGCTGGAAATCTTGAATGATTTTTGGTACTTCTTCTCTAGTTCGCATCAGGTATACCCAAGTATATCTAGAATAATCATCAATGAGGGTAATGAAATACTTGTAGCCACTCTCAGATGGTAAAGTAACAAGGCCCCACACATCAGAATGAACAATGTGAAACGGAGATTCAGATTTACTATTTCTTTGAAGAAAATGAGTTCTACAATGCTTACTCAACTGGCACATTTGACAAGAAAAATCAGAAACAGACATTGACTTAAACAATTCTGGGAATACAACTTTCAAAGACTCAAAAGACAAATGACCAAGACGACAATGCTATAAATAGACTTTTTTCTTACAGGACTGACTCATAGACTCTGTAACATGAAGACCAGCCTTATTCTCCAGCATGTAAAGTCCATCAGCCATACGACCCTTACCAATCATCCTCGATCTTGAATCACACAATGAGAAGGGAAAAAGGTCACTAAGCAATTCAAGGAATTAGTAACACTACTAACAGAGAACAAATTAATGGGAAAATTTGGAACATGAAGAACATCAGAAAGGGTAAGGCCAAGAAGAAGAGAGAGAGTTCCTTGACTAGCTATGGAAGAGTATGATCCATCGACTAGTCTCACCTTGTCTCTTCCAGAAAGAGGGTGATAGGTTTGAAAGTAAGAGGACGTACCAGTCATATGTTTTGATGCTCCAGAATCAATGATCCATGGAGAGTCAGGGGTGTGAGAAGCAACATGGAAAGCAGTGGCAGGGTTACCTAAGGTAGATGCAAATGAGGTTGAGGGAGGAGTATCCATCTGACGAATTGCTCTACCATAGAGCTCTAAATGGTCACGGAAGGAATTCATAATGTCCTCCCTCGGGTCAGGTCCAGTGAGATGTGTCTGAGTTACAGTAGAAATGGGGGGCTGATTCTCCCGAGTAGCCATGTTGGCCATGTGATGTTTCTTTGTACTTTGCTGTCCGTACTTCTTATTCACCTCTGAACCTTGCTTCTTAGTCAGATCTTGAGCCCATTTTGGTTTCCCATGAAGATCCCAACAGGTATCTTTGGTGTGTTGGGGTTTCTGGCAATGAGTGCACCACAATTTTTCCTTATCTTCTGTTTTTTTCTGGAGATCTCCTTTCCGGGAAGAAGATCCCACACCAGTAGATACACCTCCTTTTGCAACTAACACAACAACATCCCCACCAGGGCTGTTCATCAAATTTCTCCTGCTTTCTTCAGATTATACAAGAGCATAGACTTCTTGAACAGAAGGGAGATTCTTAGAGCTGAGAATCTGAACCCTAATAGAATCATACATAGGATTCAGACCATGTAAGAATGTAAACACCCTTTGCTGGGAGACAAGCTGTTTGTACTTCTTAACATCCTCATCACACTTCCAATCCACACTCTGGTAGTGATCCAACTCCTTCTAGACAGATGTTAAGTCAGAGCAATAGACCGATAAACACCTCTCCCCTTGTCTACAAGTAGAAGATGTTGCCTACAGTTGATAAATTTTGGCATAGTGTCGCAATTCTGAATATGTAGACTTTGCTTGTTCCCAGATTTCATTCGCTGTTTCAGCCCAAATGAAATTCTTCCTGATTTGAGGTTGCATGGACACCAAGAGCTAGGACATAACAATACTGTTCTCTTGATTCCACCTATCATATTCAGCAATCCCGGAGGATGGTTCTTTTATCCTCCCATTAATATAGCCTATCTTCCCCCTTGCAGTGATGTATAATTTGATCCCTCTTGACCACTCCAGGTAATTTAAACCATCAAGAGGGACAACAGCCATGGGAAAGGATAGGTCACCCCCACCCATTCCATTCAGCCTTGAGGAAACTCCAGACGTGGCTGAATCTTCACTGCCCATGATATCTGAATAAAAAGTTGAAACAACAACCAAAAAAGGCATAGCCGTACAAGACTATTTCAGAGATAGGTCCTTCTAACCACCGGTTTCACTGAGAACAAAAGAAAGAGCACTGCTGTTGCAGTACAAGAACAGGTCCTTCTGACCTACAGCTTCACTGAGAACAAGTAACAAACTGAACACTGCTGTTGCAGTACTGAAACAGGTCCTTCTGACCTACACGGTTTCACTGAAACAAGTCTGCACACTGCTGTTGTAGTACAAGAACAGGTCTGAATGACCTACTTAGTAGGGCTTAATAAGATTAATGTTGAGCAGACAATTAGTCGGCTAAAACAGACCATCAACAGTCCACAATACCAACAACAAAAAAGTTTGAATACAGTTACTGTGTTAAGGAATACAGTCGCTTAACAGTAGGGCAGCGGAACAGTTCATCAGTCGAACAGACAACAGTAGGGTAGCCGAACAGTCATCAAACAGTTCAGCAAACAATAGGCATCCGAACAGACAAGGATGATAGTCCACAAACAATAGGTATCAAATAGTAGGCATCAAACAGTTCATCAGTTCATCAGTCGAACAGACAACAGTAGGGTAGCCGAACAGTCATCAAACAGTTCAGCAAACAATAGGCATCCGAACAGACAAGGATGATAGTCCACAAACAATAGGTATCAAATAGTAGGCATCAAACAGTTCATCAGTTCATCAGTCGAACAGACAACAGTAGGGTAGCCGAACAGTCATCAAACAGTTCAGCAAACAATAGTACCTCTTTTAGTTTTGGATGATAGTCTCCCTTATGGTAAACCAGAACTCCTTGACTGTAAACCAGAGCTCCTTCTATGAATCCTCAAACAGAAGATGAGCAATTTCTGAAGACAAAACACCCTCTACGAACTGCAAACAATAGTCTCTCTACAGTCGAGCAGACAGGAGGAGCAATTTCTGGGCTGGAAGACGAAAAGACTCTGTAACTTCTAGGTCGAACTGACTTCACCAGATCAGGAGTTCGATTGGAGACAGCACTGGATGCAACAGTAGTTAGCTTGACACCACCCTTCAGGCCTGGACGACTTGCTCTGATACCATGTTGAGCAAGAGCAAGTGAAGAGAGGAGAGGAGAAGAGAGAAGAGAGATGAGTTGAGTGACTGAAAGCCCTCCAGAACAGGGGGGGCGAAAGAATGATTTTATAATTTATACTAGTACAGTCGAACAATATAAACAGAGGAGAAATTACAACAGTACCCTTATGGTACTAAATCTGAATACATAAACAATTGACAACACCCCCTTTCCAAAAATAGTGGAAAGAGAGCCATCAGCAATCTTTACCTTATCATTCCCATATGAGATATGGTAAGAAGTGAATAAAGAAGATGAATTTGTCATGTGCTCAGAGGCTCCTGAGTCAACAACCCAAGAGTTTGATGAAGAGGACTGAATAACACTAAGGGCAGATGTTATACTTGTCTTTGCAAATGAGAAGGAAGTAATGGATGATTGTTTCAACCAAGCCATAGCCTGACAAATGCAGACTGCTCACAAGGTTGAAGTGGAACACCAATTCCAATTTCTTTCCTCCTCATCTCCTCATTCCTAATCAGGCAAAACATATGATGCAAACCTGGAAGTTCATCTCTACCTAAAATTTGAGTTGTAATGCTTTCATACGAGTGGTCAAACAGGCTAGAAACTAGAATATTCTTCCTCCTTAAATTTGCTTGTCATGCCTTTCTTTGTCATTGGTGATGTCCTACTCAAGGACTAAATGGTGATCAAGCTCTTCCCATAAGCCTTTTAATGTAGAAAAATAAGTTTCTACAGTCATGTCCCCTTGAGTCAAACTAAAGATGTCTTGATTCAGCTTGTAAATCCTTGCTATATTTTTCTTTTGACCATGGTGTTGTATAGTTTTTCCCAAATCTTGTGGGCTGTTGTATAATGCTGAACAGTCCTTGCAATTTTGGGAGTCATAGAAGTCATCAACCATGACATCACGGTTGCATTTTCCCTGCACCAAGTCCTATAACTTGGTTCATCTTCCTAAGTCTCCTTAATCTTCCCATCAATGTATTCTTGTAGTCAATGACTCACTGTGGACCATCTTGTTGAAATGGCCCATTCCCTATAGTTGTTTTTATCTAGCTTCACATTAATTATCTGTACCATAGGGTTTCCAAGGTGAATAACATTGCCAACAGTCGAAGAACCTCTAGAGGATACCTCACTAATGCTGGAAGACATTATGAACTCACTCAAAACAATAGCATGTTGCTAATAGTTGACTACCGCACTTTGCAAACAAGCTTAGTTGGACTATAAACTAATCTCCTAGACTGATACTTATATTAGAGAAGCATTAAAAAACATAAGATTACAACTTTACCCCCCCATTAGTAAGAGATGGAGTAACTTAAAACAAAGAAGCACAGGACACTGTTAAGTCCCACAACACCTTCCATTCCATATCGTTGTTTTGATCCAATCACTCACAAATATCTTGTCTTTATGGATGTTTTCTTCTTTGAGTCTGAGCCCTTCTACCCCACTTCTCCTCAGGGGGAGAGTAGTAGTTGTGTGGAGAAACAAGTCCGTCTTCCCAGATCCTTCCATCCTGTATCGTTGTTTTAATCCAATCACCCAAAAGTATCTTGTCTATATGGGCATTTCCTTCTTTGACTCTAAGCCCTTCTACCATGCTTCTCCTTAGGGGAAAGTACTAGTTGTGTGAAGGAGAAGCAACTTCGTCTTCCCAGATCCTTCCGTCCTGTATTGTTGTTTTGATCCAATCACTCACAAGTATCTTGTCTCTATGGATGTTTCCTTCTTTGAGTCTGAGCCCTTCTACCTTCCTCCTCAGGGGGAGAGTAGTAGTTGTGTGGAGGAGAAGCAGGTCCATCTTCCGTCTTAAAGATTAGCAAGGTTCCAAGGATGTGGAGCTCCTAGATATTATGCAACCAATACCGTCAAAATTCCAAGAGGTAAGTACACCTTAACCAAGTATTCTTATTCCTGTTGATTCTTTTGTTCCTAATTCAATTGATGGTTGTATAGATGACCTTGACATTTACATTGCCTAGAGAAAGGGTGTCAGGTCATGTACTGAAAGACATCCCATTGCCCATTACATGTCATATGACCATACTTCACCCTCTTATCATGCCTTTTTGTTTTTCGTTGATAGTATCCATGTACCCAAAAATAATGTTGAGGCCCATCCTACAAATGCTATGAAGGAGATTAATTCCCTCCATAAGAATAATACTTGAGAGTTGGTGGATCTTCTAAAAAGGAAATACCAAGTAGGGTGTAAATAGCTGTTTTCATTGAAGCACAAAGATGGGATAGTGAAAAAATGGAAGGCAAGGTTGGTGGCAAAAGGGTACACCTAGGTTTATGGTATTGATTATGCTAAGGCATTTGCACCGGTAGTTAAGATGAATTCTATTCAGGTCCATTTTTCATTAACCACTAATATGCACTAGGAGTTGCAACAACTTGATATAAAAAAAGCATTCTTAAATAGTGATCTAGAAACAATCTCCTAGAGGCAACAAAGGCAAGGTGTGTAGATTGAAGAAGTCCCTGTATGTCTTGAAACAATCTCCTAGAGAATGGTGTGTAGATTGAAGAAGTCCCTGTATGTCTTGAAACAATCTCCTAGAGAATGGTTTAGCAGGTTTCATATGGGGATTCAGCAAGTAGGGTTCAAACAATTCTGATCTAATCACACTCTCTTTCTCAAGAGGTGTTAGGAAAAGGTTGTAGTACTGATAGTATCTTTGTTTCTCAAAGGAAATACATCCTGGATCTCTTATAAAACACAAGATAACTAGGCATAAAACCAACTGATACCCATATTGATGTTAATCACAGG
This sequence comes from Nelumbo nucifera, assembly GCF_055504915.1. Classification (NCBI taxonomy): domain Eukaryota; kingdom Viridiplantae; phylum Streptophyta; class Magnoliopsida; order Proteales; family Nelumbonaceae; genus Nelumbo; species Nelumbo nucifera. Next base: position 75,218,203 of record NC_142650.1, on the reverse strand, counting down.
CTCAGTGATTGTGAAGAGAACCTTTAAAGGGTGTAAAACAGTTTCAAAGGTTAGTAGGAAGATTATTGTACTTATCTATTGCACGCCTTGGCACTGCTTACGCTATACAAGTCTTAAGTCAGTTTATGCATCCCCCTAGAATACCTGACTTGGAAGCTACTAAAAGGGTTCTTAGGTATTTGAAGAAGTATCCAAGGATTGGTTTGTTGTTCAGAAAGCACAATCACTTGAAGGTAGAAGGTTTTATAGATGCAGATTGGGTAGGTGTTATTGATGACAAGAAATCTACCAGAGGGTTATTGTACTTTTGTAGGTGGAAACCTAGTTACGAGGAGTAAGAAGTAAAGTGTCAATGCAAGGTCGAGTGCTATGGCACATGGGGTGGCTCATGTGCTTTGGATAAATAACTTGTTGGGAGAACTACGATTTAATATTGACAACCCTATGTCTCTTTACCATGACAATAAGGCATCCATAAGCATTGAAACTAATCCTATCTTCCATGATAGAAGAAATCATATTGAGGTGGACAAGCATTTTATAAGGGAGAAGCTTGAGAAGGGTGAAGTTTGCACTCCTTATGTGAGTTCAAAGGAGCAACTTACTGATGTTCTCATAAAGGGGCTCCAATGATTGTGGCACAATGAATTATGTGACAAGTTGGGCATGACTGACATATACAATCCAACTCGAGGGGGAATGTTGTTAGTTTACTGTTTTTCTGATTTTTACTTCTCATTTTTATGTTAGAGTGTGACACTCAGGGGTACTATTGTACTTCCACCTTTTATTATGTCACCCTACTATAAATATTAAACAAGGCACCACCAGCCCAAGTTTCTTGGCTCTCCATTGTCACTCTTCTCTTCTCCTTTATTCTCTTCTCCTCTCCTCTCCTTCCTACTGGTTCTAGGTGGAAAACAGTTTACTAAAAGCCTAAGTTGGAATAGAGTGGGTTAAATTAATAAGATGCTAGAATTATATGATATATATGATCCAACTTGAGTGAAAGTGTTAGAAGTAGTGGAAAACACAAAGATATTAGGTGGAAAGGTAGTTTTGTCTCATTATTCTAGGGTAGGGGTAATTTAGTATTTCAATATGTAACCATATCCCCAACAGAAAAAAAAAATTGGAAAATAGGTGAGACTAGTTTTTTCTCCTATCGATTCTTTCCTTTTCTCTTCTCTTCTTTTTCACTTTTAGTCTTTGAGTTCTTTCTTCTTTAGTAGGTACCTTTTTGAGACTTTATGACAATAAGTAAGCAATACTTGGTTGAATTCTAGAACACAATGGCATACCACAAAAATTCATTGTTAGTAATTATAAATTTTGGTGGTTAGACAAATGATGGATGCTTGGAATCTATCTTTGCTAGGAAGAATTATAACTAAAACTAAGAGATGCTTCTGGGTAGGAGAATTACCACAAGAGCTGTGAAAGAAATTATGATACCGAAAACCAGAAACCCATTAATAGCACCAATAAACCGCTGGCTGCATGAAGCATTGCTTCCAAATCAGAACTCTTTTGGTCATTTAAAATGTCTTAGTTATTAACTTATATGATCTCATATAAATAGAGGTAACATGAAGAGAAACTACTAGTGTAGATGAGGAAGAGATGCATGGTACCATTTTATATGGTGAAGTACTATTGCATTATGTAGAATTATTTATTACTTTTTATATTTTGTTTACACTTTTCACATAGACCTTCAAATTGTACATACTTGATTGGCATGGTATCAGAGCACTACAGATGTGGGATTGAAAACAAGTTTCTAGCTATTTGATTGGTTTGCATTTGGGAAGGGAAAACATCAGAGAAATAATGCTCACGTTGCATCTTCTGGCAATGAGACAAAGGGGTCAAGAGAGGTGTAGCTAGTGGTAATACAGCCAACACTAGTTCATACTAGTTCTTAAAAAGTAGTGAAGAGATGGTCAAGTTCAGTAAGTCAATGCCTTAATTGGAACTTCAAAAGGGGGTAATTCTATAACTTTTATCTCTTTCAGCCATTTAAGTAAACTTTTTTCTACTAATCAAGAGATTTTCAATTCATCCACTCCTACTTGAGCCATTGATTATGGAGCCTCCAATCATATGACCCATTTGTCCTTGTTTTCTACATAAGTGTACTTTCTAGTAGGGATAAGGTTAAAATTGCTAACTGATCCCTTTTTACTATTGTAGGGAATGGAAACATTAGGATCTATGATCTATTAGCATTATCCATTTTTTTCATTTTCCTGATTTCTCTATTAACCTATCATCCATTAGTATCTTTCAGGATCATTGTCCTTTAGGATCTGGCATCAGGGATGATGATTGGCTATGAGAAAGAAGCTGATGGCTTTTACATATTGGACCCCGCACTTCAATCAATCAGCTCTACTTTTTGTGGTAGTTCAACTGCTCATCCCAATCAGAGTCAAAATAAAAGCAATATTTTCTTGTGGGTTTCCTGGTTGCAATATTTAAGACTTATGTTTTTTAAGTTGTTTGTGTCTACTCCTTCCTCTAGTCTTCAATGTGAGTTGCATGAGTCTAAACATTAAAGAATTCCTTTTTATCCTAATAATTAAAGTACTTGATTAAGGAATAGGGTACCAAATATTATTTGCTAGTTTTATTAAATGGTACTTAGTATGGAACAGATTCAAGTATTTCTAACAATGGGGGTACTTTGAGAGTACTTTCAACCAATTTCAACCAAGGTTTAAGAGAAATGGGCAGTATTCTCCAGCCCTGCACTATCATCTATATGAGGGTTTAAGAAAAATACATGAAGAGATAAAACAGCCCCTCATTAGGTTGTAGCACGGCATAAGATGATAGTTATTATTGTAAGCTCCATCACCATAGTAGAAGCAGATATTACTTGGATCAACAATGAGATATAATGGTTCGATACCCTCTCTCCTGAAAACCCTTACATGGTATCAGAGCTCCAGGTTTCATTCTAACAGTAGTCGTACAAGACTACAGAGACTCTTTAGGTTTTGAACAGAAAATAAAAGAGAAGAAGAAAGAGAGAAGAAGAGAAGAAGAGAGATAGAGAAGGAGCACTCGTGGGAGAAAGTACATCTCAGGGTGTTACATGACTACTCTTAATGTGGGGTCCATAGTTTCCTACACCCCCCTCAAGTTGGGTAGTAGATATTTGTCATTCCCAACTTGCATAGATCTTCTTCTAACTTCTTTCTTGAAACAGCCTTGGTGAGAATGTTTGCAAACTGCATGTCGGAGGTGATGTAGGGAAGGCATACTTCCTGAGATGTAACCCTTTCTCTAATAAAATGCCAGTCCACTTCGATATGCTTAGTTCTGTCGTGTTGTACTGGATTATGGGCTATATGATGGCAGCCTGATTATCACAGTACAACATTAGGGGTTTCTCATAAACAATGCCCAATTCCTCAAGTAATGATCTCAACCATAGAATCTCAGCCACACCATTTACCATGGACCTATATTCAGCTTCAGCACTTGAACGATAAACAACACTTTGTTTCTTACTCTTCCTAGGAACCTCTTCAAATATGCTAATATCCTTTCAACCGCAAGGAGGTGAGTAGTTCTAGGAGAGTGCATATACTGACTAAATACACTGACTGCATAACTGATGTCAGGTCTTGTGAGCCAAAGATAGATTAGCTTTCCAACTAACCGTTGAAACATAGCTTTATCTTCAATAGGCTCTCCACCCTCTACACTAATCTTGTGGTTCTGTTCAATAGGTGTGTCCGCAGGTTTAACTCCCAACTTTCCTGTTTCTTATAACAAATCAAGAACATACTTTCATTAAGAGACAAAAATCCCATGCTTGGATCTAGCTACCTTAATGCCCAAGAAGTATCGTAGTTCCCCCAGATCTTTTACCTCAAACTCTTGATGGAGTTCCTTAAGAGACTCAATTTCACTAGTATCACTCCCGGTTACTACAATATCGCCCACGTACACGGCAAGCAAGGTTACGGAGGAACCCACTCTCTTAAAACAAGGTGTGATCTGACTGAGCCTGCACATATTCGAACCTATCAAGGGCTCGTCTGAATATGCCAAACCATGCTTTGGGGGACTGTTTTAGTCCATATAGAGCTTTGTTCAACTGACAAACCTTTCCTGTCTCCGTACCATAAAATCCTGGAGGCAATTGCATGTAAACTTCTTCCTGCAAGTCTCCATTGAGAAAGGCGTTTTTAACATCCATCTGATACAATAGCCAAGAATAACTAGCTGCAAGAGATAATAGTACTCTGATAGTGGTCATCTTTGCTACTGGTGCAAAAGTTTCTAAGTAGTCAATACCATATGTCTGAGTAAATCCTTTTGCAACTAATCGGGCCTTATACCTTTCAACAGAACCATCAACATTATGTTTCACTATAAATACCCATCTACATCCAACCGATTTCTTTCCTTTGGGTTGATCAACTATCTCCCAGGTATTATTTCTGATGAGGGCATCCATTTCTACTTTTATTGCATCTTTCCATTCTGGTACTTCCAATGCTTTCTGTATTGTTCTGGGAATGGGAATATCAGCAATGGATGCGAGAAAAGACTTGTAGGAGGGAGATAAATGATCATAGGATAGGAATCGAGAAATGCAATGAGCTGTGGTGCAATGGCATTTGTCTTTACGGACTGCTATGGGGAGATCAAGGTCACTGAATGAAGGTGAAGGCTCCATGGTTGAATGTCTCTCATCTGTAGTATCTGTGGTACCTAGATATGGATCTACAGAAGGAACTGGAGCTACTGTGGTACCTAGATCTGGATCTGCAGAAGGAACTGGGGCTACTGTGGTACCTGGATTTAGATCTGTAGAAGGAACTGGAGCTACTGTGGTACCGGGATCTGGATCTGTAGTGGGGACTGAGACTGGCCTGCACTGCTGATGTCCAAAATCGACCTGTCTCCATTGTCTGTGATAGACTTTCACATCCTTGCACCTTTGACATCCTTCCCCATTACATCCTTCTTCACTTAATGGGATTGGAAAAGGAACTTCCGATGAGCTACTCCCGGCTTCACTATTCTCCCCCTGAGGAAAAACCCTTGGATAATAGGGTTTATCCTCGAAGAAGGTGACGTCCATTGAGACAAATCTTTTTCTAGAAGTCAGTTCAGAACAACAATATCCTTTTGAGTTTGGGCATAACCAAGGAAAATACATTTGGAGGCCTTGGGATCAAATTTGGAATGATGAGGGCCTAGGATTTGAACGAAACAAGTGCACCCAAAGGTTTTGAGGGGAATGGTAAACAATTCTTTATCAGGGTATAAAAGGGTAAATGGAGTTTTCATGTCAAGAACCCGTGAGGGAATCCAATTGATGAGATAAACAACTGTAAGAACAACATCCCCCCAGAAACGTATAGGCACATTTGAGGTAAACATAATGCCTCTAGTACCTCCAATATGCGTCTATTCTTTCTTTTAGCAACCCCATTCTGCTGTGGTGTATGTGGGCAGGTATTCTGATGGATAATCCCATGATCATAGGAGGCTAATGGGTTTGCAAAATATTCTTTTGCATTATCTGATCTAAAAATTTTAATTTTGACCCCAAATTGGGTTAAAATCATTTGATGAAAGATCCGGGTTAATGCTGGAACCTCATCTCGAGAACACATAAGGTAAACCCAAGAAAATCAAGTGTAATCATCAACAAATAATAGGAAATATCTGTACCCCCCATGGTAGTGGTATGATAGGGTCCCCAAACATCAGTGTGCACAATTTCAAAAAGAATATTGCTTTTATTATTACTTAATGAATAGGTAGTCCTACAATGTTTTGCAAGCTCATAACTTTCACATTTCAAACTAGTCATCTGAAAAAATTCAAATATACTGGGAAACAAACTTTTCAAAGCCTGAAAGGATAAATGGTCCAATCTATTATGCCAAAGCATCACCTAATCAACAGACTGAGAAACAAAGGATTTCTTAGTTTCACTATCTTCCTGATGAGCACTTCCTCTAAGTAGATAGATTCCATTTGTCTCACGGCCAGTCCCAATCACCTTCCTTGTTTCCAGATCCTGAAAACACACATCGATCAGGAAAAAAAGGTTATTGAACAATTCTGGCCTTTTGTAATGTTAAGAATCGAGAGCAAGTTAGTGTTAAGCTTAGGAACATGCAGGACAGAGGATAGTGAGATTGCATCAGACAACTTGATGTCTCCTTTGCCAGAAATAGGAACAAGGGATCTATTAGCAATGGACACTTTGTCTTTACCAGAAGATAAATGATAGGTAGAGAATAGTGATGGCAAGCCAGTCATATGGTCAAATGCTCCTGAATCTATTATCCAATAATGTTCTGTATTACCTGGACCTGAAGATGAGGTTGAAGGAGCTGATGATGGCTGAGGAGATGGTACTAAATTACTGACTTCACTTTCTAATTGTGTCAGAGCAGCTAGGGTATCAAGAGGAGCTCCTCTTGAAGCCGTTGAGGCTGCACTATCAGTGTTGACAGCCATATTGGCATTACCCTTTTTGTTTCCGAGTTTTGCCGGAACTAGATGTGGATGCAACTTCCAACAAGTCTCTTTGGTGTGTTTAGGTTTCTTGCAATGTTCACATACTAGGTCCTTTTTAGCCTCTTTCTTCATATCCCTTTCCTTATCTCCCCTTGGCTTGGGTTTAACTGCTGCCAGGGCAGATTCGAAAGGCTTCTGCTGTAACATAACCTTTCTCCTAGTTTCTTCACTGTGCACTAGGGAATAGACTTGAGATAGAGTCATACTTTCTCTTGTCAATAGTTGTTGTCTTACAATATCATATTCAGAATTTAGACCAGCCAAGAACTCAAATACTCTGTTAGTTTCAATCTGCTTTCTGTAAGTCTGTGCATCTTTTTGAATCTCCCATTCAATTGTCTCAGGGTGGTCAATCTCATGCCATAGGAATTTTAGGGTTGAGAAGTAAACAGAGACCCTGTTTCTCCCCTTGAGAGTAGGTTTCTTTCACAACATCCCAAATTTCTTTAGTTGTTTTTGTTAGAATATTAGAGTTATGTTCGGCTGATAAGAGTTCTTATTAGCCCATTCTTATGTTTAACTTATCTTGTAACTGGGCTTGTGTTAATGGGCCTAATCTTGTTTAATGTTTAAGTCATCTGGGTGTCCCATCACTAATCAGGGGCATCCCAGTAATTTCTTGTACCTTGTACTATATTCATCTATAAATAAAGAACTGGTCGACTGGCTAGTACAGTTCGACATTCTCTTCTTTTCTGTCATTCTCTTTTCTTCCTTGCTACTTCAAGTATAGCACTTCAGATTACATGGTATCAGAGCATTAGCTCCTTCCTGGTTTCAGCAGGCGCACTCTCTTCTCTTGCTGTCTTTTCATCTTCTCTTTTCCTTTTCTGGGTTGCTGCAGTGAAGACCTAGGAGTGTAAGAGAGTAAAGCAAGTTCGAACCTAGGGTTTCTCTTGGTTGTAGGACTCAAGAGAAGTAAGACCCAGAAGTAGATGTCCTACTAGATTATCTCCAGCAAATAGTAGCTATTGGGCTACTAAGAGAGGTCTGTATAGGACAGACCTAGTTGAGGACTGTTTTCAGCAGTCCTAGCACTAGCCGAAAGAGGGAGAGCTTCCTCTACAGTTGCAGCTTCGTGCTCCAGCAAGACTTGCACAGAACAAGTGGTAAAGACTTAGCCTTCTCTATAGTTGCAGCTTCGTGCCCCAGCAAGACTTGGGCAGAACTGTGGTAACTTCAGTTACAGATTCTCTTCAGGTCGGTTATCAGTCCTACTTTGTGAACTTCAGTTACTGCACTGCACAGTTACTTCAAGTTGCACAACAAGCCCTAACTGAAGTAACTTCAGTTACTAGCACTGTGAACTGGTTCAGTTACAGCCCTGTACTTGCTACTTCGGCCAGTCCTAAACAGCACTGCACAGTACCCGAACTGTGAACACTTCTACCAGCACGGTGAACACTGTGACCACTTTGGCCAGTCCTAAACAGAATCACCTACAAGGTCTTCAAACCTGGAAAACCCTAATCTGCATAGCTTGCAGATTACAAGTGTGCTGCTAGATGAGTATAACTTCAGAGAGTGGTCTGTCTCAGCAATGCTGTTCATTACCTCTCGTGACCTCACAGGCTATTTAGATGGAGACAAGAAACAACCAGAAATTGGCAGTCCTGAATACACCGTGTGGCGTATGGAAAATGCCACAGTCATGTCTTGGTTGCTGGCCTCTATGACTCCTAGGGTGGCCAGAACTGTTCATCACTTCCCCACAGCTGCTAAAATTTGGGAGAAAGTATCGAAGACATATGGCCAGAAAAAGAACAATGCTAGAATTTACAGGCTGAACCAAGACATTGCAGTCCTAAGGCAAGGAGACATGTCTGTGGCAACCTACTTTGCAACACTGGAAGGCCTCTGGGAAGAGCTTGACCACCATTTGATTTTGGATTGGGAAAATGCTAATGATAAGGGGAGGCATGATAAGCAGATTGAGGAGGGCAGAGTCTTCAAGTTTCTGGCGGGTCTTGACCCTGTATATGAAGGTATATAAGGTCACAGATTCTAGGAAGAGATGAATTACCAGAGCTTCACCATGTCTACTACCTGGTGAGGAATGAAGAAGTAAGGAGAAAGGAGATGCAAGTTGACTCCTAGGCACAGTCAACAGAACAACCTGGAGAACATTCAGCCTTAGTCTCCACTAAGGGGAATAGATTTTCAGACAAGAAGTTCCTCAAGTGTACACATTGTGGTGGTGAGAAACACACAAAGGAGAAATGTTGGGTCCTGTACCCTCATCTGAAGCCAGCTGCTCTGAGAAAGGACAAAAGGCAACAGAAGGGCCACACAGGAAGTGGGAATCTTGCCACCAACAACAGTAGTGACAACTCACAGAGTATTCAGACAGTGTCATCTTCCACCGCAAGGCAGGCTGCCAACTCCTCTGGACCAAGTACTTTGGGCTTCACAGCTAGTGAGGTAGAGGTTCTCAGTCGGGCATTAGCCCGTCTGAAGAACAATTCTTTAGCTTCCACCTCTCTTGCCAAATCAGGTACAGCCTCTGCATTTAGTGCATCTAGTTCCATTAATTCTACCTCTTGGGTGATTGATTCCGGAGCCACTGACCATATGACACATATGTCCTCCTTATTCTCCACATATCATTTGTTGTCTGGCCAGGATAAAATGAGAGTAGCTGATGGGTCCCTCTCCACCATCTCTGGAAAGGGGGTGGTTGACCTAAGCAAGGATCTCTCTCTTAAATCAGTCCTACATGTTCCTAGTCTTACCTCAAATCTGTTGTCTGTTTCAAAGCTTACAAAAAACTTGAACTGCAGTATAACTTTCTTTCCTTCTCATTGTGTCTTCCAGGACAGATTGACGAGGAGAACGATTGGGAGTGGTCATGAGTATGGGGGCCTCTACTACTTTGATGAAGATGTCAGCTCAGCCATGCAAGCTTCTACTACTAGTCCGGAGAGTGTGGAGTCAATAGCTAGGCTGCACTTGTGGCATGCTAGGCTAGGTCATTTGTCCTTTTCTTCCTTAGCAATGTTGTTTCCCGAATTATGTAAGGGCATTTCGAGTCAGAGTTTAATTTGTGATGTGTCAAATGTCAAAACAATGTAGATCAATGTATCCAATTTCTAGTAATGAAATTCAAGCCCCTTTTGACTTGGTTCATTCTGATGTTTGGGGTCCTTCACCCATTGTTTCCATTGATGGCTTCCGTTACTTCATCAGTTTTATTGACCATTATTCTCGGTGCACTTGGATTTATCTGTTGAAAGGACGTGAAGAAGTTCCCCGGATAACTATGATGTTTTGCAAGATGGTTGAAACACAATTTGATAAAAAGATCAAGCAATTCCGTTTAGACAATGCAGCTGAATACTTTGAAAGATCCCTGAACTCATTCATGGAAGATGCAGGCATGTTACATCAATCATCGTGTGCTTACACCCCTCAGCAAAATGGGGTCGCTGAGCGCAAGAACAGACATCTATTGGAGACAGCTAGAGCCCTTCTTTTCCAGCACAATGTGCCCAAGCAATATTGGTCTCAAGCTGTTCTCACTGCATCATACCTGATAAATCGGATGCCATCTAAGGTACTGGGTATGAAGACCCCTTTCTCTGTTTTGTGTCCCACTCTTCCAGAATTTCCTCTTCCCCCGTGGGTTTTTGGTTGTACATGCTTCATACATGTGAAAGATCCAAAGAAGACCAAGCTGGATCCTAAGGCTACAAAGGGAATATTTTTGGGGTACTCTCCTACGCAGAAGGGGTATAAGTGTTATGATCCTGTCTCCAAGAAAAAATATGTCACCAGGGATGTAGTCTTTTTTGAGTTTCAACCCTATTTCGGGTCTTCTCAGAATCCTCTTCAGGGGGAGAGTAGTGGGTTGGAAGAGGATTCTCATTCTCCCTTCTTTTTTGTTCCCATTTCAGCACCTTCCACTACTACTAGCTATAACATTCCGGGTCAACCTAGTGAGACTTCCACTATGCCAGTTGCTTCTCCAGATTTGGCTGATACTTCTGAAGGTTCCAGTAAACAAGAGAAAGAGATACTTACATACAGTAGAAGGAAGAAGGCCCCTCAACCTCATGATTGCAACCAGTTGAACTCAGATCAATCTGTCTCTGCAATCCAAGGTAATTCTGATTCACTCAATTCAGATTTGGATCTTCCTATTGCTCTCTGTAAGCCTGTTCGTTCTTGTACCACTCGGCATCCCATAGCCGATTATGTTTTTTACTCACACTTATCCCCTGCCTATCATTCCTTTGTGTCTGCTCTTTCCTCTGTATGTGTCCCTTCCAGGTATTCAGAGGCGGCATCTGATCCAAGGTGGAAAGAAGCCATGAATGAGGAGATGAAAGCCCTAATGAAAGCAAGGACATGGGAATTGGTGGACCTGCCAGAAGGGAAAGGCAATGTTGGGTGCAAGTGGGTATTCACAGTAAAGCACAGGGAAGATGGGTCAGTTGAGAGGTACAAGGCCAGACTCGTGGCAAAGGGGTTTACACAAAAGGAAGGAATTGGCTACAAGGAAACCTTTGCCCCAGTAGCAAAGCTCAACACAATCAGGGTTCTACTGTCACTAGCAGCAAAATTCTCTTGGGAACTTCATCAGCTAGATGTGAAGAATGCCTTCCTAAATGGTGATCTTCATGAAGAGGTATTCATGGAACCCCCACCTGGATATGATGTTGGAAAGAAGGTATGTAAACTAAGGAAAGCATTATATGGTTTGAAGCAATCTCCCCGGGCATGGTTTGAGAGACTTTGTTTGGCCATGAAGAAAGTAGGGTACACTCAGAGCAGTGCAGATCATACATTGTTTACAAGGAGACAGGATGACAAACTTACAGCACTCATTGTGTATGTGGATGATATGGTGATTACTGGAAATGATGTGAGAGAGATGAAGAGGCTGAAGGAGTTCTTAGCTTCAGAATTTGAGATCAAAGACCTGGGAAATCTGAGATACTTTCTTGGAATTGAAGCTGTTAGATCAAGAGAAGGAATCTACATATGTCAAAGAAAGTATGTGCTAGATCTCCTAGAGGAAACAGGCATGATGGGGTGCAGGCCAGCAGACACTCCAATAGAACCAAGCCATGGATTACAAGAATCAATGGGTGAGGAATACTGTGATAAGGAAAGGTACCAAAAGTTGGTAGGAAAACTGATATACTTATCCCTTACTCGGCCAGACATTGCCTATGCAGTGCATGTTGTCAGTCAATTCATGCACTCACCAAAGACCCCTCATATGAGAGCAGTGGAAAGAATCCTCAGATACTTGAAGACTTGCCCAGGGAAATGAATTTTATTCAGAAAAAACAGCAGACTTGAAATTGAAGCCTACACTGATGCTGATTGGGCTGGGTCTGTTGGAGACAGAAAATCAACCTCAGGTTACTGTACATTCTTGGGAGGAAACCTAGTCACATGGCGTAGTAAGAAGCAGAATGTTGTGGCTAGATCAAGTGCAGAAGCAGAATACCGAGCTATGGCACACGGGGTTGCTGAACTCTTATGGCTCAGGACTCTCCTTAATGAGCTTGGTATCAAGACAGAGGGTCCTCTCAAGCTGTATTGTGATAATAAAGCTGCTATCAACATTGCCAACAATCCTGTGCAGCATGACAGGACAAAACATATTGAAATTGATCGACACTTTGTCAGAGAGAGAATTATTTCAGGAGAACTCTGTGTGCCTTATACTCCATCAGAGATGCAGATTGCAGATGTATTAACTAAAGGGCTGGCATCAACAAAGTTCAGGGACATACTTGGCAAGCTAAACATGATTGATATCTATGCTTAGCTTGAGGGGGAGTGTTAGAATATTAGAGTTATGTTCGGCTGATAAGAGTTCTGATTAGCCCATTCTTATGTTTAACTTATCTTGTAACTGGGCTTGTGTTAATGGGCCTAATCCTGTTTAATGTTTAAGTCATCTGGGTGTCCCATCACTAATCAGGGGCATCCCAGTAATTTCTTGTACCTTGTACTATATTCATCTATAAATAAAGAACTGGTCGACTGGCTAGTACAGTTCGACATTCTCTTCTTTTCTGTCATTCTCTTTTCTTCCTTGCTACTTCGAGTATAGCACTTCAGATTACAGTTTTTGCCCATAAGTAATTTCAGCTGATGTGTGGCTACATAGAGTTGCACAGCCATGTCATCACCAAATAATTTTCCCGAATCCACTTAGCATAAGTGGGATCCTCCTTGGATGGTTCCTTCACATCTCCCAACAAATAGTTTAGCTTTCCTCTTCCCCCAATGGCCATCATAGCTGACTGGGCCCATTTTAAGTAGTTTGAACCATCAAACTTTACAGTTATAATCTGGAAGGTGTTTTCAACCATGCTGCCTGAACCAGCCCCAAAAACACCCTCCCCTTAGCTTTCAAACTCCATTAGAATGCTTCCTAATTACTGTACCAATCGGCGTACTGGGTCTGTAGCAGATAACAGGAGGGTTTTGATTTAGAAATCCTAATTTTGTGATAGTCGGCCTATTGAGACTGAATTGTATCAGTCCTGTTAAAAAGAACTACTGGATCATCCAAAAAATGCAAAAAGGGTTTTTTTCTTAATCGTACCTCTTATATCAAGAGATCCTTGCTGCTTATTTCTGGTAAGGCTTGAAAACTTACCATAAAATTCTGAGAAACTCTGGTCTTGATAATTAGCTTCAGTCTTGAATAGAAGAAACCGATCCTGAACAAGAATTCTTCTGAAACTTTGATCACCACCTCTAGTCTTGATTAAGACTTGATTTGATCCTCTTCTCTTCCTCTGATTCTTCCTGGTTGTCAAAGATCTGATCCAATCTTTGGACTGCTGTTGTAGATAACCTCCAAGAATCAGCCGAAGGGAGCTTTCTCTATTCTTCTAGCTGTAGGCAGTTCTCATGTGGTCGGCTGGATCAAACTCTCATGAGAAGCCCTAAATTTGGCTCTAATACCAAGTAGTCGTACAAGAGACTCTTTAGGTTTTGAACAGAAAATAAAAGAGAAGAAGAAAAAGAGAAGAAGAGAAGAAGAGAGATAGAGAAGGAGGACTTGTGGGAGAAGCTTTGAAAGAAGAGAATGGTTGGAGTGCTTAAAACAGCCGCCCCACTCCTTAATTTATATACATAGTAAAGGGGCTTTGATGCCTCGAGGCCCTCAAGTTGCAACAGGTTTTGAGAATTTTGGCATTCTAAGCTTCCTTCTAATCAATAGTTTGAAGAAGGGCTGTTTTTTTGGGTTTCAAATGGTTGCAGTAAGTGTCCATCACTTTGTGGTGATTGTGTGAGATGTTTTGGTGTAGCAGTAGTTGAGTTATGTGATTATAGGGTCAGCTGGTAATTGAAGAAACCTATTATTTTTTGGTATTTTCCTATGGTAGAAATTGGGATGTGATGTGTGTTCAGACATAGTTGTGTGATAGAAGTTTTTACTATAAATGAATAATCACAGATAATTGCAAATTACCAAAATTACTTGAAAATAATTTTGCCAATAATTATTTAATAGTATATTAACATTATTGAATTACATTAATGTAATTTTAATAATTATTTAATAATTAATGGTAAGTTAACATTAGTTAACAGTAATTTAACATTAATTAATTAAAAGTAAACGAATTAATTTTTCCAATAATTTACTGGCTTATTTTGGTAATTTATAAAAAGTTCCAAAATAAGGATGTATCTAGGTTGGTAACTGGTAGCATGGGTTTAGATCGTATCTGGGTTGGATCCGACCCAGGAAGCCTTTCTTATTAACCCGTTATCAACTACAATGTTCGCTTGAAGTAGTGAACACAGAAATTGTTACCCCCTCTTCTATTGCAACAAAATGTTGATGTTCTACATGGTTACCATTGTACAAATGTTGGTGAGTGTTCCAATGACCATTTTCCAATAAAAAACCGACCAAACTTCATATGTATTTGTTGAGAATGTAATAAGGTCATTTATGTCCTTTCGTCCTTTCTTTGTATTTGGGTGCCTATTCAAGGGCCCATTTGTAATTTTCTTAAAATGTTAAAAAGAAACTCTTCAAGGTGTGAACAGCAACACACCTGAGTTATTCGAAAAACTCTTCTTCTTCTCGAATCTCAATTGCTTTAACTTGGTATTAGGGCATCGGAAGATCAAGGAAAGCATCTACAGCTGGTCGTGACTCACAGACAAACTTGCTGACGTCAGCAGCCCGTACAGTCAGTTACGTTCATGTGTAGTTTTGGCACCCCTTGATGCGCCTCATTTTTAGAAGAATTTTGATATACATTTCATATAGTTTTGAAGATTTTTTAAATTTTTCTTGGATTATAGATTTGGAGTTTAGGGCTTGCATGTTCGCATGGTGGGCTGGTTGCTGTTAAACCCACTTGCGTTTGAAGTGTGGTAATTTTTTGAGATTATAGGAAGCAGTCTTAGATTTTTTGGAGCCCTAAAACCTTTTTTGGGAATCTTTTTCTTCCCCTATTTTGTCGCCAACACCTTCTTTTCTTCTGTTTATTGTTGTAGCCTGTGTTTAACCTTCAAGGAAAGGTGTTTGGGTGATAAGTTATGATTAGGATTAGTTCTTTATGATAAGATTAGGACTAGTTTTTTATAAAATTAGGATAAGATTAGGATTAGTCTTTTTTCAACTTTATCTTATCTTATCTTATCTTATCTTGCCATGTAAGCAATTCAGTCCTTTTACAAGTATGATACTATGTATATAAATTTAAGAGGGGGGCGGCTGTTTAAACACACCAACCACTCTCTTATCTGTTAGCTCTCTTACAAAGTCTCATAATTGTTCTATAACATTCTTTCCATCTTATTGTGTCTTCCAGGATCTAAGTACGGGGAAGAAAATTGGCAGTGGACATGAAGCCAATAGAGTTTATCTTCTTTATCAGTCTCCAAAGTTTGGGTAAATGTGTCAATCTGAGTCCTGTCATGATGAAAAACTAAATCAATTGTCTAGTCTACAATGTGAAGTATGTCAACTATCAAAGCAATGTAGAACCACATATTTTGCAAGTAATAGGAGAAGTTATGTTGCTTTCCATTTAATACATATTGATGTTTGGGAACCTTATTCTATTCCATGTATGGGTGGTTATAAATATTTTATTCTCTTTGTTGATGACTACTCGCAGTATACCTAGCTATATTTGATGAAGAGCCGAGATGAAGTTCCTTCAATTATAAAAGGCTTTTTAAATATGGTGGAGACACAATTTGAAAAGAAGATTAAGATTATTAGATCTAACAATGCCAAGGAATATTTTGAGAAGCACTTACAAACTTTCCTTGAAAAGAAATGAGCAATTCACCAAAGTTCATGTCCTCATACCCCACAACAAAATGGGGTATCAGAGAGGAAAAACATACATGTGGTTAAAGTTGCTAGGGAATTGTTATTCCATATGCATGTCCCAACTCAGTTTTAGGGGGATGCTGTACAAACAGTTGTATATCTTATTAACAGACTTTCTTCGCGGACCCTTCATCTCCAGTCTTCTCATCAGCTTCTTTTTCCTTATGAGGATACCTTCCATCTTTCTCCTAAGATCTTTGGGTGTGTCTGTTTCGTCTATGACATGAGTCCTTCTAGGTTGAAATTTGATCCAAAGTCTATTAAGTGTGTCTTCTTGGGATATTCTTCAACCCAAAAAGGGTACCGTTGTTATGACCCTCGCTCTAGAAAAAGGCATGTGTCCAAAGATGTTACATTCTTTGAGTCTACTCCCTTCTTTTACTCTTCTCGTCCTTCTCTTCATGGGGAGACTGCTAGTGAAGATCGGACTCCTTTTTGTATGCCGATTCCTGCTCTAGCTGTAACTGATATTGTCAATCCTTCTCCTTCTCCTCTTCCTCCTTGTGGTGGTAGTAATACTCCTGTGCCTCCTCCTATTCCTCGGTCTTGGCACTAGTGGTTTGTTAGACGAAAAAAAGAGGACTCCAAAGATTGAATGTCCATTACAATCTGACTACCAGACTCATGTAATCTGGATTTTGAACCCCTTCTTGCTTTTGATACTTGCGGTGAACCTGTTATTGAGCCTCCTAGTGTGGTTTCTGACCTTAACCTTCCTATTGCGGTTCGTAAAGAAAAAAGGACATGTGCTAAATATCCTATCTCCAATTATGTATCTTATAATACCTTATCTCCCTCTTATTGTGTCTATATCTCTTCCATTGCTTCTGTTTTTATCCGTCATAGTGTTACTGAGGTAGTACAGTTCCCTCATTGGAAGGATACTATGAACTAGGAAATGGAGGCGCTTGAGAAAACTCAGACATGGGAAATTGTTTCTCTTCCAGTGGGCAAAGTTCTTGTTGGGTGTAAGTGGGTTTACACAGTGAAGCATAAAGCTGATGGCTCAATTGAAAGGTATAAAGCTTGACTTGTGGAAAAATGGTACACTCAATCTTACAACATTGATTATCAAGACACCTTTGCTCCAATAGCCAAGATGAACTCAATTCGAATTATCATGTCTCTTGCTGCCCATTATTCTTGGCCCTTGTATCAAATGGATGTTAAGAATGCATTCCTTAATGGCGACCTTCAGGAAGAAAAGGAAATATGTTCTTAATCTGCTTCAGGAAGTAGGGAAATTGGATTATAAACCAACTGAAACTCCAATTGATCCCAATCATAAGTTGGGAGTTGATGATGGAGATGTCCTTCCTGACAAAGTTGTGCATCAAAGACTTGTCAATCATCTTCTCTACTTGTGTTTGACTACACCAGATATATCATATGCTGTGAATGTGGTTAGCCAATATATGCACAAGCCTAGGTCATCTCATATGCAAGCAGTGAATAAGAATACTAGCCTATTTAAAAGGATGTCCAGGAAAATGGATGTTGTATTCTAATTATGGGCATCTCAAGGTAGAGGCTTACTAATGCTAACTGGGTAGGTTCTATTGATGAGAGGTGGTCCACTTTTGGCTATTGTACCTTGGTGGGTGGTAATGTTGTATCTTGGATAAGTAAGAAACAATCAGTTGTGGCTCGATCTAGTGCATAGGCAGAGTATAGAGCTATTGCTCGTGGAGTTTCCGAATTGTTATGGCTGAAGAACTTGTTGACAGAAATGAGAGTGCAGATTGTTACTCCAATGATATTATATTGTGATAGTCAAGCAGCCATAAACATAGCCCACAATCTTGTTCAACATGACTGTACAAAGCATATAGAGGTTGATCGGCATTTCATTAGAGAAAGAGTTGTCAATGGAGAGATTTGTTTACCTTTTGTTAGATCTAAAGATCAACTGGCCGATTGTCTTACTAAAGGTATCTCCAATTCAAAGCTTGACAACAATTTGAACAAGTTGGGCATGACAAATATCTATGCTCAGCTTGAGGGGGAGTGTTGAGAATGTAAGGGCATTTATGTCCTTTTCTCCTTTTTTTGTATTTGGGTACCTATTTGGGACTAAATTTTTTGTCAACGTTTAGATGGTTATAAAGAAAATTAAATAACACTTGAAGGGCATTTGTGTCTTTTTCAAATGCCACTTAACAACTAATTAATGGAAGGTACTGGATTGTCACATTTTAAAAGTTTGGGTACTGAATTGTTGCATTTCAAAGTTTGGGGACTAAAGTGGCATTAGGCCCAAAGTACAGGGTACTAATTAGGAATTTTCCCACTCTGATCTTTCCTTTAACAAAAATAACCAAGTAACTCGAGTGAAATCATCAACAAAAGTAACAAAGTACTACACACGACTGATGGCACAAGGAGGAAAAGTAGCCCAATGATGCTTGCTAAGCTGACATGCATCACACTCAAAGCTAATTGTAGAGAAGATGGGCCGAATGGCCCATAGGTTGTTTATTCTTTCTTGTTATTTATGTTTTTTTGTAATGGGCCTTATTCTAGGCCCATCCTGTCTATATTAAGTTCTTTGTAAATTCTTGCCCAACTAAGGGCCTCCTTGTAATTATTCAAATATATCTTAATAAAAGAGTGTTAGGGTGCTGAGAGAGAGTAGGTTCGAAACTCTCATTCTCAGACCCTCATTGCCGAACTCTCAAGCTCTCCTCTCTTCAGTTTTCTTCATGGTATCAGATCATACCCGAACTTCAATATTCTAGGGCTGGAAGCTTAGGCTCGTATTGCCTGATTCTTGGAGGTCATTGGAAGTGCCCAAGACTAGAATCTCTTGGAGAAGTGGTTCGGTGGCCAGGAAGAATCAGAGAAGAAAAGGGAAGGGGAACAACTTGATTCTGTTTTGAAGCTCGAACTGTAAGTTGTGCTCAGTTTTCTGGTTGTTCTATATTACTTTTGACTATGTTTGGACTGTTGAAGTGTCTGAAAATCTCTGGTTGTTCTGTATTACTCTCGGCTGTGTTTGGACTGTTGAAGTGTCCGAAAACTCTGGTTGTTCTGTACTACCTTCGGCTGCCATTGAATCTGGTTTAACCCAGAAATTTCTGGGCTGTTTTTCACTCCTTCTTGGACTGTCAAAACTGCCGAAACATCCTTGTAACAAGGCTGTGGATTGTTACTTATATTTGGCTGTTTTGGGGGGCTGTACGAACTGTTCTTAAGGCCTTTTTTCTTTTTGACAGTGGGGTTGTCTCTATTGCCCACACTGTGTTTGTAAAAAGGGCTATTTCAGCAATACCAAGTGGTATTTACCTTGAAGTCCAGATTTGAAAAGGTACTTCGGCTGAGTGCCTAGAAGTTTCTGTTTACTTCTTGAAGGATGAACTCAGTGTATTGCCTTCTTGTGGTCGGCTGAACTCAGTGTGTTGCCTTCTTGTGGTCGGCTGAACTCTGTTCTTGCTTGCCCTCATTCAGTATACTTGTAGAAGTCATCTGAAATCATATTTGAAGTATTTACATGATGTACTCCTCGAAGTTTGAAAACAAAAGTGGTGCTGAATATGGACTGGTTCAGGGGACTCCAAGTGATTCCTTATTGACTGTGACTACAGTTAAACTAGATGGAACTAATTATCTAGTATGGTCACAATCAGTAAAGATTCATGTATGTAGTAGAGGAAAGTGGGGGTTCATTTCCGGGAGTAAGAAGGCTCCCCCAGAAGATGATCCATCCTACGAGAAGTGGATGCAAGAAAATTACACTGTCATTGGGTGGCTTGTGAACTCAATGCAGCCACAAATCAGCCAACACTACCTATGGATGAATTCAGCAAAAGAAATTTGGGATAGTGTTGCAGAAACCTATTCCCAAAAACTCAATGTGGCCCGAGCATATAAATTGAGAAGTGATGTAAAGAATTTAAGGCAAGAGGAGAAACCTCTTGCTGTATATTTCTCAACCTTGAAGTCCCTATGGCAAGAGATTGACCTAATAGAAGTTGTAACTTGGGACACCACCAATGATGCAGAGACCTACAGAAAATTGGTTGAAAGGAACAGGGTATTTGAGTTCTTAACTGGACTAAACCCAGAATATGATATCACAAAACAGAATATTCTTTCCAAGGAGTGTGTCTCTTTGTCACAAGCTTATGCATTAGTGAGTAGTGAAGAGAGCAGAAGGGATGTCCAGGTTCAAGGGGCTGATATTAATGATCACTTTGCCAATGTGGGGATTAAACCTAAAGGGAATGCTGGAACTTCTGGTGGCACAGATATGTGAGTACTACAAGAAGCCAAAGCACACCAAAGACAAGTGCTGGAAATTACATCCTAATCTTGTTCCCATTCGGTTTCAGAAAAAACATGATAGTAAAAGATCGGGAAGTGCAAATGTAGCTGTCGGGCCAGATAGTGAAGAGATGTCTGCTTCTGCACAGTTGGCAGCCATGAGAGCAGAATATGAAAAGTTTGGGAAGATGATCAGTCAGCTGAGTGATGTGACCTCTCTTTCCAACCCTTCAGGAAATTCTGCTGCTTCAGCATTTGCTCATTCAGGTATAAGGGCTTCTGCCAATCATGCTACCACTTCAGGTAATCTCAAGATCCCTTGGATTATTGACTCAGGAGCTTCTGACCATATGACCAATCTGTCTACCTTGTTTGTTTCATATGACTTGCTTCCTGGACGTGATAAAATCACTTTAGTTGATGGTTCACTTGCCCCCATCTCTGGTAAGGGAACCATTAAGGCTACGGATTCCTTGTTCCTACCTTTTGCCCTCCATGTACCTAAACTGAATACAAATTGGTTGTCTGTGAGTAGTTTAACCAAGTCACTAAACTGTTGTGTAACATTTTTTCCTTCCTACTGTGTTTTTCAGGATCTGGAGTCTCAGAAGGTGATTGGGAGTGGCCATGAGGCGAACGGAATATACCTGCTTGATACTCCGGGACAATGCACTGATCATCTTGGGAATGATGCTCTTGGATCTGTCTCTTCAGAGTCTTTAGTCGGATTATGTTGTGTCATCATCGTTTTGGTCATCTGTCTTTTTCTGCCTTGAGTCATCTATTCCCTGAACTGTTTAAGGGAATTAGTTTGTCCAGTCTTCATTGTGAGTGCTGTGAATTGTCAAAGCATTGTAGAAACAATTATCCTTTGAGCAATAAAAGATCTTCTTTTCCTTTTAATATTGTGCATTCTGATGTGTGGGGGCCTTACCACTTACCCTCCATGGGTGGCTACAAATATTTTATCCTGTTTATTGATGACTTTTCTCGGTTCACTTGGATATTCCTGATGAAATCCCATGATGAAGTTCCAAGACTTGTAAGACAATTCCATGAATTTGTTCTAACCCAGTTTGATACCATGATTAAAATCTTCAGATCTGACAATGCAAAAGAGTACTTTGAGAAAAACCTATCCTGCTATCTCTCTAACATGGGGGTTATTCATCAAAGCTCATGTGCTAGGACCCCAGAACAGAATGGGGTTGCTGAGAGGAAAAATAGGCATATTGTTGAAGTTGCAAGAAGTATCTTATTTGCCTCACATGTTCCTACCAGGTTTTGGGATGATGCTGTTCTTACTGCTACCTACCTTATAAACCGTATGCCATCCAGGGTTTTGGGGTTTAAGTCTCCCTTCAATCTTCTTCATCCGGACAAGGACCTTTTTCCTGTTCCTATTCATGTCTTTGGCTGCACCTGTTATGTACATGCTCCAAGTGTCCAAAGGCATAAATTTGAACCCAAAGCCCAAAAGTGTATCTTCCTTGGTTATTCCCCCACACAGAAGGGTTATTGTTGTTTTGATCCAAAGTTTGGCAATCGGTATGTCTCAATGGATGTGACCTTTGATGAGCTTTCCCCCTTTTATGGTTCATCTCCAGAAGGACATTGTCCACAGGGGGAGGATTTGTCACAGGTGTTTGCTCTTCCTCTTCCTGTCCCTGTTGAGTCTCTTGATGTGTCTGCTTCTCCTTCAAATGTATCAAGGGTGGATCAGTTGTTCCATTCTCCTTGTCCCAGTACTTTACCTCCTCGTCCTATCCTCAATCCCAAGGTGTATCAAAGGCAAAGATCCAGAAATGTGCAGGTTGTTTCTCCTACAACACATGAGCCTCATACACTTCCAGTCACAGAAGAGACAACAGGTACTATTTCAACACCTTTGGAGTCATCCTTCCCTGACCTTGATATTCCCATTGCTGTTAGGAAGGGAAAACGGAAGTACTTTGCATATCTCTCTTCTGTTGCTTCTCATCCTATTCCCAGGTCTGTGTCAGAAGCTCTTAAGATTCCAGAATGGAGGGATGCTATGAGATCTGAAATCGATGCCCTACACAAGAATGACACATGGGAAGTGGTGGATTTGCCTGAAGGGAAGGATCCAATTGGTTGCAAGTGGGTCTTTACTATCAAATACCGAGCTGATGGCACCATTGAAAGATACAAGGCCAGGCTGGTTGCAAAAGGCTATACACAGACATATGGGATTGGTTATTTAGAGACCTTTGCACCTGTTGCCAAGATGACATCTGTGAGGGTTCTTCTATCTTTAGTTGCTCACTTTGACTGGCCCCTTTATCAATTGGATGTGAAGAATGCATTTCTGAATGGTGAATTACATGAGGAGGTTTATATGTCTCTTCCTCCAGGGATGTATGGAACTGATATGAAAGGGAAGGTATGCAGGCTGAAGAAATCTCTTTATGGACTAAAACAGTCCCCTAGAGCATGGTTTGAGAGATTTAGAACAGCACTTGTTAACTTTGGTTATGTGCAGACACAGTCCGACCATACTCTTTTTGTGAAGAGGAGTGGACCTCTGGTAGTATACCTCATTGTGTATGTAGATGATATTGTAGTGACTGGTAATGATGTTTAAGGAATTCATGATCTAAAATCTTTTCTCCATACAGAGTTTGAGATTAAAGATTGGGGAAATTGAGATACTTTCTTGGCATAGAAGTGGCTCGATCCAAAGATGGGATTTTTATCTCCCAAAGGAAGTATGTTCTTGACTTGCTCTCTGAAACTGGAAAGATGGGTGCTAGACCAGTTGCTACACCTATTGATATGAGTCATAAACTCTCAGCCTCAGAAGGGACATTGTTAGAAGACAAAGGAATCTTTCAGAGACTTCTTGGGAAACTTTTGTACCTATGCATGACTCGGCCAGATATTGCATATGCAGTCAGTTGCATTAGCCAATTCATGCATGCTCCCCGAGACACTCATATGGCAGCAGTAGAGAGAATCCTATGTTATTTGAAGGGCTCCCAGGAAAGGGTATTTTGTTTGCCAAGCATGGTCATATGAAACTTGAAGCCTACACCGATGCTGACTGGGCCGGAAACATTGATGACAGAAGATCTACTTCTGGGTATTGGAGCTTGGTGGCTGGTAATGTTGTTTCTTGGAGAAGCAAGAAACAATCGGTTGTTGCTCGGTCTTCTGCTGAAGCAGAATACAGGGCCATGGCAAATGGAGTTTCTGAGTTATTATGGCTAAAATCATTGATGGAAGAACTTGGAGTTGAATATGACAAGCCAATGATGTTGTACTGTGATAATCAGGCTGCCATCAACATTGCTCACAACCTAGTGCAACATGATAGAACCAAGCATATTGAAGTTGATCGACACTTCATTAGGGAAAGGGTCTCTTCGGGTGAAGTGTGTCTTCCTTTCATCACATCTGAAGGATAGTTGGCAGATTTTCTCACCAAAGGCATTCCCAAGGCAAAACTTCAGCATGATACCAGCAAGCTTGGCATGATTGACATCTATGCTCAGCTTGAGGGGGAGTGTAGAGAAGATGGGCCGAATGGCCCATAGGTTGTTTATTCTTTCTTGTTATTTATGTTTTTCTGTAATGGGCCTTATTCTGGGCCCATCCTGTCTATATTAAGTTCTTTGTAAATTCTTGCCCAACTAAGGGCCTCCTTGTAATTATTCAAATATATCTTAATAAAAGAGTGTTAGGGTGCTGAGAGAGAGTAGGTTCGAAACTCTCAATCTCAGACCCTCATTGCTGAACTCTCAAGCTCTCCTCTCTTCAGTTTTCTTCACTAATGTTGGCTAGTATTGGAGGAAACAGAACATAAAGACTATAAGGAAGGATGGCCTAGTCGGCAGTGTAGCTGGAAAGGTGACACATTAAAAGATGATGACTAAAAAGCAATATTCTCTAAGCTACCCTCTAGATAGTAGAGACCACTGGACTCATGTCCTCCACCAATCTGCTTCTTTGTCTTGAGGTCCTGAAACACACAATATGAAGGATAAAAGGTGACAGAGATAGTCAGTTTACTCACAGCCATAAGATTAAAAGGAAATTGAAACATAAAGTACAGATGATAAAGGAAGTTGTGGAGTTGGATTGATACTTCCAATTCCAGAAAATAGGAATGTACACCCATTGGCAAGGGTAACATGTTGTGTAGAAGAAGGTAAAGAATGAAACTGGGTAAAAGCGGATGAAGTACCTGTCATGTGGTTGGTAGCTCCTGTGTCAATGACTCATGGAGATGTGGTAGAAAGAAAGCAAGTGGAGCCAATACCTGATGTCTGAGCAAGAGTAGTAGTGGATGAAGATGTAGCTGCAATCAATTTATTATACACTTACTTTGAGATGGTCATAGTTTCCCCTTCTGATTGATTATCTATAGCAATAGTCTGCAAAGATGTATTAGTCATTCCATCATGTTAAGTGGTTTGATTTGCACAACTCCCCGTTTTCTTCAACAAATGGCAATCAACTATATGGCCCTCATGATGGCAGTGTGAGCAAAATCAAACTCCATACAAGTCTTTACAGTATCCAATGGTGTGACCTTCTAGCCAATAGTGAGTGCAAAATCTAAAAGTTGTATTCCTTCCACGACCATGACCACCTCTACCTCCAATATCACCTCTCCCACCATATGGTCCAGATGGGCCATGTCCACCGCTTCAACATCCTCCACTATGTACACCTCAACCACCACCTCTAGAAATAACAACAGCAGCACAGTCAGATAAAGGAGTAGATTCAGGTAACCTAGCCCTTTGAAATCTAGAGAACACATCCTTTAAATCAGGTAATTCTGGACCCCCAAGAATTTGAGCTCGTACTTATTCAGGTTTGATGCCTGGGAGAAATTTAGCAACATATAACTCTTTCCTCTGATTTTCCATAACTGTAATATCACTAGTGGCAAGCTGGTGAATGTTTTATCTCCCTGCTGTAAACTAAATAATGATTAAAAGAACTTATATATTCAGGTGATATTATTGCTACTCGAATACATCCTCTTCACTTGATCCCAAATCTGTTTAGACGTATCCAGAAAAATAAGTGTGCTGCTGATTTTGGTATCCACGGCACAACCAAGTCTTAATTTGTGCATCTTCTTGTATCCACTCTGAGTTTTATCTTCAATCAAAGTTGCACACACTTCCAAAGGTTATCTTGGCCTAACAAAACTGCTGAAAGCAAATAGGGGATGAAAATACCAACCTTGTCACTCTCACGATCATAAAAAAACAGCACCTTTCACTTCACAATGGATTCCCTCTTGGTTTGAGTCCACTAGAGGGTCACAACACATCACCAGTCACTTTTCACAGAAGCTGTAATGGTATAGACCATCACAAATCACCCAGAAATCTATCTGGGTTCGACTCCAATCACCAACAATAGTTGCAGCACACTTAGAAGAGAAAAAAAAATCAAACAATTAGGAAGGAAAGAAGAAAAGAAACCCTAATCACTTCACCTGCTCTGATATCATGAAAAGATGGTAATCACTGTCAATCAGTAATGAGTCAACAACCAGAAATAAAATAAAAGAAAAAAGGAGAAAGTAGAGAACGAAGAGGAAGAGAAAGACAAAGGAGAAGACTGAGAGAAGAGAACTGGGTCAAAACTGATTAGAGAATAGTTTAGAAGTCACTAATACTCTAAACCAGTCGGCCCACTACTTGTATTAGTGTAAATAAAAGGTGTTTACAAAAATACCCCTGTTTAGGGTTAGCTGATGGTCAATCTGTTATTCCAGTTGTTATTTATATTTCAGTTTTATATTGTTTTATGTGTTATGTAAATACCAAGGGCAGATTTGTCCTTTCATGTAACTAGCATAACCTATAAATACTAAATAGAAGTGGCGGCGGCAGAACATTCAGATTCTGTCCTTCCTTTCAATTTTTGTGTTCTACTGCTCTCTCTCTACTCTCTCCTCTCTCCTCTATACTTTTTTCTCCTTTTTCGAACCTGAAATCTATTAGGGTTCAAGGCAGATAGCAGCCTTGAACATCTACTTGGTATCAGAACAAGGTTAGGGTTTCTCATGTGAGTCTAGTCCAGCCGACCACATGAGAGTCCACTAGGGCTGGAAGCTGAGAAAGTGGAGTTCGTGGACTGATTCTTGGAGATCGCCAGAGGGTTTAGCAGCTGTTGAAGACTTGTCACGGTTGCAGAGTGTTGGTGATCAGGAAGAATCAGAGAAGACTAGGGTTCGGGTAACCTTGGAAGGCAGCGAACAGTTTTTTCTTGTAAGTCATCTATTTTCTAAGAGAAATACTATCAGAGAGGATAGGTTGGACCTACCTGGAAAGGGTGGCCGAACCATTCTAGGGTTTTCACCCTTCTATTCTCTAGGGTTTTACAGCAAACCCTACTATTGGGCCGAACTGCCTTAGGGTTCTTTTCTCCTACTCTAGGGTTTGAAAGTAAGCTTGCGGAAAGCCCTAATGTTAGACTGAACCTTGCGATTTACCTAGAGCTGTCCCCAAGTTTTTGTTAGCATTGATCAGCTTTTAGGGTTTCATATTAACCCTACTGCACCTACTGCAAGTCTATCTGTACGGTACTGATTGAAATGTGCAACTGAAATGTTTTCTTTGACTGATTAAAACCCTAATTCTGCCAAGCATATCAGACCTGCTTCTAAGCTGATTTTTCAGATCTTTTTGGGGTTTTCAAACTCTCTTAAGGGGTGAGAACTGTACGGACTGCTACTGTTGTGTTTGCTAGTTGGTTTCAGATTAGATTTATACCTGTTTTGTGCACATATACTGTGAATACAGATTGGTCCTACACTGTTTTGATTGTGATTGGTAGTCCAAGTGCTGTTTTTTGAGACTTGACCGAGATGGAGTTTAAAAATCAGGCAGAAGGCAGTTTTGGGAACAACAGTTATGGTAGTGTTTCTGAGACAGGTGGTCAGATTACAACCGTAAAGTTTGGTGGATCAAACTATTTGGAATGGGCCCAATCAGCCGTGATGGCTATTGGGGGAAGAGGTAAATTAGGGTACCTCTTGGGAGATGTGAAAGAACCCCCCAAGGGAGACCCTACGTATACCAAGTGGATCCAAGAAAACTACTTGGTTATGACATGGCTGTGTAATTCTATGCAGCCTCATATTAGCCGAAATTACTTGTGGGCAAAGACAGCTAAGGAGATATGAGATGTTATGAAAGAAACTTATTCCCAACCCCTTAATGTTGCCAGAGTATGAGTTGAAATGTGAAGTGAAAACCTTAAACAAGGAGAGAAACCGATTTCAGTATACTTCTCTACCTTGCAGTCTCTGTGGCGTGAGATTGATCACTTAGAGACTCTTGAGTGGGAGAGTCCCAAAGATGCATAGATATATAGAAATCAAGTCGAGACAAACCGGGTGTTTGAGTTTCTGGCGGGCCTAAATTTAGAGTATGATATTGTGCGGCAACAGATTTTGACTTGAGACAGTGTGACTCTCTCTCAGGCATACTCCTTACTACATAGTGAAGAGACCAGAAGGAAAGTTATGATTTAACCTCAGCCTCTCACACCAGCCTTTGTAGCTGTCAAACCCAAATCAGGGGGTGATTCAGAGAAGGACAGAAGGAAGGAAGACAAAAAGGATGTGGTATGTGAACATTGTAAGAAACCCAAACATACAAAAGAAACATGTTGGAAATTGCATCCTCACTTGGTTCTGGCAAAGTTGAGAAGCAAGAAGGGCAATGCTCATGTGGCCGTGAACACTAATTCAGCATCCTCATCTGGCACAAGAGGAACACCTTTAGAGACCTTAGCTGCAGTCTAGGCTGCCCTAATACAGTTAGAAAAGGAAGTTGGAAGTTCAGCTCAGCCACCGCAGTCACCATCAGCTCCTGCCACATCTGCCTTCGCACATTCAGGTACTCGAGCTTCAGCCTACCATGCCTCAGCTCCAGGTACTACTGAACCTTGTTGGGTAATAGATTCAGGTGCATCCGACCACATGACTAGCTTGCCTTCACTGTTTACCACTTACCATTTGTCTTCAGGTAGGGATAAAGTATCTATTGTTGATGGCTCCCTGGTTCCTATTTCTGGGAAGGGTGACATCAAGTTATCAGATACTATCTCCCTGTCATCTGTTTTGCACATTCCTAAGCTTGATACTAATCTTCTTTTAGTCAGTAGTATTACCAAGCATATGAACTACTCAGTAACCTTCTTCCCTGACTGATGTGTTTTTCAGGACTTGGAGATGAAGAAGGTGATTGGGACTGGCCGTGAGACGAATGGGATCTATCTGCTCGGGGAGAGGTCTCGTTAGGAAGAGTCAGTAGAGAAGATGTCTTTTATTTCTCAGAGTGTGAGTTCGGTTATGCTTTGGCATAACCGATTGGGTCATTTGTCCTTTCGGTCTCTAAAGAGTTTGTTTCCTGCTTTATTTGGGTCTATTGAGTTGTCTCAGTTGCAGTGTGAAAGTTGTGAGTTTGCTAAGCATTGTAGAAAGTCTTATTTATTGAGTAATAAAAGGAGTAATAGTTCTTTTGATATTGTGCATATTGATGTTTGAGGGCCCTATCACATCCCTTCCATGGGTGGGTACAGATATTTCTTGTTATTTGTTGATGACCATACCCGTTTTTCTTGGGTTTATCCCATGCGTTCACGAGATGAGGTTCCTGTCCTGACCCAAAACTTTCACCAAATGATCCTAACCCAATTTGATGCCAAGATCAAAGTTCTTAGATCTGTTAACGCAAAGGAATACTTTGCTAAACCATTGGCATCTTACCTTCTTAATCATGGGGTTATACACCAGAGCTCTTGTCCTCATACACCTCAGTAGAATGGAGTTGCAGAAAGGAAGAATAGGCATATCTTGGAGGTGGCTAGAAGTCTTATGTTTACCTCCAATGTCCCTATTCGCTTCTGGGGTGATGCTATCCTCACAGCGGTATATCTTATTAATCGGGTTCCTTCCCGGGTCCTTGATATGAGATCTCCTTTTTCCCTTCTATACCCAAGTGAGGAGTTGTTTTCTATTCCCCTTAAAACATTCGGTTGTACCTGCTTTGTTCAGCTTCTCGGACCCCATCACTCCAAGTTCGAACCCAAGGCCTCCAAATGCATTTTTCTTGGTTATGCACAAACTCAAAAGGGTTAATGCTGCTATGATCCTATCTCAGGGAGGAAGTTTGTTTCCATGGGTGTCACTTTCTTTGAGGAGACACCCTATTATCCTTGGGTTTCTCCTCAGGGGGAGAGCAGTGAGAGTGGGGGTTTGGATCCTTTTCTTCAGGGGGAGAGCAGTGAGAGTGGGGGTTTGAGTCCTTTTCTTCAGGGGGAGAGCAGTGAGAGTGGGGCAGTTCCTTTACCTATTCCATTGGGCGATGAGAGCTGCAATGGTGAGGGTGGTCAGAGGGATTAGGAGTTGAGGGTCTACCACAGGCGATGCGGGCAAGTTGATCCCGGTCATCAGCAGTCCAGGCCAGTTCCAATCTCATTTGCAGCTCCAAGTCCAGGAGGTATTACAGTCCTAGGGCCCACAGAGACTTCCTCTATTGTTGCCATTTCACCTCCTGCAGATGACCTTGACCTTCCGATTACCATCCGTAAAGGGAAATGACATTGTACCACATCTACAACCCACTGTATTTCCCTGTTTTTATCCTATGATCGCCTATCTCCTACCTACAGGTCCTACCTTAGCTCCGTTGCCAATGTCCCTATTCCAAGAACAGTGCAAGAAGCCCTATCCGTCCCGGAATGGAAAGATGCAATGCAGGTTGAGATGGATGCCCTGTTGAAAAATAACACCTGGGAGCTAGTTGATCCGCCCAAAGGAAAGAAACCAGTTGACTGCAGATGGGTATTTACCGTGAAGCACAATGCAGATGGATCCATTGAGAGGTATAAAGCTCGGTTAGTTGCAAAAGGGTTCACCCAGATTTATGGTATAGATTACTTTGAGACCTTTGCCCCGGTAGCCAAGATGACCACCATTCGAGTCATATTATCCCTTGCAGCAAGTCACACTTGGCCTTTATACCAAATGGACGTGAAAAATGCTTTTCTGAATGGAGACTTGCAGGAAGAGGTTTATATGCGTTTGCCTCCTGGATTCTATGATGCAGAAACAGGTAAGAAGGTCTGTCAGCTCAACAAGGCTTTGTATGGTTTGAAGCAGTCACCTAGGGCTTGGTTCGATAGATTCAGACTAGCCCTTGTGAAGTTCGGTTACGTACAGGCCCAGTCAGATCATACTCTATTCATCAAGAGGGTAGAGTCCTCCTTGACACTACTTGCAGTATATGTTGATGATATTGTGGTGATAGGGAATGATAGCCATGAGGTTGAGTCCCTTAAACAGCTCCTTCATCAAGAATTTGAGGTGAAAGACCTTGGTGTACTTCGGTATTTTTTGGGTATTGAGGTTGCTAGATCCAAACAGGGGATCTTTATCTCTCAGAGGAAATATGTCCTAGATCTGCTGGCAGAAACTGGAAAGTTAGGTGTCAAGCCTGCGGATACACCCATTGAACAGAACCACAGGATTAGTGCAAAGAGTGGGGAGCTTCTTGAAGACAAGGTTATGTTCCAGCGGTTGGTAGGAAAGCTCCTATATCTTCTTGCCAGCCAGTACATGCATTCTCCTAGAACTACACATCTTCTTGCGGCAGAAAGGATATTAGCGTACTTGAAGAGATGCCCGGGTAGGGGTATACTGCTCAAGAACAATAACCACATGAAGGTGGAGGTCTATACGGATGCTGATTGGGCTGGGAGTGTTAATGACAGAAGGTCTACCTCAGGATATTGTGCTCTTGTGGGAGGTAATCTTGTCTCTTGGAGAAGTAAGAAACAAAGTGTTGTCTCCTGATCTAGTGTTGAAGCAGAATACAGGTCAATGGCTAACAGAGTGGCTGAAATCCTATGGCTGAGATCTCTTCTTGAGGAGTTGGGTATTGAGTATGAGAAGCCCTTGATGTTGTATTGTGATAATCAAGCAGCTATTAATATAGCACATAATCCAGTGCAACATGATAGAACCAAACACATTGAAGTTGACCGACATTTTGTACGACAGAGGGTCTCATCTCAAGAAGTTTAACTCCCTTACATCACATCCGGTATGCAACTAGCAGATATCCTCACTAAAGTCGTATCAAGAAAGAAGCTAGAGGCGGATCTATCCAAGTTGGGAATGATAAACATTTATTCCCAACTTGAGGGAGAGTGCAGAGAACACTGATGTGGGCCCCACAGCTGTGGTCCCACTCTGTCCGTAGGGTAGAATGTTCCCTAGTCATCCTAGGGTTAGCTGATGGTCAATCTGTTATTCTAGTTGTTATTTATATTTCAGTTTTATATTGTTTTGTGTTATGTAAATACCAAGGGCAGATTTGTCCTTTCATGTAACTAGCATGACCTATAAATACTAAATAGAAGTGGCGGCGGCAGAACATTCAGATTCTATCCTTCCTTTCAATTCTTGTGTTCTACTGCTCTCTCTCTACTCTTTCTCCTCTCTCCTCTATACTTTTTCCTCCTTTTTCGAACCTGAAATCTATTAGGGTTCAAGGCTGCAGCCTTGAACATCTACTAAAGGAAATACTAACCTACTGCCCCAAATACAAGAAATCTATTCACCTCAACAGCTTTCTTCCAACTATTCTCTCTAGTTGATTGCTATTAAGGACGGATTATTCAGACATCCTCAAACTTCTATTGATTGTTGTTAGAGACTTTTGTCTTATTATTCTTTTGGTGTGCTAGTTTGCAACTTCTGGTTATATTAACTAGCTAGGAGTTTGGGCATATTACATCTACAATTATAGGATGTCTTTCTAATATTGACCATAAATTGGAAAAGGAAATAAAGATTCCAACCAAAAGAGAAGATGGATAATGTATTCTTATGTTAAATCCTAGCCCTAAGAAAATAGAAACCTCAATCTTATATCCCCTAGGCATATTTGAGGCTGAGTGTGTTAATAAATGAGAATTATTTGATAATCTAGAAAAATATAGGTTGTTGGTTCAAACTAAATTACTTAATCATCACAAGACCTAGCATCTCATTTATGGTTAGTGTGATGAATCGATTTATGCATGTTCCTGGGCTTCCCCATTAGGACTTTGTTAATAGAATATTGTGATATCCCAAATGAACTCCTAGACAATGAATATACTCAAGAGGTCATTTGTAGGTTGAAGGGTAAATAAATGCTCATTCGACAGGAACTTCTTCTAACAAAAGTCATCTACATTAGGGTATTGAACCTTTCTGGGGGAACATTGCCAAGAAGAGCACGAAATGAAGTGTAACTTCAATAAATAATGTTGAAGTATGGAGCAATGGTTGTACTGCATGTTAATGAATATGGTTAAACCATTCACTGTAAGAGATTGAATATATGGTTTCACCTTCCATGAAATTCTCTAAAAACCAGGTTGTTGCTCACATTTCATCCAATCTAGTATTTTATTAAAGGACAAAATATAAAAGCTTCAGTTGAGATTCACTGTAAGAGATTTGATTACTAAATTTTTTAGTTAAAGAAGGGTTGATAACATTTGTAACAAGCTAGGTTATATTTTATATGCAATCCATTATTTGAAGGGGATACTAGAAACAATATTGAGAGGTTTAGAGGGTATTTCCGTCATTAACTCAATTAGGTATAGGATATTGAGAAAAAACTGACATAACAACCAACCTTCCAAAGTAGCATATACCTCCCAAAACCATTGAAAATAAGGTTGCACTTTCCCATCTGCAAGAATAATTCAAAAGCTAATGTCACTTATAATATTGCTACCTAAGAGTGCTAAAAATGAAAACCAGAACATTCATAAATTCCAATTAAATATCAAACAAACACCTGTGCAAGTATACAAAAAATAAATCTAGGGCAAAGTACTTAAACTACCCCTATGTTTTCTGACAATTGACTAAAACATACCCAACTATTTGAAAATTCCCTTAAAATACCCCCAAGTACTTTGATAATTGACCTCATCATTAAATATTAACAGCAAAGTTGATATCTTATTTTCTTTTATAATGTTAAACTTGTACTTTTACCCCTTTTAAATATGAAGCTATGTTTCTGGATTGGCTTGACAGATTGAGACCAACCGAACATATCTGTTGTATCTTCATCTTCTCTGCTTCACTTGGCTTAGGCAAATTGTTCACAGCAGTCATCTTGTGGGATCATCCCTAAAACGGTTTTCTCTGTTCAGAGCAACCAGCAGAAGAGTTCTTATTAGAACTCTCTTGTAACACATTAGATTGAGCTGAAACTTTACTGGTAGTGTTGCCTCATCCAGTTTTTCTCTCCCTAGATGTCACATCATTTTTCATGCAGTCTTGGAGATATGGAGAAGTTCTGATCTTCTCTTCTGGGTGGCAGCAGGGTTTCCTTCCATTTTTGGACTGCAATTTTAATTTCTCATTTCCTCTGCGATTTGGACAGCATTCCTCAACTTCAGAGGTCTTTCTTAAGGGGCTATATAGATGGCTCTACAACTATGCCCGATACTAGTGATGCAAAGGGGCTGAAGCAATGGAAGATTGAGAATGAACAAGTCATTTCCTAGATCTTAGGTTCAGTCATTGTTGATGTGGCTATTCCTATGAGAGGACTTAAGACTGCACATGACATGTTTGACTACCTTGAGAAAGTTTATTAGCAATCCAATATCTCCAGACAATATTGCTCAAGGAGAGAAAAGGATTCGAGAGTACTATGATGGATTTCTAAATCTTTGGACTGAATATGAGTTGGTTCACTTGGGGGATTTAACCACAAACTGTTGTCTTTGTGAACTATTGAGAGAGGAAACCGGCTTCTTACTCAGTCCTCTCTTGATAATAGAGCATGGCTTAGATGTCATTTTTCTGGCTACTAAGCAAAAAGGAAAGAAAAATTTATCAAAGATACAGTGTTATGAGTGCAACTTTGGTTATGTGCCATCTCATTGCAAGAAAAAGAACTTTTTTACCTACTATAAGCAACTGGTCATATCATTGATGAATGCCCCATTTGGCCCCCTAAGAAGGGAGAGAGCCTAAGGCCTATCATGCAGTGGCTGAATCACCTGATGTCTCATCTTCCTCCACTTCAGCTCCAAAGGCAGATTCTTCTAGCTCTCTTATTGAAGTTAAAATCCGTCAACTGATGTCATTTGGCTATTTCCTCTGCTTTTTCAGCTATTGGTCTATCTGGTAAGTCTATTTACTTTTGTTCTTCCCCATCAGATAAGTGGATCATTGACTTGAAAGCCTCAAACCACATGACTAGGGCTTCCTTTGGTCAGTCCCCTAAACCATGTTCCTTTGAAAATCACATTGTTACTGCTAATGGTGAATCTCTTCCAATTTGTGGTTGTGATAACCTGATCTGGTGTCGCCTAGATCTTTCTTGGGAGACATTGGTTCGAGGCCAAACTTCCGATCTGGTGTTACCTAGACCTGATCTATTCACCCTACGAACAGCATCTGATTTGGTGAAGTTTTTGAAGGAGTTCTGATCTTCTTCTCGGGGCGGCAATACTGTACAGTTACCCTTTTTGACTGCAACAGCTTCGGACTTCAGGCCTTATAAACCAGCCAGTGATTTAGATTTTTCTCTCCAGATTGAAGGGTTCTCTCAAGCTCTTTTCAACCCTACACTTAGTTTCTGGTTTGGAGTTTTCTGAGTGCTGTTTCGACCAGCACAAGGTACCACTTTATTCTTGGAAAAGACGCCTGATATGTTGGCAAATCACAGTTTTCTCTCAATCGGCTGATTCAGTCAACCTGTAACCTTATATCTGGTGCCGTACTAGGGTTTTCTTGCTTCCCATTTAATTGTTTCAGATTTCAGATTGATATTTGAGAGCTTTTAGATTTGACAGTCCTAAAATTTGCCTTTTTTTGGACTGTCAACTTTGAGTTCTTGATTGCTGAAGTTGTTTGTTGTATATTTTCAGGTCCCCTGACTTCCTCCAGTACTGGAATACTTCTCTTTCCCCCTGGACTGGACTGTATCTGAATTTGGTTTTCTCTGATATCCCTGTGTCTGGACTGTTGTTTCTGTTTGCTGGAACACAGCAGCCGGATAAGAAGAAGAGAAGAAGAAGAGGAGAAAGTTTGAGAATGGCGGCTCTAAACTTTTCAGCCGACCCTACTATCTTATATATATGTTTATCACATAGTGTTACATGAATGGACCAGAATGCCCCTGATTAGTAATGGGACACCTAGACAAATAAAACATTAAACAAGTTTAGGCCCAATAACTAATGACTTAAGACCCAGCAATGACTAACAACATATTCATTAAATCAGCCGAACCAACACTCCCCCTCAAGCTAAGCATGGATGTCAGTCATGTTTAGCTTGCCAAGTCTAAGAATTTCGTTGAAGCTAGCCCTTTTGTTAGCACATCTGCAATCTGCATCTCGGAAGGAGTATAAGGAATGCAGAGTTCCCCTGAGACTATTCTTTCTCTAACGAAGTGTCGGTCAATCTCAATATGTTTTGTCCTATCATGTTGCACTGGGTTATTTGCAATGTTGATGGCAGCCTTATTGTCACAGTACAACCTGAGAGGACACTCGATCTTTATCCCGAGTTCACTAAGAAGGGTCCTAAGCCACAGAAGTTCAGCAACACCATGAGCCATAGCTCGATATTCAGCCTCTGCACTTGATCTAGCAACCACATTCTGCTTTTTACTCCGCCATGTAACCAGATTCCCTCTAACAAACGTGCTATACCCAGAAGTTGAATTCCTGTCCCCAACAAAACCGGCCCAATTTGCATCAGTATACGCTTCAATTTCAATTTTATTGTGTTTTCTGAACAAAATTCCTTTTCCTGGGCAAGTCTTCAAGTACCTAAGAATCCTTTCCACTGCTCTCATATGAGGGATCTTAGGAGAGTGCATGAACTGCCTGACAACATGTACAGCATAAGCAATATCTGGTCGAGTGAGAGACAGATATATCAACTTCCCTACCAGCTTTTGGTATCTCTCTTTATCAAGGTAGTCCTCTCCTACTGATTCCTATAGACCATGGTTCTGTTCTATTGGAGTATCTGCTGGCCTACACCCCATCATACCTGTCTCTTCTAGGAGGTCAAGGACATACTTCCGTTGACATATATAGATGCCCTCTTTTGACCGAGCAACTTCAATCCCAAGGAAGTATCTCAGATGGCTCAAGTCTTTGATCTCAAACTCAGAAGCCAAGAACTCCTTTAATCTTTTTATCTCTTCCAGATCATCCCCAGTAATCACCGTATCATCCACATAGACAATGAGTGTTGTAAGTTTGTTATTTTGTTTCCTTATGAACAAGGTATGATCTGCCCCACTTTGAATGTACCCCACTTTCTGCATGGCCCCACAAAGCTTCTCAAACCAAGCCCGAGGAGACTGCTTAAGACCATATAATGCTTTCCTCAGTTTACACACTTTCCTATCAAAAACATAACCTGGTGGAGGATCCATGAATACCTCTTCATGTAGATCGCCATTTAGGAAAGCATTCTTCACATCCAGCTGATGTACCTCCTATAAGAAGTTTGCAGCTAATGACAAAAAAACCTGGATTGTGTTGAGCTTCGCTACTGGAGCAAAGGTTTCTTTGTAGTCAATCCCTTCCTTTTGAGTAAACCCCTTTGCCACAAGTATGGCCTTGTACCTTTCAATGGACCCATCCTCTCTATGCTTTACAGTGAACACCCACTTGCATCCGACAGTGCTCTTCCCTTCTAGTAGATCCACTAATTCCCAAGTCCTTGCTTTCATTAAGGCTTTCATTTCTTCATTCATAGCCTCTTTCCATCTTGGGTCAGACACTGCCTTTGAGTACCTAGTAGGGACATGCACGGAGGAGAGAGCAAACACAAAGGAATAATAACGAGGAGATAAACGTGAGTAAGAAACAAATTCAGCAATGGGGTGTTGGATAGTACAAGAACGGGTAGACTTACGAAGAGCAATAGGGAGATCCAAATCAGAAGTATGTGTGATAAGATTACTTGGAGTTGCTAAGACAGGTTGATCCGAGTCCGATTGGTTGCTGCCATGATTTAGAGGGCCCTTTTTTCCTTCTGTTGTAGATGATTCTTATATCTTTTTGTTGCCTACTAGAATCCTCAGTAACATCTGCAGCATCAAGAGTGGTAGCAGGCAAAATGGGAGCCTCACTAGGTTCACCCAGAATGCTACAACTAGGAGGATCAAGAGGAGAAGATGGAAGGCCTGAGGCAGAAAGAGGCACAAAAAAAGAGGGGGAAGAAGAATCCTCTTCCATCCCACTAGTCTCCCCCTGAAGAGGATTCTGGGAAGAATGAAAATAGGATTGAGACTCAAAAAATACCACATCTTTTGTGACATATTTCTTCTTGCTGATGGGATCATAACACTTGTAACCCTTTTGTGTAGGAGAGTACCCTAGAAAGATTCCTTTCGTAACCCTAGGATCCAACTTGGTATTCGTTGGATCCTTTACATGTATAAAACATACACAACCAAAGACTCTAGGTGGAAGAGGAAAGTCTGGAAGATTAGGACAAAGGACAGAGAAAGGAGTTTTCATACCCAACACCTTACATGGCATCCGATTTATCAGATATGATGCGGTAAGGACTGCTTGAGACTAGTAGTACTTGGGAACCTTGTGCTGAAATAGTAAGGCTCGAGCGGTCTCCAATAGGTGTCTATTCTTGCGCTCAGCAACCCCATTCTGTTGAGGGGTACTAGCACAAGATGACTGATGTAGCATGCCAGCATCCTCCATGAACAGGTTCAAGGATCTTTCAAAATATTCAGCAGCATTGTCTGACCGGAATTGCTTAATCTTCGTGTCAAATTGTGTTTCAATCATTTTACAAAATGCCATGGTTATTTGTGGCACTTCATCACGTCCTTTTAGCAAGTAGATCCATGTGCATCGTGAGTAGTGATCAATAAAACTGTTAAAGTAACGAAAGCCATCAACAGAAACAAGAGGTAAAGGGCCCCAAACATCAGAATGAACCAAATCAAAAGGAGCTTGAATTTCATTACTAGAAACTGGATAAACAATTCTACATTGTTTTGACAACTAACACATTTCACAAACTAAACTTTGACTTGAAATACCCTTGAATAATTCAGGAAACAACCCTTCCAATGATGAAAAAGGTAAATGACCTAGCCTAGCATGCCACAAATGTAACCTAGATATTGACTCCACATTATTCTGACTACTAGCAACAGATGTTTGTAAGGCCGAACTGGTGTCTACATCAAAATAGTAGAGACCTCCATACTCATGACCGCTCCCAATCGTTCTCTTCGTCAATCTGTCCTGAAAGACACTAAGAGATTGGAAGTAAGATTGGGAACATGCAGAACAAATTTAAGACAGAGGTCCTTGCTTAGGTCAACTACCCCTTTCCCAGAGATGGTGGAGAGAGAACCGTCAACAACTCTCATCTTATCTTGACCAGACAATAAGTGATAGGAAGAAAATAAAGAGGACATGTGTCATGTGGTCAGTTGCACAGGAATCAATAATCCAAGAAGTAGAGTCAATAGAACTAGTTGCACTAAAAGCAGAGACAAGAAGAAGCAACTGTTGATGTGTTCTTTGTACTATCACCACTGTGACTAGTAACAAGGTTCCCACTTGCTGCTTGACCCTTCTGGTGCTTCTTGTCTTTCCTCAAGGAATCCAACACGTCTCTTTTACATGCCTTTCACCTCCACAATGAGTGCACTTAAGATGCCTCTTGTTTGAATACTTGTTCCCCTTTTGATTTGAAAAAATCAGGGCTGAATGTTCAACAGGCTGTTTAGTTGGGCTGTATTTGAGTGTCAACTTGCATCTCTTTCCTCCTAACCTCTTCATTCCTTACTAGATAATAAACATGATGTAAATCTGGCATTTCATCCCTTCCCAAAATTTGAGACCATATGCTCTCATACATTGGATCTAAACCAACCAAGAACTTAAAGACTCTACCCTCTTCAATTTGTTTATCATGCCTCTCCTTGTCTTTGGCATTCTCCCAATCAAGAATAAGGTGGTGATCAAGCTCTTCCCAGAGTCCTTCTAGGGTTGCAAAATACGTTGCAACTGTCATATCTCCTTATATCAAGGCAGCAATGTCTTGGTTTAGCCTATAAATTCTGGCATTGTTCTTTCTCTGTCCATAAGTTTTAGACACTTTCTCCCAAATCTTAGCAGTAGTGGAAAAGTGTTGAACAGTCCTGACTACTCTTGGAGTCATTAAAGCAAGCAGCCAGGACATAACAGTAGCATTCTCCTTACGCCAAACTACGTACTCCACACTACCCACTTCAGGTTCCTTCTTCTGCCCATCTAAATAACCGGTGAGTTCCCGGGAAGTAATGAAGAGCATGGTAGAAACAGACCATTCTCTGAAATTGTATTCATCCAACAACACACTAGTGATCTGCAAGCTGTGCAGATTTGGATTCTCTAGATTAGGAGACCTCCCACCAGATCTATTATCCCTAGAAGACACTTCCCCCAATATTAAAGACATCTACTCCCTCTTACAATGATCATGATTGCAAACTCAGTACAAATAATACTGTTCCAGACTTACCGAGGTTGTTACAATCCTGAGAACTCGTATTAGATCTGAAACCAAGAGCAACCCACCGCTGCACTGTGCTGACTTCTGTTATCGTAGACTGTAATCACTGAAAGAATGGTAGGATCCATCTAATGGACGCCATAAAGGTTGCGGAATGGGTGGGGCGAATTTCAAAAATTTCCTACCTTCTCCCAACTGGGAATCATATTCCCTGAATTTAGAATACAATATTCAAGGATCTACTTGAACCCTAATCAAACCAGATCTGTATCAAAAGATAAATGGGAGGATTATACCTGATCCGGAGAAGCAGTATCTCCCAAAGTTGGTGTTCACGCCCAAAGAATGCTCCAAGATCTGTCCCTGCTGAAGATGACACAGCTGTGGATGGAACAGAACCAGCAGGGTGCGTCCTACACACTGGATCCTTCACAAGAATCCCCTGGATGTACTAAACACTGAATTCTTTCAGTCTTTCTTGCAAGACTGATGTCAAGAACTGGTTTCTTGACTTTCTTTTCTGCAAAGATCAAATCTTGCAACAATGCAGATGGCGGCGGCAGGAAGAGATTTCCAGAAACGAAAAGGCTGAACTGTTTTCTTTTCTGGAGAGAATGAGATCTAATCTCAATTCGCAGGAACCTTTCTTGCTTACCAGAACCTCTTGGATCGAAATCTGATTTCCCTCTCTTGGTTCATTCGAAAATCTCCTCTCTTTTCTTCTTGATTAAGAAATCTCCTAATTAGGAGTTATCCCAATCCAAATCAGTATTTGGATAGGGGATAATCTTAATCCCTTTCCCAGATAGAGTTAGCTTACTCCTGATCTTATCAGGAGGTTACCAGATTCAAATCTGATTTGAATTTGGTCTCTAAGAGTGGATAAGGCTAAGAGCCCAATCCTTTTTGCTAACTTCAATCTCAAATTCGCCCCATTGATGGGTGATCATATCAGCCCACTTCGAAATGGGCTTTTGGCCCATTAAGTATTCAGTGTTTAATTAGTTTCCAATCTGCTGCCCAGTTGGGCTTCTTTGTATGGCGTGGGACCCAAGCATTGATCTACACACCAGCCACATGGGTTCGGCCCAGCCTTTAATACAAGGCCCAGCCAAATTCACTGAAAATCTCAATGAACCCCTTGAGTCCATCGTATGAACCCTATGGGCCCAACACTTACATTAAGTGGTCCCTGGGCCAAGCCATCTTATAAAAACCCAGGGACTGTGGGCAGGTGCAAGATTAGCCCATCAGGCATTATCCTAAATGGTCTTACACTTAACCTCTCAGCCCTTAATGATCAAGCACTGCCCGACAAGAGAGGACCTCTCCCTCGGCTGCAAGGAACAGTGCCGCACTCTCCTCTCACATGGATCCCGGGAATTAAAACCATTTGCAAACATTTTGAAACCGTACATATATATGTAAATATATTAATTTTGCAAAAACAAAATTCCAACGATTGAAATCAACTGCCGGCAGTTTGGTTTCCATCAGAGAGTGCATTCCCGATCATTACCCTTTGTCCGACAAAGTGGCTGATTCTGTCACTATGACCACCCACTCAGATGAATTCTCAAACTGCCCCAACATACCCAGGTTTTGATCCCCACTAAGGATCTCACTGATTGGCATATCAAAGGCAGGCTGATCCAGCACCTAGTGAAGTGTCATAATCGAGTCTAGGGGTCAGGTGTAACTTTCCAGTTTTGCCCATCTATCTCCAAGGTCCAGGGCAAGACTGGAAATCTGGTCCGGTTCAAGGATTCAAGTAATCCCATGCTGTATGTGCCTCGGGTCTTACCCTGATGGCAGAGACAGGCCATCCCAACACTTGGTGGCACACCAGTATCAGCCTTGGCAGGATAAATCTCCCCAGACTTATCCAACGGCCGTGAACATTTAAAACTAACATGAGTCTCTACAAATGTCCAGTTTTAGGGTTTTACACAGAATTAAACCAAACAACATGAATCAAACATGCACTTTATTTATTTCCACTAAATAACAAAAGTACATCAAAATGATTGAAGCTAAGGGCATACAAAACTGTCTAACAGCTCCCACTTGCACTTAGGTCCAATCTGGTACAAGCCGGAGTCCCATACTTTCCACGTGTTTCTCAAACACCTTCTGTGTCAGTGGCTTAGTCAATGGGTCTGCCACATTATCCGCTGATGCTACCTTTTGAATTAGGACGTCCCCTCTACCAACGATCTCCCGCAGTACATGGTACTTCCTCTCGATGTGCTTTGACTTCGAGTGGGCCCGAGGCTCTTTAGCCTGGGCGATCGCTCCATTGTTGTCACACAACAACGGGATGGGTGATGTGCTGGATGGAATCGCTCCCAATTCGTGTATGAATTTCTTCATCCACACGGCTTCCTTGGCAGCTTCACTTGCGGCAATGTACTCGGCCTCGGTTGTGGAG
The DNA here is from genome assembly GCF_055504915.1 of Nelumbo nucifera. Taxonomy (NCBI): domain Eukaryota; kingdom Viridiplantae; phylum Streptophyta; class Magnoliopsida; order Proteales; family Nelumbonaceae; genus Nelumbo; species Nelumbo nucifera. The sequence goes on along the minus strand of NC_142650.1, from coordinate 75,176,032 downwards.
TCTGCAGTGGACCCCTGTTTGCTGCTTTTCCAGCAAACAGCACACGATCCTATCGTGAAAACATACCCAGATGTAGACTTTCTATCATCTGGATCCGACTGGAAATCGGCATCGGTATACCCTAGAACTTGTAGTGAACTACCATCGAATACCAGACAAAACTCTTTCGTCCTTCGAAGGTATTTGAGTATGTTCTTCACAGCGGTCCAATGCTCCTGTCCTGGGTTTGCCTGGAATCTGCTTACCACACTCACCGCCTGAGCTATGTCCGGGCGAGTGCACAACATGGCGTACATGATGCTCCCCACAGCTGAGGCATAGGGAACGTCTCTCATGCTCTCAATCTCCTCAGAAGTCTTGGGAGACATCTTCTTGGAGAGAGTGACTCCGTGCCTGAAAGGAACGTTTCCTTTCTTGGAGTTTTCCATGCTGTATCTTTTGACAATTTTGTCAATGTAAGCAGCCTGGGATAATCCAATTATCCGCTTCGATCTATCTCTATAGAGTCGAAGACCCAGTATGTATGAAGCTTCTCCAAGATCTTTCATGGAGAACTGCTGTGATAGCCATACCTTGACCGAAGTCAACATTCCTACATCATTCCCAATGAGTAGGATATCGTCCACATACAAGACTAAAAAGGTGATCTTATCCCCACTGGATTTCCTGTAAACACAGGGCTCATCCGGATTCTGCTCAAAGTCAAACGTTTTGACTGCAGAATCAAAACGGATGTTCCAACTCCTAGAAGCCTGCTTAAGTCCATATATGGATCTATTAAGTTTACATACCATGTGTTCCTGACCAGCAGCAATGAAGCCTTGCGGCTGCTGCATGTAGATATCTTCACTAAGATCTCCATTCAGGAACGCTGTTTTGACATCCATTTGCCAAATCTCGTAATCATGGTACGCTGCTACAGCTAGCAGGATCCTAATGGATTTAAGCATGGCCACCGGTGAAAAGGTTTCCTCATAGTCGATGCCTTCTTTCTGAGTATACCCTTTCGCCACCAAACGAGCTTTAAAGGTCTCAATCCTGCCATCGGGGCCCTTCTTCCTCTTGTAGATCCATTTGCAACCAATTGCTTTTACCCCGGAGGGCGGATCCACTAGAGTCCAGACTCCATTGGTCTCCATTGAGTCCATCTCGGCTCTCATGGCCTCCACCCACTTCTGGGAGTCTATGTCTAACATAGCTTCCGCGTAAGACACGGGATCCTCTTCACTAGTCAAGGCTTCCACCAGGTAACTATCCTGGTCATAACCATATCGGACTGGTGGTCTGGATACCCGGGTGGACCTTCTAGGTTGGTCATTACCTGGAACTTGTGGGTCATCTCCCACTGCTCCTGAGCTCTCCTCATCAAGAACTATTTCCTGACGATGGGTGTCCAGGATGTAATCGGATTCTAAGAATCGGGCGTTTCGACTGCAGAACACTTTCTGCTCACTTGGGTCATAGAATAGATAACCCACCGAATCCTTTGGGTAGCCTATAAACGGCTGGTTTTAGATTCCAACTTGTCCGCACTTGTTCTTTTAACGTGTGCAGGACAACCCCAAATCTTCAAGTGTCTCACACTTGGCTTCCTTCCGGTCCAAAGCTCATATGGAGTTTTCGGAACTGATTTGGTTGGAACCCTATTCAGCACGTAGATAGCAGTCTCTAATGCGTATCCCCAAAAGGATGTGGGTAATTCTGAGCGTACGAGAAGTGACCGGACCATGTCTAACAAGGTCCTATTTCTCCTCTCTGAAACACCGTTGAGTTGAGGTGTAGCAGGAGGAGCTAGTTGTGACACTATCCCATTGGCCTTTAAGTAGTCCCTGAATTCGTCAGAGAGATACTCGCCACCTCGATCTGATCGAAGGGCCTTAATTTCTCTCCCTAACTGTTTCTCGACTTCCTGTCTGAACTCTTTGAACTTTTCAAATGATTCAGACTTATGTCTCATTAGGTACACGTAACCATATCGTGAAAAATCATCTGTAAAGGTGATGAAGTACACGTGTTGATTCCGTGTCCTAACACTCAGGGGACCACATACATCAGTATGTATTAGGTCAAGTGTGCCTGCACTTCTTTCAGGCTTACCGTCAAATGGCCGCTTAGTCATCTTACCTTGGAGGCAAGGTTCACAAGTGGGAAGATTTTCTACGGTTAGAAAATCCAAAGGACCATCCTTTACCAGTCTTGTGATTCGGTCGACACCGATGTGGCCAAGTCGGTAATGCCAGAGGCACGTGGGATTTACTGTATCACGAGTCCTTTTCTTGGGATTTTCGACCGACGTAGTTTCGGTTAAGTTAGTTTCCAAAGAAGGATGCAGAACATAGAGACCGTTCTCTAGCTCCCCGCATGCGATGAATTTACTATTCCGTTTAACAGTAATCATATTACTAAAGTAAACAGTATATCCATCAGCACACAATTTTGAAACAGAAATTAAATTCCTTCTCAAGTTCTGTACATAAAGACAATCTTTAAGTACAAGGACTCCTTCTTTAAAAACTAATTCTACGGTTCCTATTGCCGCAGCTGCAACACTTGCAGTTGTTCCCAAGAACAGTGTCACTTCACCTTCACTCAGCCTTCTGCTAACTTTGAACCCCTGCAGTGAGTTACACGCATGAGTTGAAGCCCCGGAGTCAACACACCAGGACACAGAAGTAACTAACATATTAGTTTCTATGACACAAGTTTCGATATTACCTTTCTTAGATTCCAGGTAGGTAGGACAGTTCCTCTTCCAGTGGCCGATCTGCTTGCAGAAGTGACAGACATCAGATGCCTTGTTCTTCTTCTGCTTCTTGGGTTTGGTAGTCTTCTTCTGGGGCTTCTTTGCCTTTCTCTTTCTCTTGCCCGATTTGTTAGCTTCAGCAAGCATAACCACAGGCTCATCCTTCTTGAGTAAATCCTCGGCCCTCTGCAACATATTGCTGAGTTCCTGGACGCTGACATTCAGCTTATTCATATTGTAGTTCATAGTGAACGCATTGAAGGAAGAGGGCAAAGAATTTAGGATGGCATCCACTTGCGTGCCAAGATCTAGCCCGGATCCAAGAGCTTCAAGTTCGTTGATGTATCCCATCATCCGAAGACAATGGTCATGAACTTTCTGCCCTTTGGTCATCTGCGCGGTCATGAACAATTTCAGGACCTTCTGTCGAGTAGAACGGTTCTGCTCCTCATACATTGTCCTTAGACTGTCCAATATGTCCTTGGCAAGTTCGATCTGATCGAACTGCCTCTGTATTGAGTTGTCTAATGAGGCAATGACGAAGCAGCGGGCTAGGGAGTTCTTATCCTCCCAATCTTGGTAGTCCCTCCTACGGGCCTCAGAAGCCCTATCACCCGGACGTTCCGGGGCAGGATTTTTCACTACCTTGTCTAACTTTTCAGAAGTTAGGACCAGCATAAGATTTCTGTACCAGTCGGCATAGTTTGGGCCCTTAAGCTTGTTATCGTCTAGAAGCTTTGCAAATTGACCGTTTGCCATTTTCTGATAAAACAGCAAAATCATTAGTCCACAACCTTAGTTTGATTCATGTTTACCTACATAGATATGGCTTTTAATCTATGTTCCATTCCCATTTGTTCATCTCTGAGATTTCCCTCCTATCTCAGTGACGGAGGCGACGAAATGTCTCTGGAAATGTGGGAAATCACATGGGGTGCGTGAAGCCAACTGTTTCAGCTGCATAACCCCACCACCTTTCTGTGACGGATCATATCCACTCATCAAATGAGTTTCCCTTTGGCCTCTGTCAGACAAGGTTCAGAGCCGTTTTCAGGTAAACCCTTCTGTCAGTGAGTGCACACCCATCATATTCAGGTTACGCCAAGGTACCGTGAGAGAGTTCCCATTTTCTGGTGAAGCCCCTCCCACATCGGTCTATGACGCCCCTATCATCTTATGAAACACTCTAACAGATCCAACAGCAAATGGATAGCCCAATTTTATGGTGCGTTTCCTCATTACTGATGGACCCATCATTGTGCTAATGACGGAAGGCCTTTAGAGAGTCCATCATATGGATCTCCCTATCACTTGCATTCATATTTGCTGGAGGGAACAAAATTACGGCCTAGTTCTAATTTAGGTCAAACCAAAGTGGCTCCCACTGACTTTCATAAAGTCAGATTTCTGGTGGGCCTTCATCGGCTAGGGGTTCCGTACGCATCCCTTTTCAGGGTTGTGGGGCCCACCAGGCAAAGAGGGGGTCATCCAATGACCTTCAGGGACACCATGGCAATGATGTGCATTCAGCCATGGTGTGCGCAAGAGCCACTAACGAGTCATCACGGGCCAAGTACTTATGGCCCATGGTCGCAGCACATCAAACATCCAAACATCACATGTAAAGGAGGAATTGATCCAATCAATTAATTGTTGTAAAGCCCATTCAACGGCCCATTTAAAAACCAAGTCATTAACGATTAATGTCCACTAGGTGTATGGGCTGAATCGCAGATAGCAGTTCGGCCCATACAGCTTATCTCACAATAATGGGCTTTTGCAGTTTTAACCCTTTAAAACTGGGCTTTACAGGTGGGCCGAATTAATCCCTGTAATTGAACATCAGATTTGGAACAAAAGTGTGAGACAATTGGACTGAGAACAGCCCCTTTCGAAACCCAGATTCGGTCCAAACATTTTTGGTCCAATCTAGTCCGAAATGGTCCATGGTTATTTGTGGCACTTCATCACGTCCTTTTAGCAAGTAGATCCATGTGCATCGTGAGTAGTGATCAATAAAACTGTTAAAGTAACGAAAGCCATCAACAGAAACAAGAGGTGAAGGGCCCCAAACATCAGAATGAACCAAATCAAAAGGAGCTTGAATTTCATTACTAGAAACTGGATAAACAATTCTACATTGTTTTGACAACTAACACATTTCACAAACTAAACTTTGACTTGAAATACCCTTGAATAATTCAGGAAACAACCCTTCCAATGATGAAAAAGGTAAATGACCTAGCCTAGCATGCCACAAATGTAACCTAGATATTGACTCCACATTATTCTGACTACTAGCAACAGATGTTTGTAAGGCCGAACTGGTGTCTACATCAAAATAGTAGAGACCTCCATACTCATGACCGCTCCCAATCGTTCTCTTCGTCAATCTGTCCTGAAAGACACTAAGAGATTGGAAGTAAGATTGGGAACATGCAGAACAAATTTAAGACAGAGGTCCTTGCTTAGGTCAACTACCCCTTTCCCAGAGATGGTGGAGAGAGAACCGTCAACAACTCTCATCTTATCTTGACCAGACAATAAGTGATAGGAAGAAAATAAAGAGGACATGTGTCATGTGGTCAGTTGCACAGGAATCAATAATCCAAGAAGTAGAGTCAATAGAACTAGTTGCACTAAAAGCAGAGACAAGAAGAAGCAACTGTTGATGTGTTCTTTGTACTATCACCACTGTGACTAGTAACAAGGTTCCCACTTGCTGCTTGACCCTTCTGGTGCTTCTTGTCTTTCCTCAAGGAATCCAACACGTCTCTTTTACATGCCTTTCACCTCCACAATGAGTGCACTTAAGATGCCTCTTGTTTGAATACTTGTTCCCCTTTTGATTTGAAAAAATCAGGGCTGAATGTTCAACAGGCTGTTTAGTTGGGCTGTATTTGAGTGTCAACTTGCATCTCTTTCCTCCTAACCTCTTCATTCCTTACTAGATAATAAACATGATGTAAATCTGGCATTTCATCCCTTCCCAAAATTTGAGACCATATGCTCTCATACATTGGATCTAAACCAACCAAGAACTTAAAGACTCTACCCTCTTCAATTTGTTTATCATGCCTCTCCTTGTCTTTGGCATTCTCCCAATCAAGAATAAGGTGGTGATCAAGCTCTTCCCAGAGTCCTTCTAGGGTTGCAAAATACGTTGCAACTGTCATATCTCCTTATATCAAGGCAGCAATGTCTTGGTTTAGCCTATAAATTCTGGCATTGTTCTTTCTCTGTCCATAAGTTTTAGACACTTTCTCCCAAATCTTAGCAGTAGTGGAAAAGTGTTGAACAGTCCTGACTACTCTTGGAGTCATTAAAGCAAGCAGCCAGGACATAACAGTAGCATTCTCCTTACGCCAAACTACGTACTCCACACTACCCACTTCAGGTTCCTTCTTCTGCCCATCTAAATAACCGGTGAGTTCCCGGGAAGTAATGAAGAGCATGGTAGAAACAGACCATTCTCTGAAATTGTATTCATCCAACAACACACTAGTGATCTGCAAGCTGTGCAGATTTGGATTCTCTAGATTAGGAGACCTCCCACCAGATCTATTATCCCTAGAAGACACTTCCCCCAATATTAAAGACATCTACTCCCTCTTACAATGATCATGATTGCAAACTCAGTACAAATAATACTGTTCCAGACTTACCGAGGTTGTTACAATCCTGAGAACTCGTATTAGATCTGAAACCAAGAGCAACCCACCGCTGCACTGTGCTGACTTCTGTTATCGTAGACTGTAATCACTGAAAGAATGGTAGGATCCATCTAATGGACGCCATAAAGGTTGCGGAATGGGTGGGGCGAATTTCAAAAATTTCCTACCTTCTCCCAACTGGGAATCATATTCCCTGAATTTAGAATACAATATTCAAGGATCTACTTGAACCCTAATCAAACCAGATCTGTATCAAAAGATAAATGGGAGGATTATACCTGATCCGGAGAAGCAGTATCTCCCAAAGTTGGTGTTCACGCCCAAAGAATGCTCCAAGATCTGTCCCTGCTGAAGATGACACAGCTGTGGATGGAACAGAACCAGCAGGGTGCGTCCTACACACTGGATCCTTCACAAGAATCCCCTGGATGTACTAAACACTGAATTCTTTCAGTCTTTCTTGCAAGACTGATGTCAAGAACTGGTTTCTTGACTTTCTTTTCTGCAAAGATCAAATCTTGCAACAATGCAGATGGCGGCGGCAGGAAGAGATTTCCAGAAACGAAAAGGCTGAACTGTTTTCTTTTCTGGAGAGAATGAGATCTAATCTCAATTCGCAGGAACCTTTCTTGCTTACCAGAACCTCTTGGATCGAAATCTGATTTCCCTCTCTTGGTTCATTCGAAAATCTCCTCTCTTTTCTTCTTGATTAAGAAATCTCCTAATTAGGAGTTATCCCAATCCAAATCAGTATTTGGATAGGGGATAATCTTAATCCCTTTCCCAGATAGAGTTAGCTTACTCCTGATCTTATCAGGAGGTTACCAGATTCAAATCTGATTTGAATTTGGTCTCTAAGAGTGGATAAGGCTAAGAGCCCAATCCTTTTTGCTAACTTCAATCTCAAATTCGCCCCATTGATGGGTGATCATATCAGCCCACTTCGAAATGGGCTTTTGGCCCATTAAGTATTCAGTGTTTAATTAGTTTCCAATCTGCTGCCCAGTTGGGCTTCTTTGTATGGCGTGGGACCCAAGCATTGATCTACACACCAGCCACATGGGTTCGGCCCAGCCTTTAATACAAGGCCCAGCCAAATTCACTGAAAATCTCAATGAACCCCTTGAGTCCATCGTATGAACCCTATGGGCCCAACACTTACATTAAGTGGTCCCTGGGCCAAGCCATCTTATAAAAACCCAGGGACTGTGGGCAGGTGCAAGATTAGCCCATCAGGCATTATCCTAAATGGTCTTACACTTAACCTCTCAGCCCTTAATGATCAAGCACTGCCCGACAAGAGAGGACCTCTCCCTCGGCTGCAAGGAACAGTGCCGCACTCTCCTCTCACATGGATCCCGGGAATTAAAACCATTTGCAAACATTTTGAAACCGTACATATATATGTAAATATATTAATTTTGCAAAAACAAAATTCCAACGATTGAAATCAACTGCCGGCAGTTTGGTTTCCATCAGAGAGTGCATTCCCGATCATTACCCTTTGTCCGACAAAGTGGCTGATTCTGTCACTATGACCACCCACTCAGATGAATTCTCAAACTGCCCCAACATACCCAGGTTTTGATCCCCACTAAGGATCTCACTGATTGGCATATCAAAGGCAGGCTGATCCAGCACCTAGTGAAGTGTCATAATCGAGTCTAGGGGTCAGGTGTAACTTTCCAGTTTTGCCCATCTATCTCCAAGGTCCAGGGCAAGACTGGAAATCTGGTCCGGTTCAAGGATTCAAGTAATCCCATGCTGTATGTGCCTCGGGTCTTACCCTGATGGCAGAGACAGGCCATCCCAACACTTGGTGGCACACCAGTATCAGCCTTGGCAGGATAAATCTCCCCAGACTTATCCAACGGCCGTGAACATTTAAAACTAACATGAGTCTCTACAAATGTCCAGTTTTAGGGTTTTACACAGAATTAAACCAAACAACATGAATCAAACATGCACTTTATTTATTTCCACTAAATAACAAAAGTACATCAAAATGATTGAAGCTAAGGGCATACAAAACTGTCTAACAGCTCCCACTTGCACTTAGGTCCAATCTGGTACAAGCCGGAGTCCCATACTTTCCACGTGTTTCTCAAACACCTTCTGTGTCAGTGGCTTAGTCAATGGGTCTGCCACATTATCCGCTGATGCTACCTTTTGAATTAGGACGTCCCCTCTACCAACGATCTCCCGCAGTACATGGTACTTCCTCTCGATGTGCTTTGACTTCGAGTGGGCCCGAGGCTCTTTAGCCTGGGCGATCGCTCCATTGTTGTCACACAACAACGGGATGGGTGATGTGCTGGATGGAATCGCTCCCAATTCGTGTATGAATTTCTTCATCCACACGGCTTCCTTGGCAGCTTCACTTGCGGCAATGTACTCGGCCTCGGTTGTGGAGTCTGCAGTGGACCCCTGTTTGCTGCTTTTCCAGCAAACAGCACACGATCCTATCGTGAAAACATACCCAGATGTAGACTTTCTATCATCTGGATCCGACTGGAAATCGGCATCGGTATACCCTAGAACTTGTAGTGAACTACCATCGAATACCAGACAAAACTCTTTCGTCCTTCGAAGGTATTTGAGTATGTTCTTCACAGCGGTCCAATGCTCCTGTCCTGGGTTTGCCTGGAATCTGCTTACCACACTCACCGCCTGAGCTATGTCCGGGCGAGTGCACAACATGGCGTACATGATGCTCCCCACAGCTGAGGCATAGGGAACGTCTCTCATGCTCTCAATCTCCTCAGAAGTCTTGGGAGACATCTTCTTGGAGAGAGTGACTCCGTGCCTGAAAGGAACGTTTCCTTTCTTGGAGTTTTCCATGCTGTATCTTTTGACAATTTTGTCAATGTAAGCAGCCTGGGATAATCCAATTATCCGCTTCGATCTATCTCTATAGAGTCGAAGACCCAGTATGTATGAAGCTTCTCCAAGATCTTTCATGGAGAACTGCTGTGATAGCCATACCTTGACCGAAGTCAACATTCCTACATCATTCCCAATGAGTAGGATATCGTCCACATACAAGACTAAAAAGGTGATCTTATCCCCACTGGATTTCCTGTAAACACAGGGCTCATCCGGATTCTGCTCAAAGTCAAACGTTTTGACTGCAGAATCAAAACGGATGTTCCAACTCCTAGAAGCCTGCTTAAGTCCATATATGGATCTATTAAGTTTACATACCATGTGTTCCTGACCAGCAGCAATGAAGCCTTGCGGCTGCTGCATGTAGATATCTTCACTAAGATCTCCATTCAGGAACGCTGTTTTGACATCCATTTGCCAAATCTCGTAATCATGGTACGCTGCTACAGCTAGCAGGATCCTAATGGATTTAAGCATGGCCACCGGTGAAAAGGTTTCCTCATAGTCGATGCCTTCTTTCTGAGTATACCCTTTCGCCACCAAACGAGCTTTAAAGGTCTCAATCCTGCCATCGGGGCCCTTCTTCCTCTTGTAGATCCATTTGCAACCAATTGCTTTTACCCCGGAGGGCGGATCCACTAGAGTCCAGACTCCATTGGTCTCCATTGAGTCCATCTCGGCTCTCATGGCCTCCACCCACTTCTGGGAGTCTATGTCTAACATAGCTTCCGCGTAAGACACGGGATCCTCTTCACTAGTCAAGGCTTCCACCAGGTAACTATCCTGGTCATAACCATATCGGACTGGTGGTCTGGATACCCGGGTGGACCTTCTAGGTTGGTCATTACCTGGAACTTGTGGGTCATCTCCCACTGCTCCTGAGCTCTCCTCATCAAGAACTATTTCCTGACGATGGGTGTCCAGGATGTAATCGGATTCTAAGAATCGGGCGTTTCGACTGCAGAACACTTTCTGCTCACTTGGGTCATAGAATAGATAACCCACCGAATCCTTTGGGTAGCCTATAAACGGCTGGTTTTAGATTCCAACTTGTCCGCACTTGTTCTTTTAACGTGTGCAGGACAACCCCAAATCTTCAAGTGTCTCACACTTGGCTTCCTTCCGGTCCAAAGCTCATATGGAGTTTTCGGAACTGATTTGGTTGGAACCCTATTCAGCACGTAGATAGCAGTCTCTAATGCGTATCCCCAAAAGGATGTGGGTAATTCTGAGCGTACGAGAAGTGACCGGACCATGTCTAACAAGGTCCTATTTCTCCTCTCTGAAACACCGTTGAGTTGAGGTGTAGCAGGAGGAGCTAGTTGTGACACTATCCCATTGGCCTTTAAGTAGTCCCTGAATTCGTCAGAGAGATACTCGCCACCTCGATCTGATCGAAGGGCCTTAATTTCTCTCCCTAACTGTTTCTCGACTTCCTGTCTGAACTCTTTGAACTTTTCAAATGATTCAGACTTATGTCTCATTAGGTACACGTAACCATATCGTGAAAAATCATCTGTAAAGGTGATGAAGTACACGTGTTGATTCCGTGTCCTAACACTCAGGGGACCACATACATCAGTATGTATTAGGTCAAGTGTGCCTGCACTTCTTTCAGGCTTACCGTCAAATGGCCGCTTAGTCATCTTACCTTGGAGGCAAGGTTCACAAGTGGGAAGATTTTCTACGGTTAGAAAATCCAAAGGACCATCCTTTACCAGTCTTGTGATTCGGTCGACACCGATGTGGCCAAGTCGGTAATGCCAGAGGCACGTGGGATTTACTGTATCACGAGTCCTTTTCTTGGGATTTTCGACCGACGTAGTTTCGGTTAAGTTAGTTTCCAAAGAAGGATGCAGAACATAGAGACCGTTCTCTAGCTCCCCGCATGCGATGAATTTACTATTCCGTTTAACAGTAATCATATTACTAAAGTAAACAGTATATCCATCAGCACACAATTTTGAAACAGAAATTAAATTCCTTCTCAAGTTCTGTACATAAAGACAATCTTTAAGTACAAGGACTCCTTCTTTAAAAACTAATTCTACGGTTCCTATTGCCGCAGCTGCAACACTTGCAGTTGTTCCCAAGAACAGTGTCACTTCACCTTCACTCAGCCTTCTGCTAACTTTGAACCCCTGCAGTGAGTTACACGCATGAGTTGAAGCCCCGGAGTCAACACACCAGGACACAGAAGTAACTAACATATTAGTTTCTATGACACAAGTTTCGATATTACCTTTCTTAGATTCCAGGTAGGTAGGACAGTTCCTCTTCCAGTGGCCGATCTGCTTGCAGAAGTGACAGACATCAGATGCCTTGTTCTTCTTCTGCTTCTTGGGTTTGGTAGTCTTCTTCTGGGGCTTCTTTGCCTTTCTCTTTCTCTTGCCCGATTTGTTAGCTTCAGCAAGCATAACCACAGGCTCATCCTTCTTGAGTAAATCCTCGGCCCTCTGCAACATATTGCTGAGTTCCTGGACGCTGACATTCAGCTTATTCATATTGTAGTTCATAGTGAACGCATTGAAGGAAGAGGGCAAAGAATTTAGGATGGCATCCACTTGCGTGCCAAGATCTAGCCCGGATCCAAGAGCTTCAAGTTCGTTGATGTATCCCATCATCCGAAGACAATGGTCATGAACTTTCTGCCCTTTGGTCATCTGCGCGGTCATGAACAATTTCAGGACCTTCTGTCGAGTAGAACGGTTCTGCTCCTCATACATTGTCCTTAGACTGTCCAATATGTCCTTGGCAAGTTCGATCTGATCGAACTGCCTCTGTATTGAGTTGTCTAATGAGGCAATGACGAAGCAGCGGGCTAGGGAGTTCTTATCCTCCCAATCTTGGTAGTCCCTCCTACGGGCCTCAGAAGCCCTATCACCCGGACGTTCCGGGGCAGGATTTTTCACTACCTTGTCTAACTTTTCAGAAGTTAGGACCAGCATAAGATTTCTGTACCAGTCGGCATAGTTTGGGCCCTTAAGCTTGTTATCGTCTAGAAGCTTTGCAAATTGACCGTTTGCCATTTTCTGATAAAACAGCAAAATCATTAGTCCACAACCTTAGTTTGATTCATGTTTACCTACATAGATATGGCTTTTAATCTATGTTCCATTCCCATTTGTTCATCTCTGAGATTTCCCTCCTATCTCAGTGACGGAGGCGACGAAATGTCTCTGGAAATGTGGGAAATCACATGGGGTGCGTGAAGCCAACTGTTTCAGCTGCATAACCCCACCACCTTTCTGTGACGGATCATATCCACTCATCAAATGAGTTTCCCTTTGGCCTCTGTCAGACAAGGTTCAGAGCCGTTTTCAGGTAAACCCTTCTGTCAGTGAGTGCACACCCATCATATTCAGGTTACGCCAAGGTACCGTGAGAGAGTTCCCATTTTCTGGTGAAGCCCCTCCCACATCGGTCTATGACGCCCCTATCATCTTATGAAACACTCTAACAGATCCAACAGCAAATGGATAGCCCAATTTTATGGTGCGTTTCCTCATTACTGATGGACCCATCATTGTGCTAATGACGGAAGGCCTTTAGAGAGTCCATCATATGGATCTCCCTATCACTTGCATTCATATTTGCTGGAGGGAACAAAATTACGGCCTAGTTCTAATTTAGGTCAAACCAAAGTGGCTCCCACTGACTTTCATAAAGTCAGATTTCTGGTGGGCCTTCATCGGCTAGGGGTTCCGTACGCATCCCTTTTCAGGGTTGTGGGGCCCACCAGGCAAAGAGGGGGTCATCCAATGACCTTCAGGGACACCATGGCAATGATGTGCATTCAGCCATGGTGTGCGCAAGAGCCACTAACGAGTCATCACGGGCCAAGTACTTATGGCCCATGGTCGCAGCACATCAAACATCCAAACATCACATGTAAAGGAGGAATTGATCCAATCAATTAATTGTTGTAAAGCCCATTCAACGGCCCATTTAAAAACCAAGTCATTAACGATTAATGTCCACTAGGTGTATGGGCTGAATCGCAGATAGCAGTTCGGCCCATACAGCTTATCTCACAATAATGGGCTTTTGCAGTTTTAACCCTTTAAAACTGGGCTTTACAGGTGGGCCGAATTAATCCCTGTAATTGAACATCAGATTTGGAACAAAAGTGTGAGACAATTGGACTGAGAACAGCCCCTTTCGAAACCCAGATTCGGTCCAAACATTTTTGGTCCAATCTAGTCCGAAATGGTCCATGGTTATTTGTGGCACTTCATCACGTCCTTTTAGCAAGTAGATCCATGTGCATCGTGAGTAGTGATCAATAAAACTGTTAAAGTAACGAAAGCCATCAACAGAAACAAGAGGTGAAGGGCCCCAAACATCAGAATGAACCAAATCAAAAGGAGCTTGAATTTCATTACTAGAAACTGGATAAACAATTCTACATTGTTTTGACAACTAACACATTTCACAAACTAAACTTTGACTTGAAATACCCTTGAATAATTCAGGAAACAACCCTTCCAATGATGAAAAAGGTAAATGACCTAGCCTAGCATGCCACAAATGTAACCTAGATATTGACTCCACATTATTCTGACTACTAGCAACAGATGTTTGTAAGGCCGAACTGGTGTCTACATCAAAATAGTAGAGACCTCCATACTCATGACCGCTCCCAATCGTTCTCTTCGTCAATCTGTCCTGAAAGACACTAAGAGATTGGAAGTAAGATTGGGAACATGCAGAACAAATTTAAGACAGAGGTCCTTGCTTAGGTCAACTACCCCTTTCCCAGAGATGGTGGAGAGAGAACCGTCAACAACTCTCATCTTATCTTGACCAGACAATAAGTGATAGGAAGAAAATAAAGAGGACATGTGTCATGTGGTCAGTTGCACAGGAATCAATAATCCAAGAAGTAGAGTCAATAGAACTAGTTGCACTAAAAGCAGAGACAAGAAGAAGCAACTGTTGATGTGTTCTTTGTACTATCACCACTGTGACTAGTAACAAGGTTCCCACTTGCTGCTTGACCCTTCTGGTGCTTCTTGTCTTTCCTCAAGGAATCCAACACGTCTCTTTTACATGCCTTTCACCTCCACAATGAGTGCACTTAAGATGCCTCTTGTTTGAATACTTGTTCCCCTTTTGATTTGAAAAAATCAGGGCTGAATGTTCAACAGGCTGTTTAGTTGGGCTGTATTTGAGTGTCAACTTGCATCTCTTTCCTCCTAACCTCTTCATTCCTTACTAGATAATAAACATGATGTAAATCTGGCATTTCATCCCTTCCCAAAATTTGAGACCATATGCTCTCATACATTGGATCTAAACCAACCAAGAACTTAAAGACTCTACCCTCTTCAATTTGTTTATCATGCCTCTCCTTGTCTTTGGCATTCTCCCAATCAAGAATAAGGTGGTGATCAAGCTCTTCCCAGAGTCCTTCTAGGGTTGCAAAATACGTTGCAACTGTCATATCTCCTTATATCAAGGCAGCAATGTCTTGGTTTAGCCTATAAATTCTGGCATTGTTCTTTCTCTGTCCATAAGTTTTAGACACTTTCTCCCAAATCTTAGCAGTAGTGAAAAAGTGTTGAACAGTCCTGACTACTCTTGGAGTCATTAAAGCAAGCAGCCAGGACATAACAGTAGCATTCTCCTTACGCCAAACTACGTACTCCACACTACCCACTTCAGGTTCCTTCTTCTGCCCATCTAAATAACCGGTGAGTTCCCGGGAAGTAATGAAGAGCATGGTAGAAACAGACCATTCTCTGAAATTGTATTCATCCAACAACACACTAGTGATCTGCAAGCTGTGCAGATTTGGATTCTCTAGATTAGGAGACCTCCCACCAGATCTATTATCCCTAGAAGACACTTCCCCCAATATTAAAGACATCTACTCCCTCTTACAATGATCATGATTGCAAACTCAGTACAAATAATACTGTTCCAGACTTACCGAGGTTGTTACAATCCTGAGAACTCGTATTAGATCTGAAACCAAGAGCAACCCACCGCTGCACTGTGCTGACTTCTGTTATCGTAGACTGTAATCACTGAAAGAATGGTAGGATCCATCTAATGGACGCCATAAAGGTTGCGGAATGGGTGGGGCGAATTTCAAAAATTTCCTACCTTCTCCCAACTGGGAATCATATTCCCTGAATTTAGAATACAATATTCAAGGATCTACTTGAACCCTAATCAAACCAGATCTGTATCAAAAGATAAATGGGAGGATTATACCTGATCCGGAGAAGCAGTATCTCCCAAAGTTGGTGTTCACGCCCAAAGAATGCTCCAAGATCTGTCCCTGCTGAAGATGACACAGCTGTGGATGGAACAGAACCAGCAGGGTGCGTCCTACACACTGGATCCTTCACAAGAATCCCCTGGATGTACTAAACACTGAATTCTTTCAGTCTTTCTTGCAAGACTGATGTCAAGAACTGGTTTCTTGACTTTCTTTTCTGCAAAGATCAAATCTTGCAACAATGCAGATGGCGGCGGCAGGAAGAGATTTCCAGAAACGAAAAGGCTGAACTGTTTTCTTTTCTGGAGAGAATGAGATCTAATCTCAATTCGCAGGAACCTTTCTTGCTTACCAGAACCTCTTGGATCGAAATCTGATTTCCCTCTCTTGGTTCATTCGAAAATCTCCTCTCTTTTCTTCTTGATTAAGAAATCTCCTAATTAGGAGTTATCCCAATCCAAATCAGTATTTGGATAGGGGATAATCTTAATCCCTTTCCCAGATAGAGTTAGCTTACTCCTGATCTTATCAGGAGGTTACCAGATTCAAATCTGATTTGAATTTGGTCTCTAAGAGTGGATAAGGCTAAGAGCCCAATCCTTTTTGCTAACTTCAATCTCAAATTCGCCCCATTGATGGGTGATCATATCAGCCCACTTCGAAATGGGCTTTTGGCCCATTAAGTATTCAGTGTTTAATTAGTTTCCAATCTGCTGCCCAGTTGGGCTTCTTTGTATGGCGTGGGACCCAAGCATTGATCTACACACCAGCCACATGGGTTCGGCCCAGCCTTTAATACAAGGCCCAGCCAAATTCACTGAAAATCTCAATGAACCCCTTGAGTCCATCGTATGAACCCTATGGGCCCAACACTTACATTAAGTGGTCCCTGGGCCAAGCCATCTTATAAAAACCCAGGGACTGTGGGCAGGTGCAAGATTAGCCCATCAGGCATTATCCTAAATGGTCTTACACTTAACCTCTCAGCCCTTAATGATCAAGCACTGCCCGACAAGAGAGGACCTCTCCCTCGGCTGCAAGGAACAGTGCCGCACTCTCCTCTCACATGGATCCCGGGAATTAAAACCATTTGCAAACATTTTGAAACCGTACATATATATGTAAATATATTAATTTTGCAAAAACAAAATTCCAACGATTGAAATCAACTGCCGGCAGTTTGGTTTCCATCAGAGAGTGCATTCCCGATCATTACCCTTTGTCCGACAAAGTGGCTGATTCTGTCACTATGACCACCCACTCAGATGAATTCTCAAACTGCCCCAACATACCCAGGTTTTGATCCCCACTAAGGATCTCACTGATTGGCATATCAAAGGCAGGCTGATCCAGCACCTAGTGAAGTGTCATAATCGAGTCTAGGGGTCAGGTGTAACTTTCCAGTTTTGCCCATCTATCTCCAAGGTCCAGGGCAAGACTGGAAATCTGGTCCGGTTCAAGGATTCAAGTAATCCCATGCTGTATGTGCCTCGGGTCTTACCCTGATGGCAGAGACAGGCCATCCCAACACTTGGTGGCACACCAGTATCAGCCTTGGCAGGATAAATCTCCCCAGACTTATCCAACGGCCGTGAACATTTAAAACTAACATGAGTCTCTACAAATGTCCAGTTTTAGGGTTTTACACAGAATTAAACCAAACAACATGAATCAAACATGCACTTTATTTATTTCCACTAAATAACAAAAGTACATCAAAATGATTGAAGCTAAGGGCATACAAAACTGTCTAACAATCACCCCTACGACCTGTACTAGGACTGCCGAATCAGTCCTTCCACCTAGAATGGCTAATACCTACTGTAAGGAGTCTAGTAGGGCATCAGCTTCTGGGACAACTCCCCTTGGGCCCTACAACCAAGGGAAATCCTAGATACAGATCTTGCTGTGTTCTACGGTCAACCCTAGGGTTTCTTCATAGCGACAAAGATAGAGAAGAAAAAAGAAAGAATAGATAAGAGTAGAAAAGGTGGCGGCGGCTATAACCAGGAGATGGATTAATGCTCTGATACCATGTTTGCTGGAACACTGCAACCGAAGAAGAAGAAGAGAAGAAGAAGAGGAGAAAGTTTGAGAATGGCGGCTCTAAACCTTTCAGCCGACCCTACTATCTTATATATATGTTTATCACATAGTGTTACATGAATGGACCAGAATGCCCCTGATTAGTGATGGGACACCTAGACAAATAAAACATTAAACAAGTTTAGGCCCAATAACTAATGACTTAAGACCCAGCAATGACTAAAATATACATTAAATCAGCCGAACCAACAGTTTCCTTGCTGA
Organism: Nelumbo nucifera; assembly: GCF_055504915.1. Lineage (NCBI taxonomy): Eukaryota > Viridiplantae > Streptophyta > Magnoliopsida > Proteales > Nelumbonaceae > Nelumbo > Nelumbo nucifera. The sequence continues at coordinate 75,158,190 of NC_142650.1, read as the reverse complement.
AATGGCCTCTGATAGAGTTTTTCTTGTTCTTGATCTCACTACAAATCTGACTTTTGTTGGCCATTTATTTGATGAAGGTAACATTCTAACCTTTTTTCGTGATGAATGTTTTATTCAGGATTGGAACACTAGGAAGGTGAAAGGAAGGGGCATAGGTTGGGTCGTCTGTCTGCAGTTGTTTAAGTAAGAGTCATACTTTACCTTTTCCTCACATGTTTGAGCACGCTACCTCTCCCTTTGAGCTTATACATAGTGATGTCTGGACTGCATCAGTCACTTCTTGACAAGGTTTTTAGTGAGTTTAAAATCTGAATATGAACCTATTCGAGCAAAAATATTAGGTGGATCTCTCTTCTCTTGAGGAGGTGTTTGCTCAACTCTGGAGGATTTATATTGAACCTACAGAGCCTTCCACTCTCTCGGATAGGTCTATTTTCGTGGTGGCAAGAGGAGGTTGTGGAAATAAAGGTGGTGGAGGTGGTCATGGATTTCCAGGGAACTGAGGTGGTCTTATGTTCAACCGTACTAGTGGTCAGAGTGGAGGTCGAGATTCAGGGGGAGGTCATGGTAGAGGACAGAGTACTGGTCCTAGAAGGTGCACATGTTGTGAATTAGAGGGGCATACTGTTAAGTTCTGTTAAGTCCCAAACAATTACCCTTGCTAATGGTTCTACCTCTCCCATTTATGGTGTTGGTGATGCTGATCTCACTTCTTTATCTTTACCCTCTATCTTACTTGTACCCAAATTTCCCTTTAACCTCGTGTCTGTTAGTAGATTAACCAAGTCACTTAATTGTTCTATAACGTTTTATCCCTTTTCTTGTGTGTTTCAGGATCTCAAGACGGGGATGAAGATTGGTGGAGGGCATGAAGCAGGTAGATTGTATTACCTTAATGGTGGTGGTCCGAAAGTAGCTCTTCAATCCTCTCTTACTCCTCTCCAGTGGCACTATAGACTTGGTCATCCATCACTTAAGGCCCTGAAGTTACTGGTTCCTTATTTAAGTCATCTTTCATCATTGGATTGCGAGTCATGTCAGCTTGGAAAACACCATAGAGTCTCTTTTAGTCCTAGAGTTGATAGTCGTGCTTTAAGTCCTTTTCTTTACTTCATTCAGATGTTTGGGGTCCAAATAAAGTAGTGTCGTACAATGGCTACAAGTACCTTGTAATTTTTGTTGATGATTATTCAAGGATGAGATGGCTTTATCTTATGAAAGACAAAAGTGAGTTGTTCTCTATTTTTCAAAAGTTTCATGCTGAAATTCGTACCCAATTTGGCGTTCATATTAAAATTCTTCACTCAGATAATGCAAAAGAATACACCTCAACAGCATTTTAGCAATACTTAGAGCACCACGAGGTAATTCACCAAACTTCTTGTTCTTATACCCCACAATAGAATGGTGTGGCTGAACAGAAGAATCGACACTTACCTGAAAATGCTTGGTCTATTATGCTTGATATGAATGTTCCAAAGTGTTTTTGGAGTGATGCTGTCCTTACATCATGTTTTCTCATCAATCGGATGCCCATGTCTATCCTTGGAAGTCGATCTTGTTCCCTACTCTTTCTCCATTCCCTCTTACTCCCAGAGTCTTTGGTTGTGTTTATTTTGTTCAAAATTTAGGACCTAGGCTGGATAAGTTAGATGCACATGCTTCAAAATGCATCTTTCTTGGCTACTCCAAAACCTAGAAAGGGTATAAGTATTACAACCCTAGCTCTCATCGGTCATTCGCTTGTTCTGATGTCACTTTCTTTGAGTATATTCCATTCTTTCTTAGTTCTAATGTTCCTCTTCCTACTCTAGTGTTTCCTCTTCTAGTTCCAATTGAGGACCCCTTCCTACGGTTAATGTCATGTCTCAGTTGTCGTCTTTTCCAGTGTAGGTTAATACCAAAAGGCCACCAATCACACAAGTGTATACTCACAAAAGAGCACCGGCCCCTCCTCTAGTTCAGCCCTCGTCAACGGATCTTGTAGTTGCACCTCCTCCTCCTGACCTTGATCTTCCTATTGCATTGAGGAAAGGTAAACGTAGTTGTACATTTCATGCTATTTCCTATTATGTTTTTGTTGCTCACCTTTCTGCTTCCCATCGATAGTTTATATCTTTGTTATCATTTGTTTCCATTCCTAAGAATGTCCAAGAAGCCATTACCTCTCCAAGGTAGCGACAAGCAATAGAAGAGGAATTGTCTGCACTGGCACACAATCACACGTGGGAGCTTACCACTCTCACTCCTGGTAAGCATGTTGTTGGATGTAAGTGGGTATACACAATGAAATATCTTCCATATGGCAGTGTAGAATGGTTGAAAGCTAGGTTAATGGCCAAAGGCTATTCTCAGTTGTACGGTGTTGACTATATGGAGACATTCTCTCCTATTGCTAAGATTGGTTTAGTTCGGGTGTTGATTTCTCTAGCAGCAATGTATGATTAGCCCCTCTTTCAACATGACATCAAAAATTCCTTCTTACATGGAGATCTTGTTGAGGAGGTATATATGGAGAAACCACCAGGGTTTGTTGCTTAAGAGGAAGATGATCAAGTTTGCAGACTTAAGAAGGCATGGGCTAAAACAATCTCCACGTGAGTGGTTTGGCAAATTCAGTAAAGTAGTGAGGGACTTTGGCATGAAACAATGCCAAGTAGACCATTATGTGTTTAGTTATGAATCAGAAGCTGGGAAGATTTTGTTAGTGGTGTATGTGGATGACATTGTCATAACTAGTAGTGATAGCAGTGGAATCGACAGGTTGAAGAACTTTCTACATGATCACTTCCAAACAAAAGATTTGGGTAAATTGAAATATTTTTTGGGAATAAAAGTTGCAAGGTCAAGGCATGGTATTAACTTGTGCTAAAGAAAATATGTCCTTAATTTACTTGAAGAAATAGGGTTTTTGGGTGCCAAACCAGCTGAAACACCCATGGAACCAAATGTCAAGTTGAGTAGTGATGCAGGTGAAGTGTTTGATGACCCTGGAAGGTAAAAGAGGTTGGTGGGTAAATTGAACTACCTGACTATTACTCGGCTAGATATATTATTTGCAGTAAGTATGGTGAGTCAGTTTATGCAACACCCTTGAGTTCCACATTGGGAGGCAGTTCTAAGAATTGTTAGGTACTTAAAGGGAGCTCTAGATCATGAACTGTTATACAAGAGTGGAGGAACTCTTGAGATAGAGGGATACACAGATATTGTTTGGGTCGGATTTGTGTCTGATAGGAGATCCACTACAGGGTATCGTACCTTCCTTGGTGGTAATCTGGTAACTTGGAAGAGCAATAAACAAACTGTGGCAGCAAGAAGTAGTGTTGAAGCTGAATACAAGGCCATGGCTCATAATACATGTGAACTAGTGTGGCTGAAAAATCTTTTGCAGGCGCTGGGGTTCTCAGTTTACAGACCCATGAGGTTGTACTGTGATAACCAAGCCACAGTCCACATTTCTTCTAATCCAGTCTTTCACAAGAGAACAAAGCATATTGAAGTTGATTGCCACTTTGGTGCAAGACCTGATCCCATATCTTCACATGTTCTCTTCTCCCACAATACTCCTTAGCGTATTACCCAAATTTCTATTAACAACCTCCGCTTGCCCATTAGTTTGGGAATGGCATGTGCTGGGTTATTTCAGTTGGGTCCCCAAACCCCATCCAATCGCACAACTTCTTTTAGGAACAAATCCGCTACATGAGTAGCATCAACTATCTTATAACATGGGATAAAGTGTGCCATCTTCAAAAATCGATCATCCACAACAAAAACTGAGTCATGTCCCTTTATTGTTGACCCTCCTCCATGCATCTCTCATATGATTTGTTCCCATAGTGACCCTTCAAGAATGCATAATTGATTTCCATTAAATAAATAACCTTCGATTATAACAAATTGACAAAATTCAGATTTGTATACCTGTTAGTTTCATAGAGAACAAAACCATGAAGAGACATATTACAAAATAGGATATCTGAAGAACACATCAACAAAAAACATGTCATTATTCTAGACTATTCTTAGTTGACAAGAGTTTAAGGCTACAAATATTTACACCTTGTTCACAAGATTTACAACCTAAATGTACATTGGTCTTTGGATGCAACAATTATAGACGTAATAGACCAAGCATGCAAACTCATAAAGCCTTACAATGCTTTTGTGGTGTTAGTACTAAAAAGACATGTTCCTACCATAGAATAACCCATTAAAATATGATTACAATTGGCTGATATTGCAAAATAGAGAACAAAACCATGAAGAGACATATTACAAAATAGGATATCTGAAGAACACATCAACGAAAAACATGTCATTATTCAACACACTAAAAAAAGTAAAACAATCAACTAATAGAATAGGGTATAAAATAGAAGAAGAAAAAAAAAAGAATAGGGTATAAAATTGTATGATGCATATTATGGCTTTGGCAGATGGCCTAGCCAAGCTTAGAGTTAATAGGAATGAGATATATTGAGAGCTCACTAATCCATTGTAATCTGAACTAGATATTTGTATTGAAAGTAGTGGATAGGCTATCTGAGGCTAGCCTTCTAGGGGCGTGCTTATGATTGTAATGCTCTCTTTTGATTAATGAAATCTTCTTTTAGTTACTGGTAAAAAATCATGTGATGCATATTCTAAACATAGAATAATTCTCACATATTAAAATGGCACCATCATTCCTCTATAAACAAAAATAGAAGCTAGAGTCATGATTCATACAATGGAATGCCGAGGAAATTCGTTAATATATCTGAAGATCGAGCAACATAGGCAACCAGAAGGGCATAGTGTATAGAGATATATGACAAGCTGAAACATATATACAAACATTTTCATGTTAAAATAAAATTTAAAACAAATTGCATTACCGAAACTAAAGATTATGAAATACGGCATACATAACCAAAGATAACACATAAAATACCAACAATTAGCTTATAGGCTCAGATAACTGATTTAACTAGATAAAATTGCTTGTGATTTGAGAAGCAATTTCATTTTTAACTTGCCGGATGAGTTCCCAGCCAATTTAGTACAAATTCTCCAAGAAGATGCATCAGGCATACCCTATCTCCTGGTTAAATAGCATCATGGCTCTCTGTTTTTTGTTTCTATTTTCTGATATCCCCTTTAGTTCTTCTATTGTGATTTTGTAAATTAATAAGATGAACTCCTTGTATAGAGGGTTTAAGAAAACCGCAATAACTTGTTTTACTTTTTAAAGTGTTCACGTGGTTTCGTTTGTGTTATATGGTAAGATATCATCATCGTCATCATCTTTTTACTATAGAGACAGTATGTATATAAGACATAATCTTCTTTATGATACAGAGACAGTATGCATATAAGATATCATCATCATCATCCAAGCCTTATCCCAACTATATGGGGCCAGTGACATGAATCCTGTTTTGCCATTCCATTATTTTAATGTCATATTCATTGTTAAATTATGTATATAAGATATGACCATTATATTTATTTTTGTCATTACTTCTCCATATATGGATCTCTCTTGTAAACCTACATGATTTCCCATACTTAATCAGGGGCATAAGTGTTTTTGTGTTTTTAATTAGAAACATATAAATAATATCTGGCTGACTAGAGATCTACTTTTCTTCTCTCTAGTTCGAACCAGTTCTCTCTCTCTCTCTCTCTCTCTCTCTCTCTCTCTTCTCTGCTATTATTCTCTGTTATTCTAGGGATGACACCAGTACAGATCAGTTCTGTAACATGGTATCAGAGCATCTGTAGTCAGTTCAGGTCAATCCAGATTCTTGCATCACCCTTTGCCCTAGATCTCTGCAGAGATCTCATCAACCACATGGAGATTCACAGAGGGGCTTAAAAGGAGTTGATCATTTTCTGTCTTTGGAGGTTTTCATGCCTCCAATTGGTGGTGAAGTGATTGTTTCAGGGGGTTGGTAAAAACCCTCTAATCGATGGATTGAAGAGGGCTGTTTCAGGTGTAGTGGGTAGATTAGTGCAGGACTGATTTGTGTGGTTTAAATAGGTGGGTTATGGGTGATACAGTGTGAAACAAGTATTGATTGGTTGCAGACCTAGTAATATGTGTTTTGGGTGTATTCAGGTGCTTTCTTTGGTGGAAGGTGTAGGACTGCAGTGACAGTTATTGCTGAAAACTGTGACAGCAGATGTTTTCAGCAATAACCAGACATTAATGTGCAGTGTGGTGGCTAGCAATTGAGGTGGTGTGAAATACTAGTGAGTGGATTTTTCTTTTTTTTACCATGGCAGCTATGGGAGATAGAAGTGAATACAAATCTAGTGTTATGATTCCCCCTAATTACCTGAATGTGCAATGACTTCTATTAAACTGAATGGTGAGAATTGTGCACCTTGGTGAAGCATGTGAAAGAAGAAAAACCCTCAGGTGATTCTCATGGGTACAGTGAGTGGGAACAAGAAAATGCACAGATTATGACATGGTTGTGGAATATTATGGAACCCAAGATTAATGTGAATTTTATGTTCTTAGATACAGTTAAGGAGATTTGGGACCATGAAAAGAAGCTTTACTCTGGACAAGATAACACTACCAAAGTATATCAACTTTAGAAAGAGTATTTTAATCTATAGTAGGGTAATCAAAGTCTTGAGGAGTATTATGCTAGCATCAAGAATCTTCAGAATGAGTTGAATGTTTATCATCCCCTTACATCTAATGTCAAAATTTAACAACAGAAAGAACAACTTGATGTAACCAGATTCTTAGTAGGGTTGAAGGCTGAATATAAACCAGTGAGACCACAAATACTAGGTGGATCTGCCCTTCCCTCTCTTAAAAAAGTATTTGCCCATCTTTAGAGGATTTCTGTTAGACCTCTGGAGTACTCTACTGTGTTTGATAGGTCTGCTTTTGTAGTGACAAGAGGGGGAGATTGTGGTGGCAGAGGAGCTCGAGGAGTTCAGCCAGGTCATGGTGGTAGTAGTGGTCCCATGTTCATTCATGGTGGTCGGCGCATTAGAGGTCAAGATCATAGTTGTCAAGGTGACACCTAGGCAATGCCTAGGCAACAAGGTGCCCTTTGAAGCTCGCCTCACCTAATCGCCAAGCAGTTTTCTACTTCCTACCATAAAATACTTTTTTATTCATTCTTTTTTGAGATTATAATTATAAAATAGACATTACTAAACTAAAATAATCATTTTGTATGTTTATATACTCATTTCTTTTTATTATTTTCTTATTTATTGGGGTTTAATCAACACAAACATTGCTAAATGCTGTATTGAACCCTCAAAGACTTCAACCTGAACCAATAAGTAAGAAGGAACTTAAAATTTTATCTAATCAACACATTTTCTTCTTCTTCTTCTTCTTCTTCTTCTTCTTCTTCTACTACCAATACTTTTTATTTTATTCTTTTCCTATAACAAAAATAAGGGTTCAGCCCCTATATTTTTTTAATTTTATTTTCCTTCTTCCTTTTCTTCTCATGAATATGTTGATTTTCTATACTTTAAATGAAATTTATACTTTTCTTATGAAAATCATGAATAATTATTAAAGAAATATGGTTATGGTACCTAGGGAAATACCATAGGATCTATGTTTTTAACATAAAAACATCCGGTGACTAGGCGACATGGTGCCCCCCAAAAGCCTAGACTCGCCTTGGCACCTTGAAAACTATGGTCAAGATTTAGGGGGAGCTCATGGTAGAAGACAGTAATAGTCCAAGGAAGTATACACACTATGGACTAGAGGGACATACTATCAATTTTTGTTATGCTACATGGGCCACCCTCAACCCGGGCCAATCATGTGGTGGCTAGTGGTGGTGGTACGAGAGATGAAATTCAGCAAGTTGATCAAGCACCTTCTACATCTACAAATGCCTCTGGAAAGAAATGATGAGTGTTCCACAAGATGAGTATGAGTGATTACTTCGGGCTACATCTCAGCAGAATATAGCTATCCTTGCCCACTTAGGTATGGCTTGTCTGGCATCCAAACTCCTTCATTATTGACTCTGGAGCTTCTCATCATAGCACTAGGACTCCATGTGTGTTTTCTTCTCTTTCTCAGTCCTCTACATCACACACAATTACACTTGCTAATGGCTCTACATTTTCTATCTGTGGTATTGGTAATGCTAACGTGGATTCGTTACTCTTGTCCTCAGTTTTGTGTGTTCCCAAATCCCCTTTTAAACCTTATGTTTGTTATGAAATTAATCAAGTCTCTTAATTGCTCTATCACCTTTTACCCTTCTTCTCGTGTTTTCAAGATCTCAAGATAGGGATGAAGATTGGTGGAGGGCATGAAGCTAGTGGACTATATTACAGTAGAAAAGTTGATAGCTATTTTTTGATATAAACTTTGTGAAGAAAAGAAGAAAGAGATGTCTAGAAAGGAAGAGAAGAAGTAGAAGAAAATGAGAGGAAGCCGAAAAGAATTAATTCCGGTCGCCCCCTTCCTTTGATTTATATACTTCATAAAAAAGAATGTACAAATACAAGAATACCCTTTCAAGTTGGGAATAAATGTCACATTCCCAACTTGTGTAGATCATGCTCCAACTTGTTTCTTGCAACACCTTTTGTAAGAACATCAACAAGCTGCAAATCAGAAGAAAGGAAGGCTCGGTAAGAAGGAGAAAGTCCACTATAGGAGAGGTAGTGTGAGATACAATGAGCAATACACTTTCTCTTCCCTTTTCTGAGTGCAATAGGAAGGCCAAGGTCATCTACAATGGGGTTAACGGAATCAATAGGAACTAAAACATCAAAGGAAGCGAGAGGCATACCTCGGCCAATGTCAGTCAAATCTGGAGTCTCCGAGGAGTCGATAGGAAATGATGTGGGTTCTTCTGCTGTGAAATCAACCTCCCTACAAAGTCGTAGGCATTGTCGTGTAAAGCATTGAGAAACAGGAAGCAAGGGAGGTAGTAAAGTAGGTGACATAGGAGGGTCGAACACTGGAGTGGACAAGGGGACTGGAACCGGAAGTGGTATAGATTGCTCACTTCCTTCCCCAAAACACTCCCCCTAAGAAGAACCCCCCCAGAAGAAAGGTGTGGACTCAAAAAAGGTGACATCCATAGTAACATACCGACTCCCAGAGGCTGGGTCATAGCAACAATATCCCTTCTAGTTTTCTACATACCCAAGAAAGACACACTTCTTTGCCTTCGGGTCAAGCTTCGAGCAGTGAGGACCAAGAACATGGACAAAGCAAACACAACCAAATACCCTGAGAGGAATGTGGAACACCTCCCCCTTAGGAAAAAGAAGGCTGAACGGGGTGTTATATCCAAGAATACGAGAAGGCAACTGATTAATCAGGAAAGTTGCTATGAGAACTGCATCACCCCAAAACCGAAATGGAACAATAGAAGGTATCATCATTCTTCTTGCAATTTCTACGATGTGTCTGTTCTTCCTTTCTACTACACTATTTTGTTGTGGAGTGTAAAAACAACTGCTTTGATGGATTACTCCATGCTCTGATAGATATGATGCTAAGTTCTTTTTAAAATATTCCTTGGCATTGTCCGACCTGAACACTTTCACTCGTACCCCAAACTGCGTTAGCACCATCTGATAAAACTGTCAAACCAAGGATGGCACCTCATCATAGGATCTCATCAAGTATATCCAATAGTGCCGAGAAATCCTTTATTACTAGCTTTAAAGGAATGTCTACAATGTTTTCCAAGTTGACAAACTAACAGACTCAAATAGCTTTGGAAATAAGAAACGCAAAGAAGAAAAAGACAAATGCCCCAACCAATTATGCCAAAGCATAATCTAACCCACAGACTCTTGTCAAACTACTAACAGATAAAAGGTTAGTACTTAGTCTAGGAACATGGAGAACAGAGGGTAGGCAAAATGGTATTGGTTATCTTGACAGACCCTTTCCTAGAAATGTTATTGGTTATCTTGATAGACCCTTTCCCAGCAATGGCATTGGTTATCCATCAGCTGTGGAAACTCTATCTCTACCAGAGCAGAGGTGGTAAGAGGAGAAAATGGTGGAAATGTTGAGCATTGTATGGTCTAAAGCTTTGTATGGTCTAAAGCTTTTCATTAAGAAGTAAGGATCTGCTTTGACTCTCCTAGCTGTGTATGTTGGTGACATTGTTGTGACAAAAAGTGATATTGATGAAATTAATTCTCTTAAGCAACTGTTTAATCAAGAATTTGAAGTAAAGGACCTGGGTGAGTTGAGGTATTTCCTTGGGATTGAAGTGGCAAGGTCCAAGCATGCATTTTTATTTCCCAAAGGAAGTATGTTCTTGATCTCTTGGAAGAAACAGGATAATTGGGAGCTAAGCCTACTGATACACTCATTAAGCAAAGTCACAAAATAAATGCAGAGGATGGTAAACCTCTTGAAGATAAAGGTATGTATCAATGGCTTGTAGGAAGACTTCTCTACCTATGCCTGACTCTCCCTGGCATTTCTTATGTTGTCAGTGTTGTTAGTCAGTACATGCACTCTCCCAAGACCTCACACCTCCTTGCTACTGAGAGGATTTTAGCCTACTTGAAAAGGTGTCCAGGCTGAGGTATACTTTTTAAAAATAATGGTCATATGAAAATAGAAGTATACACTGATGCAGATTGGGCAGGTTGTATTGATGATAAGAGATCTACTTCAGGGTATTGTGCCTTTGTTGGAGGAAATCTAGTTTCTTGGAGGAGCAACAAACAAAATGTTGTTGCTCGCTTCAGTGCTAAAGCTGAATACAGGTCTATGGATAATGGTGTTGCAGAAATATTATGGCTGAAATCTCTCCTTACAGAATTGGGAATTGAGTTTGAAAGACCCCTAATGCTATATTGTGATAACCGGGTGACCATTAACATTGCTCATAACCCAATACAACATGGTAGAACCAAACACATTGAAGTTGATAGACATTTAATCCGAGATAAAGTTGCCTCTCCGGAAGTATGCCTTCCTTATGTTGCCACTAATATGCAACTTGTCGATGTCGTCACCAAGGCAGTCAACAGAATCAAGCTTGAAACAAATTTAAGCAAGTTGGGAATGATAAATATATTTTCCCAACTTGAAGGGGAGTGTAGAGAAAATGATTGACCAGCTTGTGGTCCCACTTCTTCATTTGTTTCTCTGATCACAATGCTGTTAGAATGTTTCTTTTAGTTGTTTCTAGTGATAGGGGTATTCCTATCATTGTACCTCTTTTTATTGTAAGCCTAATATAAATAGTACTTGGGGTGGCAGACTAAACAAGTTTGAACCCCTTTTTTCTTCTATTCCTTCTTCCTCCTCTCTTCTTCCTTTCTCTTCTCTTCATCTCTATTTTCTTTTCTAATTACTAAACAGGTCTGAACCTCATTGGTTTCAGACAACTTGAAGCAAGTTCAACAACTAAACACATTCTTTTATTTCCTGGTCTAACAAGGGTCTTCTGAATTTGGGACACCATACAATCTTTTATCTGCACACTTCAAAGCATTGATCAATTCTAATCTGGTGTTTAGATAGCCTATAAAGTTTCGGGCAAACTTCGCACAACTTCCCTACTTCACACAACTCATCTTCCCAGAATCTAATTCTTGCCCCATCTCCCACCTTAAACCATGACTCAACAAATATTTCCTATGTAGTAAGTTTTATTAGTCAGTTTATTCATTCTCCCAAAGATGCACATTTAGCAGCTGCATAAAAGAGTTTTGTTCTACTTGAAAGGCACTCCAGGGAAACATATTATGTTTGCCAAGCATGAAGACATGAAACTAGAGGCATACACTAATACTGACTGGGCCGGATGTATTGATGATAGAAGACCCACCTCAGGATATTGTGCTTTGGTGGCAAGGAACATTGTCTCATGGAGAAGTAAGAAACAGTCTATGGTTGCCAGATCCTCAACTGAAGCAAAGTACAGGGCAATGGCACATGGAGTATCAGAATTATTGTGGTTCATATCGCTTTTGGGAGAGTTGGGTATTGACTATGAAAAGCCAATGATGATCTATTGTGACAACTAGACAACTATCAACATTGCACATAATCCTATTCAGCATGACAAAACTAAGCACATAGAGGTTGATAGACATTTCATAAGGGAGAAAGTTGCTTCAAGGGAAGTCCGCTTGCCATTTATTGCTTGAGAAGAGTAGTTGGTTGATGTTTTGACCAAAGGTGTTCCAAAAGGAAAGCTGACGCACTATATAAGCAAGCTGGGCATGATTAATATCTATGCTCAGCTTGAGGAGTGTAGAGAGACTGGGCTAAATGGGCCCTAATATATCTTTTATGTTTAAGTAATGTTAAATCTGTTTTGTGTTAATGGGCCTTTTCTTAATGAGCCTGTTAACCTCTATTTAAGTTCTTTTAAGTTACTACTTTGTTGGCCGCCCACTTAAAGAGCAGACTTGTAATTAGCATGATTAATTAAGTTTAATAAAAGATGAGTGAAGAGAGAGAGATATCCATCGAACTCTCTTATTCTTTCTCTTCTTCTCCATCTTCTTCTATTCTGTTGTAATCTCTCACTTTTCCTTATTTCTTTTATCAGTTTTATATCAGATTTGAAGGACAGACACACATCTATAGGAAAGATGGTGTGAAATGCAATGGGCTGTACACTTTCTCTTTCCCATGTAGAGTGCAATGGGAACATCAAGATCAATGGGATCAGCTGCAACAATAGTGTTAGGTACAAAAACATCACCATCAAGAGAAATAACAGGCTCAAGCTCAAGGGAAATACCTAGAACTGTATCAGCCGAACCTAGAATCTCAGATGGACTGACGGAGAATGGTGCAGGTTCTTCTACTGGAGCATGTGTGGAGTCAACCCGTTGGTGCTGATTACATTGTTAGGCTAGCCGTAATGGATCAAGCAGTGGAACTGGAGCTGCTGATGGTGTAACAACAAGTGAAACTGATGGATCAAATGAAACAAGAAGAGGAACAAACTGTGAGTTCTCCTAGTGGAGCATGTGTGGAGTCAACCCGTTGGTGCTGATAACATTATGAGGCTAGCCATAGTGGATGAAGCAGTGGGACTGGAGCTGCTGATGGTGTAACAACAGGTGGAACTAATGGATCAAATGAAACAGGAAAATGAACAAACTATGAGTTCTCCTCCCCAAGAAACTCCCCCCAAGGAGAACCACGAGAGAAAAAGAATGTAGATTCAAAAAAGGTAACACAAGTACTGACAAACATGTTCCCTGACACCAAATCATAACAATGCCCCTTTTGGTTTTGAGCATACCCAAGGAGAATACATTTCTTAGCCTTAGGATCCAACTTCTTGCGGTGAGGACTAAGACTGTGAACCAAAGCAAGCACACCCAAAAACTCTCAGAGGTATATGAAATATCTCCCCATCTGGAAAAAGAAGACTAAATGGCACCTTAAACCCCAAAATGCATGAAGGTACATGGTTAATCAAGTACACAACCATGAGAACTGCGTCCCCCCAAAAATGAGTAGGAACTGAAGCATACACCATAAGACTTCTTGCCACCTCCACAATGTGACTATTTTTCCTCTCTGCTACCCCATTCTACTGCGATGTATATGCACAACTACTCTGATGAATCACTCCATGCTCAAAAAATGTGGTCAAATCCTTCTTAAAGTATTCTCTAGCATTGTCTGATCTGAAAACCTTAGTCCTCACTCCAAATTGTGTGAGAACCATCTAGTAGAACTATCGCACCAAAATAGGTACCTCATCACGGTAACCACCCATGGAAGAAATATGATAAGGTTCCCATACATCAGTGTGAACAATATCAAAAGCAAAAGAACTTCTTTTATTACTTGATTTAAAAGAATGTCTACAATGTTTTCCCAACTAAGAACTTTCACACTCCAAACTAGATAACTGAAGAGGCTCAAACAACTTTGGAAACAAAGATCTTAATGAAATAAAAGAAAGATGACCCAAGCGATTATGCCAGATCATAATCGAACTCACTAACTCTAATCCACTACTACTGCTGCTACTAACATGATGGCTCTGATGTCTCAGAATCTCATCTAAAAGGTAGACTCCATTCACTTCACGACCACTCCCATTTGTCCTCTTTGATTCTAAATCCTACAAAACACAATTACCAGGAAGGAAAGTCACTGAACAGTTCAAATTTCTTGTCAAAGAACTCACAGAAAGAATATTAGTATGGAGTCTAGGGACATGTAAGGCAGAGGATAAAGTGATGTCATCAATCACTCTAATTGTCCCTTTCCTAGCAATGGGAATATGGGAACCATCTGTTGTAGAGACTCTGTCTCTACTAGAGCACAACTGGTAAGAACTAAAATGGGTAGGTATATTGGTCATGTGCTCAGATGCCCCCCTGAGTCTATAATCCAGGGAAGTCCCTCCTTACCTAACGTGGATGCATAATTTACAACTGCATATGAACTACCTGTATGAGCAAAGGAAGTAGTACGATTGGCTCCTACACTCTGTTGCCCATCTAAAGAACTAGAACTGGCTGAATCCTGCTTGCTCATAAGTTGTCCATACTTCTCCAATTCAGTTCTAACTGCTACTACTGCAATGTACTCCAAGTCAGCTTGGGTAAGATGCCCCAAAGAGTCTCCTATAATTCCCATATTTGCATTTCCCTTCTTGTTCTTGACCTGAGCCAGTATGAGATGTGGGTAGAGCTTCCAACAAGTGTCTCTGGTATGCTAAGTCTTCTAACAGGTTGTTGCATCCTTCGTACTCTCCCAAACCATAGTCTCTAAGTGATCTATCTCCTGCCACAGTGTTTTCAGCATGGAGAAATACATGGCAAGTGGTCCATCTCTCTGTTTTGTATTAATCACATGATTCCTTAACTGATAGGCTCTAGCTACATTTGGTTTATGGGAATAGGTTTCAGTCACTCCATCCTAAATTTTCTTTGCAATATTAGCTCACAAAAAAATTTTACCAATGTGAGGTAACATAGAATTACACAGCAGGACATCACCATGTAATTCTCATATACCCACTAGGAGGAATCTGTATTAGGTTTCTTCTCCTCCCTAGTTTCCCACGAGCACCAATAGCCATCTTGGCTTATTGTACCCATTCTAAATAATTTGCACCATGCAATTACATTACGACAATAATTCCAAACCCAAAAATATCACTAGTACCTCCAACACCCAGACCCATGTTACCGGTGGACTAGGTAGAAAGCCTCCAAGATCAAATCGATCTCACACACAAGGGTAACTGACCTTTCCGGAAGAAGAAAAGCCTATCCAGAGAGAAATCCCTCTTCTCTCACCGTCTCCCATCGGAGAGAAAATTGAATTGATCACTCTAGAGGGCTCAAAAACTCCCATAAACCAAACTACCCCTTGTATATAACCTAGAGAAGTCCAACAAAGTCCAAGCACCCAAGATTAGATCAAAATTGAAGAGTCCAACTTGACTAGGACTCTTCCCCACACTCTAGTTCTTCCTGATTTTGATGCCAAAACACAAATCACCCTCTTGATGACTGGAACCCACCAAAAAAATCCAAGAACTGGGCAGTCTGAAGTAGATTGATCAGCCCTTTATCTCCTGTTGCAATCGGCTGATCTAGGACTGCATGGAAGAACTCCAAGAAACCCTAGTCTTGCTATGATACCAAGTAGAAAACTGTTGAAGCAAAGAATTTGTAAAGAAAAGAGATATTTCTTAAAGAAGAAGAGAGAGAAGAGGAGAAATTTTTTTGAGAAAATTTAACTAGGCAAGAAGAGAAGAAATTGAGAAAGAAAAAGAGAGCAATCACTTCTGGCCGCACCCTCCTCACATAAAACTTTTAATTAAAAATGGGTACAATGACTAATATGCCCTTATAGAGTGGCTAACACATAAAACTGCCTATATAACTCAACATAACCACTAAAAGGAACCCAACAAGAGTGTTGTGGTCCCCACTCCCTATCTAAACAATAAATAAACAAAAACAACTACTAAATCTGCACAAATCTGCCCAAAAACCTAAACACCTATCACCTCAAGCTTCCTTACCTACAATCTCATCTTTACTCGCAACCTCAACAACGACACTAACACTCCTTTTTCCATCTTCCTCCTCCCCCCTCCCAACCTCTCTGAACCAGCTGAAACATTCTTGCCCAAAGTCAAAGACCCTGACTTTTCAGTTCCACATCTGACTGTAGTTGAAACCCAAGGTTCGGAGGAGGTGCAAGTCCCATCCGTACCCCTTCTTTCTTGCACTCCATCTCTGACATCTCTAATCACCAAAGAAGGCGTGCAATCGTCGAAACTCACTTCTATATCACCAACAATCCTCTTCTTACCACGTTTATCAAACTTTGTGATCTCCCATAACCATCTTTCTCCCTTTCTATCTCTAACCTCCGTCTAGGAACTCCTACCTGCAGTTCCACTTCTTTTAAAACTTGGTTGGTTGAGCCCTAGAAACTTTCTCTTGCCAGATTTCCTAATCTTTTTTTCTTGTCTTCCACTATGCCCAGCAGCGCTGAGATCTAGAGCTCTGTTTGAAAGCCCTTTTGGACGAGTCGAACACTTCAGTCGGTCCTACTGAACTGAGGTAGAAGATAACCTCTCTACTCGATTCACGTGGTGACTTAAAAAGTCACCTAACCGTCTTTTACTTACCCGTCCAAAGTCCTAAAATCGGTTCCACCTCTTTAACTCGAGCCAGTTCGGGCCATCTCTGACTCGACTTTGAATTATCTATTGGACCCAACGTCTTAGATGATGTGGACCTACAATTAACAACCTCCACAAAGGACTTTTCACCTGTCCCTAGTTCGCCACTTTCAAGTAATTTTGATTCCCCAAAGAACCTGTGTGAACCCTCTTCGTTAACCTCCAACATTTGGCCAAACAGCCCTTGACCTTTGGCTAGATGTTTCCTTACCACATGTAACCCATCCCTCGAAAATGCCATCATCTTCTTCCTTGGTATACTTCATCCATAGTGACACTTCAACTTCCAATAGAACCCAAACCTTGAGCTAGAGACCTTCAACAAGCAGATTTAGGTAAGGGTGCAAATGGATCGGATCATCTTCTTCCTTGGTATACTTCATCCATAGTGACACTTCAACTTCCAACAGAACCCAAACCTTGAGCTAGAGACCTTCAACAAGCAGATTTAGGTAGGGGTGCAAATGGATCGGATCATGATCCAATCTGATCCAAGATCCGATCCTATTTGGTTGAATTTGGATCACCCCTATTCATATCTTTGGATAGGATTTGGATCACCCTCTACCCGATCCGATCCGATATATATATATAAACATATATAATACATATATTTGTTATTTATTTATTTATAAATATATTTTTTATATTATGTTTTTATAAATTTATTATATTATTAAAGTTTTTATAAAAAAACATGTATACATATGATGAAAATAATTAAAAAATACTTATATTTTTTGTTTTTACTTTATTTAAATTACTATATTTTATTTTTCTTTTAATAATTTATTAATTTTTAAAGAAAACAAGTCGAATTGGATCAGATCTGAAGCTCCAACTTATCAATAGGATTCGAATTCAAATCGAGTCCTATCAGATCCGATCGGATCTTCGGATCAGATCAGCTCCAACATGAACAGTGTCGGATCGGATTCTCAGATTTGAATCCAATCTGATCCATTTGCATCCCTAGATTTAGGCATCTAGGGACTTTTTAGGTTTCAATACCATGATTCTGATTCTCGTGGCATGAAGATCTTGGAGATTATATGCTATCAACTTTCCACCCATGACCTGGATCATCTTTTCAAGAAATTCCTCATTCCATAAATTAAAGGGGAGTCCCACTAGATAAAGCTGAAGAATTCCTTTAGGGATCAGATTCTGATTACAAGACGTATACCAGCCCTCTGCCATAATCCTGCCAATTGAAG
The DNA here is from genome assembly GCF_055504915.1 of Nelumbo nucifera. Classification (NCBI taxonomy): domain Eukaryota; kingdom Viridiplantae; phylum Streptophyta; class Magnoliopsida; order Proteales; family Nelumbonaceae; genus Nelumbo; species Nelumbo nucifera. Next base: position 75,140,303 of record NC_142650.1, on the reverse strand, counting down.
ACTCCATGCATTTCAGGAGTGGGGAGCTCGACTTCTTCGTCGGCTCCAAATAGCATGGCCCTCGAATCATCAAAAGGCTTAATATCCACAGAATCTTTTAAGTTGAATCTCTTCACAACTGCCTCCAGGATCCTCCCCTAATCTATAACTTTTTTGTCTGTTGTTAATAATTACTTTCTTTTCCCAAACTCCTTTCTCCCCATCTAATAGCACCTTTGAACTTTTAGTTTTGCTGCACACTAAGCTTATGGATCTCCTTATTTTTATTTTTCTTCCTTCAAATTCTCATTGCCGCTCTGCTTATTGCAGACCTCTGAACCATTGCAATGTTTTGGAGTTTGTCTTCCTTCCACTTTCAGCAAAAACTCCTGTAATAAATCTGCAAACGATCTCCACCCTGTTCTCTTTCTACCCTCTGGTACACATAGCATATGTTTTCTGTTATCACCAAATATTTCCATGATCACAACAAACTAACCTTTCACATTTCTCCTTATCTCAACTTCAAACTTTTTCCCATCTGCACCCACTGCACTCTTCCAACCTTGTTTTTAAATGGAGAATGCCGTCCCATCCATGAATCCCTTCAGCCATCCAATCACCTCCTCAGTTACACGAATGGTGCCTCTTTTTTCTTCTCTAATCTTTAATGTCCACCTACTTTGTTTCTGCCTTCTTCAAACCAAAACCTCTTAGCTTCAATATCCACTTCCCTTCTCCACTTCGTTGTTGATGAAAAAACTTCTTCGTACGCCATTCTCTTACTCACCCACTGTAGATATCACCAATCCACATGATCATAAGCCTTCAATATCCACTAATAAATTTCTTTCTTCACAAAGTAATAAATCACCATTGAACAATATTATCAAAAACATGAGCAATTAACAATATAATTGATTTGACAATACTTATTAAAAATTTGAATGAAAGATTATACATTAACTCACCAAGCAATTTGAATTCCAATTTTTCCAAGCGTTCGCATGGCCATTGACACCTGAAATTAAGGACAGAGGATCAGAATCATATAATGTGCACATAGAAACAGTATCCATGATATATGAATTGATACGTGTCTCCAGTGGATGCACAACATGGGCAACACTAAGAAATTGAATTTAACAAATTTAGACCATACTTAACTTCTTTGATAGTAGGTCAATGGACCCTAATCTTTTCCCTCTAACTCTCAGCTTGCCAACCAAACCTAGCACCAACCCATTTATTGCTGGTTTGGTGAAGAAAAATTAAACTGGAAAAGGTTTTCACAACAATCCAAGGTGACCTTCTCTACTGATGAAGTATACTTTTATGAGCTCATATTTGATGTTATGGATATTGATGTTAGCCACATTATTCTTGGTAGACCTTGGCAATTTCATTATGATGTAACTAACAATGGTAGGAAACAATCCTTACGTTTTCTATAAAAAGGACTATGAGATTGTTCTTGCACCAATGGAAATAAAGAAATGACCCAAAGCTTTTCAGGTAGAAACGTGAACTCCTAAATGAAGCATTGGATATTGATGTTGATGTAACTCATAATGGTAGGCAACAATCTTTACAGTTTCTACAAAAACGACTACGAGATTGTTCTTGCACAATTGCACCAATGGGAATAAAGAAATGACCCAAAGATTTTCAGGTGGAAGGGTGGACTCTTAAACAAACATTGGGCTTCATTTCCCTTCCAAAGAGACTCCTTATTTATAAATAATGTCCAAAGAGACTGTCAGATCTTGTTTTTGGTCTACTTCAGAAATGTCAGTAAAAGCTTTGTTGATCTGATCATCACCCTTTCCCTCTTTACATACCCTCCTTTCTCTTTTAATAAAATTTTTCCCTCCATTTTTCTATCATCAAAAATTTTTCTCTCCATTTGCTAAGAGACTACAAATGCAAACCAAGAATCTCAACATAAAATGATCATGAAACAGTAATACAATAAGTCATGAAGGGAAGGATTCTTTTTTTTGAAGATAAAAAAGAATAAACTTCATTAATGAAAAAAGGAAAGAAAGTTAGAGAGGATACAACAGGGTGATAAGAAATCACTCAGCAAAACAAGCCCACCCAAAAACAAAAAAAAAAAAGAAAAAAAAAAAACTAAAACAGAAAACCAGCCCTACAAAGTCTAGTACACCCTCAGAAATCCAAACCCAGATACAACTGCAAAAACCCCAAACAAATATCATGTATACCCCTCCCACCAATCACTGGAATAGATAAGCGGGAAACTGCAGGTCCGACACCCTTCCAACCCCTGCCAAAAAAAAAAACAGAAGAAAACACCTCAATCCCCACCATCCATTTCCACTGAAAAACACAACTCAAGCTTTATCCATTTTCTCCGTGTATCCATTGTCTGAAGCATAGCTCTCACTGCTCGTCTGAGAAACTTTCTTTGTCTTCTGCCCCTTCTTCTTTAGTCCCATCCCAAACATCCCAACTTTAACCTGGCAAAAGTTTTTGAGACTTGCATCGTTTGATTGGTTTTCCATCTTCTAAATCTTCTCACTGCAATAGAGGCTTAGAGTTCACTGATCATAAAGTCTAGTTGAATGAAATGTTTATTTTGGAAGCTAGATCTAGCCCATGATCCATCAACTTCATTTCTAAACCATCCAACAAACCACCTGGGAGTGCCCTCCACCTCTACCTGCTCAATACACTCAGTGAAGCTGACATCACCACCCCCCATCTCCAGCCAACCAAACCATTAGGCTCAAAGTTAGCTGATCTCAAAATCCAGGTGAATGGAATTTTTACCTGGAAGCTATCTAGCTCTAGCAATAGCCCATGATCCTCCACAACACCATTTCCAAACCACCTGCAAGGTGCTCTCCACCTCTACCTCCTCAATACCCAGTGAAGCCATCAACTTGAGGCCCTGGAGTAGGATCCCAATTTTTCCCTCATCAAGATCCTTCTGAAATCCCTTAGTTCTTAAGAACACTATATTTTCTGATTTTTCCTTCATTATAGAAGGCTGCTTAGATCCCCTAGACCAACACCTTTTTCCTTTTCTTCTTGATTTTAATCTATACCAAGAATTCCTCTTTTTAGCAATGAATTCTCATCATCTTCTCACAAGGCATTCCAAAATCCAAATGTATAGTTTATAAACATATAAGAATAAACTTATGTACTCAACCAAAATGGTTAAAGAATGCACATAATAGTCATCTACAGGTCTTCTGATGTCAATTTAGTGTAAAACAAAATACTGTATGTTTTTAATCATTGAGGCAATCTTAAGCAGTTAGAGAGCAAAAACAACTTACCAGAGAGACGCCACCAGAACCAAGTTCACACATGGTGTTTACATTTACTTCGGCAATGAGCAATCCAGTAACAACCTGCATTAACTTGGTTAGCTATAGAATATTTGTCTTTTTTTTACTTATTTGATACTTCAGAAAGAGAAAAATAAAAAGAAAAAAAAAAAAAAACTCTCTCCAGTTATTAGAAGAATTAATAATGAGCACTTCACTTTTCTTAACTAAATAAAATACCATGATGAATGGTAGTTTCGCCACTTCACAGTTTCCCCACATGGGCCTTTTATTTTCAGCCAATTCTTTTTGTGTAATTGATGGGCCTTGGCCCATAGTTGTTTTAAGTTTTTATTAGTGTTCTTTAACAGTTTCCCTTCTAAGGGCATATTGGTCCTTGTGTATATACTTTTTGACAAAAGTATAAATACAAGTTGAATGGGACGGCCCAATACTTTTGGCTCCCCCTTCGTTCTCTTCTATTCTTCTCTTTCCCTTCTCTTCTTCTTCCCAACTGCTGAAAATCTATTGCTGCATAGATTTTTCTCTGTTTTCCTGGGTTGCAGAATTCTACTTGGTATCAGAGCCAAGTTAGGAGTTCTTTGAGTGGATTCCATGCTATTTTTTTTTATCATAAAGGATTTCATTAATTAGAAAATGATCGGGACTTGGGTTTCAGAAGAGGACTATATGATCATGAAATGAACATTGTCATTGACCTTCTTCAGAACTTGGAAGGGATGTGTTTGGAAGGGATAGGAGAATTTGGACGCCTTCACCCTCGGGTTCCTTTTCTCATGGTTCCTTTTTTCAGCCTTTATCCAAGTGCCTTCCTTTCCTTCAAAAGAGATTTGGTTTAAACCTATTCTTCTCAGGATGGGTGGTTTGTGCTGGGAAATGTATTTGGAAAGATTTAATACTTGTAAATTACTACAAAGAAAAAGACCCAATTGATGCCTTTCCCCTCATTGGTGCTCCCTTTGCAAAGCTAATGGTGAGAATTGCTATCACTTATTAATTTCCTGCCCTTTTTCTTCTTCAATTTGGGAATGGTTCTTGTCTTTGTTTGGGTGCAGGTGGAACCCTCCTCCTAGTGTACAAAGCCTATCCGCTTCCAATTTCCTAAGCTGATCAAAGAAGAGGGGAAGAATATTGTGGCAATGCACAAGGGCTGCAGTGTGTTGGACAATTTGGGAGAAGAGGAATCAAAGATTCTTCCATGAAAAAACAAGTAAAGAAGCTGTCATTGAAGCTATCACCATAAAGGCAGTCCATTGGGTAAAGTCATTGGAGATTTTTAGAGATATTTCTGGCATTGAGGTGTGAGAAAGTGGAGGGAGGTGGCTGATTCTGCTCCAGTTAAGGAGGTGGTTAGGCCTTTATGGTCCCCACCCTCTAGTGGTTCCATTAAACTTAACTTTGATGGTAGTAGTGAAGGTAATCCTAGCCCTTCTTGTATAGGAGGAGTTTTTAGGAAAGAAGAAGGAAACATCATTGCACTATTCTCAGGCCCAATTGGTGAAGGAGATTCCTTAAAGCTATGTTTGGTTTGAAGGAAAATGTAGGGAAAGGAAGGGAAAGGTAGGGAAACCTTTACAAACCTTGTATTGGTTTCCCTATCTTTCCCTTCCTTTCCCTACCTTTTCCTTCAAACCAAAAATAGCCTAAGAGCTGAAATTATGGCTGTTATGGAAGGGATTCAGAAGGCTAAAGAGCTGAATATCAGGAAGCTGGTAATAGAAGGTGGCTCGAAGCTTGGAATTAGTTGGCTCCAAAAAAAGGAAGAAGAGGGATGGTGGTGCTACATTCATGAGAAGAGGAAAGCTGTTAAACTGCTATAAGGGGTAGAGGTGTCTTGTAATTGGGTCAAAAGAGAAGCAAATTCTGCATCCGATACACTTGCTAAACAAGGGGTGGGAAGGAATGATTTATTTTGGGCTGTACACTTGCTAAAAAAACCTCTCTTATCTCCCCCAAACAAGAAATATTGCAGAAAAATTACAGTTGGACCCAAAACAAGTTCTCCCTATTCACCCCTTGCTTTGCTAACCCATCAGCAAAGGAGTTCGCACATCTCTTAACCCAAGCTACTTTAATTTCCATGTCTTTTATCAGCGACTTGAATTTTTTCTTCTCATTTCTGTACATCCACATGCCAGTTTTGTCTCCCTTCAGCCAGTATACCACCAGCCACTTGAATTTTTTCTTCTCATGTCTTTTTTTCTCTATTTTTTTGGGTTGTAAATAACTCATCAAAAAAGGTAATGCACAATTGAAAAAGAAAACAGAAAGGGATAGAGTAATCACTCATAAACAAACAGCTCTGTGAATAATACCATTCAACCTAACTATTACCATATAAATCCAGCATATGACGCATGTAATTGCAGAGGGCAGAAATCCTGCTTCTTGTGTCACTGCAGGGATTGCAAGGATACCTGCACCTACCTATAAAATTTAAAAGAATTTGGAAATGAAAATGTTAAAGCAAATAAAGCAGATTAATCAATAATATAGTCCTATTTTTAGATTAAGATAGGTGTTAGTTTTCATTATTAGCTAACTAGATATGTAATTTATGAATCAAAAGACATATCCAATGTCTTCCTAAAATGCAACGGTATTGAGGTAAGTGAATGTTTACTTGCATGAATGCATTTACATATAAAACTGCAATGTTTTGTAAACAAGGTTGGATCTGAAATTTTTTTTATCAACAAAAGGTTCTCCAAAACCCATGTTAAGGCTCATATACTAGCCAATTTATCAATTATTATTGGTCAATTGTTCAGTTGCAGATTAAAAAGATCTAATTTTATATCTCAAACCAGAAAACCCCAGGTCTGTTTACAGTTGAGCTTGTATCAGTGTATGTCAAATACGTGCTTTCACCTACCTAAGTTTATCCTATCAGCACCATATCAATGCTGGCAAAATGATTATGTGCAATATGAAATAGATGTATGAATGTGTCATGCAAGTACAACCATGAACTTAAAAGCATGAACTCTTACGGTTATAAGCATGTTAGCGAATACAAATAAGAGAATATATGCAAGCCATATGCTTGAATGAATACATTTACTGTATTAACTTTAAACAAATATTTACCACCTAGAGAAGCATTAGTACGAAAGTATGTATACGCAATAGCGTTTCTATGTATAGAACGTCAGCAGTCATCTAAGCATATCTGTGAGCATTGACCTCTGTATGAAATCCGTTAACGAGGAAATCATACCGTGGTTCCTGCAACCAGAAAAATTCCACTAGAAAGGCTACCTGAAAAATAAAAACAAAAAACAACAGAAACTATTTAATGCCCAACTCACTCATCATTCTTAAGGACACCTAATTTCTCAAAAAATAAGAAAAAATAAAAACAGAAAAAAAATGGTAAAAGAAACGCAGGAGACATTGCTGTTGATCAAAAACAAAAAATGCGGAGAAATTTGAATTATGGAGGCATTGGAGTTCAAATTCAATAGAAACTTGAAAACTGACCAGGCTCCCTCTTCAATGTTGCTTGATTCAAGTTAGAAAACAGCCTCTCAAATTTTTCGGTGGGTTGCCTCTGCGAGAAACACGTTAGGGTTCGAAAAGGAGAAATTGGTCGAGAAGGCGATGTGAACTGGAACGATCTGGAGATTTTATTCTGAGAAAGTGTAATTGGAAGTGGTTGGCGTCTTCTTGATTGAATTGAGAGGAGAGGAATTTGAAGAGAGAACGAGCAAAGCGCCATTATTGCTGCTCGTCTTCCTCTCTGCTCTATGGGGAGGGAAATTGAGTTTTCAAATAGATGACGAGGCAGTGAGCCAGTGATACACTTTTCTCTCCGAGACGATAACAAATCCTCTCAGTGGTGACTGGTGAGAAATCAGGAACTCTGCATAATGACAGAAATACCCGTTCAGTATGGAAAAGTAACGGCTCTCTCTTTTGGGAAACATAGGTGTCGTTTGGCATTTTATGACAGAAATACCCGTGCGAAGACCCTGACCACACTCTTTGCACAGCCTTTTACAACCGTGCATTGCGAATATTTCGGTATTTATATGGCATTTTATGAGTTAACTTTGGCCTATGCTGTTAAGAGTGTTTTTAGGCTGAAAAAAGAATTATTATTTTACCCCATTCTATGGTAACGTAACGTGATATTCCCAAAAATGTTCTAACATAGAGGCCTTTAGCCTTTAACAGCAAAAGTTTTTTTATATTTACAATGCAAGGTTGCAAGGAACTATGAGAATGGGCTGGCCTGATTCAGCCCCACCAGTATCCATGTTAATCATGAGTTGGAACTGCCATGGGGTCTCACGTCCTAAGGCAATTCAAGGGTTAATGGATTTTGTCTCTCGTTTTAATTCAAATATTATTTTCTATATGAGACCAAAATCCAAGAAACTAAATTAAATTCTTTAATTAATACTTTGCACTATCCTAACTCTATTATAATTAATCCTGAAGGCCGAATAGATGGATTAGCAGTCATTTGAAGAGCTGCTATAAATGCTTCTATTTTTTGGTCAAGTATCAAGTATGTCTTCCTAAAAATTCAATCCACCTTTGAAAATTGGTTACTAGGTTTTATATATGGTCCTTCAGTTAAATATCAAAGAAATGCTTTTTGGGAGAATACAAATGTCTTGTTACAAACAGTTGATTTTCCTTTTATTTTAATTGGTGATTTCAATGAAGTTGCCTCAATAGATACTTCTAATCCTTCTTCTTCTACTTTTAATATCAATCGTCTAACCTCTTCTCAATATAGAAATTTAATTTTAAATCATAACCTTCTAGAACTTAATCTTCAAGGTGGTGGAACCTCTTGGTCAAATAAAAGAACAATGGATCACATCCATAGAACCTTAGATAGAGCTATCTTATTTCCTGACTGGCTTCAACTTTTCCCAGATACCTCTCTTACTCTACGGTCAAAATGGGGTCCTGACCACCACCCATTGTTTTTAAACCTCCACCCCTAGCATTAAAAATTACCCAAACATTTTAGATTTTTTGAGATGTGGTTATCAGATTATTCGTGTAAACAAATAATAGAAGAAGGATGGACTCATCAAGTTAATAGATATGTAGCTTTTCGATTGACAAAGAAGTTGGATGAAATTATCATGACCAGAAAACAGCGCCATGAAATTTCCAACCAAGTATGGCATAGGGGTGGCACGCGAGGACCAGAAAACAGCGCGACATTGCTATCAGTTATCCTACCAAGGACTATGTCCAGCGACCAAGACATTGATGACAGAAGCATACAACCTGATGTAGCACGGTCCGGTCACTCCTAGTTGGCGCTCACGTAGCTCCTGAGAGGTACCTGAGATGAGAAGAAAAAGGAAGAACTCTCGAGGGGTTTCCCAACGGGGACGCTCCGATGCTTAAGTTAGTACTATGTGCAAGAAGTGAAAGGAGAATGAAGGCTAAGAGTGAGGATGGTGCGTTATCACTATGTTTAGGAGGTCGAAGATTTTTTCCCGAAGAAGTTTTCCTTCTATCCTGAGGGCTTTTATAGGGACACTCACATTAGGCCGGGCATAACCGCCACTGGGCTCCTGCCACAGCCGTTACCTACCAGGGCTGCGCAGGTGGTCGTTGTGGTGTACGCTTCGCCCGGGTGAGTGACACGTTTCCAGAGAGGCAAGCACGCCTTCGCCTGTTGATAGACGTGGGTGCAGACTATTGGAAGGACTGGGACTGCGCCGTCAGTAGAGGATATGGTGCAGTCTGACCGGTACGGTCTGTCAGTCGGAAGCTTCCTGGAGGGCGCCAACGTGGCTTGTTCGCGAGCTATCTCGTAGCGAGCTTGGGATACTCCAGGATTGCCTTAGTGGAATTGGTCCTCGGAATGACTTCTGTTAGGGAACCCGGAGTTCGCCTTGCGGCAGACTCCTCCCCTCGTGAGCTGTAACGTAGCGGACTACTTCGTGGGCCCGTCACTTGGTTGCTCCGGACTTCAGTGCTAAGCTATCGCTCATGCTGAGTCGGTGCCTACGTGTCACCATTTCATAGGTTGGGTCAAATCATCCCTCATCAATTGCCCCCCACTCCTCGAGCTAAGAGTACTGCCTTAGCGCGGGGAGTTTATGAAGTGCGATAGACTGATTTGACCGAAATTCAAACTGATTTGACCGAAATTCAAACTTGACTGACTGTCCTTATTAAATGCATTCTCGGGAATCAAGAGATTTTCTGACTTCCTGACTTTTCGGATTCTGAAAACATGCTGGGGTGGCCTTTAACCCCGAACGTCGTGCGGCTGCGACTACTTCAACTACGGAAGACGTGCCGCCAATCGCCTTCGGTTTTCAGAAGGCGTGCGGTCAGGGCGCCCGCAGACCATTGGATCTGCTTTGATCTGGGCCATCAATTTGGAAGGCTGGAGACTATAAATAGGGGGGCCCCTTAGGCTCTACTTTCTCCCACGGCCATTTTGCTGTCTTCGGATTCTGAGGTTGTGCACTTCACCTAGTCTACCCGAATTCCTTAGTTTGCTTCGTTCCGTCTACTCTGGTGAGTCCCAATTGCTGCCAGCCATGTCTGGGTATCCATATCACACCTATCACAGGGGCAGTAGCCAGGATGATGATGCTCCCTCGAGCTCAGAGGGTGCTTGGGGGTAGATCCCGGAGGCTCGGGAGGCCTCTGGTGACATGGCATCTACTTCTAGGGGGAGGGAGCCTGATACCTTTGGCCCTTCCTTAATGACAGCGGAGAGACTCAGGTCTCTGATCCGCTACTTTCGCCTCCCTGGGGACCTGGTTTACAGCCTCCCTACTGGTAACTTCCCTTGGGAGCACGGTCCCGATGACATAGTAATCTTTCAGGAATAACTCGAGGTCGGCTTGGGTCTCCCCCTGCACCCTTTGATAGTGGAGGTGTTAAATCACTTCAACGTCACTATTGACCAGCTTCATCCCAATGCCATTCGAAACATGGTTGGGACTATATCCCTATGTCACGAGTACTACCTTCCTTTGGACCTTGATATTTTTGTCTCTATCCTTTGTATAAAGAATGCTGCTCCTGGAGTTCCTCCGGAGAGGCGCTTTTATTACCTCTCTCCCCGTCGCGACTATAAGCCCTTGTACGAGCTGCTGAATAAGATTCCCGCCTGGAAGCAGGACTACTTTGTGGTTCGTAACCCCGAGGGGTGGCCCTTTCCCACTGCTTGGAGGGGCGCCATCCAGGACCCCGGGGCCGAGCTGGACCCTGAGATTTGGAAAATGATGCTGTCCTGGGCATTGGTATGCTTCCTTTGCTCGGACTACTTGACCGAGGAGAAGCTTGTGCAGGCAGGCTTGAGCCCGAGTAGGTCAGCCTTTTAGGTCGCGTAGTGCCTTGTGACTATTGTGCACGTGTATTTTGTTTCTTGTCGGACTAATACCTTGTGGTCTTTTGGCAGCCATCATGTCCAGTGTCGATTCACGCCACCTTCTCTCGAGTAGTCAGAGGCGCCATGTGAAGAGGACGCACCCCGATCGGACCCCTCCTTTGGGAAGCACTGAGTTCGGGTCTGCCGAGTCGGTCCTGCCCTCTCCACCTCCCGAGGTTCCGATGCCCCCTCCTGAGGGGGCTAGTGGGATTAACCCTGGGGGAAGCGACCTCCCTCAACCGGGGGAGGCCCCCTGTAACCCCCTTCAACCCCGTCCTTACCCTCGATTCCCTGTGGGAAACTAGGAAGGGGTAAATGATTATCTGGTAGCTCACCAGAGGAGTCAGAAGGCAATCACTAATGACGAGATCGCTCAGTGGGGAAACATGGAGCCTAGGGATCTCTCCGCGTTTTTCTCTACCCATTGCATGGTGGTAAGTGACCTTTTTCCCTTTTTCTCTCTTGTTTTGCCCTTTTCCGTTGTCTTCTGATCTTCTTTTCCGTTGACAGGTGAATTCTGCCATCCATGCCATGGCTCTCCAGACGCGCATCCACCGTGTTGATGCCCTCGACCAGCGGGCCACCAACCAGAAGCTCCAGGGCGAGCTCGACCGGAGGCTCAAATCACCCGGCTTACTAAAGAGAGCGCACGTTACAAGGAGGAATCGTCGAGGATGGTGGCAGAGAGGGAGCTCCTCAGGCAGCAGGTGCGGGACTTGGAGTCCACTCTTCTGAACCGGACTCAAAACTTTGATCAAATGGTGGAGGCTGAGCGAGAGAAAACGGTCTGGGATTTTAAAGACTCCCAGGAATTTCAGGACCTCCAGGCGGAGTATGGTTCGAGTTCGTATCGCTCAGGATTTAAGCTCTGTCGGTGGCTGGTTTAGAAGAAGTTCTCCGGGCTCAACCTCGACGGCATTACCATGAAAGATCTGTCTCCTGAGACAGCGGACCAAGCGGATGAAGAGGAGCCTGACTCTCTAGAGGTTGAGGAGGCGGATCCTTGAGGCAGCATTTCTCTGGGCTTCTGGTGGCTCTCGGGTGCCGTAAACCCGGTCTTTCACAAGTTTTCGGCTGGGTGGTTGTGCCATGTGATAATCAAACCTTTCCCGAGCTTTTTAGCTCGGTTACTGCGCTTGTTATTTTTCTTTTCTTCTCTCCTTTTCTTTCTCTTTTTTTTTTCACAATGAAAGTTTTTTTTCTTCTTAGTATGATGAACTCCCTTTATTTTTGCTAAAGCGATCTCATCATTTGAGCTATTAAAGCTACGTGCCCGAAGTAGGACTCTTTGGTAGTCGTTATCCCGATTTGTCCTTTAACGTTTAAGGCCTCTATGGTATACCGCGAAGTGATTATTATGTATGCTCGAACTAAGCATTGGTTGGTTATTCCTCAGTTCTACCTACGTATTGAGATGAGCTATGCTTCGTGGGGTTTAAACCCGAGCTACTTACGCCTTTGATATTTCATACCTTGCCTTTGCCGCTGAAGTGGCTAAGTCTTTCTTCACGCCGAGGTCTTTGTTAGCTCGGTGTTTTGGCCCTTGGGCTGAAGGAGTGGCTCGTGGCCCACTCTCGGATCTGCCCATGCCATAGAGGCGACTGGGTTCTGTTGTGCCGAAGTCACATTAGCTCGGTATTCTGGCCCTTAGGCTTTCGGAGTGGCCCGTGGCCTACTCGATTCTTACAGATAATATTGCCTTAGGTTGACAATATTCCATGCTCGAGGTACTTGTTTCCCTTCGAGGGTCTCGAGCTTGTATGTTCCTTCCCCGAGCACTCATTTCACTCGGTAAGGACCTTCCTAGTTGGACCCGAGCTTTCCAGTGCCAGGCTCAAGCACCATAACTTTACGAAGGGTCAGGTCACTAACGCGGAGGTTTCGCTTCTTGACCCTGGCGTTATAGTACCGAGCTACTCTCTGCTAGTAGGCTGCGGTCCTAATGTACGCGAGGTCCCTTACTTCGTCGAGTAGGTCGAGGTTGGTACGTAGCTCATCTTCGTTTGTTTGATCACTGTATGTTTCTAGGCGCAACGTAGGTACTTCGATCTCTGTGGGGATCACTGCTTCGGTGTCGTAGGTGAGATTGAAGGGTGTTTCTCCCGTGAAGGTCTTCTCCGTGGTCCGGTAGGCTCATAGGACACTAGGTAGTTCATCTGCCCACAATCCTTTAGCTCGGTCCAGCCGTGCCTTTAGTCCGCGGAGGATGGCTCTGTTCATGACTTCTGCCTGACCGTTTGCTTGAGGGTGCGCGACTGAAGCAAAATTCTGTTGGATCCCCATGTCTCGGCACCAGTCTTGAAATTTGATGTCCTCAAACTGCTTGCCGTTGTCGGAGATCAATACCCGAGGTAATCCGAAGCAGCACACGATGTTCTTTCAAAAGAAGTTTTGGACGTTTCGGGTTGTGATCGTCACGAGGGGCTCGGCTTCTACCCACTTGGTAAAATAGTCCACTGCCACTACTAAGAACTTCCTTCCACCCGTTGCTGGCGGGAATGGCCCGAGTAGATCGATGCTCCACTGCGCAAAGGGCCATGGGCTGGTGAGATACTTGAGGTCGGCAGTGGGTTGGTGGTGAATATTGGAATGTCTTTGGCATTTGTCACATTTTCTGATGAGCTCAATAGTGTCTGCCCTCATTGTTGGCCAATAATACCCTTGTCGGAGTGCCTTTTGGGCGAAGGCCCTGCCCCCCAAATGCCCACCGCACAGACCCTCATGGGTGTCACGGAGTACGAGCTTGGCTTCGGTAGGTCGCAAGCAACGTAAGTAGGGGAGTGTGTAAGATCTCCGGTATAGTTGTTCGTCTATCATGACATATTTGGTTGTCTGGCGCTGCACCCTTCTAGCTGCATTGCGGTCTGCAGGGAGGGTCCTGTGTAGCAAGAAGCTCGCGAGCGGGTCAATCCAGCTCGGCTTTGCTTGAACGACGGGAGCGACCTCCTCTGCCCCCCTGGGAATGCTAGGCCGAGATAGGTTCTCTATGTACACGGTTCTCATGGTGATGTCGCTGGTGCTGGCTAACCTGGACAGGGCGTCGGCCTCAACGTTCTCTGACCTAGGGATTTGTCTGATATGACTGAAAGTTGAGCAGGACCTCTCTGACTTTGGCTAAGTAGGCAATCATGGTTGGCTCGCGAGCTTCATACTCGCCGGTGACCTGGTTGACCACAAGCTGGGAGTCGCTGCAGATAACGATGTGCTTGGCTTTTACTTCTCTGGCTAGAGCTAGTCCAGCTATCAACGCCTCGTACTCCGATTCAATGTTAGATGCCGCAAACTCAAAGCGTAGCACGTACTCCAGTTTCGTGCCACTTGAGCCGTGCAGGACTATTCCGGCTCCACTGCCCTGCTGGTTCGAGGAGCCATCTACGTGAAGGATCCAGGGCTCCTCATCCCAGCTCGGGCTTGGCCGAACTAGGAGAGATGCCGCACTGGTTGCTACCTCACGGGGCTCGGACTCGACCAGCCTGGGAGCTTCGGGCTCACCCGAGTTGGGAGCCTCGTGCTCAACTGGCCTGGGGGCTTCAGAGCTGAATGTGCACTCGACGATGAAATCTGCTAAGGCTTGGGCCTTAATGGCAGTTCGCGGCTTGTACTGGAGATCATACTCGCTGAGCTCAACGGCCCACTCCACCTTGCTTTAGACCTCAGGGCATGACGGATCGAAGCTTTCAGCAACTCTCAGCTTGTTGTCAACCAAATCCACGGCCAGTTCGAGGCTCGAACTCCCTCTATGGTGAGCTACCTACAGAAGGTACAAGAGCTCACTCAATAGCTCGAGCACTTCAACATCCCGCAGATGCCTCGGGCCAAGAACGCTTTAGCCGATGCCCTTTCATAGCTCGTTAGCTCACCGCAATCCGACCTTGACTCAACCATCCGGCTAGACATGCTAGCCCAGATGAGCATCGCACCATCAGCCGTCCTCATCCTTCTAGTGCAACATGGCTCGTCTTGGATGGACCCCATAATCAAGTATCTTCGAGAAGGCACCTCCTTGGAAGATTGGGCAGAAGCAAGAAGACTCTAACACAAAGCAACCAGATATTGCTTGATACAAGGTTAACTCTACTGTCGTTCCCATACGCTTCCCTACTTGAGGTGCCTCCCCCCAGCCGAGGTAGACTACGTCCTTAGGAAAATACATGAGGACATTTGCGGAGATCACCCCGACGCGTGCACACTGGCCCATAAGGCGTTCCGATAGGGGTATTTTTGGCCGATGATGAAGTAGGATGCCACCCAGTTAGTCCAAAAGTGCGATAGTTGCCAATGTCACTCTAATTTACATCACCAGCCTATGGCCCCTTTGAGACCAATCGCCAGTCCATGGTCGTTTGCCTAATGGGGAATGGACATCCTTGGCCCCTTCCCCACCGCGACTACGCAGAAGAAGTTCCTTCTCGAAGTAGTAGATTACTTCACGAAGTGGGTAGAAGCCGAAGCCCTAGCGCGCATCACTGCCTACAATGCCTAGAACTTCGTTTGGTAGGACATCATCTGCTGCTTTGGTATCCCGCATGTGCTCATCACAGACAACGGAACCCAGTTCACCGACAAGAAGTTCGAGGCCCTATGTGCCGACTTAAGGATCGATCACCAGACTACTGTGGTACATCGACCTCAGAGCAATGGACAGACCGAGGTAACCAACCACATCCTACTACATGGCCTAAAAACACGCCTGGATCAGGCCAAAGGAAGATGGGTTGAAGAGCTGCCGAGCATTCTCTGGGCTTACAAGACGACCCCGCGAACAACCACTAGAGAGACCCCTTTCAATCTGACCTACGGAGCTGAAGCCATGATCCCCGTGGAGATAGGTTCCCTGACCCTTCGGACTGAGCTCTATGATGAGGGATAGAATGACGAAGATCTACGCGTCGAGTTGGACCTGGTAGAAGAAGCTCGGGACCAAGCACATGTGAAGATGGTTGCATAACAGTAGAAGATGGCACGACATTACAATTCTAAGGTAAGAAGACACGAATTCAAGACAAGCAACTTCGTTCTACGCAAAGTCATTGTACCCACACTAGGAGAAGGGAAGCTTGAACCAAACTGGGAAGGGCCATATAGGGTCACCAGAGTCCTCAGACCAAACACTTATAGACTTGAAGACCTCGAAGGTTGACCAATTCTGAGAAGTTGGAACTCGGGAAACCTCAAGATGTACTACTTGTAGACCCACAAGCAATGAAAGTCTCCTTTTAAGCTACTTCTTCGGCCCAGAGGTGTGCCCACTGCCACCGCACACACTACACCCGCACATGCTAAGTCACACAGCCAACTGAGTTGACTCCGCCGATCCCCAAAAATGGTTGAGCCCATTATGCCTAGTTCGAAAGCACATTGCCAAGCAAGCTACCCGACTCAGCTACTAATGTGGAGGAAGAACGCCCCTGCCCACCAAGGCTTGAGGGCGGTCGAGGAACTCCGCACTACTGCTGGCTTAACGACTGAGCTAGTTGGGAAACGGCTAGCCCTAGAAGGGCCCCAAAGGCTCCCGAGAACAAAAACTGAGCGTCCCATGGTTGAGAGCTCGGAAACCGAAAGATCTTGGACAATGACACCTCGGTCAGCACAGGACTAGGGATGCCGAGGTACAGCCCGGTCGGCTACACCTTGGCCAACTGTAACCTCGGCTAGCACAAGATTGGGGATGCCAAAGCATAGCCCAGCCGGTTACACCTCGCCTAACGGTAACCTCGGTCAGCACAAGACTGGGGATGCCAAGGAATGACCCGACCGGCTACACCTCGGCCAACGGTAACCTCGATCAACACAAGACTGAGGACGCCAAGGTATAACCCGGCCGGCTACACCTCGGCCAATGGTAACCTCGGTCAGCGCAAGACGGGGGAAGCTGAGGCTTAGTAGGGCCGTCCATGCCTCAGCCAACCATACCTCGGTCGACTATACCTCGGTTAATGAACTAGAATCGCGAAGTACAAAGAGGACGCTCGAGGCACAGCCTGTCTCGGCCCACACAGTAGCCCATCCGGCCTCACCTGGGCCAGCGATAGAAAAATGGTACAAGTAACAAGAGGCCGAGGCGTAGCTCGACTCGGTACGCGTAATAGCCTAGCTGGGCATGCTTTGGCTAAAAAAAAATGCACATGCACAAGTATAGCGACAACAGCAAGAGGCACATATATAGTCAACATGAAGAAGAGTTGATATTCAACTTAAGATGGTCTATTACAATCATTTAAGGCTCAGCATACCGAGCCAACAAAAAAAACAACATAGGGAATAATGAACATATGAGGCCATCGATTAGTCCTCGACGGCAGAATCAGCAGCCTCGGCCTCATCCTTAGCTCCCTCAGTGGACCCTTGTGGAGAATTTGGATCAAAAGCGTCCCAACCTTGCGACTCATCGGCCAACTCTGGGTGACGGCGAAGGATCCTTCGTCGGAAAATGTTGAACCCAGCCGCAAAGGAGGCCTCGACATACTCGTCCATGTGTAGTTGTATCTCCTCCGACGCCTTGTACTCATTGATGGCTTCCTACCTCAGCCTGTCCCACTTAGCCTTGAGCTCGATGATCACCTGCTTCAGCTCCTAGACAAGACCAGTCTGCTTAGCCAGTTGCACCTTTAGCTTGGACACTTCCCTCTCCAGTGCACCTCCAGTTGCACACCAGCTCATTTCTGCCTTTGTCGAAGCGCCTTCATCCAATGAACAATTTCTTCCTTGCTGGCCATACTCACACCTACAACATAGGAGGCCTAAGATAAGTACAAAGCAGGCAAGATAAAATCAAATTCGCAAACAGAAGTAAAAGAAAATAGACCAGCCACCTTTTCCATCAACCCGACGAGCATCAGCATCTCTGAGCATGTGTACGCGGTAACGTTGATTTCGTGAATCATGCTTAGGGCCGACCTCTCCTCCCAAGTAAGCGTTGACCATTGGGGCTGTGGCAGAGACGTCTTCGGCCCCCGCAGCTTGGCAGAAAAAGGGAGACCCCTAGGATTCGCACAAAGAAGAACGACTTCTTCCAGTGCTTCACAAAAGAAGGGGCTCCGACCAATGACCGAATGTTCCGCCGGGTGGAGAAGTAATAGTACCCCTATTGTTGTTGTTTCAGTTGGACCATAAAGCTCACCACCCCAAGGTCAGATCAATATCGCGTACCGTAAAATAGGACATGAGGCCAAGCAAAAACCTAAAGGAGTTCGACATCAGCTACACCGGTAACACCCCGTACTAGTTTAGCACCTTGGCGAACCCCTCGATCAATGGGAACCTTAGCCCAGCCTCCAAGTTATGCTCATAAACACACAGCTCACCAGGCTGAGCATCAGTAGCCATCTCCCCGGGCTGCGGACACCTCATCTGGTATTCCACGGGAATGGCATACGTAGCTTGGATCCAAGCTATATCACTGGGCATCTTGATGTCGGGCGTGGTACCGAACTGGCGACCTACCCGAAGAGAAAGATCTATCTCCATCCCAGAGGGACCAGCCTCGGCTTCCTCAATTTCGGCAACCACGAAGTCTCTCAACTCGGGCTCATAGGTCGAGCTACGAGAAGAGCTAGAACCAGAACTACTAGAGGACCTGGATGAGGAAGAGGACCGACGAGATGAAGAGTACATACTCAGCAATTTGCAGAGCCGAAGGACGAAAGCTACCGAGCTATCTGCCAAACTGTCTACTGAGCTATCTACCGAACTATGTGACCAACGAATTTGCCGAGCAGTGGATGCCAAACTCTTGCAAGCAATACTGAGGATGGAAAGGGGGGAGACCCCTTTTCCCTTTTCTAACTATCAGAGGCATAGACTGAGGAGAGATCAACAATACAGATGAAGCATCCCTAACAACACCTCGGAAACTGAAGCAACACCCTCGGTAGGCAATGGTTGTGCCCATTAATTGCGCTAGTTCAACAGCAGAACTGGGGGAGTGGTTCAGGAACCAAAATTTTGGTTCTTATTTAAGTTTTGTAGTCGACGATCGGAGGGCTCCTCAACAACGACCAACACGGCATGGACGATACACATGCTCAGAAGTTCCTCAGTCGGGCAACGAACCTAGGAGACTTCATTCCTCGACTTCAGAACTAGGGGAGTGGTGTTCGGGTCATGGCCGAGCTGGTCCTGCGAGACACATGGCCGCCCAACTATCGCCTTGCCACATCATCCTAACTCGACCACGTCGGCACAGCTCGGCCACATTGGCATAGCCCGACCACATCGGACTAGCTCAGCCATGTCGGCATAGCTTGGTCGAGCTACGCTATTATGGTGGCTCCCCATCTTCTCCTTTCAGCCACATCAACTACACGTCACGTGGATGAGAACAACTACGGATAAAGAGGAATAAGAAAGACGACTCCGCCGGGGAATGGGACTCTATCTCGAATACCTCGGTGGCTAACCTCATACCGACAACCTCGAAAAACCAATCCGATCAGGACATGGATCTTTGGCTATGAAAAGGTACTCCATGCTCAAGGTAAGGGATCCAATTTCTGAGACCTACACAGCTAGTTAGCTCGGACCGACATCCTTATAGCTCAGCTTGACCATCCTACCACCACCTACTGACTTGAGCATCGGAGTTCTTACCCAGGGATAACTCCTCAAGTCCTTGACTTCTGTTTCCTTGATCACAGGTCTTAAAGCGCGGCCTCGTCCTTATAGCTCGGCCCCGCCCTACCAACAAGGACTGTCTGATCGCCTTGCTCGGTTCGTGCACTACCTCAGATTGAACAACATCACACATCATCAAAAGAGAAACAAACACATGCACCAATTGCAATTATTTACACCTTATTTATTGTATAGGGTTGCTTCATAATAATAGGTATTTGAACTTTTGCTTTGACTTCATGATCTTTTGGGTTATGATCATCGGTCCAGATGAAGTGAAAAGGATGCGACTTCAAACACAACCACACGTTTCTTACAATTAAACATACTCCAACTAAATGCTCCCAATACCATACCAACAAACCATTGCAGCTAGTGGGATTTTGACAAAATTTGAATGGGCTCAGCCCGAAGCCCGAACCCGATACAGTGTAAAAATACCAGCCCATGAGCATGTCTAATTGCAGCCATACATTGGAAACATTTACCTTACCATTTTGTCATTCATGGGGAGATATTCCCAACGTGCGACTTCCATGGCCAGTTGGGACATGTTGGGAGTGTTGGTTGATAGTATATCTGAAGTCTGAACACCTAAGAATATTTCGGGGGTTTGCAGTGTAGCATGCGGCTGCCATCCTCACCATTGTTGTCACTAGGGACGCCACCTCCAATGGCAACAACAATCCTGCCTCCACTACAACAAAAACTAAAAATTTCTCCAAAAATCCCGCTATATAGAACCGGTTGTCTTCTCAAATGTTGATCTGGGAGAGGAATTAGTGATCACCAACGTTGAGTTTAGCTAGTTCTCTGGCATCCTATCTATCAACCTCACCTGTCATGGAGCATGACTTGTCTGGGGAGTAGTAGTTGAAATGTTGATCTAGCTATATTCCAGAGGAGACAAGATGAATCCTGTTTTCTAACTAAGGCACCGACGATCTAGAATCAACGGCTCTTAAAATGTCCTAGCAAATTTGTTCAATTATCTTGTGTAAACAAACAATCCAAAGTGAAACTGGCATCATTTATCACTATGAATGAGTAAATGATTACACACCATATTTCTTTGTAATTTAAATAAATAATACATATTATGGTTAACTCTAACTAAAAATTAAAAAAATAATACTTAAAATTAGTATTTTATAAAGTAATAGAAATAAATAATATATCAACTCCACATTTATATCAAAATATTATTTGAGTCTCAAAAAAATTATAAAAATATAATATTAATAAGAGAATAATTATTTTAGTACGTATAATTTATATGTATTAATTTACATTAGATAAAACCATATTTATTATTTAGATAATAAAAACATTATTTACAGAATATTCAAGAATATAATCTTAAATAGAACCTAACAGATCTACTAATCTACATTTATACCCAAAAAAAATATTTTTAATTAGAAAATTATAGGAATAAAAATATAATAATGGAACAATCATTTTAAAAGTTAAAAATTATGAATTTGCATATGATATGCATCTTAGAAATTTTAATAGATTTGATATATTTTAAGTTGAGATTATACATTTTATAAATTATTAATGGATATTTTAATTTACATAGAAAAATTAATATTTAGTTGACCTCTTTGTTAATGTAAAAAAGTAAAAATAGTAAAATAAAAAATAATTGATTTAATAATTAAAATATAATAGGAAAATATGTTTTGCATTTTGGACTCTTGAATGATACATTATCAATAAAATTGTATGATATTTATGCATCATATTATACTAATTGTAATATATTTTTCATATACACCATTAAAATATATATTTTCTATGTATTTATACATTATTTGTGGTTATTTGACCTTAAATTTAATATTATTAATGTATTATAAAATTTTTATGTGCTTCCCTAGTGTATTCATATTTTTTGTCCGTATCTATGTGTTTCTAAAGTGTATCCGTATCTTTATCCGTATCCACATCCAAATTGTTCGATACGATACTCAATACCGATACTTTAATCCTTAGGTATATTCCCATAGTCTATTTGGTTCAGACAGGAATGGAAATAGAAATTAAAATCAACAGGAAGGGGATTTCATTCCCAAGGGAGGGGTAGGGAATGACCATTCCCTCAAATGGTGGAATGTCATTCCAGCAGGAATGGGAATGGGATTCTAATTCTATTCAATCAAACAGTTGGAATTGGAAAAGGCCATTCTGATTCCAAACCCCTATTCCCACGAACCAAATGGGGGGCCTGAATCTCTTCTCTCTTGAAAGAAGAAAATAAGTTGAATGAAGTTCAAAAGTTATATTCTTTAAGAAATTTATGTAATTAGTTGCAAAATCTTATCTAGGGCATATCTCAAACTTTTCTTGGTCAAACAAATACCATAGAGACCAATGACTAGCTTAGTAAAACCCCTAGGCAATTTCCCAGACCATGTTTTTGGTTAAAAAATTCAATTAAAAATCAATGTTATACATTCAATAGCTTAAGGAGTCGACTCCCCGAGATTAGGAGTTAACTCCTTGTGAATTTTGGGTTCTAGGAACCTAATGAATCGCCTCCTTGTAACAAGGAGTTGACTCCTTGCGGCTTGCTAAGCTGATTCTTGTGATAAGCAATGGACTCCTTAGGCTCAATTTGGAAAGAGTGCAAATTCAAATATGTACAGTACAAATACATACAAAAGAATACAAAATATAAGGTTTTGCACTCTACATATTTGTATTTGTACTCCTTCCAAACTAAGCCTTAGGCTGTGTTTGGTTGCAGTGCAATTATATTTGCATTAGTACAAATGCATGAGAATACAAATGAAAAAAGGGTAAAATACCAAAAAAAAAACCTCCCTTGAATTTTTTGACAATCATAAAAACCTCCCTTGTAGTTTCACTTTAACAAAAACCTCCCTTGTTTTTTTAAATATACAACTACCTCCCTTTTTAAACAGAAAAGCCAACTTAATGTATTTGATTTTTAAAATACCTATTTTGCCCTTATATATATTGAAATACTGTCAACACCATCCGCGCCCTTTGTCTCCATCTCCATTCTTTGTAGCAGCTCCAACTCCTCTGATTTTAGACAGGATCCTTCTTCGTGGATGCATGGTGACGACTTCCCTCTTTGGCAAAACATCGCCCTCACTATTGTCGCCTTAGACTGCTTCTGCCTTCTGAGATATCCCCATCCAAGACCACTGACCTTGTAAGTCCTGGTTCCAACTCCTCTGCCTTCTACTCAGCGGGAATAAATGGCATCAACAACATGGCCGCGGGTTCTCCTCCACCCACATGATCTTTCTTAGCTACTACTTTGGCTTTTCCTTTCTATGATGGTGGTACCGATCTGATTGATGAGCTTTATCTCCAAGATCAGCTGTCATTCCTCAACAATGCTTCTCTCACACATGGACTCAAAAGCATACCCCTCCTCATCACCCTGTGATCTCTTATCGTATGGTATGTATTCTTCGTCCTCGTCCTTTCTTTTGCCCTCCATTGGAGATGTATGCTTATGACAAACTGTTTAAGTGCACCTCCATTAAAGAGATGGCTTCCATCCACGCGGCTGCAATGAAGAAGGTTGGTCCAGCTATACAACAACAAGCGCTTATGTTGATGGACGCTGCAACCGTTAATATATATAAGCCATCTTCTGAAGCTTGGTGTTAAAGCTCGTGGTTGTCTTATGCTCTCAATTAAGTAGGTTTGGACTTATTTAATTTCATTATGGTGTTCTAAAATTTGATGAAACAGTTGTCTTTTTGAGATTTATAAGGTAGGTGGATTGCTTGAAATGTAGAAAAGATGCTTGGAGCACAAAGGGGTTTTAGATTTTTCATTATTGCCAACCAAAAGCATAGAAGATCCTTGTTTACAGATCATTTGATCTCCAAAAGTTTTACTTAGATTCTTCCGTCTACTACAATGGTGGATTCTGTATCGTTGCCAATCCTTTGAGACATTTTCAAGATGCGTTGAGGAGCCTCTAAAATTGATTTTGTTTAGGAGAAAGGCCATGGGTATGCGATGGACATGGCAAACTAAGACAGTGGCTCAAACTTAAGAGATAGAGAAGGCTGGTGGCTCTAGTTCTCAGTTATCAAAAGAAAATGAACAATGCTTTGGATGGTATTTTAATAAATCTACATCTAAATACATAGGTATAAGGGCAAAATAGGCATTTTAAAAAAACAAACACATTTGGTCGGCTTTTTTGTCTAGAAAGGGAGGTAGTTGCGTCTTTTCTAAAAAGTATAAGGGAGGTTTTTATTAAAGTAAAACTACAGGAGAGGTTTTTATGACTGTTAGAAAACTTGGGGAGGTTTTTGTATTTTACCCATGAAAAAAAATACAAATTCTTGTTTAATTTCGTTTTGGATTTTACTTTATTTTGCTTTATATCTTAATTTACTTCATTTGTAGTGCAATCAAATAAAATAAGCTAAAGTTTGAAACAAAAATAGGTCAGAATTTACGTTCAAATCATTTGCATTGCCATAGTTTTGCATCAATACAAATTTATTTGCACTGCAACCAAACACAACCTTAGTGACAAAAGTCAAGACACTTTTAGGAGTTGACTTCTTATGCTAAGAAGTTGACACCCAACTTAGTCGAAAGCTTTTAATTCTAATAGCTAAGTAATTAACTTGTTGTGCCAACCAATCAACTCCCCGATGCACTCAACACTGACAAAAATTTTAAAACAGTCTTCAAGCCTCAAACAATTATTTCCTCTTTGGGAATGCTTCAAAATCTCTTGGAAATCATCTCTAAATCTATCCAATTGAAGAAATTTAGTGCTACATTTCATTCAGATGGTCATATTGCTTAGCCTTTAAATCTATGATATAAGTTCTTGGAAAAAATGGAAAAAAAAACAAGAAAATAGAAATAAGAATAAGGAAGAAAAGAAAGAAAAATCAAGATAGCTTCCCAAGAGAAAAAATAAGAGTGAAAAACAAAAAAACTTTAAGAGTGTGCAAGCTTTGTGATGAGGGGCATTTTGGTTACCCTGCACAACTACCGACACGTGGACGCTATTGACGACACAACATCCAAGTCAGTAAGATAGCTCGACAAGTCAACATGTGGTAACCAACATCAAGTGTGTGGCCGAGCTGGGAGCGAGCTCGGCCCACCAACGAATCAAACTCGTCTAAAATTGTTCTGCGCGCCACGCCCATATGACCATAGAAACAGCTTGTCGAACTGTACCCCACAAGACCCGTGGGTGATTTGTAATCACTACGCAAATCTAGCAACTAACACTCCAACACGCCTCGAACCGCGGAAACAGCTCTATAGAAGACTCAAAGACGTTGCCTGATGGCACCTGAACCTTAGACAACCATAAAAAGACTCCAAATCCATCCTAAGAGGTATAAACAGAAAAGCTCTTGAACTCTCTCATATGTTCTCAAAGAAACCCCTATTCTGACTTAAGCATCGGAGTGTTCTCCTGGGTAAAACCTACCCAGGCACTCTAATCTTTCTTTCTTCATAGCTCTTCCAACTTGGACATACATATTCCAGCTTGGCAGTACAACTCGACACTGCCAGATTAGAACCTAGTTCGGGCCCGGTCACTGACACGAGGGAGTAAGCAGATCACGCATCATCAATTGGCGTCGTCTGTGGGAACGCAACAAAAAGCTTGTGTTTCTTTCTTTCCTTCTTTCCCAAAATTTCCTTAATGGAATCTTCGAACAACCCTTCTGCTAATAACAACATCAAAGGCCAGATTCCCACTATCGTGGTGGGCCAAATTGATGTCCCTTTGGCCCCAATTAAAGCTCAAGGCAACATGAATGCACCTCCCCCGCCTATTGACCCTACAGCAGCCCCCACGACAGTCGATGTACAGCAATTCAACAACTTAGTAAGATGTGTGCAGACCATGACTAAGCAACTTAGGTCCTGGGAGAACAAGTTTGCCTCCATTTATGGACAATAGTACCAACAATAGCAATATCAGCAACAACAACATCCTCAAGTACCAATTCATCAAGTGTCACAGAATAGCCAGCAAATACCGCAGGATGGTCAGCATGTATCGTGCGACAGTTAGTAGCAACTACTTATAGCTAGCAAGTGTCGGCCAATGATCAAAAAGTACCACGCAACAATCAGGAAGCACCCAGGAACAACCAGCAACAACTGCCTCAGAACAAACGGCTTGAACCGCGAAGGCCCACCTCGCCCATGGGTACGTAGCCAGGTTCAGGTCCCTGACAGGGTTGATGACCGGGATCATGCCGATGTTTCAGCTCGAAATGACCAGGTCCCAGCAAAGAGCTGAGATGAGGTTCCAGTTGGGACTGATGTCACCAGTTGTATCGAATGCACCAAGAAAAAGCACAAGAAGCGCACACACCGCATTGGAAGAAAGGTTCAGCTCGCCCGCGCAAGTAGCAAGGCTCGGTACAGGGAAAACAACATTGCAACCAGCAGAATAATTTCTCTTTAAAAACCACCTTGCCTGACACGTGAGATCCCATTGGCCCCTAAAATCCTAAAAGCCTTGCATCTAAAGATCTTGCGGGCTCCGAACTTGGAGTTCTACATGAGTAAGACAGACCCAGTTGAGCACGTGAACAACTTCCAAGCCCTCATGCTCCTCCATGGAGCAAACGACGCCAACATGTGTATAGCATTCCCCACAACACTGAAAGAAGAGGCATGGCTCTGGTACTCTAGATTGACTCCTGGCTCCATAAAAAATTGGGACCAGTTCGCCAAGCTTTTCATCAGTCAATTCGCCACTAGTAAGAGGCACTCTAAATTAGCAACTTGCTTGTTCAATGTCGTATAGAAATCGAACGAAACACTCAGGGAATATATCAGGAGGTTCAACATGGAGCGATTATAGATTTCGGACCTGGATCCCACTGTATAGCTTATAGCAGCAAAGAAAGGAGTGAAACATTACAAGCTGAATGGGAACTTGATCTATACCCACCAGCTACCATGGACGCATTTCTGGATGTGCCCATCGATTCATCAAAGCAGAGGAGGCAGTGGGATCAGAGTTTGACCAGAATGGAAAGAGGAAGCAAACTGAAGAAGAGGCAAATACAAGAAGAACCAAGCGGAGGAGCAAGTCACCATGAAGTAGGTGCAGCAGCTCGCCGTGCCGAAGAAGCAAATCGCCAGCTAAGAGATCGAGCAGGCGATCTGCCACGCCTCTAGCATATACCAGAATAGTCACACCACTGAACACCAAGAGGAAAGAAATTCTGATGCAAATCAAGTCCAACAACTACATGAAGTGGCCACCTAAGATGAGGGGAGACCCCACCACTTGAAACTCAAACAAGTGTTGCCATTTTCACAAAGATGTAGAGCATGACACAGAAAATTGTTGGAATTTGAAAAATGAAATCGAAGATCTTATAAAGAGGGGCTACCTGAGGCACTTCATCAAAGATGAACAATGACCTGAAGAAGACACCAGTGGACAAGCACCTCAGACTAGTAGACAGCAGGACCCAGCTCCCCACAACCAGTAGCTCACCCAGGAACGACCGGTCTGAGGGACTATTAATGTAATTACAGGAGGATTTATAGTTGTTGGGTGCACCTCATCAGCAGGAAGAAATGTGGTCAGGGAGCTAGAGCAAGAAGATTGTCATCCGTCCAAATGCCCATGGAAGGATGAGGTAATTTATTTTACAAAGGATGATATGTGTGGGATCCAATGGGTATACCCACACGACGACGCCCTAGTCGTAAAGCTATTGATAAATGACTTCAAAGTGAAGAGGATTTTAGTGGACTCCGGCAGCTCGACAAATATTTTGTTTGCAGAAGCCTTCAAGAGGGTGGAGCTTAGCAAAGCTGACCTATAGCCCATTGATATACCGCTAGTGGGATTTAGTGGTGAGGTAGTTTGCCCGATTGGCAAGGTAAGAGTGCTAGTTGAGGCAGGTTCGCCACCACGCACAGTGCGCTTTGAACATGATTTTCTGGTGGTTGCCATCTTGTCGCCGTACAATGCGATCCTAGGATGAACAATTCTACATGTGTTGCAAGCTATTGTCTCCACATATCACCTCGCATTAAAATTCCCAACGGGCACAAGTGTAGAAGTGATGCGAGGAGGCCAACTGGAATCCAGGAAGTGTTATGTAGCGTCTCTAAAGGCCAAGGGCAAAATTGCTGCCGATATCGATCTGGAGCCACCACTAGAAAATACAAAAGAAAGAGCTCGCCCAACTGAAGAAACTATTGCGATACCAATCTCTAGAATAGAGCCTAAAAAACCGCTCCAAATCGGAGCTCGCCTGGTGGAACCCCTGCGATCTGAATTGGTAAGCTTCTTGCTAAATAACTTTGATATTTTTGCCTGGTCAACGGCTGAAATGCCTGGCATAGACCCTAGTTTGATAACTCATAATCTCAAAGTTGACCCTACAATTAGACCCGTCCGACAGAGGAAGAGAAACCTCACCCCAGAAGGGTGGCACATAGTGAACAAGGAAGTGGGAAAGTTGCTAGCAGTAGACTTCATAAAAGAAGTCCAATACCCGAGCTGGATTGCAAATCTAATTCTGGTAAAGAAGGCGAGCGACAAGTGGCGAATGTGCATAGACTTTATAGACCTGAACCGAGCTTGTCCAAAAGACATCTTTCCCCTACCTAGCATAGATCACCTAGTGGATGCAACTTCGGGATTCGAGCTACTTAACTTTATGGATGCCTACTCAGGCTACAACCAGATCCTGATGGATCCAGAAGACAAAGAGAAGACCGCTTTTATTACTGAAACAAGCCTATACTGCTACAAGGTCATGCCTTTTGGTTAAAAAAATGTTGGGGTGACCTTCCAATGTCTAGTCTATTCTGTTTTTTTTCCAATTTAATTGGTGATAAAGTAGAATGTTACGTAGATGACATGGTTGTAAAGACACTTTTTTCAAAGAATTTGATTTCCAATTTAAACCTTGTGTTCAATGTTTTGAGAAAGCACAATTTAAAATTAACCCCAAGCAAGTGTGCTTTCGATGTGACCTCAGCTAAGTTCTTGGGTTACATTGTTAGCCAGCATGGCATAGAGGCCAATCCTGAGAAGATCCAGGCTATCCTAGACATGAAACCACCTAGCTCAGTTAAGGAAACCCAAAGACTAACTGGAAGGGTAGTAGCTTTGGACTGATTTATGTCTAAATCGGTTGGGAAGTGCCTGCCCTTCATCAAGGCTATAAAGAGAAGCCAAGCCATCGAATGGACTGAGGAGTGCCAGTTCGCCTTCGACGAGCTGAAGTAGTACATTAGCTTGTCACCCCTGCTGACCAAGCCTTAGATTGGGGACGACCTCAAACTTTACCTCTTTGTGAGTGACGAGGTAGTTTGCTTAGTCCTAATAAGAGAAGTAGGTAAAATATGGCGACCGATTTACTATGTAAGCTAAGTTCTCCACGATGCCGAGACAAGGTGCCCCAACATAGAGAAGCTCGCCTTTGCATTGGTGCTAGCTGCTCGAAAGCTAAGGCCCTATTTTCAGGCCCACACCATTATAGTACTGATCGATTGACCTCTGAAGCAGGTTCTCCAGAAACCTAAGGTCTTAGGAAGACTTATCAAATGGGCAATCGAGCTCAGTGAATATGATATCCGGTATGAGCCGTGCACAACAATAAAAGCAAAAGTCCTGGTAGACTTCATTGTCGAGTATACCTTCAGCTTGCCATCCCCTGAACCGACAGAGCTAGAAGTAAAAACTTCATCCAATGCAGCACCTCCTCCAGTTCGCAAGATAGCAGGCTGGGATGAGGAGCCCTACATACTTCATGTGGATGGCTCGTCTCTAGGGTGGAAGTGGAGCTGGGTTAATGCTCTACGGACCTAACAATGTAAAGTTGGAGTATGCGCTCCGGTTCTAATTCTGAGCTTCAAATAATCGGGCCGAATAGGAGGCACTACTGGCTGGCTTGGTGCTAGCAAAGGAGGTAGTAGCTAAACACCTAGTAGTCTGCAGCGGCTCGCAACTCGTTGTGAACCAGGTAAATGGAAACTTTGAAGCCCGAGAACCCTCCATGGCGGCCTACCTGGCCAAAGTAAGAGAACTCCGTCCTAGTTTTGACTCTTGGTACTTCTAACAAATTTCAAGATCGAAAAACACAGAGGCCAATGCCCTTTCTAGACTTGCGAGCACGATTGACTCGACATAGTGAACTGTCTACATAGAGGAACTACCTCGCCCCTCGATAGAAAAAGGGGGTGAGGAGGTTGCCAATATAACTAACGCATAGTCAAGTTGGATCGACCCAATCTACAACTACCTGAAACACGAAACACTACTGACAGAGGGAAATGCAGCCTGGTGAATAGAACGACAGAAAGCCCTCTACGTGATAGTAGGAAAGTTGCTCTATAGGAGATCCTTTACACTACCATATCTGTGGTGCCTACAGCGAGCTGAAGCGGACCAAATCTTGCACGAAATCCATGAAGGTCTCTGCGGAGGACACATGGGGGGCAGGGCCCTCGCTTAGAAGGCTTTACGATAAGGATATTACTGGCCCACCATGCAAACAAATGCAACCGAACTGGCCCCAGCGATGCGACAAGTGTCAACAACATGCAAATATCCAACATTGGCCCACCACCGACTTGAGACACTTAACTAGCCCGTGGCCATTTGCACAATGGGGCATAGACTTGCTGGGTCCCTTCCCACCAGCTAAAGGATAGGAAAAATTCCTGGTGGTGGTAGTAAATTACTTCACCAAGTGGGTAGAAGCCGAACCCCTAGTCACAATAACAACTCGCAATGTCCAGAACTTCTTCTAGCGAAGCATAGTCTGTGGGTTTGGCTTACCTAGAGTATTAATTTTAGACAACGGGAAGCAGTTCGAAGACATTAAGTTCTAGAATTGGTGTGTTCAGATGGGAATAAGACAAAACTTCACCTTGGTAAAACACTCTCAAGCTAACAGACAAGATGAAGTCACCAACAGGGCTATTCTACGTGGCCTTAAAGCTTGACTTTCTTGAGCTAAAGGTTTGTGGGTGGACGATCTACCTAGCGTGTTATGGGCCTATAGGACCACCATCAAAATGGCAACAGGCGAGATGCCCTTCAACCTAACCTACGAGACTGAGGCAGTAATACCAATTGAAATGGAGATCCCAACACTACGGTCTGAAGTGTATGTTTAAGATTCAAATGAGGAAGACTTGTAAGCCATCCTTGACTTAGTAGAAAAGCTAGAGACCTCACCTACATTCGGGCTGCAGCATATCAATAGCGTGTAAATTGGTATTACAATGCCTGAGTCAGGAAACAGAACTTCAGAGTTGGCAACCTGATGCTTAGAAAGGTTATGGAACCAGAGCCTAGTGTGGGGAAGCTCGGCCCGAATTGGGAAGGCCCCTATAGAGTTTCCAAGACCATTGGTAGGAACGCATACAAGCTCGAAACACTTGATGGGAAGGCAGTGCCCCAGGCCTGGAATGTGGACAACTTGTGTAGATACTATCTCTAATAAAAGTGTTTTGAGCTGTGAGCTTATTAGAATCAACTAACAACATAGGTCAACATTATGAAGATGGTTCAACAACGCTAATGCACTCCACAACAGAAGCGAGCTGAACAACATCAGTAGAACAAACAAGAGGTACTATAAGGAACAACCATTTTTATTAGCAAAATGGGCCAAATGGCCTTACAAAAAGCAGACCAAGTGGCTGCTAAAAGAAAGGGTTCAATAAAGTTCAGATAATATAAGGCACGGAGGCCCCAAAAATCTTATAGGAGCACGAAGCCCACGGAACAGTAAAGGAAACTGCCATCGTCTCCACCAGACAACCAGCCAAGCTGCAGGTCGACCTATTCATCATCGCCGTCATCATCCAGGCTCTCCTCGTCGCCTCCTTCTTCAACCCCCTCTTTGTCATCTATCTCCTCTTTCTTCGGGGTCAAAGGCTCTTCATTTACCTGCAAAACGAGCTTGTGCGGGATCCTACATGCTGTGACGGAGCTGACATCGAGATTAGGGTACAGGGACTTTAGATAGCGGCAACATAGCTTGAATCCCCTTTTCATCGAAGGGATACCGTCCAATGCCCTTTACTTTCTGTATGTGGGAGACTGCAAGTAAGAAGCAATGGCTTCCTGCAGACCAAGACAAAACATCAGCTCAGCTGTCAGGAAGGTATCTAGGGATACCTTCCCCCTAGATGACCTACACTCAGCTCAACGCTTCTTGCAAGATGACCTCAGCTCCTCCTCAGCCGACATCATAGAAGACAAGCTTGTCGTACCTGTAGACAAAGACAAAACATCAGTAACCAAGCTAACAGGAAAAAGGGAACAAGTAGATGCACGACCTAAAGAAAACATGCAACACACGACCTAACAACCGACCCACCTATACGGCTCAGTCTCGCCTGTACAAGCATCGGCTTGGCCAGAAACTCTTCAATCCTAACACGTTCTTGGGCGAGCTACTGAACAACAGATTGTAGCTCGACATCCTTGCACTCAACAACTTTTTGGGGACTACTGTACCAGGCAATGTTGACATCCCAATCACCATCCTTCTCAAGGAAAAAGAATATCTACTTCCAGCCCCTAATCTTGTTGGAAAATTAAAAATCTTCCTCCCGCTGTGGAAAGGAAGGTAGAAACAAAAGGGGCTAGAAATTCCTTTCATCTGCACCAAAGTTGAGAAGGCCTCGATACTCGAAGGGAAGCCCTGATGGTGGCATAAGCTGATCAACCCAACCAGTGTCCTAACCCCATTTGGGGCGGGTTGACCCAGCAACACCCTGTAGCACCTCAATACAGCAATGATGAATGGATGAAGGGGGAATCGGAGGTCAGCCGCCGCCAGCGACTCCTCATAGACACAAAACCCTTCCCTGCCGTGATCCCAAGGATAGTGACTGGCAACAGGCTCAGTCCAACGATACTCGTCGGAAACCTCATATCTCTGACATAGTTCCACTATCTCCTCCCCAGACAGGTAGGTCGGATCAAATGCATCTATCATAGCCTCTACTTCCTCCCTCTTGCCCACTAGGGCCCCACCATAGGACTCATATGAACCCTCACCAGAGGAGCTAGACTCCTCATTACCACGGGACCAGACACAACAACAACAACACTCTAGGTAAGGAGAAAGAATAGCTCACCACTAAGAAACAAAGCTCGCCTCAGCTGTTCGGTGTTGGAAACCAACTTGCAGAACACCCTCTTCCTCCAAAAAAATCCAAAACTAGTGAATATGTGGGAACCTCATTAGGGACCCCCATATTTATAGCTCGCAGGAAGCGGAACTGATGACCCAAATGGGAACTACAACTGGCAGAGGCACGCAGCCAGGGATCCAATGGCACAAGTGCAGGACAGCTGGCAACGGTTCAGAAACAAGTGCGCCAATTCTGAAACTTAAAACCCAACACGCACGTTCAGTTTGAATTTAGGTGCACATTTTAATTCAAATTACCGCCACGGATGCTGCGCACGTGAAACTACCTACTCTAGAAGATTCTAGAAGAAGCGGCTCGAACAGAACTACCACCAAAGGCGAGTTGAACCATCAACAAAGGCGAGCAAACCCAAAACGCCCCAAAAGTTCCTACTCTCTTTGCCCACTGAGCATCGGCTCGAGAGTGGGGGACAATTGATGAGGGGCATTTTGGTCACCCCGCACAACTACCGACACGTGGACACTATTGATGACACAACATCCAAGTCAGCAAGATAGCTTGACAAGTCAACACGTGGCAACCAACATCAGGTGTGCGGCCAAGTTGGGTAGGGTTCGGCCCGCCAACGACTCAAGCTCGTCTAAAACTGTTCCGCACACGACACCCACACGAGTACCATTACCACGACCATAGGAACAGTTTGCCGAACCGTACACCATAAGACCCGCGGGCGACCTGTAACTGTCGCGCAAATCTAGCAACTGACACTCCAGCATGCCTCAAACTGCAAAAACAGCTCCGTAGAAGACTCAAAGACGTTGCCTGATGGCACCTAAACCTTAGACAACTATAAAAAGACTCCAAATCCATCCTAAGAGGTATGCACACAAAAGCTCTTGAACTCTCTTACATATTCTCACAAAAACCCCTATTCTGACTTAAGCATCGGAGTGTTCTCCTGGGTAAAACCTACCCAGGCACTATAATCTTTCTTTCTTCATAGCTCTTCCAGCTTAGGCATACTGATTCTAGCTCGGCAGTACAGCTCGGCACTGCTTAAGTCAGAATACATCACGCATCATCACTTTGAGTGAAAGAATACATCAAATCCAAAAATCTTTTTAGCCTTAGTTTTATTGAGCTTTCTTGCCATCTGAATAGTTTATGTTGCATTATTAAATTCACATTGTAGAGGCAAAAGTATTACTATTCTTATCTCTTATTTGTATCGTATTTGCAAGAGAGTTGTTGCTCTCAAGTTGCTAGAGGGATTCTAGCTAAGTGTTGTGAAGTGTTTAAGGATTCAACATGGAAAAGTTTTAGATAGAACCCGTAAGCTATTTGTGGTATTATAGCAAGTAGGGGCAGAGCTAGGGGGATACAGGGGAGCCATGGCCCCCCTATGGTTCAAAAATCCCCACACTTAATACATTTTTCAACGTAAGTTTCCTCCCTTCCCTCACTTCTCACCCAAGCCCATCCATAAGTTTTGGACCCCTCATTAAGGATGGAGCCAAAAATTTTTCATAAGGGGGGCCAAAACCTAAAATGGATTGAGAAGGGAGGGATAAATAAATATGGATGGCCATGGGGGGGAAACTATTGGGGTGGGGAGTAGAGGGAGGGGGAAATTTAAAATCACAAGTAGGGATTTCTGAACCATAGAGGGGGGGGGGGGGGGGGGGGGGGCATGACTCCCTTGGGTCCCCCTGGCTCTACCCTTGATAGTAGTAGAGTTGTTAATTGGATTGGATTTAGTCCAACCCGATCTAGTCCAATGTGAGTCCACTTGCAAATGGACTCGACCCAATCCAATCCAATCCAATCCATTAAAATGTAAATGGACTGGATTGCATCCAATCCAAACTGAATGAAATATAAAAAATAGAACGTATAAAAAATTACAAAAATATATTAAAATGAAGAAAATCTAAAAATTACAAAAATATACCCTTTTGGCATTGAAAAAGCACTTTCACAAAAGTGTACTTCTGCAGAAGTTCTTTTATAAAAGTATTTTTGTATAAGTACTTTATAGAAGTTCTTTCACAAAAGTGCTTTCGTAAAAGTGCTTTTGTAACAATACTTTTGTAAGAATGCTTTCGTAAAAATACTTTTATAGAAGTACTTCCGTAAAAGTGCTTTTGTAAAAGTTTTTTTATAAAAGTACTTTCATAAAAGTGCTTTTGTAAAATGTAATCTAGCATTAGAAAGCTCAAGATGAGGTTGATACTGAAATCAAATCAAGTGATCAAAGTTGTCAAAAAAAAAAAAAAAAGAAAGAAAGAAAAAAACATGAAAAAAAAGAGAAACAAAAGAATCAATGACTTCTTCTGGAATGGTATCGCTTTATTGTTTGTGTGATAGTTGCATTTGCCTATTAAGACCTAGGATGATACTACACCTTCCAGGCAAAGGTATTACACTACATTAACTTCGACCTCGGCCGAAATTCCAACAACAAAAGTTCCTCCCCCAACCTCTTGTCACTCACAAAAACCTCTAGGTGCTTCTTTTTCTTTGTTGATTCAGCAGCTTGCTAGCTCTAACAAAGAGGAGCAATTGTCAACACCAAACTTTTGCTCGATCCCTTCTTTGACCCATCTTCTACATTTTGGACACCCGATCGGATCAAAGCAATCTCTTTAAAACATGTCAAAACCCTAACAAACCAAATTTTAGCTCAAATGCCCATAAATCTATCGTTAAATCTACATGATTCCTTTTTGATGGTCTTGATTGTGCCACATCACCATACTAATCCCCAATCAAATTCAATAACGTGAAACAAAATCCTTAAACAACCAACCAGACAAAGTTTCAGCCCTAAATTCCTTGATTTAGCCTATCATCCATTAGAGATTCTATTTCAATGCGTCTGACACTATGACGCTTCTTGAGCCTAAAACCTGTGATCTGTACATACCCGACACAATCAAAACCCTCCCAACAGCCTCGTAATCTCAATCCATACATATCCACCAAATTTCATCTCAAAATTCCCTTGTTTGACCCATCATCAAACCTTGATTCTGTTTTGATGAATCTTATTGATCAAAAGCTTACCTATCATGGATCTCCATCATCCAAGCCTTATTTGACCATCATGCCCCACCAACATGTTCAAAGACCCAAAAAACCCCCAGCACGTCAAATTTCATGTCCTAATTCACCCATTTAACCATTAAACTAAAAACATACAATTTCAAAGCATCAGATTGAATTGCCACATCAGTTGTCCCAACCTAGGATCTCAAGAGGGTGGGTTCTGATGTTGGCTCCTTGACCTCATTAAAACTCCTAGACCAATGAATTTGAGCCTAATAGACCCAAAAAAACCCAAAACCCAAAGGTACCCACACTTAGAGCTAAGAAAGAACAAAATCACATTCAAAAGTTCATCAAATTTACGTTTTTCCACTACCAGCTATACCTATTCATGGGCCAGGCTCAGGCTTAGCTTTTGTCAAAATTCTAATGGGCTCAACCCGAAGGCCGAGCCCAAGACAATGTAAAGTTGGGCCTGAAGCCTAGCCCATGAGCAAGTCTACTGTCAGCCCAAATACGGGACTACAATGTCTACTACGCCCCTAAGCTTTCACTAGACGACCCGTCCAAACCCAAGGAAAAATGTTACACAAAGAAGGAAGGTTCTTTGTTTTCCAAACTAAAGATTTAAAGCTAGAAACACTCATCCCAACTCGATAGCTCGCCCAAGCTTCATTTAAAGTTTTTTTAGTTGTTGGAAAACCTCCCTCAAGATCGCACACGAGAGGTAAGTCTCACATTCCACCGTCTATTTTTCTAAGTTTAAATTCAAAAATCTTTGTTTTCAGTGTTCTAGGTTGCTTGAGGTCCCAAAACCGTGGGAAACTTGCATTCCCGATTTTATCTAGATTGAGAAAAAGAGGCAGAGAGGCGAGAGTCTTAGGGAAATCAGTACCTAAGACTCGATAACATCACCTCAAATCAATTCTGGGTAAAGTTGGGAGCGTTTTCACCTGATTTGTAGAGTTCTGAGCAACCCTTTTCATTGGTGTTTTATTAGAAATTGAGCCTGAACTACTCCCATTTTGGACTGCAACAACAACTTGGAGAGAGGGGTGGCTAACACCTTCCCTTTCCCAATTCTTCTAGATTTAGAATCTCTAGGTTGTGCGCTTTTTCTAGGGAGAATGGAGTCACTATCAAAGCTAGTAAATTGAATTTTTGAATCTGAAATGAAGGCCCATTTCCTCTAAAAATGGGTGGCGACTCCATTTCGTTGAACCGGCCATGAGCTTCCTAGATCTCACAGTTGGAGACTCTACTAGGGAAATTGAGATGTGTCCAACATTAGAAAAGGTAGCTTATCTCTTACGAATGCCCATCGAAGTTGAGATTGCCTTCCCAATCGCTAAGCAGTGATACAAAGCAGACCTATGCAATTCTTAGCATGCAAAAAGCCCCAACTACAAATTGTATATGAAGAATTCATCACAATTCAGTTTCTCCTAAACTGCAACACCTAAGTCTTCAAGTCAGATAAACCAAAGAAGGATAGAGAATGATAGAAAAATGCCTTGTTCATGACTGCAATGGGTCATCTCCTCTTCCCACTTGATAGTAAAAGGATTCATGCGAGAATAGTGACAGTGTTGTGTCAAATCAAAGAAGCACCACCGGTCACCTTGGGCCCCATGATCTTAGTAGAAATTTTGCGGGGCTTAACCATGTTGCACACATGTAGAGCATGGTTTCATGATTTCCTCCAAATCTTATAGCTTTGGTTGATATAACATCTGCCGCATTTGGTCATCCACACCGTGAAATTTTTATCTCAACCCACATACAAGGTAAAAGAAATATTGATCACTAATCCACAGGCAACAACCTTGACAAAGAAACAAAACTTGGCATTATTGCAAAGAGCCACAGAAGGAAAGATCAATTGGAACATTGGGTTGTCCATCCAAGAAGGGTGTAATCAACCCCGTTTAGCCATAGAAGGAAGACAAAGCATGGTTCTATAAGGTTTATATGGATTGGCACCATATGTCCTAGTACGAGTCCTAAGGCAACTGGGCTTCTTATAGTTCATATCAACCACTGATGACATTAAAGGGGACATGGTTGATTTTATCAAATATTGCGAGAACATGAAAATGAGGTTTAAAGAGCATCAGGCTTCCATCAAAAGGGAATTCTCAACCTTGTTGCCAACCTCCAAGCCAACATATGATCATACATATAGGGATTGGGTGTGTAGTCAAAGTTTCCTATCACCTCTAGGGCCACTGCCTAAACTCCCCATCCCGATTAAGTATCCATCCAAAGGTACTATATCAAAGGAATATCTTAAACGACCTTTAGATGATCTATATCTGAAAGCAACACTAGAACTTCATGAGCAAAATAGGGTAAATGATGAGAAAGAAGTAAGGATCAGGAGGCACAATATAACGAAGCAAATAAGAGAGCACATCAAGCAAAAATGGCAAATGGAAATAGAAGAGTCAGATTTAACGAAGGAAATTATGGAATTAAAAGAGAAATTGGAAAATCAAAGAAAAAATAGTAGTGAAGCCTAAACAAGTCATCTTGAAAAAAATGGAGAAATTAGCAAAGGCACTTCAAGAGAATCAAATGTTGGAAGCCGAAACCAATGAAACTCACCACCATCTCCATCAATCTAGGAATGAGGCTACTAGCGCCAACATCAGATATGAAGAGTTAGTCAACCGCATGGAAGCATATACGATGTAGTTGGCAAATTGAATGGCGATACTCAAAGGCACCTTCTCATTGGAAATT
Organism: Nelumbo nucifera; assembly: GCF_055504915.1. Taxonomy (NCBI): domain Eukaryota; kingdom Viridiplantae; phylum Streptophyta; class Magnoliopsida; order Proteales; family Nelumbonaceae; genus Nelumbo; species Nelumbo nucifera. Next base: position 75,102,080 of record NC_142650.1, on the reverse strand, counting down.
ATATCTCTCCGTCTCCACATTCCCCCTTCTCATTGGAAATTATGTTTCTAACGGCTTAGTTTGGAAGGAGTACAAATACAAATATGTAAAATGCAAATACGTACAAAATACATGAATTTGCACTCTACATATTTATATTTGTACTCCTTTCAAGCTGAGCCAAAATAGAAAATGTGCATGCCATATTTGGATACTGAGAAGAGTTTGTTTCTAATGATCTTTTTTTCTTCTACAGCCAAAATCATTCCCAATCTTTGTTTTGCTTTCCCTAACCAAAACTATTCCCAATCTATATTATATCAGTAAACTAAAAAGAGTTGTCTTCCATCGCCTGTTTCTGATCAATCTTTGTTAGGAGTCTTATGCAATAGCAATCCTACAATGAGCTAATGAACAATTTGATGACAAGCTTTAAAGAATAAGACGAACAACCTCATTGCAACATCACCTCGTTAGTTATATAGCCAGATTTGAGCCATTTTTTAATCACTTCATAATGAACTACAAACACGGGTGAAGAAGATGGGCTATTCATAGGGTCTTTTTTGAAACCGAAGCAGTACGTACCACCCATTTTTGCAATTCCCTGAACCGAAATCGAGCCAATACCACTGGTTAATTGGTTAATGGTTTTCGGTTCTTTGGTTTTTGATTTTTTTATATTTATAATATATATCATAAATAACATATAATATGTAAATATTATAATATATATATATATATATTTATGTACATAATGCATATATATGTATATATAAATATATACATAAAAATATATATACCAACCGATTTGGTTAATTACGGATTTTTTCTAAATTAATCAAAAACCAAATTGGTCCTTCAATTTTCAAAAAATATCAAACCAAAACCAAACTAATTGGTTCAATCTAGTTCATATGTTGCCTATGTACTCCACAATCCTGATTCTCATTTGAGACAATTAATCTGTCCATGATTAATCTCATTTGATTTGAACTTTCAAACCAACCCTTTGTGTTTTAATTAGTTTTAAATTTTAAAATTAAGGTAATTATTTATATTAATTCAAAATTCTATACTTAGCTTACATGTGCCATTTTGACTCATACATTATCTATGTATTAATGATTTATAATAAAAAATAATGTAATTAATTAAATTAATTAATCTATGCATGTGCCAATGTCCCCTTTCCATTATTTTTGAGTATGAATCTAAATTTTCATTTTTTTTAGTTTTTTTTTATAGAGCAATTATCCAATGTTTGGAGGATTTTTGTAAAAATTTGCACACCATTACATGTGTAACATATTCAATTCAAATTCATGGAATATTACTAAAATGCTAAAATAATTTTCATTTTTGGTCTTTTTCAACAATAAGACAAGTTGTTTTTCATGCTCCAAAAGTCTAAAAGGAAAAGGGAAATCCAGGCGTTGGTGACTGCAAGAGGAGAGGAGAGAGAGAAACTGACTGATGAATAATGGGTTAAAAGCCCCTATTTGTAACCAATTGGGTCTTCCATATTGTAGAATTTTCTTATTTTAATCCTTTTTAGATTTTACCCTTATTCTGAAATATTCTGAACACTTAGTTAATGCACATGCCTTTATGGCTTGTTTGGTTTGAAGGAAAAGGTAGGGAAAGGAAGGGAAGGTAGGGAAATCTTACAAAGTTTGTAAAGGTTTCCTACATTTCCTTTCCTTTCCCTACTTTTTCCTTCAAACCAAACGCAGCCTTAATTATTATTATGGAATGGTTCTGGCACATAATAAATACAAAAAATCCGTTAATTCATTAATTAGCCTAAAAACGATCTGGTTTGACCCGGGTTTAGACCGGGCAAACTAGGCCAATGTACTTTAGTAAATCCATCGTCTTACAAATAGTAATTAAAACATTTATAGTATTTATTAATTAATTAATTTAATAATTATATATACAACAGCCCACATTTCACCCTTGCTCTCCTTCAAAATTTGCTACAAAATCCCTCAATAATTTCTCATGTTTTTTAATATTCTTATTTTTTTAAAGCCACATAATTGGGCACATTGAACAAACCATATTTCTCCCTTTTCCACCCCAACTCATCTTCTCAATTTTTTGTTTTTATTTTTTTTAAATAAATCAGTTAAAAATGAATTCTTCTAATAAAATGGATTTGACTTTAGGTTCTTAGCAATAAACCAAATTGATTGGAGATGATTCGTCTCTCATGTAAACATATGCAAAGGCACACGTTTAGTGGCCTCTCTTAATCTCCTATTGTCACGGTATCTTAGATTAGCACTAGTCAGAACCGGTGTGATGTACATGATTTTTTAACCAAATTGCAAATTAGAGTTAATGGGCTTCCAAAGATACTTATAAACAACTTGCCACAAAATTTCATCACAGATATCCCCCATTTAACCCTTCATCACACTATGATTTTAATTTGGGCTATCTCATTGGCTAAGATATTCATTTCTTAAGCGCCCTTGATCATACCATTTATGGACCAATCAAACCCCACCAAATGATCAAAGAGACCAATACCTCTAGAAAACCCATTGTCAACACCCAATTTACCCCAAACACCCGATTAGACTGTTCCGATCCTTCCAAAGTACCTAAAAATCCCCAAACACTGTCATCAAACCTAGGACTTCCTAAAATATCTACCCTTGAAATTATAACCCCATATTCCTCTCCGTTTGTTCTTTTATCAAACCAAGATTCCCTTTCGAACCCTCTCGTTAGCCTGAAGCACCCACAACCCAAATCTCTTTGATCCTAACACCTCTAAATCAATTAGACCATACAATTGAACCCTAGACACACTAAAAACATCTACCCATAAATTTTCAACCTAAAATTTGCCCATTTTCCCCATCATTAAACAAATATTTCATTTTGAATGCTCTCGTCGATCCAACTTTTCGTGATTTTGGCCCTTCAAAATCAATCAGATGTTTTCATAAGATCCTAGACACCCTAAAAACTATACCACACAAATTAGTCCAAAATACCTTTGTTTGCCCTTCCATTACACCAAGATTCTGTTTCAAAGCTTTGCATTGACTGGATTAAGTCCTTTCCGAATCTGTCCAATCTCGGCATAATTGAGCCAATCTGACCTTACCAAATTTTGACCAAAAAAAAAAAACAATACCCTATCAAGATTCAACAAAAAATTCTCTCATTTTCAACAAAAAATTCCCTTATTTTCCCCTCAATTACACCAAGATTCTATTTCAAAGTTATAAATTAACTGAATCACTACCCCTCTAGACCTACCTAATCCTATCCTATTTAGGCCAATCTGACCCCACTAATCGATTCAAAATGCCTAAAAACCACACCCTATAAAATTTCATCCAAAAATACCCTTGTTTGCCCTCTTTATAAAAGATTCCATTTTGCCCAATCTCATTGGCCCCTACGCGCAAAACCACTATATATACTCAAAATACCCACCATTGTATTAGAATTTTGTTTTGGCCTCCTTAGACCTGAATTAACTAAAATACCCCCAAGCTTACCAAAATATCTAAAATAAATACCATAATTAATATAGTATTTTTCTTAACGATATTTTTGTTATTAATTACAATATTTATTTAATTATTTAATTTATTTAATTAATAAACAGTATTTATGAAAATACTATTAATTAATTAATGGTATTTTGATATAATTCATTAGTAATTCATTAGTTAACAATATTTTATTAATTATGGTATTAATCTAATTATTTAACAATACTAGATGTATATTTTGTAACAACATTTTTATTAATCTTGGTATTTAATTAAATAAATACTATAATTAATTAATAATATTGTTAAATAATGTATTGCTGATAATTAATTAAATAAATTAAATAATTCAATATGAGAGAAGAAGGGAGTAATGAGGTGGCTTCACGAGGGAGCACGGAAGGCTAAAATGAAGAGTGTCTGAGAGTTCTTGGTTAGGGTAAGGGAGAAAGCTCAGACCATGACGTGGTAGTGGCATGTTTCTACTTTAGTGTGTGTTGTGTGTGTGTGTGTGTGTGCGTGTGTGTATTGAAAATTTTTTATTAAATAACAAAACAAAAACAGATTTACACATAAATATTGAAAATATATTCATCGCAAAATACAAAATATAATTACTAAAAATACAATAAATATAAATTTTGTTATATATAAATATATAATAAATATAGATTAAGATTTTTAATATTATTATTGATAAATATCAATTTTTGGAAGTTATTTTCTAGAATTATTAATTGATATAAGTTAAATAATGTTTTTGTTATTAGTACATTAATAATTAAAATTATTATTCAATTTTTTTAATATCTATTGAAAACTTTTTTAAAAGTTACTACCTAGTTTTTTTATTTGAAAGCTTTAATACCTCTAAATTATTTAATCTATTATTCATTATTTTAATAATATTTAAAAAAATTAAAATTTTTATATTTTATATTACTATAAAATATTATTAATCCTATTATAATTATTTTTGTGTTTTTGATAAAATTTTTAAGGTTATTACCTAACTTATTTATTTAATCTATTTTATTTTTAAATAATATTTAAAATATGATTTAGTTATTAATTTTTTAATATCTAAAATATTTTAAATTAGTTATTTACAATATTATTCATATATTTCAATAACATCACTATTTAGTTATTTCAATATAACTTTTTTATTGAATTCAACAATCCATAAAATTATAAGTTATACTATTATTACATAATTATGATATTAATTTTGTAAAATATAAAATTATTATTATTTCAAATATTATGAAATCTATTATAACGGTTTTCTAATTTTAATAAAATTTTTAAGTTTATTGCATAATTTCGTTATTTTAACTATTTAAAATTTCGTTATTTAGTTATTTATTTATTTTAACTATTAAGATTTAGTTATTATAACTTTTTAAAATTTAATAAATAATTTCTTTATTTAAATTTTATTTATTTTAAAGTTAGTACATAATGTTAAATATTTTGCTATATAATATTTTTAATATTTTGTTATTTATAATATTTAGTTATTGAAATTTTTAAATAATATTTTTTTTTGAATTATAAATATTTGTTATTTGAATGATATTTAAATTGAATAATTCATAAAATTATAATGTATATTGTTAGTACACAATTTCCTTATGAATTTCATAAAAGTGTAAAATTATTAATAATATGAATATTAGTAAATTTATGATATTTTTTGTGTTTTAATAAATATTTTAAAGTTATTACATAATTTTATTATAATGTTTATATGATTCTTAAATTTTTTAATTCAAACTATCTTTTGATAGATAAAGATGAAAAGTGGGGGAGATGATAAATAGGAATTAAAGATAATTTATGAGAGAATCTCTAATAAATTAGAGATAATTTAGGAGATAAATAGGAATTATAAATAATTTAGGAAAAAGTAGTAGGGGATAGTGGTGCCACTTGACTATATTAGATTAGATTTTGGTAGAGAGAGATTTCAGGAATAGTTTTAGGAAGGGATATCGAAAAGGATAAACATAGAGGAAAGAAGGGTGGGTCAGGCATGATGAGGTGTGATTATGAGAGAGGGAGAAGGGAGTGATGAGGTAGCTTCATGAGGGAGCAAGGAAGGCTAAAATGAGAGGGGTTGAGAGTTCTCAACTGGGGCAAGCCATGACGTGGCATCATTTTACTTTAGTAAATATATATAGATTACCACATAATTCCCCCACACTATGAATCAAATGCATTAGCCACATCCTGGCTTCTCGGTGGAAACCTTAGTTTTCCATATTTTTCATTTTTAACTTTTCAAATTTTGCTAAACTATAATCACTTTCTGTTTTCAACACTATATTCGAGTTCACATCTGTACCCTGTACTTGTTATTGGGAGATGTTTCTAATACATAGCTGGGATGTGTTTTGGGGCACCAATGTCAATTCAGAATAGCTTATTTTTTTTCTTGTTTTAATCATCTCTTTGTTTGTGTTAGAGAAATTGCAGGTATATCGATCTTCTCTCCATCTATTCAATTTGTGTTAAAGAAAACCCAAGTAGGCTTAATTAGTTGCAGGATCAATTAGAAAAAATGTATGAATACGATTGTTTGTGTTTAGTTTTTTCTATTGAATTTTCATAGTGATAGAAGAGGAGATGTCGCATGTACAATTTCTCTTTGTGGCTTTTGCATGTTCATCTATTCAGGAAGGCTACCAGAGCTCACTTAATATTTCAACCCTCCATCAACGAGAATGACAAGTTGGATTGTGCAAATGAGTTTGAGTTACCCTTTTTTTATTATTTTTTTCAGTCTATTTGAATCAGTCAAAGAATCTTTGACTCTCTAATCCAGTTTCATGTTCTTCATCGATCCCCAAACGTCATTTTATAGATGTTGAGACCTTATGACTATTAGAGAGCCATTAGGTTGGCTTGTAGCCATTCTTGGCAATGCTCAGAACTTAGCCCCAACAACGTATACAAGGCATATCAAAACAAGAAACTAGCCATTTAGCCTTTAAAATGTCAAATTTTCATTTTTGGTAGTCGATTGTTAGTCAACTACTAGTTGCAAGTGGGAATATTTTTCTTTATTAATCAACTAATCCCACTTCGTTAGACGACTAATAACTTGATCCCAACTCTCAACTATGAAGGATAAGACCCATTTGAGGGTCCTTTTGATTCACAGTTGGAATCAGAATCAGAATCAAAATCCTTTGGAATTGAAATTGGAATGATCTATGTAGAGGGAACAGAAGCATTTGGTCTAGATGCCCATCGCCTCTGATATATTACCGATCGTTTTCAGTTACAAATTTGCTAATGACAAGCTTAAAGGGACGACAAGGTATTATTCATCAAATTGGCGGACATGGGCAGCCGTGAACATACAGCTTTCTTGGCGCCGATACATGGTGAGGACTAGAAGATTGGTGGTTCAGCCACAAGAAAATGGTGATGATCGATGCCTTCGACAATATGCTGCAATTTTCATGGCTCTTAGACCACATGACCATCTCGAATAAAGCAATAATCTTGGTGTTTCGCCCGCAACCCCTCCACCCAATTCCAGTCCTGGAGACCCAACTATATATGGAGCTTCATTGAACCCATTGATGAGTTCTCCTGCACAACTGCTTCCTTGGATGCAAAGGTGGAACATTTCAATAGCCAACCAAGCAAAGCCCGAGAAGGTTAAACCATTATGTTAAGAAGTGAATTTGCATTGAAAGATGTGTTACATTATTCAAGAAGATTTTTTTAAATGCATTGTATTTTTTTATATTAATTGGATATTGTATTTAAGCAATTTGTTTTGTATATTATATAATTAATAATTTAATTAAAAGTTTTTTATTTTTAATTTTCAATTTTTTTAAATTGATTTTTATGCATTATTTGCCACGAGATTTGTATTAAACAGGTACCAAAAAATGTTGAAATCAAATTTATATAAATAATAAAAAATTAAAAAATAAAGTTGACAGTCATATGACCGTCGCCTTATACATAAAAGAGACCTAAGGCGGCGGTCCAAAGAGATCTAAGCCGGCGGTCTAGACCGCCACCTAAAAATATAAGCAACATTTTGATGGACCTAAGGCGATGACCCAAATATATCTAAGCCGGCGGTCAAGATCGCCACCTTTATTAACTTTGAGCCAACGATTTGGTCATACCGCCGGTTTAGGAATGATTGAACCACGTCGGACCGGTCCTCAAAGACGACCATCTTAACCTAGGCCAGTAGTGGTTTAGGGGGTGGACTCACGATCGCTGGCTTAGATCTGAGGCTGCGGTCCTACATCCGCCAGCTTTGACCATTTTTCTTGTAGAACACTACCCGATCCTCCATCTTCTACCGATAAGGCCCTGTTTGGTGTCTTTGCGTGCGAGTTTCGGCTTTTTAGAAGCCCAACAACTCGTGTTTTTGTTTTTTCTCATTTTGTTGGTAAAACATCTAGCCACCAAAAGATGTTGCACCGAAAAGATGCACAAAGCACATTTTGGATGATTTTCGGGAAGCTTCCTAAGTTTTTTTTTTTTTTTCAACTTGTCTTCGCGCATAAAGATGCATGAAAAGGCACACCTTAACCAAACGCTCTTTAGGCTATCAAGATCTTAATGCAAAAAAAAAAAAACTCACTACATCTTTTGACTGTCAGAACTTCCAGAAGATCTTTCAAAAAAGACTTTCCAAACGGCCCCTTAATCATCTTTTCTACTAGCCAGGGTTCAAAATATCGATATTGGCCAATATGCCCTTTTTTATTTTTTTAAAACTGGTTCAGAGGGGTCAATTTAAGACCCGTCTACTCCTTGAAACACCCACTATAAGGACATATCAAGAGGTATATGTGTATGGCCCAATACCGCAATACGTGAATTGGGATATGCTCCTCACACAGGGCACTTGACAACGACCTCACAGGCACATCCCTCTGTGCATTGGGAACATCTCCAATAAATAATAACACATAAATATGAGAGATGTTTCCAATGTACGGTGGAATGAGCAGATCCAGTCTCCCAATACGTATCCATATTTTTAACCTTGCCACCAACCACCTTCTTTGTCTAAGGTTTCTGGAACTTTCACCCAACACTGTCTTTCTCTCCCTTATAAGACATACCATCTGTTGCCTACCCTTCCCAAACGACTCATTTCAACTCAATAAACAACCCCTTTTATTATTCTTCCCTTAGAAGACATACCATCCATTGTGAACTTCTTCCCTTCTTGGTCAGCTCATCTTTTCAACTTGTTCCAGTAAATGCAAATATTGTTTACCTCCGCCTGTTTCTTCAAACAAAAACCTTTTCCTCTCCACTATCATATATTTCTTCCATTTGTCGCTGAAATAACCCTCCATATCAATATTCCGCTGGAAAAGTAGGATTAAGTTTGCCGGAGAAGATTTAGTTTAACAGAGAGCGTTGAGTTGGTCCATTCGAACAGAATTGTATTGGGAATATCTCCTTACTTATATGTTTTATTTGATGGGGAGATGTTCCCAATGCAACAACTTATGTTTTATTTCATGGGGAGATAATTTCAACACAAAGTTGCAAGAGGCTGTTCGAACAGTATGAGCATGGGCTTGCACTGACTGAAGCCCAACTCGAGAGTGTTCAGATCGGCTTCAATCAGTGCAGGACCCGTTCGAACAGCTTTACATTGGGAATATCTCTATACTTCTGTGCTTTATTAAATGGGGAGATATTGCCCATGCAAGGCTATGAAAGCTGTTCGAACAGGCCTTGCATTGACTGAATCTGGTTTCAGAGTGTTCACTAACGCCATCTCATTTGTATTACATATTTGTATTTGCGCTTTTCCTAGGTAAGCCTAACAATCATTACTCTACTTTTTTTAGAGAATTTTATGGTTCAGTCCACCTCAAAAATCTTTGTTGTTTTTTTATCAACAATTCCACCTATGATTCACTACCTCCCCTTGAATTTTGGTTCATTCTCCCACTTTCTCTGTTCCGATTGTACAAACAAATAAATTTGACAAATTAAAAAATGCATATATGAAGATAAACATTAATGTTTAAACTTATACCTATTAAACAGCTTAAATCAGAACTTGGTGTTTTTGTGATATTTTGGACCTTGCATAAAAGCTCAGTTTTACCAAATACCACCCTAGCAGTAGGACAATCTCTGTATACTGAAAAGGTAGCATAACCAGAAAACCCACGTGAATTTGAAGAAATACCGATTGATTGATTACCAGTTGGTTGGATGATACAGGTTGATTGGTCATTAAATTGTCATACTTTCCCGGTACCATGGTTTGGTCATTAAAGTATGACAATCATACTTTCTCAGGAAAATATCAGGAAAATGAAAGGATAACCATGGTTTGGTTTCTCGTGGCAAAAGATCACTTCTTTTCCTTGGATTTTTTGAACAGTCATACACATACAGCAGACCAGCAGTAATACATGTTACCAAGGGCCTGCCACCTCTGTGGCTTTGACCTGAAACACATCTGCTGACTTGATTATATCAATATTTACACAGAAAACAAAATATACTCACTCCATTGACTCCAATGTCTGGGCACATTCTTCACGCAGCTCCTACTTGCGGAGCTCCTCCAGCTTCTTTTCCACTTGAAATGCCCAGGTCCGACGTGCCATTTTTGTCCGTCGGAAACTGGAGACGACTTTGCCGAGGAAAAAAAAGAACACATTTCCCTTTCTCTGTCAGAAAAGACATACTACCAATAACAGCAGTACGATTGCTAATTCGACAGGAGGAAGAAGACCTGCAGAAGCTGAAGTAACACAAAAATATAGCATTATAAAGCAATGCTTAGATCTTGGGATTCATTCATTCACAAATAGAAACACCAATAAGGTAATTATTTCTAACATGCTTTTGAGACAGCGAGAAACATGACTATACAACCATTTCAAAATGAGATATCATGATGCTAAATTGATCCATGTTCTACAATTTCAGTAGCATTATAAAGCAATGCTACTGAAATAACATGATATATGAAAGTTGGGCCGAAAGAATGTTTGATGCCCTAAAAGTTAGCCATGAAACAACTAAACACCACTCTGTCATTCTAACTAATGTCTGTTACCGATCAAGCCACATGATCAAGACAGAACATGCAAAAGGTGTGTCATACATAAACAATAAATAGAACAATATATAGAAGGGGGAAAACTGTCTAAATCCAATAACCTCAATGCACAGCATCATCCAATTAACCAATGTATGTAACGGATATGTAACCTCAATGCACAGCATCATCTAATTTCAGAAAACAGATATGTAACGGATAAAAAACATGCCAACCATGGTACATGAAGTGAAATTCAGAAAACAACTTGCCTTACAGATAACACAGTTAAATGTAAAGAATGCACTAAATAAAGAACATAATAGATGACTCACACGAAGGTGGCAATGGTGAAATAGATGGGGTTATATCAGGCGGCTCTACATCTACTATGCTCTTGCTTGGAGGATGAATATGTGCAAAAATCACAGCTGGCAAAGGAGAAGATCCACGAAGCTGATGCAAGGTTGGTGCAGGAGAGCCTACATGCAAATCTGGTGGCGAAGCAGAACCGGGAGGAGGAACCATCGGTGCAGTAGTAGGAACTAAATGTGACTGCCTTTTGGCCCTGGTAATAGATCCTTGGCAACCAGAGGGGGGCTTCACCTGGTGCCCATTACCGGGTGCAGCTGCAGGTGTAGGAGCCTGATGGATATCTTGATGATGATTCTGAATCTGAGCATGATGGTGATGGTGATGGTGATGATGATGGTGGTGGTGGTGGTGGTGGTGGTGGTGGTGGTGGTGGTGGTGATGGTGAGGTAGAGGAGCGGGACTAGGAGATGAAGACACACCATTATTGCCACCAGTACCATTGAGGGAGTGTTCCAGAATTGATGAGAGACGAACCTGCTTAACTCGACCAAATACAGTATTATTGAGACCAAGGTTTCTTGCAGGAGAACCTGTGATAGCTTGTGCCAGTTGCTTCAACCTTGACCTTGGCAGTGGAAGATTCCCAACTGCTGGCAGGACAGATGCCTTAACAGTAGTGGGGGGATCAACTGTTGAGCCTTGCATATTTGTCAAGCTCAGATACAAGTTCTGCATTTCACAAGCATAGTCAAACACAAAATAATAAGTACAAAGTCTTTCCATGAATAGCCCCAAGGGCCAAATCGGAAAAGACAACATGGTAATCTTGTAAGTGGTTAAACTAGTTGAGCTGATGACATTAATAAATCTTGCTCTTTTATCTTCGCTTCTCTGTAGGAGGCCAGTACAACTTCAACAAAAACGATGTAAACATTTACATCAGTAATCACACTTTCCAGTTTACAACGGTCCATAACTTTAAACTGATCAGTGTACAACTCCATCAGTGTACTTTTACTTTTACACCACATTCAAACGCAGCCTAAGGAACCACCATGGAGATTCCTCAATGAACACAAATGGGGAATATGGTGAAGAAGATTCCTTCTCCTTTTCTTTACCACTTTTTTAGTTGGAGTTCCCTAAGTAACCAAGGAATCCCTCTCAAGTCACCGGGTTTCACTACTTTTTTTATTGGCACCCTCTTTCACTACTTGCCTTAATGTTACTTCATTTGTACTAAGCCTACAACAATGATGTCATGAAGAAGTCATGGTCATGGTCTTGAAGAACTAAACATTGAACAACTAAACCAGAAACTGCCAGCAAGAGAGGTTGAGAGGAGTAATTCATGAGGTGGTGGGAGAAACACAGATGGCACTTGTGGAATGTAGGCAGGTTTTGGATGGGGTATTGGTGGTTAGTGAGTGTATTGATTCAAGAGGTGGTGGGAGAAACCAGTGTTTTAAAAGCGCAAGGCGCAAGGCAAGGCGTGCACCTTTTTAAGCAAGGCGTAAAAAAAAAGCTAAAAATAAAAAAAATGTCAAAATAAAAAAAAAAAACATTGAACATAATATTAATAAAAATATAAACTTAAAATTTTAAAATAAATGTTTTAAAAACCTATTATCTAAAATTAAAATACATAAATATAACATGTAAAGCATATTCAAATGAGAATTTAAAAATAAAATCAAATATATAAAACATTTTCAAGCATATAAAACCCACAATCTCTTTTTTTCTAAATTGCATTACTTCAAGTAGCTAATGTGATGTAAAACATATTACATTCCTGATTCTACGAGCCGCTTTTGTGCCACGCCCCTCAAGGCAAGCCCAAACAAGTCCACATAAGGTCTTAAATTCTTAGTTCTCACACAAAAAAACAATGATTTTATAGTTTTAATTGCTTTTTAAGAAGATATTTTATTAGGATGAATGAATGAACAACACTACCAAATAGGGGGTTCTCGAAGCTTCGGCACACGCCTAGCCCAGCCGCTAGACACACCTAGGCTGAGACGCCTTTTGAAAGGGCTACGCCTAGGACCTAGGCAAGGCGCATACCCTAAAATGTGCCTCGCTTGTGCGCCTAGGCACGCCTTTTAAATTACTGGGAGAAACACACATGGCATTTGTGGAATGTAGGCAGATTTTGGATGGGGTGTTGGTGGTTAGTGAGTGTATTGATTCAGGACTAAGGAGTGGGAGACTAGGGCTGGTGTGCAAGATTGATATTGAGATGGCTTATGACCATGTAGAGTGGGATTTCCTGAAGGAGATGCAAAGACTGATGAGATTTGGGGAGAAGTGGAGAAGCTAGGTGTATGCTTGTGTCTCATCTGTTTCCTTCTCCTTATTTCTTAATGGAGTTTTTCCAAGCATCCAGAGAACTTCGGAAAGGGGAACCAATCTCCCCATTGTTGTTTGTTTTAGTTATGTAAGTGCTGAATTTGCTCGTGGAGAATGGTGCTCAATTGGGTTGGACCGAAGGCTTTAAAGTGGGATCAAAAGGTCCTTCTATTTCTCATCTACAGTATGCTGACAATACTCTAATATTCTTGGATGCTTCAGTGAATCAGATGCTGAGTTTAAGGGCAATATTGGCTAACTTCGAAATGCTCACAGGGTTGCAAGTTAACCTAGCAAAGAGCCAGTTAATTGGTGTGTGGGAAGTAGGGAGGAGGAGTTGGAGCAATTTGTTGTGGATTTTAGAATGCCAAATTGGGGAGTTATCTTCTCTTTACTTGGGTCTCCCAGTGGGAACTAAAACATCTGCAGTAAGGATATGGAAGTCTGAAGTCAATAGTTGAGGGGTGGAAAAGAGGTTGGAGAGGTGGAAAGCAAATTATCTCTGGGGGGGCAGAATTACACTGATTAGGAGTGCCCTATCAAGTCTACCAACATATTACCTTTTACTGTTGAAGATTCCAGCAAAGGTCGCTGAAAGGATTGAGAAGTTACAAAGGGATGTCCTGTGAGAAGGGGTGAGAGGAACTAAGAAATTTCATCTAGTAAAGTGGGACAAAGTGGGTAGATCAAAAGGAAGACGTGGATTGGGAATTAGAAGGCTTAGAATCTTCAACAAGGCTCTTTTGGGTAAATGATTGTGGAGGTTTGGGCTGGAGAGGGAGAAGGATTCTCTTTGGAGGAGGATGGTAGTTGGGAAGTATGGGGTGGTGAGGTTTGGGTGGGAGTTGAGGGAGGTGTCAAACTCTAATGGGCTGAGTGTCTGGAAAGGGATAATGCAATTCAACCAAGACTTCAAAGCTTTAGTTAGTTTCAAGGTGGGACTTGGGAGGATGAGTAGTGTGGAGTAGGGAAGTTGTGTGAGATATGCCCGAAGCTATACAGGTTGACTGAGCACCAAGTCAAGGTTGATCAATATTTTGAGCTGGGGGTGATAATGTTGTGTGGTGTCCTAATTTAGAAGAACCTTGATGGATCAGGAATTAGAAGAGTGCATATCATTGCTGGAAAAGCTTCAGCAATCAAAGGTTACAACTTCTTCAAAAGATGGGCTGTGGTGGAAAGAAAGCACTCAAAGTAGCAATGGGAAGGTTACTGTAAAATCTTTCTATCTGGCTTTGGTTAAGAATCATCTGGATTCAGACCAAGAGGAGTTTGGGGGAATCCTGTTCCTCCTAGAGTGGAAGCCTTTGCATCGTTAGTGGATTTGGACATCATTCTAACTCCAGATAATTAAGAAAAAAAAAATAGATTGATCAAAAAATTCATTTAAATATAGAGGTTTCAACTTGGCAAGTTACTGTGTTTTATCCTCTTCAGATGAAGAGTCAGTATGTCACCTGTTCTACTCTTGTAAGATTGCAAATTTCATTTGGAACTCTATTCCTTCCTATTTGGGGTCAGGGTATTTCAGCCAAGATCAACAGCAGATTTGTTCTCCTAATGACCAAGGATCAATGGCAGCAGGAAAGAAAGGATAGTTTGGAGCTGCATCCCTTTTTCTATATGCTGGGTTCTTTGGAATGAAAGAAGCAGAAGAATGTTCGAAGCTAAGTCTAAAGATATTGAGGTGCTTGTGGCCCTGGTTGGGGATATTGTGGTGGACTGGGTATTGGTGCTTCCAGAATTTGATCAAATTAGTATATCAGATATGGGGGGAAATTGTTGGAATGTCCTTGAAATACAACTTTGTAATGCTGAACAAGTATCTGTTATTTAGTCTGTACCTGTCTTGTATTGGTGAGGTGCCACCTTGTCATCTCTTGGACTGTATTTCCATATTTTATTGATAATGAAAATTTTCCTTTTACTCTTCAAAAAAAAAAAAATCTCAGTTTAACAGCAGGATTTTTTGTGTTTCTTCACCTATAAGAGAAAACAAAGGATGGTGGCAGTTTACTAGCTATAAGAGAGAATGTTGGTGTACACTTCAGAAAATGAATATAAGAACAAGAAAGTAATTAGAACTAATATTCTGACACTAATACCCCCTATCCAAACAAAAAAAGGGTCCCATGTAGGAAAATATAAGTGCAAGAAAAAATATAACATGAAAATGGATAACAGCCAAACCTCATGTGAAGTTAGATGCAACCCTGACTTCAGCTGGTTCTTTAATTCAATGAAATTTTCTTGTATTTGATAAATAGAGAAGTTCAAGGTGAAATTGAAAAATATCTCAGCTTTCATCAGTAGAAATGCACTCTGTGGAGGGGCAATTGTAATTCCACCTCGAAATTTTAGCACTTCAAAGAAGAATGGATCACCAAACAGTGATGAGTTCAAATGGAGATATGTTTGCTGAATAACCAATGCTTCAAAACCGGATCTAAGTAAACTGAGAGCAGTTGAAGATATATTCAATATTTTTGAGTATGGAACTACTGCAAACACCACATCCGTTGAATTTGGCCAAGCTGAGGGTTCCAGAGATATAACAACCACCTGTTTTGATCACCATATTAGTAGAAGAAATACACAAACAGAACTATAGAAGGAAAAGAGGAAGGTTGTCTACCGTAGAGTTGGCAACACCTATCTCATCAACAATGTTCGACTCAAGCTCCAGAATATTTGCCTTTAGCAGAGAAACTGGCTTTTGCAATTTAAATGCTGCAACTACATCATATGCTGGAAAACAGACTTTGTGAGGTCAAAGTATAAACTGATTAAGAAATTAGAAAACATCAATTGCAAATATGAAAGCATTATGCCACCTATTTGATGCCTGGCAATTATAGTTTCAGAATTTAAAATTGCCTAAAATATAAAAAATAAATAAGAAAAAATTAAATTTATTAAAATTTTTCACACAGCAACTAGCCACAGCTCAGTGGCATCTCAGCTTCATATTAAACAAGAAAGCATCATTGAACTAACCAAATAAAGTGAAATAGATAGCAAGAAAGAAACACAAGGGCCGATTGACAATGCTGATGTTGAACCATAGACAGTCTCCCAGTGCCCCCCAACTCCCACGCGAACATTGCATTTCCAGTGTTTTTCAAGATAATTGTCACTTTTCATTATTTGATAGCAAGATAATCTTATTTTTTGAATCAGATAAGTGCACAGAAAACATGAGTAAAAAGAGTTTGCAGCACACTGCACACAAAGGGATCAGTGTCAAATAGAGCACCCCATGGACAAAAAGCTCAGAGAAAGGCCTCATACCAGAGGTCGGCTTTAGTCAGTGCAAGACACATTCGAACACCGTTCGAACAGCCTTTACAGCCTTGCATTGGGAATATCTCCGTATTTACGTGATTTATTTCATGGGAAGATATTCCCAATGCAAGGCTATAAAGGCTGTTCGAATGGGCATTGCGCTGACTGAATCTGGTTTCTCATACCGCAGTCCATAGAGTTTAAAATCACCTTACAAACCAACCATCTTTTCTCTCCTGATGATAGAGAAGAGTGCAAATAATATTGTCTATTTAGAAATTAAAAGAAAAAAAAATGAGAAAAGGTAAAGTAAATTTTATTAAAAGGCGCAAGGCTGATATATAATGCATAACAATCATACTCCAATTTCCTTGTTCAGAGAGCTGTGGGCAAACTGATTTCTTGGATATCTGTATCTGAGGAATTTAAAAGTCTGAATTTGTCTTCTTTTTATTGTTCTGAATTCTGGAGGAAAGTGTAACTGATGTGGTATTCAGATTGCCCTTCTGGGTCTGATCCCAGCTTGTATGTTTTTGAGTTGAATAAAATTACTTTACCTTTTCCAAAAAAAAAAAAAACTCCAATTTCCTTGATTTTAGGGGTCCATAATTTAACAATAGATATGGCACCAAACAGAGTGGAATGACAGATAAGGATTCATGTAGCTCACCTTATATAGTTGAGACAAGGCTGAGGGGCTGTTTGAAAACAGCTGAAGTGGCTGAACTGAACAGATTATTGCTTTGTCTTTTAGTGGATAAGTTTTCTTAAGGAGGTTCTAGGCTCCTTAATGGCTGAAGATGAAGTTGAACTGATTACTATACCTTGAATATTTTATTATTTAATTATTTTATCCACTAAAAAACAAATCAATAAGTCATTCAGTTCAGCAACTTCAGCTGTTACCAAACAGCTCCTAAGTTGAGTTGAGTGAACACGCTAAATTACTTAAAAGATATATTGATCATTAAATAGATAATGCAGGAGCAAATAAGTCAAAGTTGAAGTATTTTAAATTTCTTATGTACTTCTATATTTTTGACAGTAAAGGCATTTCAGCCATTTCATATATTGCCTATAGGGTCTGTGGTCTAATAGTTTAATTTGTCTAGTCATGGTTTAGTTGTTTCTATATTTTCATAGTCATTAGCTAAGTACTTTACGTGAAATTTGAGTTTCCAATGATAGTGGCAATTCTTTATTGTGTTTTTCTTAGTACAATAGTAGGATTGGCCACCCCTATGTTGTCAAGTAAAGAGGACGCTGACAGCATATTGCAGTGGGAAATCCATCATTATCGCAGTCCAGATTTGTGATTGGATCATTGGAATCCTTTGTTCGGTTCTTGTAATCAGTTGATGCCAAAGGAACTGTTGTAGATATATGTAGCAGGGATTGAACTACATGTTTGGTGTATTCAGAAATTCCATGCTACTGGAGATGCTTATGATCATTTTATAGAAATTCAACAAGGTTGTGAGAATTATTATTGAAGCTGTTAGCCCTTCAGTTACCTCGTTCATTGATTTAAGTTTTGCCAGTGAATTGTCTGAAATTAAGGTGATGATCAAAGGAGAGAGGACCTTGCAGTTGTGGGGGACGGCAGAATTGTTTGTGGAAGTGATTTTATTAGAGATCATCCTCATTACTTGTGAGAGATCAAATTCTGAAGAAGATGAAGAAAGTGGGGTTGCAGACAAAGATGAAATAACATTGTGGAAAGTAGAAGAAGATGAGATGGCTCTTGACTAGGGTATTAAAGGAATTCCGATTGCTGTGAGTGGACATATAGGTGTTAAAGGAGGTTTGGAGAAGAATAACAGCCCTTCGGGGAGCTTTACATGAGACATGTGGTAAAGATTAGGGAAGGGGAGAGATATAAGTGGGAGATTAGTAACAAGTCAGTGGTCACATGCAACTGTGAATGGGTTTGGGTGAAAGTGACAGCAATTAAATTCTTCATCAAAAGGCACTCATTCAACATTCTAAAAGGATTAGAACTAATCTATGTAAGCCTTCCTGTTTTTCATCAAACCTCAAAATTTTCCTTTTCCAACAATTTTCATCTTTTTATGTCAAACCTTCTCTGATTGCTCCCGTAGACCTTAACAACCTTTCATCCCTCTAATCTCACCTCAGCATTTCACTTAGAGGCTAGAACCTTAAGTTCCATAGCTTACGGGCAAGGCAATATTTTCATCCTTTTGTGCAAGACATACTCCAAACTTTACCAAACTCGGTTGCCCTCTGCAACTATTCATTCTAAATCTTACCTACAAAATTTCGTTGAAAACCTCCTATCATACACCTCTTTTCCTGATCTCTATGTTTTCACTATCTTGAGACATAAGTCTTGCAGTTATAACAGATCTCTATTAAAACCATCCTTAAACTCTTCCTAACCCATCATTACTCTCCTAGACACATGCTTGGTCACCCCAGTCCTACATCAATAAATCAGAAAAAATTTTGTTAAAACTTAACTAGTCAGGACCCATGCGATGCATAGGTTTTATGAAGAAAAATTGAGGAAGGAACTCTATCACATTTCTAATGAAGCAGTGGCCATCTAGGTCCAGTTCAAGCATTATTTTTTGCATCTAATTTTCCAATCACAATCCAAGTTGTGCTTTAGTGAGAGTGGCCAATTTCCTAAGCTCTAGATAAATTTGTATTATTCTTGTATCTTAATGCTATTTTTTATTAATTTTTAAGTTTTATTGGTTTGTTATTCATTTTGTACTACTTTTTGGGTGGTCTAGGTATCAGAAACCTCAGGCAAGCCAACAGATCTCTCCTTGGTAAATGGTGCTGGAGGTTTAATAAGGAAAGAGAAAGTCTATGGAGAAGAGCTGTAGCTGGAAAATGCGGGCTTTCATCCCTTGGGTGGGATTCCACCCCTGGCCTTTCTCCCCTGGGGTGCATAGTCTGAAGCAAGTAAGCAACATCCTCAAAATTCTCCCTGATTATTTGAAAGGAATTAGCTACATGTTAGGCAGAGGAAACCGGATCCGGTTTTGGAAAGATGCTTGGTGTGGAGACCTCACTCTGAGAGAAAGAATCCCTTCCCTTGTTGATATTGCCCTTGATAAAGATGTTGTGGCGGAAGATTGCTACGATCAAGTTAATGAGGAGTTTAGTTGGGAGCCAACCTTTAGAAGGAATATAAATGACTTGAGACGTGGGCCCTCTGGCTGATTTGATGAACCATCTTGAGAACTTCAAACTTAACCCCTTTTGGAAGATGAAAGAATCTGGTCCTTTGCTTCTGGTGAATTCTTAGTCAGCTCTTTCTTCGGCTCTCTCTCTCTCTCTCTCCCTACTACAAGAAGATAATCAGGTCCCTAATATTCCTTGGGATAAAATTTGGACTCCCCACATCCCCTCAAAGGTAGGGGTGTCCACGGTTCAGTTAACCGAACCATGGGCAATTTTTGCAAACCGAACCGGTACCACCAGTTTTTCCATTTCTCCAAACCAAAACCAAATTGGCACCACCGGTTAACTGGTCCGCCAGTTCGGTTTTTGACCGGTTCGGTTTTTCGGTTTTTTATATCTATAATATATGTTATATAAATATATGTATAATATTATATTATAAATAATAAATGATATATAATATATTATAAATATTATAAAAATATATAATAAATTTATAAATAGATTATTATAAATATAATATATGTGTATATTTATATATATATATAATGAACATATATTTATATATAATATATAGAAAATATGTGACATATATTAAAAATATATATAAAATATACATATAAATATATATACTGGTCGGTTTGGTTAACCGCCAGTTTTTTTGTAGGTTAACCGAAAACCAAACTGCTCCTTTAGTTTTTCAAAAATACCAAACTGAAACTGAACCGATCGGTTCGGTTAACCGCATTTTCCGGTTCGGTTCGGTTTTTCGATTTTTCATGGACACCCCTACTCAAAGGTGGCTTTTCTGGTTTGGGTAGCAGCTCATGGAAGATGCCTAACCTTGGACAGGTTATTGAAAAGACAAATGCCCTTCGAGCTCTCTTTGCTCCCTTTGCAATGCTGCTCCAGAATCCATAAACCACCTCTTCCTCCATTGCAGCTTTTCTCAGCAACTGTAGACAATGTACTCTCCTGTTTTGGTATTCCTTTTTGCTCCCCAGAATCTATTATTCAACTTTTGCAAGGCTGGGCAGCTAGAGGTCCGAACAGGAGGGGTAAACTTTTGTGGAACACCCTCCCAGCTGCTATCTTTTGGCTAATTTGGAAGGAAAGAAATCGCCAAATTTTTTACCTTAAAGTTTCAAGCATTGAGAAGGCTGAAAATAATCTTATAGGTTTACTTGGTTACTGGCTGGGTGTACATGATCTATTTAAGGACGTCCAACTGACCTCTTTTTTGTGTTGGACCTTTTTTTGATTGAGCTTCTTTAAGGACGCCCCATTGTACAGGTCCTCATTGCACATGGGTTCTTCTTTTTAATCTAATACAATACTTCACCTTCTTCAAAAAAAACCCTCCTCTTATAACAATTCTATAAACCACCCTTGTGTTTTGATCCTAACAAAAACCTACCCTATAGTTTTGAAAAAGAAAGTGCAAATACCTCCTTTCCGTTAGCTTTTAAATAACAAAGTTTTTTTTAATCAATGCTTTTCAATAACAAAGATGTCGAAGTTAGCAAAATACCCTTATCGTTGTTAAGGTGTTATCATACACAATTTAAAGTTTCAACTCCACCCTTCACTAAAACTTTCAAAGAGTAATATTCTCTACTCTTCTTGGATGAAGTAAGGTTAAAAGGTAGAAGTGAAGTAAAAAGAAGCAAACCCTTTTTTTTTCAAGGTATTGTAGTAAATTTACATTTGAATGAAGTTGGTTAAGGATAAATTTGATATTTAAAAAAATAATGCATTACATCAGCATTTTCCATTTGGAACACTGATGCAAGGTATTTGCACCTTTTTTAAAAACAATAGGGGAGGTTTTTGTTAAGGTCAAAAAACAGGGAGGTTCATAAGATTGTTAGAAAATCCAAGGAGGTTTTTATAAATTTCCCTATATTTAAATGGAATTTAAATTGATTAAACTATATCCAAAATTAATAAAATTTTATTAATTTTTGTTTTTATCAATCCTTACTAACTATAATTAATTATATTAAGATTTTTCTTTTCCTTTGGAATTTATGTTGGTTTTAAATTAGTAGAAATTAGTTATAAACTAACAATTGTTAGATAATTTTGTATTAGTTTTATATTAATTTTAAATGGATATTAGTTTTTAATTTATCTTGTTACTTTTTAGTAATTAAATTATTTTTATTATATTAAAAAAATGTTTTTGTCAATAGTAACAATTAATAATTATTTTTATTTTATTTAAGTAATTTACTAAATTATTTTTACTATGGTTGATTAATTTTTATAATTTTCATATGGAACATAAATGGATTATAATTTTTATGATGTTTTATTCAATCTTTTCAACTCGTCACTGACTTGGACAATTGAACCACTGACCCTTTTGACCCACTGGGTCAGAGGTTACAACATACAAATCTTTGCAACCCCGCTATACTGAAAAAAAAATGTAATTAGAATGTTATACACACAAAATATAATTATATTACATTATATATAAATATAAATATAGAGAGAGAGTGAGAGATGGATAGCATGTCACGGTTTGATTCATTCAACTCGCACAATTGAACCGTTGACTTGTTACCTAGACGCAAAAAACATTCAGCCTCTAAGCCAGCTTTTAAAACATTGGTTTTATTTGTTAAGTGAAGTAAATAATATTTATTCTGAAAAGCAAATTACTTGATTAATTAATTTAAAAATTAACTATCGTTTAAACAAAAGTAGATTATTTGGCCTAATAATATAATTAATCATTAAATATCTCCATTTTAATATAATTACATTTTATAAATTATTATAATTTAATGTAAATATCTAAAATTATAGTTACATTAAAATGGATATAGATATAGATAAAGTTAATGAATTTAATGGAGTTATTGAGAAAGAGGAGAGGGAGAGTTAATGGTGAGTTAATGAAGAGAGATAAAAGTCTTAAAGGTGATTGGCTAGTTGAGTTTTTTGTTCAATTTTAAAATTAGAAAACTTCAAAAAAAAAGGAAAAAAAAGATAAGTACCTTTCAAAATCAACCAGAAAACAGGAAAGTGTCAGCTCGGCACATTCTGTTTTAATATATAGATATGGATAATATCCTGCAACAAATAATATAGCTACCTGGCTCTCCCTTAATGACTACAAAAGAGACCTTTTGCACACCACGTCACCACCACAAACTTACACCATCACTTTACTATCCTCAGTTGGCAGGCTCCTGATACAGCTTCCCCCTATTTACACCTTCCCTGACAAGAGCATCCACTAATGTATCATCTTCTTACCCATCTGAAATTCACCCAAAAAAAATCCATCTGAAAGACATTTAGTCTATTAGCTAGGAATCTAGCATTTCCACAAGAGAAGTCTTTTCCCCTTTATTCATTCATCCTATCACCACCTGGAAATTCCCTTCCACCTCCACAGTTTGAGATTCCACGATAAGCATACTAATCCTAGTTCTTGAAGAAACAAATACCAGCTTTACTGAGTTAAATATATTGTTCCACTCCGTAATTATTATGTTTTTTTTTTCAAAAGGTACATGGGTATAGAATACTTAAACCACAAGCTCAAGGTATATAACATAATCCATCTGAAATTCCCTTCCACCTCCACAGTTTGAGATTCCATGATAAGCATACTAATCCTAGTTCTTGAAGAAACAAATACCAGCTTTACTGAGTTAAATATATTGTTCCACTCTGTAATTATTATGTTTTTTTTTTTCAAAAGGTACATGGGTATAGAATGCTTAAATCACAAGCTCAAGGTATATGCCATAATCCATCTGAAGGTCATAGAAGCTCAATTCATGTCTTTGGGTTTGAAAACACAGTTGTCACCACATACAGCACTGGAAATAGAGGAACAAAGAGAACTTCAATAATAAGGGTCATTACTCAAAGTTGGTCCCAGCAATCCAGGGTCCTGGGAAGAAAGGATTTTTCTCTGTCCCGCTTTAAAGGAAAACCGGTTGCTGACTTCCTGTCCCCCTCTCCCTCACAATCTGGGTATGCTTGGAACCTGGGTCTCCGTAGAAATGTGCATGACTCGGAATTGGATTTGGTGTCTCCTATTATTCAGTTGCTTGATGGGATTTGTATAGATTCTACCAAGCAAGACACTAGAATTTGGATTCCGAACCCCCTTGGTGAGTTCAGTTGTGCGGCCTTCTTCAAAGCTTTGACTTCTTTTCAACCTGCGGTCCATTTTCCATTCCGTGAAGTCTGGTGGTCGCCCTATTCCCCCTAAAGTGGGTGCCTTTTGTTGGGAAGTTTACCATGGTGCAATTAACACCTGTGATCTGATGTAGAGGAGGAGGCCTGGCTGGTGCCCTTCACCTAATTGGTGTTGTTTGTGTGAATCTAATGGTGAAACTGCTCTTCATATTTTTGTTTCCTGTCCTGTAGCTAGCAGCATATCAGAGTGGTTCTTTTCTCTTTGGTTGCAGGTGGGATACCCCGGTGAGCCTGGGGAGTTTGTTTGAAGCCTCCACTTTCAGGTGGCCAAAGAGAAGGGGGAAAACCTTATGGAGATGCACACGGGCAGCAGTACTTTGGATGTTATGGGAGGAAAGAAATCTGAGGATTTTTGAAGGGAAAAAAAGGTGTAAGGAATTACTGATAGAGGGGATTATGTTAAAAGTGACTTCATGGGTAAAATCGATGGAGTCATTCTCAGACTTTACTGTGAATGATATAATCAGGAACTGGAGGACTGTAGCTTCCTCGTCATCTGCTAAAAAGAAGGTAGTAAGAAACTAGAATCCTCCTGAAGTGGGATTCCTCAAATTAAACTTTGATGGGAGCAGTTTTGGCAACCCAGGCATGGCTGGTATTGGTGGGGTCATTAGAGATGATAGGGGGAATGTAGTGGGGCTGTTTTCCGGCCCTATTGGGTGGGGAGACTCCATTACAGCTGAACTAAAAGCTCTGGTTTTCGGTATACAAAAGGCCTCGGAAATAGCTGTAAGGAAGTTGGTTGTAGAAGGCGACTGACTCCAAAGTGGTGATAAGCTGGCTGAAGCAGGACGGAAAGGCTCCATGGGTATTCAGAAATGAAATTAAGAAAATTAATCACTCCACAAAGGATATGCAGGTTTTATTTCAGTGGACTCCAAGAGCAGCAAATGGGTTTGCAGACCAGCTAGCAAAGCAAGGGGCTAACAGGGAACATTGTTTTTGGGCTCTGTTGTAAGTCTACAAAGCAAATTTTAGGTGGAATGTCTTTGGACAGTGGGGTAGCCGAGGCTACCCATTCTCTGTACTAATATTCTCTTTTTTAATAAAATCATTTTCACTGATAAAAAAAATTGGATCTTAAATGAAACCATTTCAATAAAAGTGAAAATAAAACACTGGCCAAAATCAAAGATTTCACTAATCTTAAGGTAACCCTTTTTTAACTAGGTGCATGCCACAGGTTTTCAAACTCCACTTTTCAATTATCATGTTCAGCAAAGTATACCCTAAAATTACTTTATTTGATCGAAATAAAAGGCATCAAAATAGAAACAATAATTATTTAGGGCTGCAAAACAAATACTTAAAAATTCTCAAGATAGAAACAATGCATTGAAGTTTAACATCTTTACTAGAATATAGGCAGATATGGAAACATTTAGGAAACTGGCGCCCCCAGTCATCCACCAAATGTGCGTAAATAAATAATCATGAAAAATAAGATAAAAGCAGGTAGGGAAAATTGTCTATTCCCCAAATGTTGCTGCTAAAAGATTATTGACACTCCAAACTTCAACCACAACAACCACAAATTTGGATATACCAAACATTCTCAAAATGCAGGTCAAGAGACCCCTTAATATATCCTCAGAAGCCACCCAAAATTAGAAATGCACAAATTATAGCCAAACAAAATTTAACCATCTAGCAAGAACTAAGATCCCATCAAACCAAAACTCAAATTTGCGGCATAATAAATCATCCATTAATCCACAAACCCTAAAATCAACAAAACCCGCAACAACCCACCAAAATAACCAGAAGATCCCCATATTGCAAACAATGCCACAACGAAGACGTCCCAAAAACCACCTCTGAGCACCCAAAAGACAAAACCGAGAAAAGCATCGAAGTTTACCTCTAATTTGCGCGTCTAGATCCAGATCCCCTTGTTTCCCGTATCGGAAGAACGGCGGCAACGAAAATATCCCCGATAACAACACTGCTACACCGAACAGGAGCACGATAACACATCTGAATCGAACAAATTTGCTGATCTCACATCGATTCCCCGCATTTTCATCTGGAATTCCTACGATTACAGTCGAATGCAGCGCTTGCTCTTCTTCAACTTTCCCCATTGACACCCAGCTATCACCCCTTTAATCTCCATTTCCGTCTACTTGCCCTAAATTTGAAGCAAACTCCTCCATTGCCATCTGTTCATCAGAGCGAGAGAGTGATACAAGGGACCAAAGGAGAGAGAGAGAGAGAGAGAGAGAGAGAGAGAGATCCTGGAGAGTTTTGTTTTTGATAGTTTTGATTAACTGATTCAATTAATTTGATTAGTTTATGATTAGTGGAGCTTTGGAGGCAAGAAGAACTGATGAAGACTCGAGTTAAGACTAAGAGACTGCAAATCACTCTCACTGGATTTTTCAACCTCAAGATATAAATATTAAAAAAAATAAAGAGATTTAAAAAGACACAATAAACGCGAGGTCTACTGACCTTATCATGCACAATCTGCAGTTACGCAGATTTGATCTCTCGCTTCCATGTTAAGAGGAACACCGAGTCACCATCTCAGCTACAGGGTTATCGGCACGTACCACATCCCTGGCGACATTTCACTAATCGGGTCGCCGACAAACCCATATCCAAAGACCGACCTGCCTATTTTGTCGGGTCTCGATCTAGACTAGAAGTTCTACATCGATAAGTCTACGGGTGCTCAGTGCTCACAGCTCGATTAATCGACCATGGCCCAAGGATGTCAATTCGATCCAGTCCAATGTGAGTCTATTACAAATGAACCAGATTCAATCCAATCTAATGAATATTTTGGACCAGTCTAATTCAATGTATGGACCATCCAATCTGTTCAAATTTGTTTTAATTTATACTGGTTTCAACCAAAACCCAAATCCAGTCCGTTGACACCTATATATTTATCTTATATCAATGGACTAGACGGGGTCCAGTCTAATATAAATTTTTTACAGATGAATCATATCCAATGCAATATGTCTTGTTGGTTCGTCCAATCTGTTCAAATTGATTTTAGACTAGACGGGGTCTAGTCCATTGACACCCTTACCATGGGCAATTTTCTGAAACCAAATTGGTCTTATCGCTTTTTGCATCTCTCTTAATCGAAGTCAAATTGGTACTACTGGATAACCAGTTGATTGGTTTTGGTTTTTTATTTCGATTTTTTGGTTTTTATATTTATAACATATATTATAAAATAAATATAATATATG
Source organism: Nelumbo nucifera (assembly GCF_055504915.1). Taxonomy (NCBI): domain Eukaryota; kingdom Viridiplantae; phylum Streptophyta; class Magnoliopsida; order Proteales; family Nelumbonaceae; genus Nelumbo; species Nelumbo nucifera. The sequence continues at coordinate 75,074,958 of NC_142650.1, read as the reverse complement.
TATATATTTATATATTTATATATATATATATATATATATAATGTCACATATATTAACAATATATAATATACATATAAATATATATATCAGTTAATTCGGTTAATCATTGGTTTTTCCTAGGTTAGCTGAAAATCGAACTGGTCCTTCATTTTTTTTCAGAAATATCGAACCAATCAGTTCGGTTAATCGCATTTTTCGGTTTGGTTTTTTCGATCCAGTTCAGTTTTCCGGTTTTTTTATGAGCACCCCTATCGGTAATGTAAAATAGGGTTCAAGACTATATTCAATTAATGACACCAAAAGGCCAAATGTCAATAAACAACCAAAACTTTTATTCTTCTCAAGAAGATTATAGTCCTAAAACATTGAGAAAAACAAATTAAAAAAAAATGAGAACGTCATTAGAGTTCAAATTGAATGTGTTTTAAGGATTGAACTCAAATTGAATGTGTTTGTCACCTTTTTTTCAATCTAGAACTCAAATTGAATGTGTTTGTCCAAACTGACAATGTTCGTTTATAAATCTGAGTACTAGATTGGTTGTTCCTATCCATTTTAAGGATTGAACAATGGATGTGAAGATAAATTCATATATTTTTTTTTGTTTATTTTTCTTAGGTTAGATAAGCTTCCAATTAATCATTTGTCTTCAATATTTGAGTAAGTCTATATTTGTCCTGAATTTCTTTGTTTATTTGTTATTTCTTTATGATTTCATACTTAATTAATTCTTTATAATATATGGTACTCGTCATTCTTCATAGGAAGAGAATAGATGGAATCCCCTTAAAAAATTTATTTGGTTAACATAAACTTGTTGAAATTCCTATATTGTTCCCTATTACAGAGAAAACTTAATTTATTATCGTGTTTGCTTATTATAGAGAAAATTTAATATCATATAATGTTTTCTTATTACAAGAAGATATGCATCTCTTGTAAAATAAAATTTTCTTTGGTTAATATAAGCTTGTTGAAATTCCATGGTAAACTTGTTGAATCCAATGTTAAGTTAGTTGAATCCCTTATTAAACTTGTTGAAATTCATTGTTAAACTCATTGAATCCCCTGTTAAACTTGTGGAATCCCTTGTTAAACTAGTTGAAAGTTGAAACCCCTTATAAATTTGTTGAATCCTCAGTTAAAGAAGTTGAATCCCCTATTAAACTTTTTTTTTTTGACAAATCCCTCTTGTTGAAACCCATGTTAATTAGCATCTAGAATAGTTTATGTTTATGTTTTCTTATTATTATAAGTTTTTTGTTTCAAAATGTCTCATTTCATAGTACACCTAATAGGAGATATCATTTAAACAGTTTAAAATGAGGAAAGGTTTACTTCTTTAATTATTTGTTTATTTAATTAAATAAGGTGGTGAACAATCAATTTGAATTGTTGTGTTCAGTGGGGTAGGGGCTATATACTTGCCACATGTGTTAGAATTATGGAATGTTTATTTCTAACTTCAGAAGCTTATAGATTGTGTTGTCTATGTAGGGTAATCACAAATGTGGAGTTTATTCCTAACATATCTTTTGCACATACCTTGAAATAGCAAATTTTTTATAGGTAATAACTTAACAATTACAGTTTGCCTTTTGTCTTTCACCCCACTTCAATGGAAAAAAAATAAATGGAAATTTAAAAGAAGAAAGTTCACACTACTAAAGGGTCATCATAACAATAAATACAAAGAGTATAGCATTTTAATAACTTTTTTGTTAGTTAAGTAAACGAATTTAATTTGAGATACCATTACTAAAATTATGAAGATAAAATCATTTTGGGTAAGTAACACCCAATAAGGAGTAATTCTTTTATATTTATTTGAGTATGTGTGCCTTCTTTTAGATGTTAAAATATTTCTCCATATAAAGTACATAAGGTACATAAAAAAACTAAGAATTATTGCACAAGTTAAACTTAACTAAAGAGAATATAGGTCTTTGAAGCATAAAAAAAAAAAAGTATAAAAAACTAGTGTCTCTAAGAAGTACTCAATGAAACCAAAGGTAGATAGGTTTTATGGAATTGGGGTATATGATGTTAGGAAGTTCCAGCAAAAGCAAAATAAAGAAATTTAAGCCAAATTTCCATGTTAAAGAAAGTTTGGGAGGCTAGAAAGGGCCACTACCCTTCTCACTTGGTGTTAAGAGGCTAGAAAGGGTCAACACCCTTCCTACTTGGTGTTAGGAGGATAGAAGGGCTACTACCCACTGTTGTCCCTTACTACTCATGAAGCATCTTGTGGATGATAACAAAAGAAAGTCCAATGCCCACTAAGACCTCCAAAATTAAGTTCTTCTATCAATAGTGAACCCTAAAAAGGATTATTATTAAATGGCTCATCAACACCATTGTTAGTGTCCTCTTCAAAATTACACATATTATAAGTAGATTTAATGTGTCAAAACCAAGTATATCCCCTTTTTCAATAAGCTAGTCAACTTCTTCCTTGTATCGTCAATTTAAAGAACTTCTCCTAGCTTTTAATAGATGGAACCAACTAGAGTGGTTCTTTATTGCAGTTGGACCCACTCTCATCCTATTAATTCAAAGTACCTTAACTAAGTGGAATGTGTTTGGATCTTTAATCCACAAGTTCAAATTAATCAAAGACATATAAGTTTGTTGTTATGAATTAGTATGTATATTTTTGGGAAAAAAAAGGTAACAATAATGTCCCTAGTCCCACTACGAAATTCAACTTTTATTTAAGATGGGACTTTGTTTCTATGACCTAATGTTCCTAGTCAAACATAGATAAAAGGAACCGGTAAATGTTTCCACTAATTTTTTTGTATTATCTTATAATGGAACTTGTTTCATGACATAATTTTGTTTTGTCCACCAAACATGATGGTACTACACGAAATTGTGGTCAAGCATCGATGAATCAATGGGGCCATTAGTGCCATGATGAATTTTGTTGCAATGGTTGTTATGGCCAGATACTATACATTATCTATAAGTCAAAAGGTGCAAGATGTTAAGATATCGGGGAAAGAAATTTTTCTTAACAACATATTTAGTAGTGAGGCATTTCATCTCTTGCAAGTTAGAATGAAAAAGCTATGCTTTAATTCATTGTGTCACTTGCTTATAATGCACTATGGATTTTAGCCAACCATTAATTTGTTTGTTAAAAAACAAGTTGCAATGTTTTTGCACACTATAGGGCATAATGAAAGAAATAATGTTATACATGTTACCTTCGTGCATTAACAAGAAACCGTAAGTCAATATTTTCACAAAGCCTTACATGGTGTACTTAAATTGTACCCTTTATTACTTGTACAATCATATAAGTACCCCTTGAGATTAGAAATGACCCTTAAAGTTATACCATATTTTAAGGTATGTTTTGATAATTTAGTAATTATTACATTTCCACAAACACCCTATGGGCAAAACATGTGACACAATTTAGTTAATTGTATGACTACATAGGTGAAATTGATGGCACTCATATGCCATGCAAAGTGTTTGTTGAAGAGTAAGGCAAGTTTCATGGTATAAAGGGAAAAACAACTCAAAATGTAATGGTTACAGTCACATTTGATTTAAAATTCAAGTATGTACTGGCTGAATGGAAGGATTCCGCCATAGATGTCACAATCCTCTAAGATTCCCTATGAAGAGAATGTAAACTTCATGTCCCAAAAGGTAACTTATATTGTTATTTTCATCCATTTTGATACTTCAGCAACCAATTTTATCATTATAACTGATTTTTTTGTTATAAATTATCACTTTAAATAGGAAAATATTATTTAGTAGATGCTAGATACAAAAAATGCTAGACTTACATAGAAAATTGCAACACCAAATACCACCTTAAAGAGATATGAGGGCGGTTGTTGAAATCCCCTAAAGAGATATTCAACCACAAACGTTCATCACACTACAAAAAAAATACACTTTTAGCGGTAGTTCAAGAAGTGGCTATAGGCCAGTTACCACTAATAATGCTAATATATAGCGGCAGTCGTTTAAAATTATCGCCTAAAAACATTGTCGACTGCCATTGTTTAAGAGGTAGCACCAAATTTCCTCTTCTCCTTCCCCACATAAATCCCTAAAAATTGCTTTCTCTCACCCTCTCTGTCTTGCTCGCTCGCCCGCTTGCACACACACACACACTCTCTCTCTCTCTCATTTTTTTATCGCTCTCTCTGTCTCACTCATTTGCTCACTCTTTCATTTTTCTCCCGCTCTCTTTGTGTCTCATCCTCTCTGTCTCGCTCTCTCTCTCTCTCTTGACTTTTTCACAACCGGAGAACAACCTCAGTCGGATTTTCTCACAACTGAACAGAAACCAGAGGGCGATCTCAATCTCGACTTTCTCACAACCAGAGAATGACCTTGGTCTGGATTTTCTCAGAACCGAACGGTAACTAAAGGGTGACCTCGATCTTCGCTTTATCAGCACCAAATAGACAACCAGATATTGACATTAACATGTGAGACTCTCTCTTTCCCACTCTATGTTCATTGTAGATGCTTTTGGAACTTATTTAGCCGAATGTTAGTGATTTCTTTAACTTTTATAGGTTCAGATCCTTTTGTTTGTTTATATTGATTGTTTCTAGTTAATCTATTTGATTTTTTTTTTATGATAGTTAAGCCAATAGTAGGTATAAAACATACATTGGTAGTAATCACATTTAATGATGTAATAGGTTTAGTGAATTTGAATCACAACCCTAATAATGATCTTCTTTTATAGTTTTATTTTCTCCAAGTGTTAAATTTGAGGTGATTTCCATATTTCAAAAATAATAGTTCATGTAGAATTGGAGTTCTTTATTTCTTATTATTTCATGGCACAAAGAGTAACTACCATGTAAATATCATCATTTTAAGGGGCAATTGCAGTTCCTTGTATTATATACCCAAAACATTTTAGAGTTGGAACATACATAAACTAGGTTTCCAGAAATGTCATCATTTTTGGGTTTGCTATGTTCCTCTGTCTTAGTATGGGGTCTTGTTCATGAAATCTAAAGCATGATTTTGAGTTTTATCCCTAGGATAGAAATCAAAGAAAGAAAATATCTCCTAAAGAACAACCATTTAAGAATTTATAGGCTGCAAGGGAGCATGGACAGATGGACTTGCTTCAGCTAAAGAGTATATAAAACAAAAAAGGTTTTGCACCATACAAATTTGTATTTGTACTCTTCCCAGACTCAACCTAAATAGTACATTGAAAACAAATTAATTAGAATACAAGGAAGAAGTACAGTAAAATATATATCCCATGTTGAGTACAGAGAACAACCATGAGAACTTAGTGGTAGCTATGTATAGGTTCTCATTGTAAAACTGGATTACAATGTCAGAGTGGACTTAAGTATTTTTTAGATTATTTTGGAATTTGTTTAGATTAAATAGGATTATTATTAGGTATTTAGAGTTGCATTGAGAATTAGATTCTATATTTGAGTGTCCTAGCAGGTTTGTCTTAGTTTTAAAGCTGTGTGCTTTGTTCCCTAATTCAAAATTTCAGATCTTAATTCCCCTTCTTTAGCATCAAGTACACTTAAGTAGGAATTTTTTCCTTTCAATCTCACAAAGCAAGTGCTAAAAACAGGGCAAGCTAAACCCAAGTTGATTTATGGGATGTTCCAGTCACCCAACTATTCTCACCAGCAATGTTGGTGAGAAAGCTCATATAAGCAATAAAATTAGTTTGTTAATGAAGGAAGATGATTATGAATGGCTCCATATGGAGAAGTTTACCTTAGAGGAATTTTCTCCAGATCAAATAAAGGATCAATTACTGCAAAAGTTAATGAAAGAGAAGTTGCATGCATGACTTCTTTACAACGTAATTGAAGATGAAAACGGTCCTAGTGTATTAGATAAGGAAGGGCAAGGTGTGTTGCATTTAGCAGCTGCTCTTGGTTATGATTGGGCCATAGCACCAACAGTAGTTGCAGGTGTTATTAGTATCAATTTCCATGATGTGAATGGTTGGACTGCACTTCACTAGTCAGCATTTTATGGCAAGTGAGGACCTTTAAATGCATTTTGTTGTCTTTTTATAAAATATGGTTATCTTTTTGTAGCCATTTGGTTGTTGCCTTATCTCCAAATAGCTAACTTAAGAGTTAAGATAAGAAGACACTCCATGCGCATGCAGAAGCAATCTTTTGAAAACTGTATTAGGTGTTGAACCAGAAAGGGACCTGATTGTATTTTCTTGATTTAACCTTATGTTTTAACCACAAAACTATAAATGAGCTTATTTTATTCTTTAGTTATTTTTGGTCATTAATAGCCTAATTGATAGATTGTTTAGCTCAGATTAACATTACTGTTATGAAGAAGTTTTAACAACATTAACTTTTGATCAAATTGAATTTCCTTCTTTTGTAGGACCTTTTTCAACATTAATTTTGCTATGCATGCAACTTTCCCAAGGATCCCACTTTGCCATATTTGTGAACAATTGTTGTTTTTGTTAAAGGAAAAAAAAAACATAACAAAAGAAATATACCTAATTAAATTGTTTTGCGCATTGATCAGAAAAATTAAATTGTTTTGTGCTTAATGGGGCAAAACTGGTTAGTAAAATCTTCAAATGCATCATATGACATCCATGGGTTTATTGGTGAAAGATTATTGTTTGGATATATTGGATCAATTGTCTAAAATTAAACATTACATGGGTCTGAACCATGGGTTGGCTCATTGTTTGAACCATGGGTCTGGCCCATAGTTCTGGACCATGGGTCTGACCCATAGTTCTACGCCACCCATAGGTCTAAATCATGTTCCGGACCATGGTTCTCCCCCTCCCTCTCTCACATTTAGGTGTTAGGCTCCCTGAAAACAAGATCCAAATCTTCGGTGGATATGGCATTGAGGGTGAAACAAGATTCATGTAGAATTTATCAAAGAAAAAAAAAACAAGATTCATGTAGCTGGCTCCATGCAGTCCAAAAAATGCTTAACCGAGTTGAATTGAGATACAGATCCAAATTTTATTGCTCAAGAAGAAGTTTTAACATTTCTTGAGTTTTCAAAACTTAGAAAACTTGATATCAAGCAATTCCTGCATACTTGTGCAGGAATTCAACTTCCAAATCTTATTGCATTACTATCATTCAAATATACTATTGTGAGTAGGATTTGAATATAGACACTTGCATATACCTGCATGAGGATCAAAACATCCATTGGATCATTGTCCTCAGAGTGTATGTGGGATGAATCCATAGTTATGGGGATATACAATTGATGAATAAAGTACACGATCGACCTGCAAATGAAACCCTTTATGAACATGAAGGGGATGTCAACTAATAAATATGATAGACTATGGGTTCCTTGGTTACCTTGATCATGCTAGTTTTTTTGTCTAGTTCATATTTCACCTTATTCCCTTTTCCTATTTTAACCACCTAGAAGAATTGGAAGTTTCTTTAGTAAAATTCAATAAGTAAAATGAGCCTCATCCACCATAAAACTCAAAATTTTGACCCCCCGATGAAAACTTAATAGAAAATTAAAACTTTTTATGTCAATACATATCAGAAGATTGCATTGTTTAACATTTTTTTACAAGGGAAGAAAGCCTTTATTATAGGAATTGCAATACCTGGATATTAATCACATCTCATCATGAAACCCAAGTTTCAGATACCAATCAATCAAGTATGGTATCCTTACACAGTTAAAAAATTTTGGTGCTCCAAGTCCTGAATCCAAAGATACAATACAATAAGTTGTGATGTCATTATCTTGGCACAGATAATTGAAAGATTAAACACTAAAAATTCCATGTTTGATTTTGAATACCATGCTTAAAATAGAATTTAACAAATAAAGACTGATTGAATAATTATCAAATGATGCCATGTAGCATTTAAATCATGTACCTATCTCAAGATCATGTCAGGGGTGTGTAGTAACTGCCCTCCTAGACATGGATGAGAGTATCCTTTTGTTGAGAGGAGGATGCAGCTATTGGGTTGATCTAGTTGCCTTGTTTGGAATCTCAATAGGTGGAGTTATAACTGCAATCTGAAATACATATGGTCAATTGCTTTAAATGTTTGTTTAAGTTCTTTTTCAAGAACATTTTCTAAAGGAGAAAAAAAAAATATTTGTGGAAATTGATTTGCAAGCTATTTCATCAAATGGATGCATAAATGATGACAAAATTACCAATAAGGTTCTCATAAAACAAGTAATACAAATGCAAGAATGTTATCATTGAAATCATAAATGAATAAGAAACATGAAAGAGAAGTCTCCAACGGTTGTTAATCCATTGTATTTGTTAGGTAAGTACAGATAGTTTTGAATGATGTGTATAAGAAATAGGCCAAGCCTCTTGAAGAAGTATATGAATGTCCTCCATGACTTCCATATACTGATGTAAAAGTTATAGATAAGAAGATAAAAAACAAGTTTACTACACTATGCATGAAGTATGAAATACTTATGAGTTATGACGAGGCAACTCATTTTAATTTATTTTATTTTGTTGAAAAACATAAATAATTCCTTTGATTGGAGGGGTTGCTAGAGGAATTTTCCTCCTACACTACATGGTGAGTAATAGCTATAGTCTGGAACAATATAATTTTTACCCATTTGTTTCAAAAGATCCAATCACTTCTCGAATGACTTAGTAAACAACCTATTGTTAGGTTAAGCTAAAATTTTTCTCATAGGGGCATTTCTATCTGTTTAAAGTATTTGCATTTAATTTTATTTTTTTCCCAGTTTCTCCTATCCGTGATCAATCCTTTGATTGTTAGAAGCTGGTATCTCATGGTAAAAGATTTACCCCTATTCATATTATTCATTTCATTTGGAATCTAATCTAGGCAAAAATGAGTATATAATCTATTAGTATGATAATATGGTTCCTTTTGGGTGGACAATAGGTCTTCCAACAATACAACAATATCTTACTAAATTATGAGTTTCTTAGCTCAGAGTAGAATGTTCAAATTCCTTAACTAAGTAGAGCATGAGTTGGCAAGCACCAATAGTAGAAGAGATGATCTGAGCTCTGCATCCAACCAAAAGGGCAACATCATCCCAAGCATTAGCTGACAAATGAGCTAATTTGTTTCAGGATAGAAAGTTGGCACCCAAAATGGATGGAGATTTATTCTATGAACGCAAGGTTGTTCAACCTCTATGATTACTAATAGTTCAGTTGGTACATATATTTTGCAAACAAAGATTCATTTACAGATTTTTATTAACCTAACAGCATTTGAACATTGGACTATCTTATAGACATGACATGAGAGGCTTGTTTCTTCATGAAGATAAAAAGAGACCAAGCTTAACCCATAGGTGACTGAAACGTGGGCTGTCATCTTTTGATTTGAGGTTTTACTTGTACTAAAGCCAAATTTCTAATTGGATTTGGATCAGGAAGCCTGTCAACTTGACTAGCTAAGTCCAAAGTGAGTTCCAACCAATCCATGGGGCATGCTGCCAGCTAGAGTCAGGATCTTGAGGAGACATAAGAAGGTCTAGCAGTCTGTTGGGTGCCAATTAATGACTGCCCATATCAAAATTTTAGGCTAATAGAACAATTTTTCATCAATTTTTGAGCTACATTAGACTTTGGATTTACGATTGATTCTAACAAGGATAAGAGAGTATATAGAATATACTCCTACAACATCCAAATAGGACTTTATTGCTTGTCCTTAGTACTAGGAAAAACCCCAAACTAAATCTTATCCGATATCTCCATCTAGAGGAAAACCACTATTTTTGGCCAATTTGCTAAAAGGACATTCCAAGAACAAATTGCATAATTTGATATCAACATCATCAACCCATCAAACCACCCTACAAGAGAACATGCATGTACAAGGCATTAGGAAATTACATGTCATCATTACTCTAAAACCACAATACTTACTCAAGTCTATTGTTCAGATAATCTAGCTCTAAGCTGGAAAATTAAGGGTTGTTTGGACAAGTCCAAATTGCTGCATTCTTATATCCTTTAATCCTCTAGACCATCAACTAGATTAGTCAGATTAGCCTTGTCTAAGATGGTCTGTGAAGATGAAGCCTTGAGTGGGGCAGGGTTACTTTCAGTTGTCATCCAAGGGGCTAAGGATGTTGAGGGAAAGCATCACAACAACACTTATGCTCTTATCCTTTTTAGAGGGGAGCAGAAGAAAACTTGGATTATAGTTTTGCCTTTCTTCCAAACTATGTATAAAATAAATTGTGTTCACTAGGAAGTTTCAATTTGAGATGATTCTGATGGTTCATTTCTATTTAGAATTCTCATCAGGCATCAACTTGTTAATGTGCTTTCAAATTACATTATCTTTCTTATTGCAATTAATTAAATTGTGTTTTGAAGTATTTTCTTCATCTCATTTGTGTCTAATATTGTTTGCTATAGATGATGAGGAAAACTCGGGACCCATGTTGGAAGGAAGAATTCCAGTTCATGCTAGAACAAGCCCCTTTAAATGAAAAGATCCATATTAAAGTCATTGGTAAGCGGACAGGCTTAGGTTTCAAAGGAAAGGTAAAATGATCATCCATTAATGTTATAATTTCTGTACTTCACAATCTTTTGGTCTTGAATTACCTCTTTGTGTTATATAGGAATCATTGGGACATGCTGGACATCAATCTTATAGACATTGTGAACAATGTCTAGCAATAACTCAAGTGGTTGTTTGAGAGAGGAGTCAATCAAGGAACATAAAGCAAGACCACCTACTGTTTTAGATAACTTTGTGTAGGAATTATCTAAATAAGTATGGGTTTTGACTTTTGAGAGGAGTCAACCAACTACTAGTATTTTGAGTTTTGAGAATGGACAATGAAATTTGTATTAGAGAATGTATCAATTTGAAACTAAGATGTATTAATTTGTGATTCAAATGTATTATTTTTTTGGTAGAAAAATATTTTGAATGAAAAATAGATCTTTTAATTTGTATTTATATTTATTTTTTGTATTTAATTCTAATTTAGATGAATGTAGACAAAATAGGTTATTTGAAGCAAACTAGGAATAATTTAAAAAAAAAATTATGGATAAAATGAAAAGAAAAAAGATTTAGGGGCAGTCACAACTATTGCTAAAACAAAAGCACACCAAACTTATAGCGGTAGTCAATCAAGTATTAGCGGCAGTTGTGACTGCGCTGCTAAAAGTTATTTTTAGCAGTCTTTTAGTGGCAGCTTGCTACTGGTGGTAAAGTCTCTAGCAGCAGTTTTAGGGACCTTTAGCGAATACCGCTAAAAGTTATTTTTCTTGTAGTGTCATTTAGAAATGTAGTAGACCATGCTTTCAGTGTTCTAAAGAAGCATTGGGCAATCCTTAATGTCACCCAACACTTGGACTTCGACACACAAATAAAGATTGTTGTAGCATGTTGTGTGCTTCATAACCACATTATAGTTAGAAGGTTTAGAGATGAAGGAAGAGGAAGAAGAAGAAGAAGTTTTGTCGAGAATGCTTGGTGTGTTGTTGTTCACATTAAGAAACCTTTCATTTAACCTTTGAGCAAAATTACAAGGAGGCCTTGAGTAGGCACCCAAATCTATACTATATATAAAAGTGTGAATGCGGTGTGAAACTTTTTTTGGACTAAAATTACCCTTTATTTCTTTGTTTGAAAAAGGATATAAAGGTCATTTTATTATAGTTTTAATGCTAGCTTTAATGACTACTATAATGACCACATTTTTGTATTTAATCCATCTCTAATTGTAAGGGTTGAAAATGTAACTTCAATTATTACTTTCCACCTCATTTAATCCCTTCTCATTAAGTCTTATACTTAAGTTATTAAATCCCATTTTCTCTTATTAAATCCTATATTTTATGTTATTTTTCACTAATAAATGTGACTAATTAGATATATGTTAGTATTTTTAACAATATAAACCCATATATTTTAAATTTGACTAAAAAATAAAACCATTCTTTATCCAAGTGGTGGCTAAGAAATTCAACCATTTGAATCAAATTGATTAACCTATGAAATCATAACTAGGTAATAAATTTTTTTAAATAGAAATAAATATAAAAAATGTAGAAAAAATTAGACACATTTATGGTATTTGTGTTAATCAAATTAAAAAAATAAGTTTAAGAAACAATAATTATTTTATTGATAATGAAAATAAAATACATAATTTAGAACTAACCAAAAATGAAATATAAAAGTGAATAATAAGTAGTTCAACTTTTGGGTTAAATGTGTTAACCTTTAATGTCATAAATAAATAACAAAAATTAATAAAATACAAAAATTTTGCAAAAAAGCATGTAGGGACATGTATAATATCATGTATTTATCATATTAAACAAAAAATTAAATGTGACATGTCATAATTATTTTCACACTTAAAAATACTAAAAAACTATTGAAAAAATTGAACATATCTATAATTCTATATTTACACTGTTATTAAAACTATGAATAATATTGTTGAACTTTCTTTTGATTAAAATCAAGGTTTTAAAAACCAACATAGAAACAAAACTACTTTGGCTTCCAATTTTCGGGCCAACGGTTCAACTGTTTAATTTAAACAGGTCAAACTAGTAAGATGTAAAATATAATGTATCTTTTTATTTTAATTGCTAGATTAAGATTAGGTTAAAGTCCACCGTATATATACATTATTATGAGAGGGGAGTGTGAGACTTTGAGAATGATCAGTTAAAGTTGAAAAGTGAGAAAAAAGAAAGAGAAGAAGAAGATGATGAAGAGAAGAAATCATCGTCAGAGGTGGTTGTCACCATGTTCATAGATCATTGTTGCATAACTGTTTTGCCTTGAAAAGAAGAAGGAATTGCTGCTAGTGGCTATCTTAGGATGCAAACGGATTGAATTGGATTCGAATCATGGTATATTCAAATTTGATTAGACAATGTTCATGTCAGGTCTAATCCGATTGGATCTGATAAGATTCAATTTGAATTCAAATCCTATCGGTAAGCTTGATCTGATCCGGTCTGACTTATTTTCTTTAAAAATTAAATTATCAAAAGAAAAATAAAACATGCTAATTTAAATAAAGTAAAAAAAATACAAGTATTTTTTTAATTATTTTCATCATATATATACATGTTTTTTGTAAAAAATAAATAATATAACAAATTTATAAAAATATAATATAAAAAATATATTTATAAATAAATAAGTAACACATATATGTAATATAAATATATAATATATACTGGATCGGATAGGGGTAATCCAAATCCGATCTGATTTCTGATTGGATCATAGTATCTGATTCGATATGCAGATCTGAACAGGGGGTGATCCGAATTCGACCAAATAGGATCGGATCTCAGATCAGATCATGATCTTATCCATTTGCACCCATAAGCTACCTCCATGTTCATCATCACCGCCGCTAAAACACCGTTTGCCCTCTTCACACACCTCTCCCATGTCTCTAAATCTCTCTCAAATCCCAGATTGTTTGCTTTATTGGTGTATCTCAGATTTTAATATAAGATCGGTGTTTAATCTCTCATCTCTTGCGTCGATTTTTTAATTTCTTCATTCGAGTTGCATTTTTTTGTTGTTACAACTTAAAAGAATTATAGAAATGAGAAGACTCAAAATCAAAGTGGAAAAACTAAAAATCCTAACTAATTTTGGTCATTGGAAATAATCAAACAAGATTATGAGATATGAAAGTTTTTTTAATTTTTAATTTTTAATTTATACTTTAAAATAAATAAAAAATTTGGAATTAGTTTGGAAGGAACTCGAGAGCTATTAATCAGGTTAAACATTTTTACGGTTAAATTGTCCTGGTTAGCGGTTCTCTGACCATTTAAACGGTTTTTCTTTTTTTTTTTTTTTGTAAAATAGCGATTCAGGGCCAAAACGGAACTGATGACTAATCGGTTCCTGGGACAAATGGTTCGACCATCCGGCTTGGTTCAATTTTTTAAATAGTTACTAAAATACTCATTTTTGAACTTAGTCCCTATTTAGTTATAAGGTTTAAATTGTAAATTGAACAGCTATTTGTCACCTCATTCAATTCCCTCTATTTAAATATTACATTTTTTTTTATAAATGAACAAAATAAAAAAAGATACACCAACAAGATAAAACACTATAAAAGGAAGAGTCTAGCCAAATAGGCAAGCCTGCCAATGATATTTGAAACTTCACAATTTAATCTGATTATCACATATTTGGATGAGGTGTTTATGTAATTAGATTTGAATTTTGCAATCTGTATCTAATTAATAATGAAAAACAAAAAATAAAAAAACATATAAAGTTTATAGAAAAATTTGGATATATTTTTACTATAATGACCACCATCTAGAATTGCCACATGCATACTTATTAGTACAAAAAAAACATAAAAGGACATAAATGTGCTTACACTCTCAACACTCCCCACAAGTTGAGCATAGATATTTGTCATGCATAGTTTGTACAAATTGTTATCAATTTTTTATTTGGGGACACCTTTAGTAAGACAATCAGCTAACTATTCCTTATAATTCACAAAAGGTAAAACAAATCTCTCCATTGCCAACTCTTTCTATAATGAAATGTTGATCAACCTCTATATGTTTTATACGATCATGTTGAGTAGGATTGCAAACTATGTTTATGGCAACTTGATTGTCACAATGTAATATCATTGGAATATCAATCTACACACCCATTTTTGTCAACAAGTTCTTCAGTCAAAACAATTCTGAAACTCTACGAGCCATAACTTTGTACTTTGCCTCTGCACTAGATTGAGCAACAATTGATTATTTCTTACTTAGAAATATAACATTACCACCCATCCCAAGGTATAATAGCTAGAAGTAGACCACCTATCATCAATAGAACCTGCCCAGTTAGCATTAGAATAGGCCTTTACCTTCAGATGCCAGTTATTAGAATACAACATCCCCTTTCCTGGACATGCCTTTAAATAGGCAAGTATTCTATTATTTGAGATGATCTAGGCTTGTGCAGATATTGGTTGACCACACTCACAGCATATGATATATCTGGTCTAGTCAGATATAAGTAGAGAAGGTGACCGACAAGTCTTTGATACACACCTTTGTTAGGAAGGACATCTCCATCATCAACTCCCAACTTATGATTGGGATTAATTGTAGTTTTAGCTGGTTCACAATCCCATTTTCCTTACTCCTGAAGTAGATCAATGACATATTTCCTCTGAGAAATATAAATGCCCCTTTTTGACCTTGTGACCTCAATCCCTAAGAAATACCAGAGATTTCCAAGGTCCTTAATTTTGAATTCAATAGTAAGAAAACACTTTAGTTCAGCAATTTGAGAAATATCATCCCCTGTGATAACAATGTTATCGATATATACTATCAACATAATCACTTTTTCATCCGCTTTCCTGAATAAACAAGGTATGATTAGCTTGAGATATTAAGAAGCTAATTTTCAAGACAACTTTTATGAATCTATCAAACTAAGATCTAGGGGATTGTTTAAGGCTATAAAGGGATTTTTTCTAACAACAAACATTTCCTTCACTCCTAAGATGTGCACTCCTAGAGGAAATTCCATGTAAGCTTCTTCCTGAAGGTCTCCATTAAGAAAGACATTCTTAATATCCATTTGATACAAGAGCCAAAAAAAGTAGGTAGAAAGAGACATGATAACTCGGATTAAATTCATCTTGGCTATTAGAGCAAGGGTTTCTTGGTAATGAATGGCATAAGACTAAGTGTACCATTTTGCCATAAGTTAAGCTTTATATCTTTCAATTAAGCCATCAACTTTATACTTCACCATGTCAACTACTTAGATTCGATAGGAACATTGGCTTCTGGAAGAGAAACAATTTCCCATGTCTAGTTTTATTTTCAAGTGCCTCTATTTCCTGGTTCACAACATCCTTCCAATAAGGGAATTTCACTACCTCAGTAACACTGTGAGGAATAAAAACAAAACCAATAAAAGAGATATAAGCACAATAAGAAGGAGATAAAGTATCATAAGAGACATAGTTTGAGATAGGATATTTAGCACATGCCCTTTTTGCTTTACAAACTGCAATAGGAAGGTTAATGTTAGAATCCACACTAAGAGGCTTAGTAACAGATTTAACATAAGCATTAGAAATAATAAGAGGTTTAGAATCCAAATGACCTAAGTTCGAGAAGTCAAATTGTAATGGACATCCAATCTCTAGAGTCACTCTTTTTCCATCTAATGAATCACTGGTGACAAGACCAAGGAATAGGAGGAGGCAAAGGAGAAAGCACAAGAGGAGTACTACTGCCACCATAGGGAGGAAGAGGAAGAGAAGAAGAAGGATTAACAACATCAATTGCAGCCAAAACAAAAATTGACATACAAAAAGGAGTTCGATCTTCACTAACATTCTCCCCGTGAAAAGAATGGTCAAAGGAGGAGTATACTCAAAGAATATGACATCTTTGGACACATGCCTTTTTCCTAAACAAGGGTTATAACAATGGTACCCTTTTTGGATTGAAAAATATCCCAATAAGACACACTTGATAGACTTTAGATCAAATTTTAACCTAGAAAGACTTATGTCGTGGACGAAGCAAACACACTTAAAAACCTTAGAAGGAAGATGGAAGGTATCCTTATCAGGGAAAGGAAACTGGTGAGGAGACTAGAGAAGAAAGGTGAGCAAGGGAAGTTTGTTAATAAGATATATAGTTGTTAGAGCAATATCCCTCCAAAATCAAGTTGGAACATGCATCTAGAATAGTCATCCTCTAGCAACTTCAGCCACATGTCTGTTTTTCCTCTCTAATACCCAATTTTGTTGGGGAGTATGAAGAAAAGAACTCTAGTAAATCACTCATTTCTCTTCAATGAAAGTTTGTAAGTGCTTTTCAAAATATTCCTTAGCATTGTCAGATCTGATAATCTTAATCTTCTTCTTAAACTGTGTCTCCACCATACTGAAGATGCCTTTTACAATTGAAAAAACATCTTAATTCTTCATCAAATACAACCAAGTATACTGCAAGTAGTCATCAATAAAGAAAATGAAATATTTATAGCCACTTATACATGGAATCAAATAAGGTCCCCAAACATCAGTATGTATTAAATGAAAAACTACATTACTTCTTTTGTTACTTGCAAAATATGTGGTTCTATATTGCTTTGATAGTTGACAAACTTCACATTGTAGACCAGAACTAGACAAGGACATAAAAGGACTAGAAAACAAAAACTTTAAAGAACCAAAAGACACATGCCCACAATTTCAATTGACTTAACCCTAATTTTGGAGATTGATCAAGAAGATAAACTCGATCGGCTTCATGTCCACTACCAATCATCTTCCCTATACTCAAATCCTGAAAGAAAATGAGATGGAAAGAATGTTATAGAACAATTATGAGACTTTGTAAGAGAAGTCTCGGATAAAGGATTTCTATGCAATTATGGAACATAGAGTACAAAGTTCAAAGAAAGGTTATTGGTAAGTTTAAATTCGCTTAAACTTGAGAATTGAGTATGAGATCCATAAGTGTGAGCATCGAAAAATGGCTCATTTGGGCTGGATTTGGAGCCACCACCTATCAGATTAGGAAGTGGAGGTGATGGGACCTCCGGGAACTACATCAAAACTCATTTTGGTTTAATAGTGACTCCAAAAACCAGGGCATTGGCTACATCAGTCCGAGTAAGACTCGGATAGGAGAGGGAAGGGGTTAAGCACCCCTCTCTTGGGTCCAATAGGTGGGGCCCACATGGGATTCCAAACGAACACATGTACAAGTTAGTGAGATTTGCCAAAATAAAATCTTTTTAGATGAATGGTCAAACATGGGTATTTACGGTTGAAATTTGGCAAAGTAGGGATTTTGGACATTTTGAGTTGATTGGTGGGATTAGATTGAGCCAAATAGGCCTGAATCAGGCAGTCAATTGGGTGTCTCAGAATAAAATCTTGGTGCGATGGGAGGGCAAACAAAGGCATTTTGGGTTGAAATTTTACAAGTGGATATTCTAAAGTATTTGGGATCTTGGGGTAATGTCTAATAGATCTAGGGGTCAAGATCATAAGAATTTAGGTTAACAAGATGATCCGAAACGAAATCTTAGTTTGATGAAGGGAGAAATGAGAGAACTTGGAGTTGAAAATTTATGGACATGTGTTTTGATGTATCCGAAGTTTAATGATGTGATTTGATTGGTTCAGATGTTTTAAGATCAAGGGTTGAGTTCCGAGTTTTTAGGCTAACGAGAATTATCAGAATGGAATCTTCGCTTGATGAAGGGGTAAACAAAGGAATCTTGAGTTAAAATTTTATGGGTAGGTATTTTGAGAGGTCTTAAGTCTAATGGTGGTGTCTAATATGAGGGTAAAAGTGTAGATAGGGGTTGATCGGGGCCATTGGATTGGTATTACATGGGTTAATAGTGGATTTAGGGGCTTTGGGGCTAAAAGTACGGATTTTTTGGGTTTTTGGGTGTTTCAAAGAGATTAAGAGGGTCTGATAGGGTGTTTGGGGTAAATTAGAGGTCCACGCAGTGAACTAAGCAAAAACCGGGTGCTGATAGTTGCCCCTCTTTGTTGTGAGGTAGGAAAATACAAAATAACAAAGACCAAAAAAAGCACAGATTTTTATGATGGGTAAGCTTGGAAGAGGGGCAAGACAAGGAAGGAAGATTATGGTGAGGGGAAAAGGCGAAGAAGAAGAGTTTCCATGCAACATTGTTTCATTATGTTCAGGCCATTTTATTCTTGACAAAGTGACTTCTCCTAAGTATTAAGAACCTTCGGAATCATGATACATTTTCCATAATGGAAAACAACAAAAGCAACTCATAATGTGAAAACTATTTTGTTGTGAGGTAGGAAATTACTAAACAATAAAGACCAAAAGAAGCACATAGATATTTTTGTAAATGGTAGGCTTGGAAGAGGGGCGAGATAAAGAAGGAAGATTATGGTGAAGGGGGAAAAGGCGAAGAAGAGGAATTACCATGCAACATCATTTCATCGTGTTCAGGCCATTATATTCTTGGCAAAGTGACTTCTCTTAGGCATCAAGAACCTTCGGAATCATGGTACATTTGCCATAAAGAAAAATAACAAAAGCAATTCATAATGTGCGAACTATTTATTTTGGTGAAGTGAACAATAAAAGCAATTCATAATGTGAAAATTATTTATTTTGGTGAAGTGACCCCTCCTAGGTATCAGAAACCTTACGGAATTAGGGTACCTTTTCCTTAAAGAAAACAACGAGAAAAGCAACCCATTGTGAAAACCAATTACTTTTGTTAAAGTAACCCCCTAGGTATTAGAAACCTTACGGAATCAGGGTACATTTGTCATAAAGAAAAACAATGATAAAAGCAACCCATTGTGAAAACCAATTACTTTTGTAAAAGTGACTCCTCTTAGGTATTAGAAACCTTAAAGAATCAGGATAAATTTGTCGTAAAGGAAGGCATTAAAAGCTGATCAAAATACAACATTGAAAGTAATTCAAAAACAAAATACTTAAGCTTATCGCAAAGCACAATCACAACACAAATACAAATTATTCAGAAAACATTTTAAAAGATTTAGTAAAACATTTTGAAAACTTGACAGAGGTCCTATAATTGATATAGCGCAACTGCTCTTTGGTTAAGTGAGATGCATCCTTCCAAGCAAGAGCAATTGAGGCTTACAATTTTGACCAAACACTCGATAAATGTAATGATGGTGTAAAGTGTTGTCCTTTCAAGTGCACGCCAGTATTCATTAACATAATAATGCATGATTAATATGATGCCCTGAGCTATGATTTTCCTTTGTGCTCCATGGCAAATGATGGGGAATTTTAACACAATAGGGAGATCATCAAAGGATGTGGGATTTATGGACATGTTGTCACACGCTTAAAAGGTGGTGAAGGATCTGTTACCAAGTTCTAATTATTATCATTTTTATTTTTCATTTTCATCTTCATCATCATTTTTTTTTGAGTTATGACATGTTGTGTTGTAATTAGAAATAAAGACAATGATGACGATAAAATGTGCATTATGTCACGGTGCAATCAATAATCCACTATATGTCAATAAATCAACGAGAAGCTTGTTACAATATTAATTTTCTTCACCTGGGTGACTTTGGTGCCACAAGGGACTTTTGACGCCACGATGGACTTTGTTGCAATAAGGAACTTTAGTGCCAAAACATACTTTGAAGCAAATATAATTCAAATAAAAAATTAATGATTTCTAGTTGAAGCAGACGATTTCCATGCTTAAATATGAGAACCTGATATTGATTTTTCTGCCACAAGTGAGTTTAATGCCTTAAACGACTTTGATGCCACAAAGGATTTTGATGTCGTAACGAACTTTGCTGCCATGAGGGGCTTTGATACTAATATAATTAAGATGAGAAGTTAATGACTTTTAATTGAAATATTAATGAATTTTATGCTTAAAGGCGATAAATTGATATTGATTTTTTTTTTTGCCACAAGGGACTTTGCTGCCATGAAAGACTTTAGTGCTATAAGATAATGATCTTTAGTTGAAATAATGATGATTTCTATATCTAGGATGCGTTATGTTGCGAAACAAATCAATAAAAGTCATATTATGCCACGATGCAATTATCCACAAGACATTATTATTTTGTCACGTGGAACTTTGGTGCCATGAAGGACTTTAATGCCACAAGGGACTTTGAAACAAATTTGACGCAAATGAATGATTTTTTACTAAAATTTGATGAGGTAATGGTCTTTAACTGAAATAGTGATGATTTTTGTATCTAGGATGTGTTAGGCCGCGATGCAAATCAACAAAAGTCATGCTATGCCATGGTGCAATTATACACAAAACATTGATATTTTGTTGCGAGGGACTTTGATGTCATAAAGGACTTTAGTGCTATAACAGACTTTAATGCCCCAAGGGATTTTGATGCCACGAAGGATTTTGAAGAAGATTTAATTCGGATGAGAGATTATTGATTTTTTTAACTGAAACCCGACAAGGAGTTAATGATATTTAACTAGAATAGTAGTGACTTATGTATCTAGGATGCACTATGCTGCAAAGAAAGTCAACAAAAGCCATGCTATGCCATGATGCAATTATTCACAAAACATTGTCATTCTTCTGCGAAGGACTTTGGTGCCATGAAGGAATTTACTACCACAAGGGACTTTGAAACAAATATGATTATCATGATCAAACAATGATTTGTATGCCATAGGTGGGAAATGATATGACTATATAGATGCTAGATGATTTTAAAAAGCATGATATGATTAACTTAAAAACACAATTCATCATATAATGAATGACTTTCAAATGAAAATTTTAACTGATCAATTAATCAAGGAAAACACAATGCAAAATGCCATATTCAGATGATTTAAAGCAATGGATATTCAAAGATAGAGTTCCATCAGGGATTATTCAGACTTATATAAGAGATAAAATCAACCATTTCCTTCTCGAAAAATAATGATCAATATATTTCAAATCTCAAAGACATCAACATTGGATATGCAATGATTTCCGTTCAAAGATTCACATGCAGAAACACCCATCGGAAGGGGGGCTACCCTAGTTTGGATCAATAAAAGATAATTTAACGCTAAGGATTGGTTGCTCAATTAAGGTAGCAAAGTTGATGATCTCTCAAAAAATGGGTATATATGGAAAACTCCAAATGAGAGATAGAGTTGAACATGCTCAAATTGGGTTAAATGGTAATTCTACTACACTTCAGGTGATTGATCACTTCACTTGATTACTCAACTTTCTGATGCATGGTATTTCTAACGAATAAATTATTCTTTTGGACCATTTTTCCCCGGTTTTAGAGGATCACCGGGCTCAATTTCTTTTTTCTTTATTTTCAATTCCTTCCTTGCTAGCTTATTAGGTCTGTCTAGTCCTATTTACCATTTTCTCAAAGATCGATGAGGACTTCCATCTAGGACAAAACATGGCCTAGGACAAGGGTCCTAAAACAAGAGATAAAAGGCCCAAGAAACTTAAACTATAATGGGTATCGAATGCTTAACTCCATATTTAGGGCTTTATTCAATATTATGCTCTTGTACTCTTATTTTTCCTCAATCAAACACTCTCACAACCATAAATGAAACAAAGTGCTCTTCATGTCTTTCAATACTATGGTTTATGCATCTGGGTGATCAAGGAGGAATTTATTGTAAGAAGAAATGTAAATAGGTATGGTTAAAAAAAAACTAAGAATAGATGTCGCTGTTGGACAATATCTTATCAATTTGATCATCAAGTCTGCCCTAGTCACTCTCACTTGTTCTTCTCTTCTTCTTCTAGCAACAGTTGGCTGCCCCAGTTTATCTTTGCAACCCCTTTTCTTTCTTGCTCTTTTTTTATTATTATTCTAATTTGTGCACTTGCCCTAATTCTTCAAATTAATTTCTTTCCTTCTATTTCTTCTCAATTTATTGAGATTCACATGTAGAATTGGACATTTGATATTCGCCTCTTAGGAGGGTTTTATTTAAAGGAATGGTTGCTACAAAGGCTCAAAAGGGATAACTAGTGAAATGAATAATAAAAATGGTTTAATGAAAAGGGATAAAGCAATTGACCAAAAGAGGGCTTCTCATCATTTCACCATTAAATACTTAACACATAGGGAAGAAATAAATGTCGAGCACACATTTTGAGTTCAATTGACTCAAGGGTATTTATGTCATTTGATAGCTTCAAGACTTGAATGTTTTGAGATTTCTCGAATGAGAGTGATTCTTTTTCCTTTTTTTTTTCTTTTCTTTTCTTTTTCCATTTCCCATTTGTCTTTTTTTTTCTAATTTTTTTGTATCCCCTTTAGAGAAAAACATCTTGGGAATTTGATTGGTTTAACAAATAAGAAGGTTTGATGAAATTAGCTCAATGAGTTAACTAGCGATGTTGACAGTGCAGGGAATTTAAGGAAAAATAAAAATGACCGATAATGGCCTCTAGTCCCATCACAATAACTTCAACCTTATGACTGCCCTAGTTTAAGCTATTAATGGTGGGCTTATCTATGGATGTGCTTGGGAATGGATACTATTTTTTTGGTCTGATAGGATTGTCCTCCCTCTTTAGACATTTCCAACGGCGGACCTTCGATTAACAATCATTTTTTTTCACAAAGTTATGTCTTTGAGGCTTATTTTGATCCTGCGATCCAAGAAAGTCATGCTTTGTACAATCTTCCTGAGGGAAGCGACAACTTTATCTCTTTCCTAGGCTAGAAAGTCCCCTTATTAAAACTCATTGTTTTATTTAAAACAAAAATGTCAAACTAAAATCAACCAACTAAGTAAAAACTTTCATTAATACGAAATATGAGTTGTATAATGATCGAGTTCATTTCCAAACTACCAAAGAGTAAAAGAGAAATAGAAAGTAATAACTAAAAAGTTCCTAATGTAGCAAAACAAAACTGATGATATCCTCTAATGAATCAAGTTCTTAGGCATGGGTGGTGCCATGTCTGGAATTTCCCTCGTGGGATCGAATACACCCCCATTGATGAGATCTTGAATATCAAACTTCAGTGGCCAGCATTGATCGGTAGTATGCCCGGGTCCCTAGTGATAAGCACAAAACACATTTTCATTATACTTCCTCGGCTTTGGTTCTAGAGGTGGTTTCCTTTTCAATGGTCTAAGATATCCCTTCGAAACAAGAAAATGTAACAATTGGGCATGAGTGCATGGCCATTGGGTGAGTACCCTTCTTTCTTTCTTCTGGGGTAGCCGATCATGTTGGGTTGCTTAGGCTGGAGCTTGTGGTACCAGCTTAGGTAATGAAGATGCATGAGACGAAGTTGTTGGGGGTGAGATTGATATGACTAATAGTTTCTTGGGAAATGTAGATCCACTAGGTGAACATTCTTGGATGACTAGTTTAATATGATGATGTTGGTTGAGGTGGTGGTCTAAAAGTTGTGGGAGCAGGTGTGGATACTACAAGGGTTAGAAAGGACAAAGGCATGCCAGATGGGGGTATGTGAAATGGGTTTGCTCTGGTTTGAGATATCAAACTCTTGGTGGGTTAGAAACCGGTTACCAACAGGACCTAACATTTTCTGAGTAAAACACCAAACCAGAGAAGCTGAACTTATTATGCAAAATACAAAGAGAATGGAAATAAGAGATGGTGAAAAGATGATTTCATAATGAAGCCTTCATTAAGCACAACTGAGCAATTCAAGAATTAGTTCGCTTAGTATTATCATTCGAGAGTATTGGCAGCATGTCCAGAACCTTTAGGTTAACCTCATCAAGTTTTTAGTTTTCTTTATCCTTTATCTTCCCTACTTCACCTCCTAGGAGCACTGAACCTCAAGCAATGGATAACATATGCAGACTCACAATAAGAGGAAAAGATAGAAACATGCACATGTGTGGGTGCCATTGGTGGTGTGATTGAAATGCGAGAAAATGATGCAAAAGATGCTTAGCTAACGTAAGGTAGAACCTATTGAGGAGGCAACCTAAGGCTGTTCAGTAGGTATGAAGGAGTCTAGGACTGAAATGTCAGATTAAAGGAAAGATGATTAACCACTATTTTACTTGATTATGAACTTTATTTTTACTTTATTATCCTGGTCGAACCCAAGTGCCACTACCCAGGCTGCCTATGTACCCCTCGTAAGGGATCAAACTGAGTGTAGTTCGGGTTATTTACAACTTCAATTATAAGCAAGATGGGAAAGGAATACAAAACCAAATGAATAGAACTCGCGGTATATCGTTAAGGCTAAAAGATTCCAATGTCGATAAGGTTCTATATTACAAGCCGAAGAGGTACACATTGATCAGTAGATTGTCCTGACATTTAACAATAATTGCAGAATGTACTCAATTTGAGCCTTTGAGCATGTGGATTTGGAACTAGTTTTAGTTGAAGAAAAACCAAACATTTTTCTTGTACCATCCGAGGAAGTAACTGAGAAAGTGGCATCGGGAATAGAGTTAGATTTCACTTAACCCTTCTATCTGATTGCGAAGGAGAAGCAGGACACTTTCGATCTAGAGACTAAATTCCTTGTAATTACCAATAACAACTTGTACTTCATTTACTTCCTAAGATGGTAAAGGGCTTGTAGTCAGATTGTGGCTTCTTGATCGAAAGTCATGCTCAATTCTATTTTTAATAGTGACTATGCTCTTGAAATCCTTGAAATCTTCATACTTCATGAACGTAGAGAATGGTGGCTCTAAGGTCCTTAGAAACAACTCGATCATTTTTTCCAAAGGGTTGGCAATCTTCAACTGAGCAGCAATGGATCTCCATTGGTATGCATATTCAGCAAAACTTTCCTCCAATGCTTTTCGCATGCCTTCTACTGTCTTTCTTGCCAGAGCCAAGTCTATGTCGTAATCAAACCATTCTAGAAAAGTTGTGGCCACTTGATTCCAGGTCTTCTTCATATCTACTTCAAGCGATGCGAACCGTGTTAGTGCTTCACCATCCAAACTCTGTTGGAAAAGTTTAACGAGGATCTTCTCATCTATTCCAAGCTGAAACATCTCTCCGTAGTATGTGCTTAGATGCACTCTAGGACAGCTTCTCCCATTAAACTTTTCAAAGTTTGGAATTTTAACACCTTTTGGTAGTTCCAACCCTGCACATATGCACAACTCATTAAATTTTGGTGTAGGAGAGAACTGAATATGGTTTAGTTCCTCCAGATCTTGCTTTAACTTGGTTATATCTTCACAAATGGGCACTATGCTCAGTGGCAATGTTGAGCTTATTAAGGACTGATTTTGATTCTTTATCCCAACATTTGGCTTCCTTAAGTCTTTTGATCTTGATGACATGTGGTTCTCTGAGTTTGTTATCTTAACCCTTTTGAAACTAGCAACCATGGTCCTAAAGAAACTCCTCTGATTTAGAAAGGTTGTTGGCAACTTCCTTTTCTTTTTTTATTTGTTTTTGCTCTTTTTAGTGATGAATTAATGTCACATTTCCTTTATTTGCACTTTTGTTTTTGTTGGTTCGAGTGGTTAAGTGTTGGTGGACTTATTTTATCTTTTATGTTTAAGTTCTTTAGTCTGTTATGGGCCTTTAGTTATCTGGCTGAGAACACATTGCTGCCCATTCTCAAACTTCTTCTCTTCTCTTCTCTTCTCTTCTACTACTGTATTTCAGCAAACATGGTATCAGAGCACCATTCAGCTTGACTGCTTACAGCTAGTTCCTTTCTTCTTTCCCTCTTCTCACTTCTTTTTTCTTTTTCTCTTATCTCTGCTACTGTGAATAAGCCCTAGGACTGATCATTGGCAATAGAAAGGTTTGTATCTAGGGTTTCTCTTGGGTGTAGGGCCTAAGGAGAGCTTCTTTTTCAATAGTTTATGCCCTACTAGTGGTTCTACAACAGTTAGTAGCCATTCAACTACTAGAGAGATTTGTGTAGAACAGATCTAGGAAGAAGGACTGAGTGGACAGTCCTAGTTGTTGTCTAGGAGTTAGAACAGATCGCAAGGGGTGGTCATAGCCCAAGTTTGACTTTCAGAAGTGGTGTTCTTTTGGACATAGAAGCTACTCTCAGCCCAGAACTAGTTACAGAGAGTGCTTCAATCCAGTTATAGAGAATGTTTCCAACCTAGTAACATCTCCTGTAAGTCTGAAATCTTGTTCCTCTTGTTGAGATTATAGCTATAGTTATTGTAAGAGGAAGAATATGTTTTCAATATTTAGAGAAGTGACCTCTAAGGACAATAGGACTGGTGGGAGGTCTTCAAACCTGGAAAATCCAAATCTACATATCTTACAGATCACCAGTGTGTTATTAGATGAATACAACTTTAGAGAATGGTCTGTTTCAGCTAAGCTTTTCATTACTTCCCTGGAACTTATGGGTTATATAGATGGACAAAAACAAGAACCTAAAGAGGATGATGTTGGTTACTCAACCTAGCATAAGGAGAATGCTATTATTATGTCCTGGTTGCTTGCCTCAATGACTCTAAGAGTAGCCAGGATTGTTTAGAACTTCACTACAACATTTAAGATTTGGAAGGTGTCCAAAACCTATGGACAATAGAAAAACAATGCAAGCATATATAGGCTAACCCAAGAAATTGTTGCATTGAGACAAGGGGATATATGTCTGTTGCAACTTTAGAAGGACTATGAGAAGAACTAGACACCACCTTGTACTTGATTGGGAAAATACAAGAGATAAGGACAGGCATGATAAACAAATTGAAAAATGCAGAGCTTTTAGTTCTTGGCTGACTTAGACCCGATGTATGAGAGCATAAGATCCCAAATTTTGGGAAGGGATGAACTTTGAGATTTACATCATGTTTACTATCTTGTAAGGAATGAAGAGGTTAGAAAGAAAGAGATGCAAGTTGACGTCCAAGTATCGCTTGTTGAGCATTTAACCTTGATTTCTTCAACCCAAAAGGGGGCAAGCATTCTGATAAGAGGCATCTCAAGTGCTCTCATTGTGGTGATATATTGTTGAAAGAGACTTGTTGGATTCTTTATCCTCACCTGAAACCAACTGCATTAAGGAAAGACAAGAAGCCTCAAAAGGGTCAAACAACAAGTGGAAATGTTGTCACAAGTAACAATGGTGAAAGCCCAAAGAACATACCTATAGTTGTAGCTCCTCCATTGGGACAGACCACTAATTCCCGCACATTAGGGTCCTTTGACTTCACTGTTGATGATGTAGAAATCCTTAGCCGAGCCCTAGCTTGTCTAAGGAACAATTCCCTTGTTTCCACCTCTCTTGCCAAACCAGGTATTGTCTATGCTCACAATGTGACTAGTCCTATAGTGTCTAATTCTTGGATTATTGATTTCAGTGCTATTGACCATATGATACACATGTCTTCTTTATTTTCTTCATATCATTTGATGTCTAGCCAAGATAAGATGAGAGTTGTTGATGGTTCCCTCTCCACCATCCTTGGGAAAGGGGAGGTTAACCTAAGCAAGGATCTCTCTCTTAATTCTGTTTTACATGTTCCTAATCTTGCTTCCACCCTCTTATATGTTTCTAATCTTACCAAAAATTAAACTGTAGTATAACATTCTTTCCTACTCATTGTGTCTTTTAGGACAGATTAACGAAGAGAATGATTGGGAGCGATCATGAGTCTGGAGGTCTCTATTATTTTGATGTAGACATCAGTTCAGCTTTACGATCATCTACTTTTAGTAGTCGAGATAATGAGGAGTCAGTAGCTAAGTTACATCTGTGGCATGCTAAACTAGGTCATTTACCTTTTTCTTCAATTTAGGGGTTGTTTCCTGAGTTGTTCAAGTGTGTTTCGAGTTAGAGTTTGGTCTGTGAAGTGTGTCAGTTATCAAAACAACATAGAATTCTATCCAATTTCTAGTAATGAAATTCAAGCTCCTTTTGATTTAATTCATTCTAATGTATAAGGCCATTCACCTCTTATTTCTATAAATGACTTTCGTTACTTTATCAACTTTATTGATCACTATTCACAATGGACATGGATATACTTGTTAAAAGGATGTGATGAATTACCATGGATAACCATGGCATTTTGTAAAATGATTGAAACTCAGTTTGGCAAGAAAATTAAGCAATTCTATTTAGATAATACTACTAAATATTTTGAAAGCTCCTTGAATCTGTTCATGGAGAATGTGGGCATGTTATATCAGTCATCTTGTGCTAGTACCCCTCAACAGAATGGGGTTATTGAGTGTACAAATAGACATTTATTGGAGACAGCTCGAGCCTTACTATTTCAACACAATGTTCCCAAGCACTATTGGTATCAAACAGTCCTCACAGCATCATATCTGATAAATCGAATGCCATCTAGGGTATTGGGCATGAGAATTTCTTTCTCTATCCTTTTTTATAACCTTCAAGATTTCCCTCTTCCTCCTAGAGTCTTTGGTTGTGTGTGTTTTGTTCATGTCAAGGATCCTAAGAAGGCTAAGTTGGATCCTAGGGCTACAAAAGGGGTCTTTCTAGGTACTCTCCCACACAAAAAGGTCATAAGTGCTATGATCCAGTTACAAAGAAAAAAATGTCACCAAGGATGTGGTGTTTTTTGAGTCTCAATCCTATTTTCAATCCTCTAGGAATTTTCTTCACGGGGAGACTAGTATGATGGAAGAGGATTCTTCTTCTCCCTCCTTCTTTGTGACTCTTTTAGCCTCATGCCTTCCATCTCCTCCTCATAATAATTCTAGTTTTAGCTGCCCAAGTGAATCTAGTGAGACTCCCACTGAACCTGTTACTTCTCCTGACTACCCAAGTGAATCTAGTGAGACTCCCTCTGAACCTGTTACATCTTTTGCAATTGATAATACTAATATGCAACAGAAAGATACGATAATTCCCTACAAAAGAAGAAAAAAATATCCTCCAACTTATGGCAACAACTAATCACACTCGAATCAATCTGTCTCATTGTTTCCAAGTAATCCCATCACTCATACTTATTATTTGGACCTTCCCATTTCTCTTCGTAAGCCTACTCGTTCTTGTACTACTCGACACCCCATTGCTGATTATGTTTCTTATTCATGTTTATCTCCTCGTTATTAATCCTTTGTGTCTACTCTTTCCTCTATTCATGTTCCTACTAAGTACTCAGGGGCAGTGTCTAACCCAAGACGGATAGAGGCTATGAATGTGGAAATGAAATCCAGGACTTGGGAATTAGTTGATTTACCAGAAGGGAAGAACATTGTGGGATGTAAGTGGGTGTTCACTATGAAGCACAAGGACGATGGGTCCATTGAAAGATATAAGGCCAGGCTAGTGGCAAAAGGATTTACTCAGAAGGATGGAATTGACTACAATGAGACTTTTGCTTCATTTGTAAGGTTTAACACAATCTGGGTTCTATTTTCATTAGCTACAAATTTTTCATGGGAGCTACATCAGTTGGATGTGAAGAATACTTTCTTGAATGGTGATCTACATGAGGAGGTATTCATGAACCCTCCACCTGATTATGATTTTCATGGAAGGTATGTAGGCTAAGGAAAGCATTATATGGACTTAAGAAATCTCCTTGAACTTGGTTTGAAAGGCTCTGTGGGGCCATGAAGAAAGTGGGATACACTCTGAGTGGTGCAAATCATACCCTGTTCATAAGAAAATAGGATAGTAGGCTTATAACACTTGTAGTTTATGTGGATGATATGGTGATTACAGGGAATGATCCAGAAGAGATAAAAAGACTGAATGAGTTATTGACATTTGAATTTGAGATCAAAGATTTACGCCATCTGAGATACTTTCTTGGAATTGAAGTTGCAAGATTACAAGATGGCATTTATATATGTCAAAGGAAGTGTGTCCTTGATCTTCCGGAGGAGATATGTATGATGAGGAGTAAACCAACAGATACTCCAAAAGAGCAGAATCAGTGTCTCTAGGAATCAGTTGGATAGGACTACCTTGATAAAGAAAGATAACAAAAGCTAGTGGGAAAATTGATATATCTATCTCTTACCTGACCTGATATAGCTTATGTAGTGCATGTTTTCAACTAGTTCATGGACTCTCCAAAGATTCCTCATATGAAAGCAGTTGAAAGGATCATTAAGTATTTAAAGACATGTCCAGGGAAAGGAATTTTGTTTAAAAGGCACAATAAAATTGAAATTAAGGTGTATATTGATGTAGATTGGATTGGATTATTTGGAGATAGGAATTTTACTTGTAGATATTGCACATTTGTTAGAGGGAATTTGGTTACTTAGCAAAGTAAAAAGGAAAATTTGGTTATAAGATCAAGTGCAAAAGTTAAATATTAGGCTATGGCACATGGTGTTGTAGAACTATTGCGACTTAGGACCCTCCTTGGTGAGCTTGGGATGAAGGTTGATGGTCCTCTCAACTTGTATTGTGACAACAAGGCTGCCACCAACATTGCAAATAACCCAGTATAGCATGATAGGACTAAGCATATTGAGATTGATCGACACTTTGTAAGAGAGAGAATTGTCTTGGGTGAACTTTGCATTCTTTATACTCCCTTCGTGACGTAGGTTGTTGATATTTTGACAAAAGGACTATCTTTAGTGAAGCTCCTAGGCTTACTTGGCAAGCTAAACATGTCTGACATCCTTGCTTAGCTTGAGGGAGAGTGGTGGTTCGAGTGGTTAAGTGTTGGTGGGCTTATTTTATCTTTTATGTTTAAGTTCTTTAGTCTGTTATGGGCCTTTAGTTATTGGGCCTAAACATATTTTATTTTATTTTATTTTATTATGCCTAGGTGTCCCATCACTAATCAGGGGCATTCTAGTCTATTCATGTAACATCTTATTGTGAATATATATATATATTAAATTATCTAGACAACTTAAGGGAATAAGAAATCAGCTAAGGGTTATGTGGTGGGAAGTTTTCTTTAAGGCAACTAAGATGGGATGATGAAGAATGTAAAATTTATTGTGAAAACCATGCAATACCAACAAAACATCGAGAAAACACCAATAAAACCGGCCTGCCCCTAGTTCAAAACCAGTTGGGATGAACACCTAGGTAGATAAAGAAATATGCATGAAGCTAGGAGTGGATTGGCCACCTATGATGAGGGTAAGATGCTATGAGTAGGCTATCTAATTAAAGAGTTCCTAGGATACTAATGGAAAGGTCAGAGTTAAGGTGCTGAGTGTGATGGGTGTTGATTTATTAGGTTCTAATTGCATTAGAATGGGAATGGATTAACTAAGGGTAATAGGGGGAACCAATCTAGGAAGGTGACTTAAGTTTATCCTGTAGTTGGAAAGGCTGGTAGTGCTTTTATAGCCAACTAGGCTAAAGGAATGCAAAATGCAATACGATTTAAGTAATGTAGACCTCTATCATGAGAACAAAAACTGTTTCAAAACTCATCAAAACTAATGAAAAGCTTGATTTAGATTAATAAACAATTGCATTGAGCAATTTATTTGGACTTGTATATTACCCATAATTTGAAAAAGGAAAGCTTGGATTATCTTCTTTTCTCTCATTTTCTTCTTTTATTTGTTTATTTTATTTTATGGATTTTTTTTTTCCTTTGCCTCAATCTTTCTTCCTTCTTTTCTTCACCCCTTTTCCAATTATACCCGTCACAAGAATCTGTGTGTGCTTATTTTGGTCTTTGTTATTTTATACTTTCCTACCTCACAACAAAGAAGGGTAGCTGTTAGCAACCAATTTTTGTTCAGTTCGCCACCTAAACTTCCAATTTACCCCAAACACCTGATCGAACCATCAAATCTCTCTAAAACATCCAAATACCCAAAAGGCCCAACTTTTAGCCCCAAAACCCTCAAATCCGCTGTTAAATCTACCTGATACCAATTCGATAGCCTCGATCAACCCCTATTTACACCTTAATCATTAGATCAAATACCACCATTAAACTCAAGACCTCCCAAAATACTTACTCGACAAATCTCAAATCAAATTTCCTTCATTTACCCTCCCATCAAACGAAGATTCCATTTCAACCCCTTTCGTTATCTTAAAACACGCACAACCTAGGTCCCCTTGTTCTTAACACATCCGAACTGATCAGAACACACTATTAAACTCCAGATACACCAATATGCTTGTCCATAAAGTTTGAACCCCGAACCCTTTCATCAAACCAAGATTCCATTTAGTATCATTCCATTGACCCAAATTCTTACGATGTTGACCCTCCAAGACTAATCAAACATCACCATCAGATCTCGGACACCAACAAATACCCACATGTAAAATTTTAGCCCAAAACACCTTACTTACCATCACACCTAGATTTTGTTTCGAGACTCTAGATTGACTGGATTCTAAATCCTCCTGATCTAGGCCCATCTTGCCCAATCTGATCTTACCAATCACCTGAGACTGCCCAAAAAACCTACCCTTTGAAATTTGACCCAAAACTGCCTTTATTTACCCCTTCATCGCACCAAGATCCCATTTCGAAGCCCTAGATTGACCAAACCAGTACTTTTCAAGATCTGCCTGATTTAGGCCTAGTTGGCTTAATCCAACCCCACCAATCAACTCAGAATGTCCAAAAACCCCACCCTACCAAATTTCAGCTAAAAATTAGGAATGGCAATAGGGTGGGTTCAGGGAGGGGATTACATTCCTCATTTCGACCCCATTTCTGAATCATCCCCCACCCCCATCTCAGAAAGAAATGCTTCCCCATCCTCGACCCTGATGGGGATGAGTTCCCTATCGGAGGCCCGGATCCTCAATTGCATTTGACAATATTACACGAATTATTGTTTTACTCTATTTTATAAGTTTTCTTTTACTTCGTTACCAGTTACTATAAAAACAAAACCATTTTATGGGTCAATTGTTAAAATGGACTTCTAAACTCTTCATACAATTAACTGTCATGGATAGTGGATGGGTGGATCATTGAAACCCATTAACAGATTCTTTTAGACTTCTACCAATAGCATGCAGACTAGCCATATGTAAGTGTCACAACCCTTGCTAGCTACACGGACCATATAACATTATAGCCATTGAATTTTTATCTTTTTCCAATTATTGAGTCCATTTCTAAATTCCAATCATAAATTGCTAACATATTATGAATCAATTAATGCTCCATTGGGTGTATTACTGTATCTTCCCATAAATGTTCTTTTGGAATTTGCAAGCTAGAAATATATCTATATCTATCTATATATATATATATATATATAGAAATATATCTATATCTATCTATCTATCTGAATTGAATGACTTATTGCCTTCATTTTTTAAGTCTATTACTCTATTTTGAATCTTTGATTCATTTGTGACTTCAATCAACCCCAATTGGGAGTTTTTTTTTTGTCTTTTTCCAACTATAGTCTTCTAATACACTTGGGTTTGATGTCACAATTTTATGTAATAAGGCTCAATGTGGGCACACTTGGAATTAATTATTCAATCTAAAAACATTATTAGATATAGGCAATCCATTATTCAACTTGTTTGGCTTCTTTTCCAACTTGACTAAGTCAACTAACAAATGAAGTTCAAAAAAAATTGAAATTCTGAATGAGACTACATGGTTACACCACATACCTGAATCAATAAAGAG
Source organism: Nelumbo nucifera (assembly GCF_055504915.1). NCBI lineage: Eukaryota > Viridiplantae > Streptophyta > Magnoliopsida > Proteales > Nelumbonaceae > Nelumbo > Nelumbo nucifera. The sequence continues at coordinate 75,040,907 of NC_142650.1, read as the reverse complement.
ACTGTACATATGCAATCCATTAACATACTTTAATTAGTAAAAACAACTAACTAAAAGGGAGTAAGTCACTAAGATAACATTAAAATTAACATTTGTCCAACATTCAACATCACCAAGTAAAATGTACTAAATTAAAAAATAGTTTAACTCTAAAACAACCTATTCATGGTTTATCATGGCATCATTAAATATCCAAGTAGTCTAACTTGATTGACTTGTTGTAAAGACACTTTTTTGCAAAAATTAAAGTAATTTTCAATTACAAATATAAATAAGAATCACGAAATTCATGAACATCAATAATCAAGTTAAGAAGCATATTTATTACCTCATCAACATCATAATCATATTCAATTGTATGGTAATATGCATTTGTAACTTTTAAATGAACACTTAAAAAGAAAAGACAATAAAATAAGATTAAAGACATCAAATTAGAAATACATCAAAGAAAATTAATAGTTTATAATATTAATTTCAGTACATTATATTTGCTTCAATAACCAATTTTGAGTACACATTAATGCTTCCAAAGTTTCAACATGAAGTCTTTTATGATGAGGACTCACCAATCTAGCACTAGTGTTGAAAGCAGACTCGGAAGCCACAATTGAAATGGGAATAGCTAAAATGTCCTTAGCAATCTTCTACAATGTTGTTACTTGATTCCATTGGACTTCCACCAAGCCAATATATCAAAATCTGGATCTCTTGGCAATACTCTCTCCTCCAAATAATGATCCAACCCAGATTTCATTGTCATATCATCAGAATCATCAATAACTGAATCATACCCATAAAGAAAATTAGAATCTATAGAATCATTTATTTTTGAACAATGGGATGAAAATGAAGAAATTTCCTTTTGTTGATGAGTATTCTTGCTAAATTTAGATCTTGATTGATACTCATGGAGTAAATCACAACAAAGTTGGTGAATCCTCAAAATTTCATCTAAAGCAAAACTTTCATAAAGTTTAGGAAAGAATTACTCTAATAACTTCAAATTGAACCTTGGATCCAAAACATATGCTACAACCATTACTCCATGAATGATGGACCAATACTTGTCAAATTTAGCCAACATACTTGATGACATTGTTCTAATAATCTCATTAGAACATGAAAGCCACTGAGATAATGAAAGTATAATATCACAAATCAATGGAAAGAACTTGTTTGTCGTTGGATATTTAGTCCCAAAAAATATTTTAGTCACATTATAAAATACTCATAACCTCTTACAAATCTCTTTAGCTAAATCTCAGTCCTTTTCAGTTGGAAAACATTTATACAAAGGCTCTCGTTGTTTCAATTGATGAAACACATCTTTATAAATTAAAGCAAAACTAAGCATCAAGTATGTTGAGTTCCATCGGGTCTTACAATCAAGAACCAATTTTTTGAACTTGATATTTGCAACTAATGTCCTGTTTCTCTAAAAGCTCGCTTGCTTTTGTGTGATGCTATCCAAAAAGTCACATTATTTCTAACCCTTTCTATGCCTTCACCAATGATCCCTAAACGGGCCAAACCATATTGGACAATCAAGTTGAGAATATGAGCACAACAACGCATGTGAAACAATTTTCCATCTAACATAAGTGCACTAATGTTAAGTTTACTCACGATAATCTCAACAAGGGAATCATTAGTAGAAAAATTATCAACTGTCATTGTTGACAACTTCCTATCAATATTTCAATCCATCATGCAATCCTCTAAAACATTAGAAAGTGCTTCCGAAGTGTGCGGACAAGGCACATAAACAAACCTTAAAATGCAACATTAATTTACTAGTAATAACAGGTCTCAAATACTTGTTTTGAAACCAAATTAGCTTATTTGTAATAAACTAGTTATACAAAAAAAATAAAAAACTTTGACAATGTACTAAGAAAATTAAATTTTAAAGTAACATCTTGAAAACTAAATACCTCATAATCCGATTTTGCATCTCCCAACTATTATCAATGAAATGTGTCATGATAGCCAATTAGCCATAAAGCCTTTCTTTTGGTTGCTAACCATCCACATATCAGTAGTTATTGCAATCCCATTAGGATTCTTCTCCAATAAGTGCAATGTTTTTTATTTCTCAGTCATATATTTTCAAGATGTCACTTTTGATAGTATTCTGAGAAGGAACCTTAAACAGAGGTTGAAGATCAGTTATGTATTTCTTAAATCCACAATGATCAACCATTGAAAGTGGGTATTCATGTAAAATTATCATGGTGTTTAGGTCTTTCCTTAAAACATCTTGATCAAAATAATAATACTAACACACTTTCCCATCAACCTTTCTCTATTCTTTTACTAGAACATGTTGCCTTATATCTTCCTAACACCTTCTTGGACAAATCTTATAATGACCATGCAAATGAGTTGTCCCATTTTTACTATTGCCTCCAAGCTTTTTATGACAATTACACTCCGCCTCTTCCTCCCCATTTACTTTTACCATTTTTGAAGTGATTCCAAACAACAAATGTTAATTTCTTTTTTACACCAACATTAGAATCAGGGGCTTGATTAGGTGAATCTGAATCATCAACTAAAATTTTATTAGAATTTTGAGTGGGGGATTCAATGGGTGACTCACTTAGAGAACTAATTGGAGTTGATAAAGCTAGAGTTTGAGAGTGCTCAAGTTCAACCCCAATTGGAGATTGGTTGCTACCAATTGATGTCCTCGATTTAGAACTTTCAGCTTGGTTTTCCATATTTCAAAACTGGATGTAAAAGTTAGAAAGCAAAAAAATCCCATCAATTATAAATCTAAAAATAAAAAAAATAACACCAAACATGAATTAAATAATAAGTATATCTGTATATGATGACCTTTGATTGATGAATATCACTGCCAACTTATATCAAATTCAAAAACACAAACCCAATGGTTTATGTGGATTCAGTCAAACCATTAATTATAAGTACAATGAGGTTAATCAATGTGAATTTTTAGAATATGATAAAACTAAAAATTAGAATGACATAAGTCTCTATTACTAGTTGCTTTTCAATTCAGTGATTATTCAAATTATAGAAACAATAAGCAATAAAACTAACATTTTGATAAAATAACATATGGTAACAGGGATAGGGAGATCTGAAGAATTTTTTCATTGCTATCTCTTTGAAATACATTAATCAATAAATTAGAAATTAGGTTATATTACCAAGTTGTCAGTTGCGAGTTTTACAGGAAGCAAAGTTGCTCTTTGGAAGTAGATTCAGATCTGTTTGAGAGAGAGAGTTGCAACTTGCGAGTTGCAAAGTTTCAGATTTGTATCATCTATTTGAGATTTCAAAATTCAGAAATCGGACTTATGAGCAATGAGTTGAGAGAGAGAGAGAGAGAGGCCCATTATAGTGTTGCCTCACCTGAAATCTAGAAGACTGGAGCTAGAAGTATCGACTATAGAAGATGAATAAGAAGAGTAGGGTTTTGAATTTTAGTTGCCACCGCAAGTTCTTTTCTCTATTTTGTGTCTATCAATTTAATTAGTTTATGTCAATCAATAAAAGAGAGTAAAGAGACTCTCGAGAGTTTTTGTCTTTTACTTTTGTTGAGTTTTTGTTATTTGTATAATTGTGTTTAGTTAATTGATAATTAAATATTATATAATATAAATATTATATATATTAATCGGGGTCGGGTCGGGGCGGGGGCGGGGATTGCATTCCCCATTCCCATCCCCGAACTCGATCGGGGATTCAGTTTTAACTCCATACCTAACCCCGACCCTACCGAAGCACTCCCTATACCCAACCCCACCAGGTCGAGGAGCATAGGTACCCATCGGGGAGGGGAAAATTGCTATCCCTACCAAAAATACCCCAATTTACCCCTTTATTCAAAAAGATTCTATTTCGGCCAATCTCATGGGTCTACACACAAACCCACTCTTTGTGGTTAGACCCATCTCAACCCACCATTTTTTTACCCAAAACTACCCACCATTGGATTAGAAACTTGGTTTAACCCCTTGGACTTGGTTTGACTCAAATATTTCTAATTTATGAAAATACCCCAGAATTGCTCAAAAGATACAAAATTGCCCTTTACCTTACCTATAAATACAACCTAATCTTTTCAATTCAAACTAACCTACTGTTCATCTTCTTCTCCACTCGAACCGAAACCCAAGCGGCGAAGATCTCCTCTTCCCCACCTCTGGCCATATTTCCCCTCTTTCACTCACTCACTCACTCACTCACTCACTCACTCACTCACTCACTCTCTCTCACTCTCTCACTCTCTCTCTATTCTTCTTTCTCTTCTTCTTCTTCTTCTTTTCAAATCCCCCTGGGAACATTATTCATCGTCTCTTCCAACCTGACACAACAAAGACAATGGCGCAACGGTAATCCCCTCTCATTTCTGGTCTCTTTTACATACTATCTCCCTCTCTTTCTTATTTCTTCTATTTCTTCTTCCTTATCTTCTTCTCCTTCTTTTTCCTTTGTGGTTTCACTCTCCCCTATCCTTCATGTCGTTGCAATTTTAGGTTGTGGCAGTTTTCTCCACCCATTCTCTCTCTCTCTCTCTCGTTCTCCCATCGAATCTCTCTTTCTTTCTTTCCCCCCTCATTCATTTTTCCTTTTGGTTTTGGCAGTTCAAACGCCTCCTCTCTCTCCCTGTTGTCGATCTGAAAATTCACCGTTGCCACTACAATTTCTAGCAACAACGATGATATACATCTCTTTCTCTTCCTCTCCTTCTCCCCATTTTCTCTCCTCTCCTTTGGCATCCACTCTCTCTATAGCATCCTAATCACCAATCCTTCAAAATCCATGGTTTGTGCATTGTTCATTGTCTTCTCCATTGGTTAGCGGCGGTAAACCACCCCCTTTCTCGATCATTCTCCTTTTGGAAACACTTTAACTTCTATCATATACAAAGGCTACTTTCAACATTAGGAATGTTGCTTGATCGTTGTCCATGTCACTGATTGAACAGTAGCAATCGTAGTAGTCGTTGCTCATGATTCTGTCATTAACTAGCCAACAGAATTTGCATCAGGATGCTATTTTTTTATTTCCATACTAATACAATCCTCGAAGGTTACCTCTCTTTCGATTGTTAGCAGCCCAAAGTCTAAAATTGAAACAGATTGCAACTTCCCATGTCATTGATCATATTCAAGTCACATTTCAATCGGGTAATATTCATCTCCTTTCTCTTTGTCTGGCTTTATCTGTCTTTTGTTGCTTGATACTTCTTCGAATTTGTAACTGGGAGGGGAGAGATCGGGCTGGTTCATCTCTTGTACCTCTTGGTACCAACCCAATTTGTTACTCTTTTTCCTTATTTGATAGGTTTTAAATAGCCATGTTCTGCTTTGTTTTTCATATTATGTTTTAGGAGTAGAATCTATGTTCTTTGTTCTCTGCAATTTCCATTGCAATTTCCTCTATGTTAATTTGGTTAATCTCGTCTTCTCTGAAATCTTTGGATAGCCAGTTGTTTTGATTCAAGCATGTTAGTAGTTTAGGGATAAAATAATATGCTAATTTTTCTTCTTTATGAAATTGTTTATTTCTTCAATTGCTATTGGCAATAAATCAATAAAATGTTAGAGAGGATTTCTTTTATGTTGGCTTGTTCTTGTCATTTACTCAATTTTTTATTTGATTAATTGCTTATTTGGATCTCATGTGGGCCCCACCTATTGGACCCAGGAGAGGGGTGCCTAACCCCTTCCCTCTCCCATTTGAGTCTTACTCAGATTAGTTAGCTAATGCCTCGGGCCTTGGAGTCATTATTGAACAGAAATGATTTTTGATGAAATTACCAGAAGGCCAATTGCCTCCATTTCACTTTCTTGATGGGTGGTGACTCCAAATCCAGCCCACGTGAGCCATTTCCTAATGTTCACAATCATTAACGGTAATCTTACCTTTTGCTTGAAAATAATCTATAAGTGGTAAAGTATGAAGGTGTACCAATCATATGATCATTGGCTCTTGTGTCAATTATCCAAGAATTAGAGGGTGAGGCATGTCACGGAAGTGCAGTACCTAATTTTGCGAAGGCACTAGAAGAAGTATGTGAACCAGTAGGTGTAGTCAAATCTTTTTTTTCAAGATGGAGTAAGATGCCTCTCAATTTTTCCATCACATCAGTGGGTGTCATGAGTAGATGCCAAAGCAAGAGGTTTTCCCTCAAGCAAGTGAGTTTGAGAATCAGGACTAGCTATAGCAACATGAGCATTTCCTTTCTTCCTAGTTTTAAACTTCTTAGGCTTTAGGTAGGGATTTTGTTTCCAATACCTGTCCTTGGTATGCTTTGGCTTATTAAAATATTCACAAAATATCTCTTCAGGTTTACCAAAACTCTGTTTGGACTTTGTGGACAGAAGAGTAGTGTACTCAACTACAAACACTTGCATCATAGCAATTCTCCTACTTTCTCCATCATGCACAAGAGAATATGTTGTTGAGAGTGACAAAATTTCAACACTAAGGACGCCTTGCCTGGTGAAGTCATAATTAACATTCAATCCATTAAGAAAATAAAAAACTTGGTTTTTCTCAATGTACTTCATGTATTTGTTTAGCATCAATAGGATCCTTCCACTCCAAAGCCTTTAAATGATCAATTTCTTCCCAAATTTATTATGAGGAGAAACACATGGCCACCGATTTCTCTCTCTCCCCCCCCCCCCTGTTGCATATTACATGCTTCTCTTCGCAACAAATTATCTTGCTCCCATTTGGAATTATTTGGATCTTTAGGCTTCAGCTTACCTTCCTTACTGGTAATAAACCCAAGCTTACCTCTTCCATTGATTGTAGGCTTAGTTGATTGAGACCACTCAAGAAAATTTGTTCCATCAAGTCTTATAGTAGTAATCTGTCCTCCAACATTGTCATTAATTCTCGAGAGGACATAGGTAGGTACTCAAACATATTTGTGTGAGTTCATCAATCACAACCCCTCTAAGAACACCTTTCACACTAGCACCACATTTTCCCAACACCATTTGAACTCCCAAACACCTTTCCCACAAGTTTAAACACAAGGTACAACAATAAAACCAAGAAAAGAGGTGTTGGTGGCAGAATAGGGGAAGAAAAAATTCTCAAAAATGTTTTAGGGCTCCAAAAAAATCTGGGACTACTTCCTGCAGCCTCCGGAATTTACCATGACTCAAACACAAGAGGTTTCAACAACAACCAACCCCCCATACAAGCATGCAAGCCCTAAACTCCAGATCTAGATTTTTTCCCAATTTTTATCTGAAAAATCCAAGAAAAATAAAAAACTGCTCCAAACCACCATGAAACCTATACCAAAATTCCCCTAAAAACAAGGCGCATCAATGTGCATTAGAAACACATACGGATATCGCTGACTGTATAGATTGTTGACGTCAACCGACGACATGTTGACCTTAGTCGGTTTGTTTGTGAGTCGCGACTAGTAGCAGTTGGTTTCCTTCATTGTACAACACTTTGATACCAACTTTGAAGGTTTAGAGATGGAGAAGAAGAAGACATTTTTGTTGTGAATGCTTCGTGTGTTATTGTTTACACCATGAAACCTTTCATTTAACCTTTAAGCAAAATTACAAAGGGGCCCTTGAATAGGCACCCAAATACAAAAAAAAAAACATAAAAGGACATAAATGCCCTTACACTCTCAACATGGGGGTTGATCCATATGACCGTTTCACTCGAGAAGGGATCCGTAGGCATATAGGCATAGCATTTGTTAGGGTTGAAGTTGTAAATAATTGTACCATTATTGGAAAGGTGGTCCTCATTTAGATATCAAATTGAGTCAAATATGTTTTGGAATTGGAGGAGATGATCAGGGGTGGTCACTTTTAATCCCTAATTACATTGTGAGAACTATTTGTTTTGATTAAAAATCTGTATTAAGTGCACCGTTTATATTTAAAACCTCTAAATTAATTGTGACCTAGATATTGATGACTTGCTATAAACTTGGATTACATTACTATTGCTTTATTAACATCTTTATTAGTAACAGTTGGAGTTGGACTCTAATTAATGTTGTTATTTATGTACTCTATGTTTATCGTGCTTTGCTTTAATAATGGAAGTGTTTTATGTATTTGTTATGCAAATAGTAGATGCCTATAAGTTGTTTATTTATAGCATGGAATGGAAAGTGTGGTAAAGATGGTTTCTAGTAGAGATATAGAAGGATTATATGCCGGTAATAGAAAAGATGCCCATAAGGGTAAAGATGTATTATCCATCTCTCATTGTGTCAAACAAGAGTGATCGATGTCAACAAGCAAGGTAGAATGATGCTATGGACAAAGTGTTGATTGAGTTACTTGCTGATCAGGTAGCATCACTACTGGAAAAATGGGTTTTAACAATGGATAAATCCTTTGCTAAAAAACCCAATAAACCGTTGTTAAAACCTTTAGTAATTGTTTAGCAACGATTTTTTGTCCAAAGAGGATTTTGTCATGCCTAAAAGTTTTAGCAATGAATTGTGTACACCGTGGTTAAAAGTATGGATATAGCCACGGTTTTGACCGTTGATAAAACCCAATAAACCATTGCTAAAACCTTTAGCAATGGTTTAACAATGATTTTTTGTCCAAAGGGGATATTGTCATGCCTAAAAGTTTTAGCAATGAATTGTGTACATTGTGGTTAAAAGTATGGATATAGCCACGGGGTTGACCATTGCTAATTGCGAAGGCTATTGAAATGGTTCAATATGTACCATTGTTATAGGTTTATTTAGACACAGTATAAACTATGGCTAAAAATCATATGAAGCAATTGAACAATTGGTAATAGAAACGATTTTAAATAACGACTGTAGCTAAAATTCTATATATTGTCACGGTTTTTTGTGCCAATTGTGGCTATAAGTTGTTTATTCCTAACATACCAACACTTTTTTTTTATGTTTTTAGCAATAGTTACAACAAAAATTGTTTCTAGATGACTTCTAGAAAAACTATTGAGACAACTTACTTTCACATGTGCCTGTATATTGGAGAAAAAAATATTGTACCAATAATATATTTGAAATGATACATACAATTTACAAATAAATATCATCTTATATGAAACACACAATTTATGTATTTAGTATTGATTCAATAGTCAACATTACATGTCTTTTCATTAGATAATTACAAAATATAAAATATAGAAAATTAATAAAATATCTCCATCATTGCATTTAAAAAATGTTAAATAAGTATTGATATCAATAACAAAGCATATTAATTCATTAATAAATTAATGTAAGAGATTCTTTAGTTTTCAAATCTTATTTACATGAGATTCTCAATAAATTTAATGTGCAAATAGAAGCAACATTACTAAATTTGTTTCCAATCTTCTTAATGGCCTTGCAACAACTTGACACTAGTGTCAGTACAAAGTTGCTTATCCACAAGAGGCAAAATGAAGGTTTAAATCTACAACACTTGTGTTAGTAACTAATGAGGAAAGAACTTGGGCATAGGCCATCTAGTGAACATTGGAGAAAAGAAATAAGAATAGATATGCATCAATCATTCTTCTTTACATGATGTTATACTCACTACAAAAGACAAAGCAAGAAACACCCATTTTCCATTAGATCCTTCAAACAGCCAGGAGTCCCAATAATATCTAGGTTACCACATGGAAAATCAAACTACATAAGATTGTATGGTAGAAATTCTAGTATCATGCAAAGCTTAAGAATAATTTTATCAATGTCAAAGAAATAAAAATCATTAGTAACTAAGGCCAAGTTAAAATAAAAGCCAACCCAAAGAATTGAACAGCCAACCAATAAAATACTAGAACCCACAAAATAGTTCAAAGTTTTGAATCCAAACTCACTATGTACTTTATCTTTTCTTTTGTATAAGAAGCTATGTATATATTTAATAATAGCATACACAAATTAGTTTCAATGGGGATATTTCTTGGTATACCAGTAAAATCCCAAGCCAATAAGTATATGTGAAAATGCATGTTCAAGTTTGAGAGTGGCAACTTTGAACTTTGTGTAGGAGAAAAAAGCCAAAGGTCAGGTTTGTATCCAGTGTACCCATCCCAAGACCCTAGATAGCGGGGACTATCATTGGGTAATGGCCCTTATAAATAGGTCAGTTCTCAAAGTAAATGCACTATTGAGTATGGATCATATGACAAGCAATTAATCCTTGTTGGGCTTGTAGATACAAGACCACCCACATTTTGATGTTTTCCTTCTCTTGTCTTTCCATATACTAGAAGCATCATTATCACAATTCAAGTGAGTTGTTCCTTTCACTATAGGAGATGCCATATATAATAAGACCACCCACATCTTGATGTTTTCCTTCCTATTATTCAGTTTGCATCGACTAGGACAAGATGATCATTACTCCCTTAGGCTCAGATTGGAAGGAGTACAAATACAAATATGTATAGTGCAAATACATACAAAATTATACAAAATACAAGGTTTTGCAGTCTACAAATTTGTATTTGTACTACTTCCAAACTGAGCCTTAAGAAGTTATATGGTCATAATCATCTCAAATAAATCATTCATATATGCAAAAACATAAAACTATAACACTCTTAAGCAAGACAAAAAGGGGAAAATATCATTTACATCTATGTGGAAGGATGGTTGTGGCTACCCTCTTTCTTCCACATGTGTTGATGCAACATGTGAGAACAAATACACTATTGATCCACAATGTCTTCTACCAGTTGCAAAATTTATGAATTCCATAACAAGGCACTTCTTTAATCGACTAATTTCCAAAAACACATTGAACATGCCTTAAATGTCATTTGCATCTATATGGCAGGAGAGTATAGTGGCTACCCTCCTTCTGCATGCGTTGATGTAGAATATGAGAACAAACACATTTTTTATACAAAAGTATTTCCCTAATCATAAATGGGGATGGGGCAAGGGTAGGGAAAATATTTTTGCCTTGAATTGGGGACAAGGTGGGGACAGAGTATGCATATAATTCCCCAAACCCAATAGTAAATTAGTAAACTATCTATAGATTTAATATTGATTTTTAAAATATTTCTTAGTTTTCCTAAATTCTTAAAATCCTAAGTTCCCATAATTGCATTTATAAATATGCCAAATTGTCACAATCCAATTCTTAAAATACCCTCAAATTGTCATAATCTTATTTGTAAAATATATATAAATTAGATTAGGTGATTGCCTTGGGATAGGGAAAATTTGGGGATTCCCTGTCCCTGAGGGGGAGTGTGCCCCACTCTGAACCCACCCTGCCACTAGGGTGCTCCGCCCTAAACCCACCTCGTTTCCATTCTTAGTCTTTGCTTTAGTTGAATGAAAATTCTTAACAAAACAAGAAATCAAAGGCCTATGTTGAAGCATGTTAAAAGTAGTCAAATACATGTTAAAAGTACTACAACCTTGAACCTATTTCAGAAAAACACATCCCATAACCAACTTTTAAAGAATTAGGAGAGATGTCAATTTCAATGCCACCTCCAATACATGATGCTTACTCCCTTTGGATGAAGCTTAGTATGGGTCCTGTGGCAAACTTAGTGTGGCTCATCCAAAACTATGGTTGGGTTTTGTTCTTTACTCATGTGACAAACCTAAGAAAATTTGTAGGACTTTTCAAGAGGACTAGAATAATAGTTGAAGAAGATTATATTAAGGAGGTGTTCTTCAATATGAGTTTTTTTTTTTGTTATTATTTCAAGAAAATCAAGCCCATAAAATGATTGAAAAACATTTTTCTTAGACAAAACACATTAAACATATTATTGGTTAGAAAGCATATCCAGATAGGCAAGCTTCCTAGATGACCCCTCATATTAGAAATCATGTCCGTACAACTTGCATCAAATGAAAAATTCATGTTTAAATTTTGACTTTTGAGTTGTTTTGCATATGATCAATACTCAGACACAATATTTTGTAAATATGTTCATTGGATAGCTTTTAGGGGTCATTGCTTGGTGCAATGGTAAAATCTCCAGCTGATGTGGTGGTACAAGGTACTACTTAATCCTAAAATCTCAATAGAAGGAAAATCAGAGAACAAAAGTAGATAATTCATTACAGCTTGTTGAGAATCATAACCAATAAGTAATATATCTTATATAAAACTTAATATATTCAAGAAGAAATTTCAAGGACAAAATCATGCAAACATGGACATGTAAAAGAGCAGTAGAAATATCTCAAATCTAATGCTAATAATAATAAGGTTAAAGCATAAGAAAGCACACCACTGATTCCAACACTTGCCTTGACTCTACTCCATGATTCTAAATAAAATAAAACATAGTAAAATGAAGACTTAGAAATTAATGCAACACATGTCCAAACACAAAAGATTAATATGTTCTGATTACTATACTCAGGCAGGACTGATAACCAAGAAGCTAACCAAGCAACAATACAATGGATCAACATTTCAAGACTTTTAAATTGATTAGATGGAAAACCTGAATCTCTTCTAATTCTTAAACCATTTGCAAAGGATTTAACCAAAAACTTCCCATCAGCCCTCCATTTCTAGGTCCATTGATCACTTGATTGTGGATCAATACATGCACTATTACATCTCTCCTAATTCTTTAAAAGTTGGTTATGGGATGTGTTTTTCTGAAATAGGTTCAAGGTTGTAGTACTTTTAACATTCTCCAACATAGGTTCTAGGTCCATTGAGCACTTGATTGAAAATATGAAACAAATACAACCATGTAGATTATGATGGTAAATGCCGATTCAAAATTCTTAAACAAAAGAAAAAAGTACTTCTTAACTTAATAAACTCTTAAGGCTTATTTGTTTGCTCTTTCAATACAACCATGTAGATCATGATGGTAAATGTCAATTCAACATTTTTAAACAAAAGAAAAAAAATACGTTGCAAATTAATAAACTCTTTGTGAGCTCTGGAAAGCTCATGGTTGGCTCAAAGAAATGGAGTCACCACCCATTTTTTTAGAGGAAATGGACCTTCTTTCTAGATTCAAAAATTCGATTTATTGGCTTTGATAGTGACTCCATTATCTACAGAAAAAGACACACAACCAAGAGATTCTAAATCCGGAGGGATTGGGAGAGGAAAGGCGTTAGGCACCCCTCTCTCTAAGGTGTTGTATCAGCCCAATACGGGAGTTTTCTAGGCTCTATTTCATGCAAAATACAACAGAAATGGTTATTGGAATTTCTGAAATTTGGAGAAACATGCTCTTAACTTCTCCTAAGACTGATTTTGAGGTGATGTTATCGGGTCTTAAGTACTAACTTCCTTAAGACCCCTGCCTCTCTACCTCTATTCTCAGTCTAGAAGAAGTCAAGAACAATGATTCTCCAATGTTTCAGAACTTCAAGCAACAAAAAAAGCACAAACTCGAGCTATAGATAAGGTGAGAGGCTTAACTCTCGTATGTGACCTTGATAACAATATTCTAGCAATTGAAATGATCAAAAGAGTAGTTGAATGGGCTTAATAGAGGTTTGATATGGATGAATGCTTGGAGATTTCGAGAAAATTTCAGATCTAAAACATAGATGGTGGTTTTGAAGTTTACAGTTCAGATATCTGGGGGTTTCTCATGAATAGAAGTTTTACGAAGGTTGTGTAGTGTTTCTAAAATCTCTCATCTTCAGATCCCCACCCAAAGTTCTCTTAAAATCCCCCTTAGTTTTTTTTCTCTAGCTCAAGTTAGGTTTGTATTTAAAGAGAAGAAGAGGGGAAGAGTTTTGAAATTCACCCGATCAGAAAGCTTGGACTTAAAGACAACATTTTCATAAAATGGGTAAAGATTTTTTAAAGGAAATGGTGTCCAGTCAAGCTTTATTTTTTGGCGAAAGGTTTTCTTCATTTTGGGGGTGATTTTCACGGGTTTTATGCATCCAATGGGAGCTTGGGGCGTGTTGAATGTTGCAGTCCCGTATCTTTGGGTTTTGGGGCTTTTTGGGTCTATTAGGCTCAACTTCATAGGTCCAATTGTTTGAATAGGTCAAGAATGGGTCTGACACTAGCCATCACACTTTTGAGGTTTCAGATTAGGACAGATGAGGCGACGATTCGATCTGGTGCGTCAAAATGGCATTTTCATAGTATATTGGTCAAACGAGCGGATTATGTCATGAAATTTGATGTGCTAGGGTTTTTGGGTCTTTGGACACAGTGGTGAGGTCTAATTGGTCAAATAGGGTTGGGATGATGGAGATCTACAGTTGCCAAATTTGGATCAACGAGATTTGTTGAAATAATATCTTTGCTTGGTGAAGGGTCAAATGTGGGAATTTTGGGATGAAATTTGGTGGGTAGGCATTTTTGAATGCACTAAATCTGATGAAGGTGATGAATCTTTGATTAGAGGTGTGGATTGATAGATTTGGTTTGGGTCAATGGTTTATCAATCAACATGATAGTTCGAAATGGAATCTTACTTTTTTAACAGTCAAATGGATGAATTTGGTTATGAAATTTGATGTGCTAGGGCTTTTTGGGTTTCCAAACACAATGATTAGGTCTAATTGGTCAAATGAAGTTGGGAAGATGGATGATAAGTTCTAATTAATAAGATTTACTGAAATCGGATCTAGGTTTGATAGTGGGTCAAATAGGAGAATTTTGAGCTAAAATTTGGTGGATATGCACAGGTTATGGTGAGAAGTCAAGTGGATGGTTTTAATCTAAGAAAGAAATGGTTATTCTAGGTTTTCTAAATTTAGTTGTGCATGACCGTCATAATGAAATTTGGATGCTTTTGAGGTTGATCATTGTAGACTTGTAGTGGGATTCATTAGTTGATTGTATCTTGATGATCTTGAGGCAATGGATGCATTGGATCAGGGCCATTAGAAAGGAAGTTGGTTTGATGAATGGTGGATGTGTGACTAATTTATAGTTTCTTAAGTTTGTAGGCCATATTTGATTGGACGTCGATGTTGGTTTTGAGGTTTTCATTTGTCCTCTGGATTGTGTCAAAAGAGGGAGTTTTTTGGCTTTGTATAGTCTTAATTTGATCTAGTTGTGATTCCAAGTTTTGGGGTCTAAAAGGAGGGTACGAAGAAATATGGTAAAGGGATTGAGCAAAAATTGGGTGTTTACACTCTTAAAGCCTATTTGTTTGCTCTTTCAAAATAGATATTTCATGTCTAGAATACCTACCAAGACTAAAAAAATACCTAACTCCTCTTGCTAAATTTTTAACTAACCTAACCTGCTAGTGACCTCAACAATGAGGACCTTTGTAGGATTGTCCTATAAATCTATGTACTCCTGGAATGGGGATTTTGTGAAGCGAGTCTCTTCCTCTAGAAATTAGGTGTTAGGAACTCATAGGACTTTAGGAGACATTCAAATGTTGCCTTAAAGAAATTGCCTAGTGTTTTCATGGATTCGTGAAATGATGCAAAGACATCTTCAATACCAGCAAACCGTAGAACTTTCTTTGGAACCCTAGCAGCAATGATTCGAACACCACGAGGAGTTGGCACCATCTGCATTGTAATAGAACTACACTTACCAGTAACCTTGCACATCATAGTGTGAGGCTTCCCGATCTTGTTCCCCCAATAACTCTTCCTAACTGGAATCACCGACAACCTTGCAAGGATAATGGCACCATGAATGGCAATGGCAACTTCTCTATTGCATTTCATGCCGAGCCCGACATGACCATTACCATCACCGACAACCATGAAGGCCTTTGAATTGAGTTCTTTGACCAGCATGGGTCTGTTTTTGGACTGACATGATTAAATTGCTGCAAATTTAGTGAAAAACGGTCCTCTTATAGTGGGTATCAATGCAATTTTCATGCAAACATACATGGAGTACTTCTAGTGGGATATGGTTTTGAAGGTTATTGTCCCCTCTGAATGAAAGACAAGCCGTACTGGATCATAAAGAATTCCTAAGGGGAGAGAATGGCTACTACAAGATATGTAGGGGCTGCAATGTTGCAGAATGCGAGCATTACCATTCCCTTGCAAAACTCAATACCCAAAACTTACACCTCTGTTTCATCTTCTTTAGGAAGAAGATGATGAATGATGTTTTCTTTTGAAGTGTAATTTTGACATTTTCAAAAGTTTTAAGTCACTCATGATGTCGCATGATACACATAACTAACAGTTGGTTAATAGTAGGTATTAAGTTGGCACATTTTGAAAGTTTAAGTACTACATTAGAATGGCATTCTGAAGTTCGGGGACCAAAGTTAGACTAGGGCCAAAGTATAGGGTACTAATATGCAAATTTTCCTATTTATTATTTAAAACTTATTTTGATGGAAAATAGCTTTACAATGGTTTTATGTCCCATCCAATTCTCATAAATTGAAAATTTTAACACTAAATTTATTGATTACTTGTTAGAGTTGAGCATCATGGTTCATTTTTGCTTAACAAAATTCGTGCATGCACAGGTCCCCACAAGTAAGTACTTAAAATAAGTGATCCCAAATAGGGGCAACAAGCATAGCCATGACCCTAGGAATGGCATTGGGTAGGGTTCCGTGCAAATTGCCCTATCCATTCCCAAACCCACCTAGGTACCCATGATTCCAAACTTGTTAAACCCGTTTAAATTTTCCTCCCAATTTCCTAACCTCGTCGTGTCCCAAACCTGTTAAACCTGTCCCACCCGATTATCATATGATCAAATTAAAATTTTCTTCAAGTTCAATATTAAAGTATGTAAAAATGTTCTTTTAAGTATGTTTTCCTGCATTGAACGATAGTAGTCAGCCTAGCTAGATTGGGTGTGACCATGTGGGTAGGGCATTCTTGTACAAAAAAAAAAAAAAGTTCAACATCTTTAGTAGTTTTTTGTTATTGGGCTATATAAATACTTCCTTGTGTACTGTTGTACATCTTTTATGTATAATACTTTCTAATATCAACGATACAATTCCATTTACCTTCTAAAAAATCTAAAATAAAGAAAGAAAATGAAATAGAAGGTATTGTGAAGTGGGTTATAATTTTGTTCGTCCTTGTTTTTTAGAATCATAGTCAAGTATAATGTAATCTTTTAGAAGACAAATTACTCATGAAGAAACTGAAGAATATTTGATAACAAAGCCAATTCCTATGAAGACTTGGAAATATGTATCCTTAATATGATTAATTTGTGGGTTTCTCACTTCAAAAGCCTCTACTTGTATCTCTGTTGGAGATCTCAAGTGGAACCTAATCAAGATTCTAATCTCTTCACCAACTAGCCAAAATCACTATTTGGTCCATTACTCAACAAGAAAAACGAAATGGGTCCAAAATTGGAAAATTTGTAGTGTGTTTTTCTGTTTACCATGTATTTGCATGCAATATAGCCTTCTTTAGAAAGAATGGGATTGTTTGTAGGTCTTTTATGGTCCTTTTGTTGTCGTAGACTCCAACTTATTGAAAGATTCAAAATCTAAGGCTGCAAATTTATTTGAGCATCCAAATTAAGGTAAAACAGTAGAAGTAATTGAGCAAAAAATTATAAATCTTTGGTGCCAAAGGTTTTGGATAAATCAAAATTGTTAGACAATTGACATGTCAAAAAAAAAAAACTAGAACCCTAAGCCAATAGTCTTTTGGGATTGCAATCATTTAAAAAGTATCAATATTGATCTTTTTATGCTAAAGATGAATTTAAGGAGAGCTTGCACAATTGCTTGTGTAGCTACAGATGCATATAGCAAAGTATTAGAGGTTAAAGCTTATTTTATTATAATTACCTCCACAAACTTGGCTAAGGCTTGGGTTGTGTGGAAAGACCATAACATTGCTTTAAATTATAGGGCTCATCTAATCACTATAAAAGGGGACTCTCTCTTTGTCATTTCGTGCCTCAAGAGGAAGACCGCCACACCATGGAGACTCAAGACTATTTTGGAGGAATGTTGGAAGGTTTGAGAGTTGTTGATTTGTAACTTTAACCTCCTCCTTGCTTTAGCTATTATTTGTGGGGATGATGTGTGGGTGGGGAAGAGTTACCCCTTGTCTTGTATAGCTCCTCCTAGTTTTCACAAAAAAAAAAAGTGGCCAAGTGATCATAATGAGTGCTCAGTGTTGGCAACTGCTAGTGGCCCAAAAACAATGGATAGTCGTGGTGCAAAAACAACAATATGTTCACCTTCTAGACTTTTAGTCTTCTAGATTTTGTATTAGTTGGATGCAAGCAATAAACCAACAAATGTACTCTAGAAAACATTAGATAATTTGCAACAGTAACAAGCTTTTACTTTTTCCCAAAAAAAAAAGAAAAGAAAACAATAACAAGCTTTTCTTGGTGGTCAACAAGATGACAATGGATTTAGGTAAGCTTGTTAGAGTTTTCTTTATACTTTTTTTTTTTTTACTTCACAATTGGGAGAGCAATAGTCACAATGCAATAAAGTGTTTTTCTCTAGTTCTTTCTATTTTGGTTATTAGTCATGACTCATGATATGAGGAGATGAATAGTCCTATCTTCCACCCAAGGTATGGTTGTGACTTTCCATTTTGGTACTAACTCCTTGTCTTTTGTCTCTATCCTAAACTCCCAACTAGCCATATTTCCACAGTTGCATCCTATTAAAGGGGTGAATAATGGAGGGAAAATAGCTTCAAAGGAAGAAGAGGAGGTGGGAGAGAAAATTTGGGCTGATAGAAACTTTTCTGGAAGAAATGGAAATGAAAGAAGTTGAAACAAGAAGTTGGGGTAGGATTCTAGAGGATGAGATAGCAGTTGGAAACGTGTAGATAGGGGAGGTAGAGAAAGAGGAGGGAGGAGGACCAAATGAAACTGATAAGGAGGACTCGGTTGCACAGTTTGTTGAGCAAATGGACTATAAAATAAAGGATCCAAATGAGTTGAAGGTATTTTTCAAGAAAGGAAAGGTAGAAAGAAAACCAAGAAAGAGGAAGTTGAGTGAGTCAGAAAGGCTATGGCAAGATGTAGAAGAAGATAAGGAGTTCAATGAGAGAAAGGGCAAAAGGACAGGGACAATTAAAAAGAGGACAGGTAAGGGTTTTTTTAGAAAGTGGTGATGAAGATTCTCAGTTGGAATGTTTGGGAATTAGGGGGGCCAGGAAAAGGCCTTTAATAAAAGAAGTATAAGAAGAGAGGATCTAGATTTGGTGTTGATTCATGAGTCTAAGTTGATGGAGTTTGATAGGAGATGGGCTAGATCGGTGTGGAAATTAAGGGTCATCAATTGGGCTTTTTGTCCTTCGTGAGGAAGGTCAGGAGGTTTAGTGACAATGTCGAAAGAAGAGGTTTTTGATGGAGTGGAGAAGTTGATTGAGAAGATTACTGTTTGTATCAAGTTAAGACACAAGGTAGATGGCATTGAGTGGGTATTAACTAATGTGTATGGTCCAACTGGTTATAGAGAAAGAAGTGAACTTTCGGAGGAATTAGGAGACATTAGAGAACTTTGGGAAGGCCCTTGGTGTTTAGGAGGAGATTTCAATGTCATTAGATTCACAAAGGAGACTAATATGGTGAGGAGAGGTGGTAGTACTAGCATGAGAAGGTTTAATAGCTTCATAAACAGTTTTGAGTTGAAAAAGGTTCCTCTGCTACATGGTCTATTTACTTGGTCCAATCTCCAAGAGAACCCTTTATGCTCTAAGTTGGATAGATTTTTATTCACAGCAGATTTGGAGGAGCACTAGGGGACTATTACTTCTAGAGCATTGCCTAGAGTAACATCAGATCATTAACCTATTACCTTAATGAGA
This sequence comes from Nelumbo nucifera, assembly GCF_055504915.1. Taxonomy (NCBI): domain Eukaryota; kingdom Viridiplantae; phylum Streptophyta; class Magnoliopsida; order Proteales; family Nelumbonaceae; genus Nelumbo; species Nelumbo nucifera. Next base: position 75,021,220 of record NC_142650.1, on the reverse strand, counting down.
GAGGATATTGGTATTAGAGGGCCCACTCCTTTCAGATTTGAGAACATGTGGCTATGTCACCCTGGGTTTATTGAGTTGGTGGAAATTTTGTGGAATGACACTAACCCTAGTGCTATTTGGGAGGGGATGAAATTTCATTGGAAGTTGAAGGAGTTAAAAGGGATTATTAAGGAGTGAATATTCTACTATTTGGAAAGATTGAAGAGAGAAAACATGAAGTGATCAATCAGATTGAGGAGTTAGATGCCAAAGAAAGGGGAGGCAATTTTTAAGTGAGAGACAAACAAGAAAGATGGAAGCTCAGGAAGCAACTATTAGACATCCTATTTAAAGAGGAAGTCAGCTGGAGGCAAAAGTCTAGACATAAGTGGGTGAAAGAAGGTGATAGAAACACCATATTTTTTCATGCAATGGCCAATAGTAGAAGAAGGAAAGATTTGATTTCTAAATTGGAGATAGATGGGGTGTCAATATCTCAACAGGATGAGATTGAGCATTTTAAGTCTTTATTAGAAGGCCTTTAAACCAAAGAATCTGGGTGGAAGGGTTAGATTGGCCAAAATTGTCCGAGGAGAAGATGTGGCTTGAAAGAAATTTTGAGTTAAAGGAGATAAGGGAAGCAATTTTTTCAATGGATCAAGCTAAAGCACCAGGACTGGATGACTTTACCATGGCTTTTTACCAAGATTGTTGGAAGATATTAAAGGAGGATATCATTAAAGTGTTTTTTGAATTTTCCCAGAGGGGAGTAATAAATCCGAGGTTGAACTCAACTTTTATTGCTTTGGTCCCAAAGAAAGTGGGAGCTAGTCATCCAAGAGACTTTAAACCCATCGGTTTGGTTAATAGCTTGTATAAAATCATTGCAAACGTTTTGTCTAGAAGAACTAGAGAGGTTCTTCTGGAACTAATCTCACAGAACCAGGGGGCTTTTGTTGGAAATAGGCAGATTGTGGATCAAATTCTAATTGCCAATGAGTGTGTGGAGGATATGCGGAGAACAAGGAGGAAAGGGATTGTGTGTAAGTTAGATTTAGAAAAGGCTTAAGATATGGTTGATTGGTCATTTTTTATGGAAGTGTTGGATTACCTTGGTTTTGTGGAGAAATGGTGTAAATGGATCCTGGGTTGTATAGAGACTTGTCATTACTCCGTCATGGTAAATGGAAAGGCAGCGGATCACTTCCCAGCTATTAGGGGAATTAGACAAGGGAACCCCCTCTCTCCATTTCTTTTCACCTTGATCACTGAAGTGTTGGGGAGGCAAATTAGGAAAGCAGATTCAAGAAGTCTTGTGAGGGGATGGAGAGTTGGAGAAGATATCATTCCTATCACCCACTTACAGTTTGATGATGATACAATTCTGTTTTGTGAGGGAGAGGATGTGAGATGGGCTAAAAACTTGAAGTTGGTAATTCAAGTGTTTAAACAAATGTCAAATATGAAGGTGAACTTCCAATAGAACTGTGTGGTGGGGATCAATATGGAAGAAAGAGCTATATTGGAGAGGGTTGAAGCTTTGGGTTGTATGGTGTCTCAATGGTTGCTGAACTATTTGGGGATGCCCTTAGGGAATAATCCGAGGAAAGAGAGCTTTTGGAGACCCGTAATTGATAGATTTGTTAAGAAGCTATCCTCTTGCAAGAAGAATTATTTATTCCTAGGTGGTAGAATTACTTTGATTAAGTATGCATTAACTAGTTTGCCTGTGCATTACTTATCGGTTTTTAGGATCCCAGTGAAGATAAGTAGGAGTTTGGAGAAGTTGATGAGAGACTTCTTGTGGGAACCAAGGGAGGAGAGAAAGGATCACAGGGTGAATTGGGAACTAGTCTTTAGGAGCAGGGTTGAGTGAGGGTTAGGTTTAGGTAACATTTAGAGGAAAAATGAAGCCATGTTGGGGAAATGGTTGTGGAGGTTGGGAAGTGAGAGGGATAAACTATGGACGAGGGTAATTTTAAGTATTCACGGTCAGGCAGATGATGATTGGGACACTGGGACTTTGGTAAGGTCTATTGGTGCCTCTCCTTGGAAATCTATACATGCCATTCTTCCTTCCTTTTTGCAGCACATCAAGTATGACCTCTGCTGGGAATCATGGAAAGTTTTGGGAGCACATTTGGTTGGGTGAGATACCTTTGAAAGACCAAGTCCCTTCCTTGTTTTCACTCTCCCGATGTAAGGGCAAGGTTGTGTCTAGTTTTCTAGTTCCTTCTAAGTCTAATTTTGGGTTTGATTGGGATCTGGGCTTAGAAGAGGCTTAAGGGATGTAGAGGTTAAAAATGCCATGAGTCTGGTTTAGATCTGAAGGATGGGATATCCATCACATGGACGCCCAAGTCTTGCGGAATGGACTGGGCGAATTTCAAAAAAATTTCTCCCATCTTTGCAAGGAATCGAATTCCCTATTTTAGAAAAACATACTTTTCAATGATCAATCTTGAACCATGAACCAAACCAGATCTGAACCAAAAGGAGTAGGAGGGAGGATGTACCTGATACGGAGAATTAGTATCTCCCAATGGAGGTGTTCACGCCCAAGGAAGGATCCAAAGACTTCTCCCACTGAAGATGGCGCAGTGCAAGATGGAGTAGAATCAGCAATGTTCTTCAAAAGAACTTGACCCTTCGCAAGAATCAACTGGATGGCTTGTAAATACAGCTCCAGTCAATCTTTTCCCAAAAGATTGGTATCAAGATCAGATCTTGATTTCTCCCAAGAACTGGAGATTGAACTAAAGGTAATGGCGGCGGTAGGAAGGAGGCGGTAGGAGAGATTTTGCAGAGGTTGCAGAAATCTCTCTTCTGTGATTTCAGCTCTGAAGACAAGAGTCTTAGATTGCATTTCTAAAGGCTGTCGCCCCCTCCTCGTTTTATAGATTTAAAGGGATCAGCTCCTAATCCTATTAGGAGCTGCTGATCCAAATTATATTTGGATTAGAAGTCCCTTTAAGTGATAAGGGAGAACCCTTATCTTATCTGTAGATCAGATCAGCCATCTCCTAATCTAATTAGGAGGCTTCCAGATCTAAATCTTATTTAGATCTTGGACTCTCTAAGTGGATAGGGTCTAGGCCCAATCCTATCAGTTGATCCATCTCAGAATTCGCCCCCTTTAATTGATTGATCAAATCAGCCCAATTCGAAATGGGCTTAAGGCCCATTTAAGGTTATGTACTCACTTAGCCTTCCAAACTGCTGCCCAGTTGAGCTTCCTTGTATGGCGTGGGACCCAAACATTGATCTACACATCAGCCACATGGGTTCAGCCCAGCCTTTGTTACAAGGCCTGGCCGAATACACTGTTATGGACAGTGCACCCCTTGAAACCCATCTTATGGGCTCTTAGGGACAACACTTACCCTAAGTGGTCCCTGGGCCAAGCCACCTTGTAACACCCAGGGACTGTGGGCAGATGCAAGATTAGCCCATCAGGTATTATCCTCAATGGTCTTACACTTAACCTCTCAGCCCAAAATGATCAAACATTGCCCGACAAGGGAGGACCTCTCCCTCGACTGCAAGGAACAGTGTTGCACTCTCTGCTTACATGGATCCCGAGAATTAAAAAACTTTTGCAAATTATTTCGAAACCATAACATATATATATATATATCTTTATATAAATATATTTTGCAAAACAAAATCTCAATAATTGAAATCGGCTGCTGGTTGTCTTGGTTTCCATCAGAGAGAGTGCATCCCCGATCATTACCTTTGTCTGACAAAGGAGCTGATCCTGTCACTATGATCACCCACTCAGATGAATTCTCGGACTGTCCCAACATACCTAAGTTTTGACCCCTGCTAAGGATCTCACTGATTGGTACATCAAAGACAGCCCAATTCGACACCTAGTGTAGTATTATAATCGAGTCTAGGGGTTAGGTGTAACTTTCTAGTTTTGCTCATCTATCTCCAAGGTCCAGGGCAATACTGGAAATCTGATCCGGTTCAAAGGTTCTATTAGTCCTACACTGCATGTGCTTCGGGTCTCACTCTAGTAGCTGAGACAAGCCACCCTAACAGTTGGCAGCACACCAGTGTCAACCTTGGTAGGATAAATCTCCCCAGACTTTCCCAATGGCTATGAACATTCTAAACTAACACAAGTCTCATTAAGTGTTCAGTTTAAGGGTATTACACAGAAACACACCACAGGAACATGAATCTAATGTGTACTTTATTCATTTATAATAAATTCACAATGTACATATTTCTGATTGACCTAAGGGCATACAATTGTCTAACAAGATCTTAAACCAAGTGGTGTTGGATCCCTTTGAGAGGGATAAGAGATTGTGGACCCTAACTCCCTTTGGAACTTTCTCTTGTGCCTCTTTCTTCCAGTCCCTACTGCCTTCATCCAGTCCATTTGCACAAAACTTTCTAGTTAAGGATGTTTCAGGTGAGCCGATTTCTCCAAGGATTGGAGCCTTTTGTTGGGAAGCCTTCCTCAGAAGATGTAATACTTGTGACATACTCCAAAGAAAAAGGCCTTTTTGGTGCTTGTCTCGGAATTGATGCATTCTTTGCAAGGCTAATGGTGAAAGCTCCTACCACTTATTAGTTTCTTGCCCCTTTGCTATTGATCTTTGGGAATGGTTTCTTTCTTCTTTTGGTTGCAGGTGGACCCCACTACCAAACATTCAAAGTTTGTTTAGCCCTTCATTCTTTGGTTTGCCAAACAAAAGGGGAAGGATAATGTGGAGATGTGTGAGGGTTGTTGTTTGCCGAACTCTTTGGGAGGAAAGGAACACCAGAATTTTCTCTGAAATTGAAAGAAGTAAAGAATGCCTTATTGAAGTAGTAATAGTGAGGGTGGTACATTGTTTGAAATCCTTGGACCTGTTTGTTGATATTTCTACAAATATGTTGTTGAATAGCTGGCTGGAGGTGGCAAATTCTGCTCCTGCTCGCTCTTTAGTTTGTCCTATGTGGTCACCACTAGGAAGTGGACTAATAAAACTAAACTTTGATGGAAGTAGTGAAGGAAATCTAGGTCCATCAGGTGTAGAAGGGGTTTTCAGAGATGAGGATGGGAAGGTGCTCGCTTTGTATTCAAGTTCTATTGGGTTTGGAGACTCTCTCAAAGCTGAGGTCTATGCAGTACTGGAGGGTATAAGGAAGTCTAAGGAACTGAATATACAAAAGTTAGTCATTGAAAGGGACTCAAAACTAGTCTTATGTTGGTTACAAGAAGGTAGTGGACTTTGGAAATATGCTAATGAGAGGAGGGAGATTAAGTGGCTAAGTAGAGGAGTGGAAATTAAGTTTTAGTGGGTCAAGAGAACGGCAAATGCATTTGCTGATGCTTTGGCAAAGTAGGGGGTGGGAAGGGATCAATTGTTTTGGGTTGTTTTGTAACTTTTTCTTTTTTGTTATCTTCCTAGAGAGAGTTAAGCCTGTTTATCTCTCTTTGGAGCGTTGTAACTAACTTCTTTTTAATTTAATGATTTCTAATTGTTGATAAAAAAAGATTGGTTTGATGTTTAATCAATTCACACTCCTAAAAATCTCTATTTTTTGGTAACCAATAAGTTTCTAATTTCAAATAATACAATTATAGAAAAAAGTTAAAAAGTTGGATTGCTAGAAAAAATTAAAAACTCAAAAGTTAGTGGTCAATGGATCTTTGACTCTTGGTCTTAACCCTTAAATCTTAAGGGTAAATGGGTAAAGAGAAAAGACATAAAGGATATTTTTTGAAGCCTAAACAAATAAACATGAAGGATTTAAACTTGACCTTTAAAAAGAAAATTCTTAAAGTCCTAAAACCATTACGTCTTTAAAGGTTATGTTGTTATATATATATATATATATATATTTATATTAGTAATTTATATGAGACTTATGTCTTATAAGCAAACTCTATCAAATCCTTCCAAATTTTAGGAATGTTCATAAAAAAATGAAGAATGAACCAAACCAAGGAAACCAAACCGAAAAGTCCTTTTTGCTTTGATTAGCTTATAAAAAATTCAATTGCTAACCATATATTTATATATTTATATATTCACCAATTATATATATATATATATATAGTGTGTGTGTGTTATGAATATAAAAAACCAAAGAAGCGAATTGATTAAACACCAAACCAATCAATTAGTTAATTGATTAGTTCGATTCAATTTTGGTTCTCAATATTGCAAAAACTAAAGCACTGTTTAGGTTTCAATAATTTGCCCATGGTTTGGTCAACCAAACCATGAGCACCCCCACCAAATTCTAAAGCACTTGTTTTCTTTCTTTTGTTCTTTATTTTTTCTTTTAAATTTTGGCTTGGTAAGGTGTTAAGGGCTTGGGGATGAGGGTAGTGTAATAGCTTATGCTCGTCCCCTCATACCCATAAGGCCATAACCCCAAACCTTGCCCCTTGTGAAAATTGGATTTAATCCAAAGCACTTAAGACTATCATTTCAAATCGAGTTAGAATTTGAATTTTGAAAAATAGAAACCATTTGCAATCATACTTACAACAATCAAAATTTTATAAGTAATTATAAATGTTTAAAAATCATTAACAACTGTGTCACCTAAACATAATGCTTGGATTGGACTTGAATTTTCCTAGACGAATGGAGTTTTAATCTAAATTCATACAAATAGATACCATTTGCAATCCCAAATCCTAATAACTAAATTTTCAAAATTAATTAATAAAAAATTTATAGACAAGTAATTCACCTAAAAATATTACTTGGATTGGACTTAAACTTGCCCAAACCAATTGAATCTTAATTTGAATCTAGACAAATAGATACCATTTTGTATTGTGTAATCTTAAATCATAATTATAGTAATTTAAAATCCATTTAAATTCAACAATAATTACATTAATAAAAATTTAAAATTAACTAATAAAAATTTAAATTTCATAGACAAACAATTCACCTAAAAGTATTGCTTGGATTGGACTTGAACCTAACCAGATGTTCCAAACTTGCGATTTAACCAATTAAGAATGTGATAGGATTCCTCCTAGCTTCTACTCAACTATTTTCTATTTCTTATATATATATATATATATATATATATATATATATATATATATATATATTTCTTAGTGAATGAGAGTGTAGAGCTTTTGTTTGACTAAAATATCCCAATTTTTGAATTTTGGTCTTTCTTTTATCGTAAGGATAGAAATGTAATTTCAACAACCATTTTTCACCCCATTCAAATCTCTCTCATTTGAATCTTATATTTAAGGTATTAATTCTCATTAACATTCATTGAATCCTATTCTTGACTAGAATGCCCCTTTTTTTGTATTTTGTCTCTCTCTAACTATGGGGGCATACAATGTAATTTAAACTACTATATTTCTCCTCATTCAATTCCCTTTAAGTCTTATTTAAGTTATTAACTTTCATTCTTTCGGTGAATCTTATATTAATTGATCATATTAAAAAAATAGTGTTATAAAGAATAATCATTTTTATAGATAATAGAAATAAAATACAAATTAAGAAAAAACAAAAAATGGAATTATTTTCATGTTTGGTGGCAAGTCAACAATTAAACCTTTTGGGCCAAATGTGTAAATCCTTGACATTAAAATTAAATAATAATAACAATTAAGAAAGATGAAAAACACCAAAAGTATAAAAAATACAAAAAATGTAGGTACATATTATTTAATA